>NC_080542.1:57575930-58789264 GCF_028640845.1 Ahaetulla prasina | reverse complement strand
CAGAGCATGATCCCCTCCCTTTGGAGACGGGACTGCAAGGCAGTAATCCAACAGGATAACGACCTCAAACACACAATCAGAACAACCACTGCCTTGCTAAAGAAGCTGAGGGTAAATGTGATGAACTGGCCAAGCATGTTGTCATGGAGGAGTAGAAGAGGACTCCAGTGGCAACCTGTGAAGCTCTGGTGAACTCTATGCCCAAGAGGGTTAAGGTAGTGCTAGAAAATAATGGTGGCCACACAAAATATTGGCACTTTGGGCCCATTTGGACATTATCACTGAGGGGTGTACTTACTTTTGTTGCCACCAGTTTAGACGTTAATGGCTGTGTGTTGCATTATTTTGAGGGGACAGCAAATTTACAAGCTGTACACTCACTACTTTACATTGTAGTCAAGTGTCATTTCTTCAGTGTTGGGAACACAGGAGTGTTTCTGTTTCTCAAGAGCTGAAAATCCTGTTGACATTCCTACAGGGAGGATTTTCAGCTTCTGTGTGGAGCCTGTCAGGGTTTTCCTTGCCTCTTTACATTGTAATGAACACTGTACATTCTACTGAAATAGAATTTCTTAGGATATAAACAGTTTTTGAAAATATAGCCATGATTATGTTTATGTTTTCCAGGCAGATTTTAAACTGATGTGTGACAATGCAATGACTTACAACAGACCAGATACTGTGTATTACAAACTGGCTAAAAAGATTCTTCATGCTGGCTTTAAGATGATGAGCAAAGTAAGACAACTACAACAGAGAACATATTGGGACCAAAAATATAGATTAACCTTTGTAGATGATTACAATACAACATTATTTTATACTTCCGATTTAGATTTAGTTTCAAAAAGGACATTCAGGTGAACAGTTATGTGAATGCAGCATGTGTCTACCTGCCATAATACAACAATTGCTGATATGCTGCATTCATACTTCCACATGCTCTTAAACATTTAACTTTACTTTAAATAAAGTACTCTACTATATTTATAGCCCTAGAGGGCAGACTATGTCTTTATAAAATAAAACTGGAAATTAAATTTGCTCTTAGTGTTGGTTTCTGCTGGGTTTACTGAAGGTCACATTTCCATTATACATCTCTATTCTTTTAAAGTGAATATTACTCTTTTAAGAATTGGTTTATTCAAGATAAAAATGTTAACTTGAAGCTTTCACTGAAGAAATAAACATTGTCTTATTTAAATAAATTTGGAATTATTCTAGAATGTTAAGCATTTTGCTTAACAACATCTTTCCATAAAATATTGGAATAAATGCATACTCTTTATTTTAAAGCTGTTTGATTATATATTTAATGAATTCCTAAATACAATACCTACTAAATAGTATAATGGAAATGTTTATATAAAATGAGTGAAAGGTGGATTTGTGTAAACATTATTATATAATACTATTTTTCAAAATTATAAAAAACTGACTTTCAAACTGAATGATTATCTTGTATGAAGATTGTGTACAGGTAGGTGACCATTTGTATGTATGGTTTCCCTTCTGAAATAGGTTGCAGGTGTTCCGGTGTCATGCTGCTCATGATTGAATCACCTTGCATCCTCATTGAAGATGTAGTTCTTAGGTGCAAAGCCATGGCCATTCCCATCCCATCCCATCATCATAGCATCTTCGCTATGAGGGAAAGGTGTAAAGTCCCTGCTGCTCTGTCCTTTCTAATTCTAGGAACGGCTGTTAGCTTTGAAGCGCAGCATGTCGTTTATGCAGGACATGGATTTTTCTCAGCAGGCAGCTCTTTTGGGCGATGAAGATCCAGCTGTTGAAGATCCAGTGCCCGAAGTTGTTCCTGTGCATGTAGAGACTACCAAGAAATCCAAAAAGCCAAGTAAAGAAGTTATTAGGTAAATGTTGGAGGAAGTGTTATGCTCTTTTGTGACTTTCTTTGCAAATTAACATCCCTATTTTTGGAATGAATTAATTAGACCATTAGTTTATAACTTTGAAATACTAGGCACAATATATAATTATTTTTCAGGAAATTTAAGCTCCTTGGGCATCTTGAGCAGAATCATTATGCATCCCAGAAGTTCTTTCTAGAGTTTACAGTCAGTATAGGTAGCATTTGATAAATATTTTGAAAATGAGCTGCAAGAATTGGCAGACATCAACACAGAATATTCTTTCCATTCATTGTAAGTTTTCCACGTGAGCCAGAAAAAAAAGATACAGTTGTAAGGGGTGCTTTAATTTTAATGAGTTCACTTCTTAAATCATCCACATCTTTTTGGAGGATGGAATAGAAGTGAAAAGAGAAAGATTGTTTTAATGAATAGCCACATGACATGTGTTCATTATTATGCAGGAACTAAAACAGTTCTTCAAAATAATTTTTAAAATGAGGGGTCTTGGTGCTCTCTGAGCTTGCTTGTTTTCTTGCAGACATTTCATTACCCAAACTAGGTAACATCATCAGTTCTAGTAAGGAATATGGTTTGCTATCAATTTATATTCAAATGGTGTTTTTTTTAATTTGCATTTATATCCCACCCATCTCCGAAGACTTAGGGCGGCTTACACTATGTCAAGCAATAGGTTTGCCTGTCACTGCTGGTGAGATGGTCTGCACAGTTCTGTGTTGGTTCACTCCTTCCTCTGAATTTGGTTCCAATTGGTGTTGGTAGGGAACAGGAACTCTTGGTCCTTGCTCTGTGGGATCCCTTAGGGCTTGCAGCTGTCTCCGCTCCTTTTTAACATTTACATGAAACCACTAGGTGAGATCATTTGGCACTAGGGGATGAGGTATTACAGTAAGGTGATGATATCCAGTTATATATCTTCATCCTGGATGAAGTGAGTAAAACTGTGGATATTATTGTGCGGTGTCTGGAGGCTATGGATGTCTGGATGGAGAACAACAGACTTCAGCTGGACCCTGGTAAGATGGCGTGGCTGTGGATGAGGTTGCACTACCCCAGGCAGATCTGGTGCTCCTGCACTGATGACTCCGTCTTGAAGAACAGGTGTAAAAGTTCTCTGCTCAGTCACTCATGTCCTGGTCTTCTCTGATTTGGACTATTGCAACATGCTCTACATGGGGCTGTCCTTGAAAAACGTCCAGAATATTCAGTTTGTATAAAATGTGGCTGCATGGGAAATTTTAGGCACCCAAAGAAGAGTGCATGTAACTCTGCTTTACAAGCTGCACTGGATGCCAGTTTGCTTCCAGGTCCAATTCAAGGTATTAGTTGTCAGTGATAAAACCCTACATGGCATAAGGGCAGGCTACTTATGGAACAGTCTTCATCCCATTACATCAGCCCATTCCCCCTGGTCAGGTAGGGAAGGTATGTTTCAGACCCTGTGACTTAAAGAACTTTGACTGATGGGGTCTAAGAAAACAGCTTTCTCTGCTTTTTCCTCTTCCCTATCCTAGGGAATATTCTTCCTCTGAAGGTGAGGCAGCCTTTCATTCTTCTGCCTCCCAAAAAGGAGTTAAAAATATGGCTATTTGGCCTCATGGGGGGAGCCAAATAGGGAGTGAGGCTGGTTAATTCCCTGGAAACGCTCTCTTCACCTTCTAGCTAATTTTAATCCCTTGCCTCCTCTTAACATTTTTAATTTTTATACATATTGCTTTTTATTTTAACATTTTATTGTACTTCACTAGGAGTCTCTCTTTGAAGGAGATAAATGGTTAAGAAATTTTAAAAATAAATAAAATAAAGTAAAATAAAGTAAAAACCAATGTGGTTTCCTGTCTAACTCCATTGGATATCATCCATAACTTCAATGTTAAAACCTGCTGCTTGATATATGCATTACATACTTTCAAAGATCTGGCACACCAGGGAACTACCAGAGGACTGGAAAAGAGCTGATATAGTTCCCATCTGCAGAAAAGGAAAACAAAAATAGATCCAGGAAAGCTTGACCTCAATACCTGGGAAGATTCTGGAAAAGATAAGGAAGGAATCGGCAAACACCTAGAGGCAAATAAAGTCATAACCAAAAACCAACATGGGTTTGTCAAAAACAGATCATGCCAGACAAATCTTCTTGCATTCTTCGACAAAGTGACAAAATTAGTTTATTAGAGGAATGCTGTGGATAAAATGTGGGTTAGATTGTAGACAGTATCACCACCAGATGGATTTGTAACTGGCTGATCAATTGCATTCCAAGTGTAGTCCTCAATGGAACCAGGGTTAAAATTCAACCAGTTCTATCTGGCTCAGTAGTGGTGGCAGCAGGAGACTCTGCCCACCTGCGCGGATGTCATTATGTCACTTTTTGTGATGCTTTTAAGCCTCTGCGCATGCACAGAAGGCTTTGCACATGCATAGATGACGCTTGCACATTTGTGAACCAGTAGGCAAGGTAAGTGAATTTCACCCCTGAATGGAAATGTAATTACATGGAGGAAATATGCAGTGGGTATTCCAAGGCTTTGTTTTAGGCTCAATACTCTTCAGCATCTTCATCAATGATTTGGATGAGAGGATAGATAGGAAATTCATCAAATTTGTAGACGACACCAACCTGGCAGGAATAGCCAACACTACAGAAGATAGGCTTAAGATACAGAAGGATCTTGACAAACTTGAACATTGGGCGCTATCTAACAAAATGGAGTTCAATGGTGAAAAAAGTAAGGGTATACATTTAGACAAGAAAAACAAAAAGCACAGGTTGGAATGGAATAGAATAGAATAGAATAGAATAGAATTTTTTATTGGCCGAGTGTGATTGGACACACAAGGAATTTGTCTTGGTGCAGATGCTCTCTGTACATAAAAGAAAAAATACATTCACAAGAATCATAAGGTACAACACTTAATGATAGTCATAGGGTAGAAATAAGCAATCAGGAAACAATATATATATACGTATATGTGGTACCTGGCTCAATAGTAGTAACTATGAGGGATCTTGGAGTCCTAGTGGACAATCACTTAAACATGAGCCAGGAATATGCTAGAACTGCCAAAAAAGCTAACACAGTTCTAGGCTGCATTAACAGAGGGTTAGAATCAAGATCACTTAAAATGTTAATACCACTTTATAATGCTTTGGCAAAACCATACTTGGAATATTGCATCCAGTTTTGGTTGACACAATGTAATAAAGATGTTGATATTCTAGAAAGAGTGCAGAGAAGAGCAACAAAGATAATTAGGGGACTAAAACATAAAGAATGGTTGCTGGAATTGGGTATGTCTGGTTTAATGAAAAGAAGGACTAGGGGTGACATGATAGCATGGTTCCAATATCTTAGGGGTTGCCACAAAGAAGAGGGAGTCAAGCTATTCTCCAAAGCACCTGAAGGCAGGACAAGATGCAATGGATGGAAACTAATCAAAGAGAGAAGCAACCTAGAACTCAGAAGAAATTTCCTGACAATTAGAACAATTTATCAGTGGGACAACTTGCCTTCAAAAATTGTGAATGCTCCAACACTGTACATTTTTAAGAAGAGATTGGGCAATCATTTGTCTGAAATGGTATAGGGTTTCCTGTCTGAGCAGGGAGTTGGACTGGTCCAGGAGTCTGCAAACTTGACTCTTTTAAGATTTATGGACTTCAACTCCCAGAGTTCCTCAGGCAGCTTGGCTGAGGAACTCTGGGAGTTGAAGTCCACAAGTCTTAAAAAGCCAAGTTTGCAGACCCCTGGACTAGAAGATCTCCCTTCCAACTCTGTTATTTTGTTATTTCTTCCACTGTCAAATTCCTTATCAATATTTGAATTTTCTCTTTATTGATCTAGTAACTTGCAATTGAACTATATTGTGTTACATGTTTAACAAATGTTAAAGAGTCTTTAGGGTGAGCAATTTAAATACAATATCATTAGCAAATGCTAAATCCTAATTTATATTCTTTTATAATTTATTTATTTTTGAAATTTTGCTCTCAGCATAGTTAGGAGGCTATGTTCTCATTCCAATAAAGATAGGGGATCATCCTTGTCCCCTTTGATATAATATATTGCTTTGAAATAAGAACATTTACTACAATTTTGGTTGCTTATTTTTTCATAAATGTTGTATGAATATAAGAAAATTATCCCTAACCTATTTTTTTTTTCAAAACTGCATAAGCCCATTTCAAAACATAAAAGCCCATTTGATATTGTCAGAGTTTTGTTTAGCATAAAGAAATATCATGGCCAATTTTTTATTTTTCTGATGTGCGTTATTGATAATATTTAAATTATATATAGTATTATTCCAGATATATTTCTTTGAGACAAATCCATCTAGTCAAAATGTATTATTTCAGCTAAAAGCCACCTAGAGTCACTTTGGATAGTGAGACAAGTGTCATGAATTTAATAAATACATGACTATTTAGACTCAGCAAAAATTGTTGGCAAAGGTTATAATCTACAATCAGTAAAGTGATATGTCTATGGTTCAAAATGAGTTAGAGCTTTTCCTTCCTTTATAAATCAAAGAGATTAAGTCTTCTTTCCATGACATATGAGATTCATGGCATAATTGTATCCCATTTATTATTTGAGTTTAAGAATTTCTTGAAAAATTCTGCAATAATTTGTAGAAATACTGTCAGGTCCTAGAGCTTTATTCAATGTCACTTTTTGATTGACACTGTGTTCTGTTGTAAGTTGATTAAGAATTTCTTTTTCTTGAGCCATACATTTTTAAAGTAACATTTTATTCAAATTTTCTTCAATTTCTACTGTATTAGATTCTTGTTTATTATATAAATCAAATAAAGAATGAATTGCTACACCATATGCTTCATTGTAGAAACGTGTTTATCATTATTTCAAATGTAAATGCTTTTTTGTTATTGATATTGTTTTTTATTCACTAGAATAGAATAGAATTTTATTGCCCAATTGTGATTGGACACACAAGGAATTTGTCTTGGTGCATATGCTCTCAGTGTACATAAAAGAAAAGATACGTTCATCAAGGTACAACATTTACAACACAATTGATGGCCAATATATCAATATAAATCATAAGGAAATATTTATGCCAGGTGGTTATTTTTGGTTCACTTCCAATCATTTATAATGTTTCCTTATTGCTTGTATCTTTTGCTTTAAATCTAAAACTGAATTGAACTACTTCCCAATGTAGGTTTAGTTCTAATTGTTCAGATTATTCAGTAATATTTTTTTTTGATTTTGCATAACTTTCTGTTTGATTCAAAGACAAAGAACTCTCCAATAAATGCTTTACTTGCCTCTCATACTATGACCAAAGAATATTTCAGAAGTTAGATTGCACTGTATTTCTATACTTCAATTAAAATTATTGTTTAAAAAAGAGAATTGACAGGAGAACTTATTTTCCGTGCAGACCTGTTCCGAGAGGGTAAATCCAAGAGACAGTAACAAAATTTTTTGCATGAGGGTAAATCCAAAAGGGTAAATCCAAGAGAATTCTGATAAAGCACTTGCAATAATGGTCAGCAATTAAGTTGATAAGAAATTCTTGATCTGCACTTAATAGATTTACAGGTTAAAATCTCTCATCTCCTCCTCCCCCACTTCCCCAAATTTCTGGATATATATTATGTAGCTTTTTCCAATCTTTACTGAAACTGATTAGGACATTAGTGTGGAAAGGAAATTGGGTACTTGAAAGCTCTAGCCAATTTTTGGGCACTGCAGCCTGCCTGAGTTCCCCATGACGGTAAAGGTGCTTGAGAACTTCTTTTAAGTTCCGGGATCTTCTACTGCACAGATTTGTACAACATTAAGATTTCAAGGTGTTTCTGAAATTAAGAACTTCAGTAATTTGCAGCTGTAGATCCTGGACTTTTTAATGTATATTATGGTACTTTTTTCTAATATAATTTCGAGGGAAATTTACTTTTCTACCAACAATATATATACTAAAAGATATTTCTGTAATTAAAACCAATTACTTTGATTTTATTGGTAAATTGCTTAATACAGTACTTGTTGGATATGTTTAACGATGTTTTTTTACTGCATGCTTGTCAGTCATTTTTGTGCCAGAATCTGTTCTGTTTTCAGACTGCTTTTTGCCTCTTTGGCTACAAGAGGCCATTTCATCACAAAAAATCATAAGTGAATTTTTTACACTATTATTACTTATCTTAATAGATTTTTTAAAAAAATTCTAATAGTTGATTATATAATTGGAATTGATCTGAGTTCATCTATATATAATGCTTGTTCTATTTTCTTTTTCTTTCTTGCTGTTCATCTTAATTAGCTTTTATTATCAAAATATAGTCAGTTAATCTGTTATGATAATTTCTTTTTGCATGTTTCATATCAATTATTTTATTCATTTGTTTTATATCAAACATTAATATCTTTTTAAATACTTAATTCTCAATAATAAAATTTGCTTTATTTTAATGAACAGAAGCTCTAGGCATAAGAGAGCTTCTGTTACAAGCAAAAGAAAGAAAGCTTTTTCAGATTGGAGCTCCACAGCATGATTTCTCTGATTCTTCTGCTCAGTTACAAAAAATTTTGTATGAGAGATATAATAGAAGATAATCTCTCTAAATTAATCCAGCAAACACCTTACAAGGAAACTGTAACAACAAGGACAGTTCATAAAACACCTTCATTTGGTATTATAACTTCAATTTCTGAACGAGTCCTGTAAAACAAAATTTTATATAAATTTTTAAACTGTAAACTGAAGGGAGATATTTTAGTATGAGAATATAAGTGGGGTCTTAAATTTATTTTAATATACTCTACATACGGCTGTTTTAAAGTTTACTCAGAAACTTCAGATAATTCAGAACACAGCAGCATGGAAAGTTATGCGCATACCGCAGTATGATCATGTAATTCCTCTGCTTCGTGGTTATCCCCTAGGCTTTTGGGTACAGTTCAGGGTGCTAATTATCAGCCATAAAACTTTTTGTATCATAATGCCTGGATGTCTAAAGTGCCGTCTCCTTAAATCTTCCATAAATTTTAAAGCCTGGATCTTCCACTAGACTTTGGATTAAGTCAAGCAGTGGACTCTTGGTGGAAATTATATATGGTGAGAGGATACTTGGTTTTATTCCTCATAAATGCCTTCATTATTGCTATTAATTTTGTTATTAATATTGCCTGTCACAATGGAGCTGTGATATTAAAATTAAAAAAATACAGTAAATTGAAAATAATGTTTATTTACCTAGGAAATTCATTATATTTACCTAGTGGTCATAAAACTCAGTGGCTTAGAACCTATTTGTGGAGAGGGAGTGCATTTGATTTGTTATTTATTTAATAATTTGTGCTTTGTTATAGCTGTATATTTGAACCAGAAGGAAATGCATGCAGTCTGACAGACAGTACAGCTGAAGAACATGTCCTGGCCTTGGTAGAGCACGCAGCAGACGAAGCACGGGATCGGATCAACCAGTGTCTCCCAAACAGCAAGGTTTTGTTAAATTAATTCACATTTTGTTTGGCTAATTTTCTCAGAAATTTTTGTTCAGTTGGACAAGAATTTTTATATAGTATTTAGTACATGAATATTTTTATGAGGAGTGTTTATGTTAAATTTCTACAATACAGATTAAAAATTACATGTTTTAGACTTTAGTTTGAATATAAGTGGAAATTAAATGACATGTTCTTAGTATTCTATCTCAGTGAAGGTCTTAAAAATTCAGTTATTTAATCTACATGTTAATATTGCTTATGATAGTACTCTACATTGATAAACTTATATCAAAGAGTATAACCCAACTAGAAGAGTTGAAGTTAAAATTTGATGAACAATATCAGCTGATTGTGTTAATCTAAATGAATATATTGGATAATTCCATTTTTTCTTCTTTTATTTAGAACATTTATGAATATAAATGCTTTATTTTTTAGAACAACATAGAAAATTGTGTTTCAGTACAATGTGTGAATCCAGTTTCATTGTATATTATATTTAAGAATGGAAATATTAATTCTTATTCAAAAGGTTGTTTATTAGATTGCATAGGCACAGCTCTTCTTCCAGTGACACATTCAACATCAGATATCGTTATTACCTGCTAACACAGCGGTCTCAACCTTTGTGGCTGGGGCGGGAGGGAAGGACATCAGCCAGGCCATGTGTGTAGTGGGCCAGTATACATGTGTGCAAGCAGTTCATCTTATGAACAAGTATGCATGCACAGCTTCATTAGAAGTTGAGCTGTGCATGTGCGCCAGCCAGCCACTTGTGTGAGTGGAGCTGCATGTGCGCCTGCGCTGGCTGGCCGCTCACACAAGTGGAGCTGCATGCTCATGTGTGCATCGGCCTACCTCTTGCGTGGCCCAGTTCGAATAGGCGATGGTCCGGGAGTGGGCCAAGGCCTGGGAGATAGGGACCGCTGTGATAACAGATCTGTTAGTATCTGTTAGTATTTACTGATTAAACAGGAAACATTAAAAAAAACAACCTGATTTTCCTTTTGTTATTCTTAAATACAGATAGGTTACCTGAAAAAGAATACTGATGGATCTTTGATCTTCAGTGTCCTCAATCCATCAGATCCTGAAACAGAAGGTAATTTTCAGATAATTTTAATAGTTCATATTTTTAAACATGTTTTTAATTATACATAACTAAGTTTAAGGGGAACACGGTGGCTCAGGGGCTAGGATGTTGAGCTTGTCGATCAAAAGGTTGGCAGCTCAGCGGTTCAAATCCCTAGTGCTGCCGTGTAACGGGGTGAGCTCCCGTTACTTGTCCCAGCTTCTGCCAACCTAGCAGTTTCGAAAGCACCTAAAAATGCAAGTAGAAAAAATAGGGACCACCTTTGGTGGGAAGATAACAGTGCTCCGTGCGCCTTTGGCGTTGAGTTGTGCCGGCCACATGACCACGGAGACGTCTTCGGACAGCGCTGGCTCTTCGGCTTTGAAACAGAGATGAGCACCGCCCCCTAGAGTCGGCAATGACTAGCACATATGTGCGAGGGGAACCTTTACCTTTACCTAAGTTTATGTTTGTACATTAATTGTACATTAATTGTTCATTAATTAAATTACAATTATAAATTATAAATTTTAATTAATTAATTAAAAATGAATATTAAATGTGCAGCTGTGTCAGAATTGGCAACAAAAAGATTTGCAAACTGAAATATATTTGGTGAGCTAATATTTGAAGGCTTTTGGCTAATATTCTAGTAAGGTCAGAATTAAGTTACATTTGTGATAAAATATAAATCTACAAGTAACCCTATATCCGTAATGGCGAACCTATGGCACACATGCCCAAGGTGGCACGCAGAGCCATCTTTCTGGGCATGCGAGCTGTTGCCCAACTTGTTTGCAGCTGTGCATGAATGCACCCCAGCTAGTGTTCGGGCCTCCAGTGCTCATACGCGCAATTCTGGAGACCCAGCTGATCTATGGAGCTCTCCTGTGCATGCGTGCGCATTGTGCATGCGCCCTGCACAGATGGCGTTCATATGTGCACATTGCATGTGCAAAAGCCTTGTGCATGTGCAGATGGTGCAATTGCATGCACAGCACACAGGGACCCATGCGAAAGCCACATGCATGCACAGATAGTGCAGCTGTGCGCACAGCGCCTGGGGAGGAGCCGTGCAAAAGTGAAACACGTACCTGTTTGGCACTCGGTGAGTAAAAGGTTCACTACCACTGCCCTATATGAACAAAGACTCTATGAGCTCTAACCATTAATATTTATTTATTCATTCATTTTTCACATTTTTACACTGCCTATCTCCCTCTGATGTTGCTTATTATGTAACCATTTTTACCTAATTAGTTAAAATCTGTTCAGTTGCTCCTTAAGCTGAACTTGTGTAGAAGATTATTAAACCTGGCAATAGTATTAAATCTGTGTTAGATTCAATCTGAGATAGATAATTAATCTCCAATCCATTTTTCTTCTGCATTGCCTTTAAATCATGTTATTGCACTGATGTAGTACCATCTCGGCATTATTGAATAAAAATGCTATATTTTAAAGTTAAAATGCATAGCCATACAAAGTAATATACCACAATATACTACAGTATAGCAATATACTACAGTTGGGACCAGTATTTCCATTGCTAAACAATGCAGTCATACAGTAAGATGTCACAGTTACCACACTGCAATTCTGGGAGTATCGCTTGCTGTCATTAACTTGCAAAGAAGGGGGAAGTCAAAAATCAAATACTTATTTATATTATTTTTAGGAGTGTTTTCTTTTTTTACATTTATAACTAATAATATAGCGAAGATTTTAAATGAAAATGTATGCTTCCTTTTCAATTCGGTGTATACTGCTTCATAAAAGTAATGTTTTATTGAGCATTAATTGTAAAATTTCAGTCATTATCAATCTGTTTAAAGATCTTTTTTGAAAATACACCTCTGTTATAATTTTAAAATAAGGTAAAGGTAAAGGTTCCCCTCGCACATACATGCTAGTCGTTGCCGACTCTAGGGGGCGGTGCTCATCTCCGTTTCAAAGCCGAAGAGCCAGTGCTGTCCGAAGACGTCTCCGTGGTCATGTGGCCGGCATGACTCAACACCAAAGGCGCACGGAACGCTGTTACCTTCCCACCAGAGGTGGTCCCTATTTTTTCTACTTGCATTTTTAGGTGCTTTCGAAACTGCTAGGTTGGCAGAAGCTGGGACAAGTAACAGGAGTTCACCCCGTTACACGGCAGCTCTAGGGATTTGAACCGCTGAGCTGCAGACCTTTCAATCGACAAGCTCAACGTCCTAGCCCCTGAGCCACCGTGTCCCTTAATTTTAAAATACATGAGGCCTAACTCATTTATATAACCTAATAATATTATTTTCCTTTATTTTGTTTATTATCTAACTTGTACAACTTAGTTGTTCTTTATTATATTTTTAAAAAACAAACTGTCACTGTTTTAAAATATTAACAATTTCTGAATAAGCTTTTTAATCATTTCAAGCAAAAGTTCTTAAAATCTATGGTAGTGTTATAAAAGTATCCTCCTATCTTAGTTGTGAAATACAGCTCCGTTATAATTTTAAAATAAGGTAAAGGTAAAGGTTCCCTCAGACATACATGCTAGTCGTTGCCGACTCTAGGGGGCGGTGCTCATCTCCGTTTCAAAGCCGAAGAGCCAGTGCTGTCCGAAGACGTCTCCGTGGTCATGTGGCCGGCATGACTCAACACCAAAGGCGCACGGAACGCTGTTACCTTCCCACCAGAGGTGGTCCCTATTTTTTCTACTTGCATTTTTAGGTGCTTTCGAAACTGCTAGGTTGGCAGAAGCTGGGACAAGTAACAGGAGTTCACCCCGTTACACGGCAGCTCTAGGGATTTGAACCGCTGAGCTGCAGACCTTTCAATCGACAAGCTCAACGTCCTAGCCCCTGAGCCACCGTGTCCCTTAATTTTAAAATACATGAGGCCTAACTCATTTATATAACCTAATAATATTATTTTCCTTTATTTTGTTTATTATCTAACTTGTACAACTTAGTTGTTCTTTATTATATTTTTAAAAAACAAACTGTCACTGTTTTAAAATATTAACAATTTCTGAATAAGCTTTTTAATCATTTCAAGCAAAAGTTCTTAAAATCTATAGTAGTGTTATAAGAGTATCCTCCTATCTTAGTTGTGAAATACAGCTCCGTTATAATTTTTAAAAAGATAACTGAAAAAAGAAATTTCTTTTTGCTTATTTAAATAATGTTTGTTTATTTTTTGTTCATTATCTAATTTATTTTTTCTGTAGCTCATTTGTTTTTTACTGATACATTAAAACAAACTAATACTGATTAAAATATTAAGTTTCTGAATAGCCTTTTTTGTAATTTCATGCAGTAGTTCTTAAAATTCATGATAATTTTATAAAAATATCCTTCTGTCTATTATTTTTGAAAACTTAATAAACATTTATTTATATGTTTATTGTTGAAAATAGAGGAGGAAAGCCATCCAGTGGATCTGAGCTCTCTGTCTAGCAAATTATTACCGGGTTTTACAGCATTAGGTTTTAAAGATGAAAGAAGGCACAAAGGTAAGTTCTGTGATGCAAAGAATGTTTATATTTACAAGATTAAACATTTGTCTTCATATTTATAAGATGTTATCATTTTATTTTGAATATTTTTAAAATATCCAGTGACTCCAGTGACTCAGGCAGTTTGGTCCTTTAGGTCTAATTGCAATGTAAATAATTAATTTCATTTGGATGTAGGTACCATAATGCAGATGTTTCTCAAGCATGCAAGTTCTTTGTGGTGTCCATAGCTGGTTTAAAGAAGGTTTATCTGTAACTCCTCATTGAACTAGAGACATATTTCGGTGGCATATTCAGGATTCTGTTCTTGGCTCAGAACACTTCAATTTTTAAAAAAATTATTTAAGTCATTTTTAAATATGTTAATGTCATTTTTCACATATAATAAGAATATTACAGAACATTTGAATAATAAGAACATTTATGTAAAAAAAATCAATAAGAAAAGTTCAAATACAATTAAAATATGCATCATAGTACAATTAAATAATTTTAAAACTTTATCAAATGTGAAAAAACAGAAAAATGGAAACTAGTTGAATCTGTAAAGGTTGTGTGCTGATTATTTATTAATTTGTGTTATTAGTTTTTCTAGCTGTCCAAGATGAAGTTTGCAAGCTATAGTGTGGAAAAAAGAGGAAAAGACTTTATTATTTTTAAAGTGTATAAAGTTGGAGTTGGGGGCCCTGGTGAACAGGGAAAGGGCAAGCAAGAGAACTATCTCCAGGGAGATTGCTTTGTTGGAAAGTTGAAGCTATTGCCATAGGCATCATACAGCTGAACAATTTAGGAGTTCTGACTTTAGAACAGGGGTCTCGAACTTGGTCCCTTTAAGACTTGTGGACCTCAAAAGCTGGCTGAGGAACTCTGGGAGTTGAAGTCCACAAGTCTTAAAGGGACCAAGGTTGGAGACCCCTGCTTTAGAATGTGCTGGAAGGCCAGCAGTGTTGATTAGAATTCTTGTTACAATATTGCTCAACTAGACCATTAGAGAGTAGAGATGAAGTTCCTAATTTGTTTGGCTCTTGCGGGGTGGGGAATGAAGAGGAGTAGGTAGGTTGGATAGGTTGAAAAAGCCAATAAATATATCAGATGACAAGGTTTATGTCAGAGAATCTGAATATGTAGGAGACCTATTAAACTGTTTCTATTTCTATTAGGAGCAAAAAGTGGTCTTGGCCTTGTTTTTTTAGATAGAGGAGAATGTTGGTGAACAGAGTAATCAGGGATTAGAAAAGAACAAACTTACTATTTGTGTGAGTTTCACAGAATTGGGAAACTGGAACTCCTCCCTGGAATGGGAAATCAGGGAACAAGATCTATTACATTCTGACCCAGCTAGCTAAGAGCTTGCTGGAGATTGCAAGTAGCGACTAAGAGGGGAGAGGAATGTGTTCGAATGTTTTATATAGGAAATTATGGTAAATTTGGTATAGCTGTCACATGATAATAATAATAATATTTTAATTTGTATACCGCCCTTCTCCCGAAGGACTTAGGGCGGTGAACAGGCAAATAAGATACAGACAAAAGCACACATAATATTAAAAAAACAACCCTTAAAAAACTTATTCAATTAGCCAAAAAATTTAAGATAAAAATTACACCCTTTAAAATTACAGAAATTTAAAAACCCCTTAAATTAAATTAAAATTTTAAAAATCAAGCCAGTCCAGTCATATGAAATAAATAGGTTTTAAGTTTGCGGCGAAAGGTCCTAAGGTCAGGTAATTGTCGAAGCCCAAGGGGAAGCTCGTTCCACAGGGTAGGAGCCCCCACAGAGAAGGCCCTCCCCCTGGGGGCCACCAGTCGACACTGTTTGGCTGACGGCACCCTGAGGAGTCCCTCTCTGTGGGAACGCACCAGACGCTGGGAGATAGAAGACGGCAGTAGACGGTCCCGTAAGTAACCCGGTCCTAAGCCATGGAGCGCTTTAAAGGTGGTAACCAATACCTTGAAGCACACCCGGAAAACAACAGGTAGCCAGTGCAGTCTGCGCAGGATAGGTGTTACGTGGGAGCTCCGAACCGCTCCCTCAATAACCCGCACAGCCGCATTCTGGACTAGCTGAAGTCTCCGAGTGCTCTTCAAGGGGAGCCCCATGTAGAGAGCATTGCAGTAGTCCAAGCGAGAGGTAACGAGAGCATGAGTGACCGTGCATACGGCATCCCGGTCCAGGAAGGGACGCAACTGGCGGATCAGGCGAACCTGATAAAAAGTTCTCCTGGAGACGGTCGTCAAATGTTCTTCAAAGGACAACCGCCCATCCAGGAGCACACCCAAGTTGCGCACCCTCTCCATCAGGGCCAGCGACTCGCCCCCGACAGACAGCCACATGAAGATTTTTGATATTGTGATTTGCTTGCCCTTGGTAGGGATTATTTTTCCACACTGTTGGAGTAATCGGGAGTACATGCAAAAGGGGAGATAGAATCAAAGTAAAGACAGTTGTTAGTAGTGGGCAGGGGGAAGTATTCTGGAAGATGGTGCTTGGCTACATTCCAAAAGAAAAGAGATTACAAGTTTGGTATCAGTCTTTACTTCTGATTCTCTAATCAAGACAGACAAACAAATTTCTGGGCTAACTGAACTCAGGCCTACACTTTTGTATACCAGATCTGCTTGCAATAAAATTACCATTATTCATTATTTAATGTCTAGTTGTGGATGAGAGGCCCAATCTGGCATATGTCAGTGAGACATGACTGGTCAAAGAGCTGGGAATCTATTGCACTGAAATCCTTCCAGATAATTTTCATATCTTGCATTAGTTCTATGTTGTGTCTTGCCCGCTCTCACCGCAGCCAGGGCCTTCTTATCTGCTTCTGAACGCTGAGGAATGTCCTAGTATGCCTCCCGGCCCCAGCCCTGGCTCCATGCCCAGACAGGCTGAGGAGGAGGAAGCACCTCCAGCCCCCAGCTCTGGCTCCATGCCCAGGCAAACGGAGCAACTAGACCCCTCCCCCTCCCCCACAGCATGTGAGCCTGAGGGAAATCAATTACCAACAGCTGCCGACTGGGGTGACCCTCGCTTCAGAAGAATTGATAGGCGACGGCGACAGAAGGAAGGGAGGGGCAGGCCTGGATAAGTGCTGAGTCATGGAGCCACACCCCATGGCCTATATAAAGGATCTGCTTTTTGGCATTCTCTGAGTCAGGCAAAGTCTAACATATCTTGCTGAAGTCACTTTCTGGTCTCCTGCCTGCCTTGAGGACTTTGCTAGGACTTTGGCAGAGCTGCAGAGGCATGCCTGATTCGGATTTCCCTGACCCGGCCGTCAGCGGAGGAGTGGGACACGACATTCTATGCCTGGAGCAGGAAGACGATATGGCATTGTATGGGAAAACTTTGGCTTTTGTGAAGAACGATAATCAGATGTGAGGCCATATTTGTAAGGCTGAGCCAGAAGAACAAGCAGGGATGTTGCTCTTATATCTTTTTTCAAGATTGGTGACAGTATCCCATCCTGACTTGTTCAGTCCCATTGTTGGAATGGTTATGGATTCACCCAGACACTGCAATTTTATCCTCTCCTTTCTGAGGCCACAGATAACTTGGAAATTGATGGCTGCCACAATAGCTGTGGGTTTGTCCTAGATTATGGCCAAGGCAAATCACATAATTGGATGGATTATGCCCATGCAACCTCTCCTCACTCGTAGACCTCACTTTCCTCCATGGTATACAAAGGCACAGAGAGGGATGAAACGGATGAAGAGACATCTAGAGTGCCACTGACAGAAGACAAGGGATGAACTTGATTGAACACAAGTAAGAGCTGCTATTAAGACTTACCTCGTGGCAATTCGTGTGGTGAAGTGTAAATACTTCTCCACACGAATTAATTCTGCAGATAATCAACCAGTGACCCTATTCCTCCTGGGGAAAGAGGAGATTGAGGTCCACCTCAAGGGGTGCTCTGAGGAATTTGCAGATTTTCGGGAAGACAAAATCACTCAACTTCATTCCCAGTTATATGCTGGCATGGTTGCTGATCCAATGGAGGCCCCTGAGGCAGATTTTTGCTCCATTATCTGGGAACAGTTTGACCCTGTTGTTCCTGAGGAAGTGGAACTGTTGTTCCTGAGGAAGGGAGTATGCACCTGTGTTATAAACCCATGTCCCTCCTGGCTTGTGAAAGCTTCCCAGGAAGTTGCAGGCGGATGGACTCTGGCATTGATTAATGCTTCCCTAAAGGAGGGGGTAGCCCCTTAGCATTTTAAGGAGCTGTGATCTGTCCTCTTCTCAAGAAACCATCCCTGGATTCTACTCTGTTGGATAATTTTCAACCTCTAATTTTCCCTTTTTGGGAAAGGTAGTTGAGAAGGTGATTGTGCTGCATGATGGATGAAATGGATTATCTAAACCAGTCAGGATTCAAGTCTGGATATGGGACAAAAATGGCATTGGTCGTGCTTTTTGATGAGCTCTAGTGGGACTCGGATGGGGTAGTGTATCCTTCCTTGCTCTATTTGACCTCTCAGCAGCTTTCTATACCCTCGACCATGGTATCCTGCTGGAGCAGCTTTGGGAGTGGGGGGGCTTTGTGCTACCCTGGTTCACTTCCTTCCTCTATGGCTACTCTCAGTCACTGTTAATAGAAGGCGAGAGATCCAGCCCTCGCCCACTGCTTTGCAGGGTCCCTCAGGGCTCAGTACCCTCTCTGCTCCTATTCAACATCTAAATGCAGCCGTTGGGCGAGATCATTTGTCACCATGGACCGAGATATCATCAATGTGCTGATGATATTCAGCTGTATAACTCGACCTGTGGTGAGTTAAGCAATGTTGTGACCTCCCTCTCACAGTGCTTGGAGGCTACCAGGGCTGGATGGGAAGCAGTGGCTTGAAACTGAACTCTGGCAAGATCAAGTGGCTCTGGGTTTGGGGTTCTTTGGGAGAGCAATGTGCAAATGCGGGTTGTGTGCCAGTTATGCCCTTTCCTGGACTAACAATCCCTATTCATGGTTACTCATGACCTAGTCACCTCCCATCTTGACTATTGCTCTACATGGGGCTGCACCTGAAAAACATCCAAAAACTCCAGTTGGTGAAAAATGCAGTATATGGTTTTGTGCAGACCTCAGTGTGTACATGTATCATGTCTCCATTTATTAGATCTGACCTTTACCCCTTGTCATGGAAAGATGTTAGTATTATGAGCCACAGTGGCACAGTGGTTAGAATGCAGTACTGCAGGCTACTTCTGCTGATTGCCAGCTGCCTGCAATTTAGCAGTTCAAATTTCACCAGGCTCAAGGTTGACTCAGCCTTCCATCTTTCTGAGGTGGGTAAAATGAGTACCCAAATTGTTGGGGGCAATATGCTGACTCTGTAAACTGCTTAGATAGGGCTGTAAAGCACTGTAAAGTGGCATATAAGTCTAAGTGCTATTGCTATTAACTGAACCTAAGGCCAATTAAGGTGGCTCTTGCAATTGGTCCATAAGCCTAATAGGTCCATAAGGCTTTTTTAGACAGTGCTTGAGACTTACCTAGCAATCTGCAAGGCATTTCTACTAAACATGTTGTAAGTTTCTGAAACACAGCAATCATTAGTCTGCCAGATTCTGAATGATGTCTCCCATCATGTTGATCCTAACCAGCTCCTTGATTTTCTGAGTTGCTCCAGAAGTAACTTGAAATAACTCCAGATTAAAACATTAAATGAATATGATAAATCGTTCAAGTTTATTATATTGGATAAAGTTGGGAAAGAGAAAAAATTTACCCATTTTGCAACTGTGGAATCTCAGCTGTGTCCTGAATCTTTTATAAAATGAAGAACAATTTTGTATAAATTGCAGTTATACAAATTGTAGGCATATCTTTACTTACATTTGATTTTTAATTTATGATTGACCTCACACGGGCCAAAAAGAGATAGCCAAAGGGCCGGAGGTGGTCAGGGGATCTAAAATACCCTGGTCTAATCAGGATTTTCAATATAAACAGCTGGATAGTAAGAAGAGAATTCACCACTTTCCTGCTTCTCCAGGTTGGTTGCTATTTACTGCCTTGACTTTGATTTATAATGAATGTCTTTAGATTGCCTGAGCTTTGGAGGATATCAAAGATCAAAGCCCTGCTCCAAGAAGATTCCATTGAAAATGTCTCAGAGATATCAGTTAAAAAGAGAGAGTTTGGCATTAAAATAAGAGAAAGCACTTTATAAGATGGTTTGTGAATAATGCTTAGATAATAACTTGAAAAGTCTCACATGTTTTCTGTCTTATTCTTTGACTAAACTCTTCATTCTTTGTAGAGCTTGCACACATTGATCTATAATTTTAGGAGTCACGCTACCACAGTGAATGGTAAAACCAGTTATTTACTGTAAAATATGTGAAGCTCAAGAGTTACAGCTCTTTTTTTGCAGAATATTTCAAACACATTTTTTATGTTTTCAGTTACATTTCTTTCAAGTGCTAATACGGTGGTTTCAATGCAAAACCACTCTATCTTTCATGACCTGAAAATGGATGAAATGGAGCTGCTATATTCAGCATATGGAGATGAGACTGGGATTCAGTGTGCTTTAAGGTAAGATTGTTGCACTGCAATATTGAACCCCTGATCTTATAACAGTTTTGGCAATATACATGGCCTCGGCATATGAAAGAGCCCAATTCATTTAGAAGCTAGTATAAATAACAAAGAGAACAGCTTTAAAAATATCCAAGAAACATAATCAAAAGCAAAAATATGAATGCATCTGATATTTGTTTTACATTGGAATTTCTTTCAGTCTTCAAGAATTTGTGAAAGATTCTGGAAGCTATAGTAAAAAAATAGTAGATGATTTGCTGGATCAGATCACTGGTGGAGATCATTCCAAGTCTATTTATCAACTGAAACAGGTAAGTGTGCTCACTAGACTTTCCTATCAAAGCCTACTTTATAATATAGAGTTGGAGTTGTTGAGGTTCAATAGTTTATAGCTGAAATTATTCTTAAAACCAGCTTTTTTATTGAAACAAATTACAACTAAAACCTATATAAAGACCTTTTTTAAACTCAGAAATATTATATTTGGCATAATCATAAAAAGTATCCTTTTCATCACAAAGGTAGTTAAAAGGTACTTCTTTCTTTTTTAAAAAAAATAATGTTAAAAGAGGATGGCAGGGGAAGGTGTGCTGGGTGAACAAAAGGGTGGAAATAGGAAGAAATGAAGGGAAGTTGAATTGGAGGAAAGCATTGTACTGATAGTACTGTACAACTTTGTTTGCTGAATGGAGCTTGCCAGGCCCAACTGGAGAGGACCAGCAAGTCCAATTCAGCTGCTCATACAGGGCAAGAGAAATGCAAGGTCTTTGCCTATCTACTGCAACCAAGATGACCAGAACTACTGTCACTAAGTGGAGCATTATGTTTCCCCTAATAACTGTTCCGCTTAGTGATGAAAATTCCAGCTCTAATTAGTTGTCTAGTAAGGACTAATTGTTTCAGAAAAACAGCAATATTATTTTTAAATTTATTTTTACTATTATAATTTTCAGAGAAGAAACATTCCAATGAAGCCACCAGATGATCTCAAAGTAAGTTACATTGCGTCTCTAAACCTCCCCTTCTTGTAAAAAAAACCTGTTTATTTACTGTAAATGGTTCTGAAAATATAAAGGAAAGATTTCATTTATATAATAAATGAAGATAATAATTGTATTATTGTAAAAATTTTTACTCCAGTATTCCTGATCTTTATAACACTTTTAAATTGTACGCTTATTTCAGGAGAAAAGAATGTATATACTTTTTCTATGATTTTTCCTATTAAATTATTTGAAATCCCTTAAATAAAAGTCATACTATTTTCTTGCTGTAACTCTAGTGATGCAAAAATGATGGTTCCATAAGGAAAATGATTATGAGGTATAAATTAGCTTTAAACGTGATGTTTTTAGGTTCCGTCAGTCCTCATAAAAGAAGAACATAAGTTATGTAATACTTGCCCAGATGACTCCAAGCAAAATATGGTAATATTTCTTTTTAAGTTTAATTCTTTCTTAACTTATTATTTCAAATAGTTGAAATAATCAGCATTTTCTACCTCCTTTTTAATTTTCCTTTCCTTTTTTATTTTAAGATTACAGGCCTTATTTTTGTTACTTTCCCTCTCCCTCTCTTTCCCTCTCCCTCTCCCTCTCTGTCTCTCTCTCTGTCTCTCTCTCTCTCTCTTACACACACACACACACCCAACACATGCACGTCATACGTCAGCAGATGATCCAGGTCAAGAATACAAGCAGTCTTACAATTTACAACTGTTCATTTAGTGACCATTTGAAGTTACAATGGGACTGAAAAAAGTGACTTAAGACCATTTTTCACACTTAGGACCATTGCAGCATGGTCATGTGATTTACATTCGGATGATTGACAACTGGTTCATATTTATGATAGTTGCAGTGTCCCTGGGTCATGTAATCACCTTCTGCAACTTTCTGACAAGCAAAGTCAATGGGGAAGCCAATTTCATTTAACAACCATGTTACTAATTTAACAATTGCAGTGATTCACCTAGCAAATGTGGCAAGAAAAGTTGCAAAGTGGGACAAAACTTATTTAACAAATTTCTCACTTAGCAACATAAATTAGATTGCACATAATAGTTCAAATAGATTTGGTGTAAAACTGAGCTTTTTTGCACTAAGTATACTATCTAGAAGCTCAAACTAATCAGTTTCATATGATTTATATGTACAAGGGATGTTACATGTGACAAGGCCCAGCAAAGATGATAATTATATCTGTGTCTATTAAAATTTTGTAGACACCTTGATTGACCAAAACAAGGATGGGCCGCGGTAGTCAATGCATGGCCTATCAGTGTTATCCATGAGTTCTAAGGTGAATGTAAGAGAAAATGTAGATCTGAATGAAAGTAGTTTGATCTTGTCAGGTTGATGACTCAGTGCTAGAAGTTATGGTTAAGGAACAAAAAGGCAAAAATGTATGTCAGAAAGTATGAATTGTAACTTCATTAGTGTAATGTAGGTTGTATATATGAACTAGGATGATCCATACAGTTTTTGGTTAGTTGTTGTGTTGAACAAACCTACGTTTCAAAATGATTCTGCAAATGTAAAATTTGTTCCTGAATAAGGTTTTTGCAAAAAGCACATTCCTGATTTTTTAGCCCTAGATAATGCAAACAAAAAATAATTGCATATTTGCATAGTAAATATTTTTTCACATTTGACTGCTATGTAGAAATAATGAAACATTTATGTAGTTGAAATTTTATTTACATTTTACTAAATACTGAATTTATAGCAGCTTTCACACAGTAATGCTTATTATAGCTAATTAATCCATTGCATAGATATAATTTTCTTTCTTTTTTCCAGATTGGAGAATCCATTGGAGATAATAATAGTTCTGTTTTGGACTTTTTATCTATGAAAACTTATTCAGATATGTCTCTTGATATATCCATGTTGAGTTCATTAGGTAGGTGTTCTCATGAAGTAGTTTATCACTGAAGGTAAAAAATATAGTGCTATATATATTATCTTTCCATTAGTCCATTAAAATGCTTGGGAATTGCTGGGTTTTAACATAAACTTTGTAATATATACTCCTTTTAATGCTTTGTTACAAAAATCAGGGTTTTCTGAGGGAGACAGAATTATAAAAACTATGTAATATTTGTATATGCTCTTTGTGGTTATAACATAATAGTTTGTGTATGTGTGTGCATTAATGAAAGGGATAAAGCATTCTGAGAAAAACAGCATCTTCTACAGATGCTCATAGCTTCAGGTCAGTTGTCAGTTATCTAAACCAATACTCGTCTATTCTGTTTAAATTGCTAATTCAAGCAGCCTATGATTGTGCTCCCAGTGCTAATATATGCTTACTCAATTTATTCCATCTAAACTGTTGGGAAGACTGCTCAGCTGTAACAGCTCCTTTTTTCAGAAAAGAATGTGTAAATCAAGTCATAAGATAGAAAAACATATTCAGGAGAATCTTGCATTTTTAGCAGCTACACAATATAGTATCTGATAGGATTTCATCTGGAAGCATCTTTGTGCAAAATTAAGAAGTTTGAAACATTTTAATTTTTTTAAAAAATAATTATTTAATTTGGGATTCTACTTAGACCATCAACAGGTCATCACATATATTAAATTATAGTGAGCACAGGTACCAAATTGCTGATTCCCAATTTTATGTAGTCATTAAAAGATTCAGATGGTGATGTACTAGTTCACGTAAGGAGGAGCTTGGGAACTGATACCTTAAAGGCAGCATGGAGTGATTGATATGTTGACAGTGATAAAGTGATCACTAGAGATCAGCATACTTTTATGAATACAAGTCACATTAAAGCAATTTCATTTCATTTTTTTGTTGGATAATTTCATTAATAGAATGTGGAACATAATATACCTTGATCTCATTTAGACATTTGATAAATACTTTCTTATAGTCTCTCCAGCAATTTAGTTAAATAAGTAGATAATTAAGTGGATCATAACTATGGAAAATTGCATTCAAATTGTGTATAAATAAGGAAATCAGAAATGCTCTGTTTAAATCAATTGTTTTTAAAAGATCAGGAAGGATAAGAAGCTGTGTACCCAGGGAAGTATCTATACAACTTAGCCCCTATTAGTCTCATTTTCATATTTTATTCAGCATATTATTAGTTTTATTTACCTTTATATAAGACTGATGGAGTAACAAATCTTTTTGATTTTAACTTCTTAAACCATCTTAAATTCATTTTGTACTCAATAATCTAATGTTGTTGACAGGTAAAGTAAAGAAAGAAGTTGATCATGATGACAATCATTTACACTTGGATGAAACAACTAAATTATTACAGGACCTTCATGAGGTACAGACTGACAGAATAGGATCCAGGCCTTCCTCCAACCTTAGTTCCCTCTCTAATGCTTCTGAAAGGGAACAACATCACCTAGGTAAATGTGTTTATCAGTATAATTACCAATCTCTTTATTTTCATTAAAAGTTGTTGTAAGGTTATGAGGGTATCAAGTATATTCATGCTGTGTAAATAAAGCTGGTTTCTTTGTCTTTTTAACATCTAGCATCTAGTAGACTAATTTTCTCTTCTCATTCCCACCTTACTTATCTCATATACTTTTTTATCATAAATGTATATTAGAAATATTTCAAAAGGCAGAATATAAACATTGAATTCTAAATAAATACATTGATAAATTTGACCAAAATGCAGAATAATATTTTACCAAGTTAATTGAGATGACCCTCTCATAGTTCCAAAAAGACATTTTAAATTTATAAACATTCAAATAAAATCATTGGTTATATAGTAAGTAATATAGAGAAACATAAAATATGTTATAAAAGTTATATTTTACAGTAAAAGAGTTTATTAATCTTGGAGTTTATTATTCACAGATAGTTTATTCCATCATTCCAGAACGCTACTGAAAAGTTTCTGCTTCTAATGATTACTGGCTCATTCTTAATAGGAGAAAGTAAACATATGTTAGATGAATGGAGTGGTAAATTTAATTATGAGACAGAATCTTTCAATAGAAGAAATGCTGAAGTAATCTTAATGTGACCTGCCTGCTAAATCTCTGAGAGCATTTGTTTGTATAAAATTGAAATGGTAGACCAGGACTTCTCCAGTCATCTTTCAATCAGCATAGAAACAGCATAGTCATCTGCCAGTCAGGGCTTTTATTGTTATATGTCTAACTGGAGAAATCCTGGTCTGCCATTTTCTATAACAATCATGGCATATCAGATCAGCAGCACAAACCAAAATGGCCATGAAGAAAGTTGAAATAAGGGACATTCTTACAGGCAGAGGAGCTAAAACCTGTCAGTAAAAACTGGCTAGATTTTAGCACTGCTATTACATTATCACAATTGCCACTGAAAGCTTATCTCAGGAGAAAATACCAGATCAGAAAAACCCAAGATTATCTAACCTCACTATATTCTGCAGATGAGAAGAAAATTGTAGTATGTAGACATGTCCTTAAAAATTATATTTGCTGAGCCAAAATTCATAATGAATGCATCTCAGAAATCATGTCTTGGTAAAACTGCATTGTGAATTAGTTTATGCTACATACATCAGTGTAATTTGCAGAGCACAGGTGTTACTTGAGAAAAAGAGGAAATACCCAGAAACATTCATTTGGCCGCATTCTGGACCAATCACAGCTTCCACATAGTTCCCTGTAATTGACGTTATAGAGAGCACATTGCAATGATCCATAGAGAAGATACACCATAGCATGAGTAACTGTAAGAATATTCTCCCATTCAAGAAAATAATGCAGCTAGCACCTCAGATGGATTTATTTATTTATTAAATTTCTATGATTCCCATTTCACAGTTCAAGTGGACACAATGCTCCATCCCATTCTCACTATGCACAAACACAGTCTCTGTGCTGAACCCAGATCCATCTGAAAAGGATCCTGATAAGTCACTTCGTTCAGAGCCTTCTAACATTACCATACCATCGCTTTCTCCCAAAAGGATATGATGCAACAGTGAGCAGGAGGCATACAATATCATTGCTTTCTTTAAGACTGGTGGGATAGCCCTCTAACTCAAGGATGAATTCACCATTTGCATCCAGCCAGTAGTTAACTCCTAGGATTCCTTGGCCAAGAAATACCAGGAAGTGATAGCACTAACATTACCAAGGACCTTGTCCACTTTCTCAAGATTCTTGCTTAAACATAAATATGGCAACCCCCTCCCCAATCAATTCCACAGGACCTGTCCAGTCAGTGTTCAACTCTAAACCAATTGGGATGATTATATTCTCACAAAATGTGGTTTTTCTCACAGCGGTACTTAAGATGTTCTTTAACTATCTCTAATAATTTTTTGTAGCTCTCGGAGCGTTCTTTAACTTTCAACAGTAAGGCCAACAAAAATCACTATTTTGGAATCTGAAATATAGAAAAGCTAGAATGTTATATGAATAGTAAGATTTATACAGCTTTAAAAAAAGAACTTTCTCGGCATTTCAAAGAGCAAACAATAAAAAATATTCCAGTCTCTAGCCTTCTCTGCACTGTTAAATTTAGCAACATTTTGACCATTAATAAAATTGGCGTTATAATCTGGATCATATTCATTTAAAAATTGTGATAAGATATTTGAAAAATGAAACTTTCAAAATGTCTTATAATTAATATTAATTTAATTATTTTCTGTCCATGTTTTACACAGGAAGCCCATCTCACCTAAGTATAGGAGAACAGCAAGATATGGTCCACGACCCCTATGAATTTCTTCAATCTCCAGAATCTACAAATGCCAATAATTAATCTCAGATACACCGTACATATTAACTGTCTAACAGTTAATAGAATCCTATGAAACAGTACGCATTTCAACCCCAACCTTCAGATAAGAATTAATGTTTAGTAGCATGTATACATTTTACTTGGTTAAAAAATGTCATGGTATTTGTACCATCAAGAAACTGTATTTTAGCAGTATGTGCAATGGACCTGAAGGAGTTACAAATTATGTACTTGTTTAATTTTATAAAAAATGGCTAACCAGCTGTTTATCATGCTTTTAATTGTTAGGCATACTTGGTGTACAAGTGTGGCTATATAGAAAATTTGTTAGGATAAATTTATTTCAATTGTAATACAAGTTTTAGAAATAGAATAGTTTTCGTATTTTCCCTCCTGTCAGTTTTTCATTGTCAAGATGGCTTGATGAAAAGAAAGTTATTGAGTCTTCATTGGGAATGAAAAACAAAGTTCTTTTTAGAACTTTTTAAAATTAAGTGTTTGAAATTTGATATGAATGATTGAATGATTTTTAGAATCATTCGGAAACCACAATAATACATTCATTAACATATTCCAAATATTAATAAATGTGTACTTGTATTCTGAAATTTCCAGTTGATAATTTGTCAGCTAGTTCGTAATTTGTCATCTTGAATTAATTATGATGCGCTATATATGCACCAGTTTAAGATTGTAGTTTTAAGATTCCTATAGTAGGGGTCGCAAACGTGTGACCTAAGAGCTGCATGCAGGTTGCTGAATTCTTTTGTATAGCCTGCATTAACTCATCATGAAGCATTGTTTGCTTCTCCGCTCTTTTTTTTGTCCTGGAAGGCCCCAGCTTTCTACCATTATCCTGCTTTGCAGGGTTTCTTTCTGCAGGTTGAGACAGCATTTTTGTAAGATTAACTCTCATGTGCAGCTATGATGGCACTGGTGATGATTCTAGATATTGGTTAGGGTAATCACATGGAGAGCCAGAGAGTGCATGTCAATGCAGTGTGTTTGTCCACAGAACAACATAGTGGCTGAGGTATGCAACAATATGCAGGTTAAATGGGGAAGATCAAAATGCATCAGCTTCATTTTCTCTTGCTACAAGAACTCATGACTAAACAATCTTTTACTGTTTTACAATAAGTAGCAAATTTCTGCTTCTGTAAAGATGAGTAATATTTTAATTTAATTTTAATAATTATTAATATATTTCATTTATTATTTAATAATGCATTTTAATATTTGTTGTCTTTCTTCCTTTTTAAATATGTGGCCTAAACTCAGTGCATTTTATATAAGATACTCCTCATATTCATTTTGTTTGCGATCCTTCCCTTAGAATACAGATAATGCTTTTTTATTGACATTAATTAGGACAGAGATTCTGTTTGCTAATCAATACTGGTATAACACAATATCAAGTAACTGCTAAGTTACGATGGCAGTTCCAGCAATTCCATTTGCCCTTGTTAAGCAAATTCAAATTCAATCATCACTGCAATTCCTATTAAATCATTGCTTTTTGCAACTTTCTTCCTGTTTCTCCATTGACTCTTTGTTCAATGAATCAGAAAAGAGCTGGAAAGGACCTTGGAGGTCTTCATGTCAAACCCTCTGTTCAAACAGGAGACTCTATACCATTTCATACAGGTGATTGTCCAGTCTTTTCTAAAAACCTCCAGTGATGAAGCATCTACAACTTCTGACGGCAAGCTGTTCCATTGGTTAATTATCCTCACTGTTTCTCCATAATTCCAAGTTGCTTCTTTGGTTGATTAGTTTCCATCCATTGTTTCTTGTCTTGCCTTTTCTGCTTTGGAAAATAAGTTGACCCCCCTCTTCTTTGTAGCAGCCCTTCAAATACTGGAATACTGCTATCATGTCCCCCCAGTCCTTCTTTTCTCTAGACTAGCCATACTCAATTCCTGTAACAATTCTTCATAATTTTTGTCTTAATCATCTTAGTTGTTCTTCTTTGCACTTTTTCCAAAGTCTCTACATCTTTTTAATAATGTGTTGACCAAAACTGGGTGCAGTATTCCAGGTGTGGTCTTACTAACAATTTATAAAGTTGTACTAATAGTTCATGTGATTTTGATTCTATGCCTCTGTTTATACAACCAAGGATTGTATTAGCTTTCTTGGCTCCTGCACACACTGCTGACTGATGTCCAAGTGATTGTTCACTAGGACTCCAAGGTCCCTTTCACAGTTAATGTTTTTGAGCCAGGTTTTGCCTAATCTGTACTTGTATTTTTGGGTTTTCCTGCCTAGGTGTTGGAACCTGGCACTGAAGGTTGCCAATAGTAATTGTGACTGTTGAGATGCTGTGATGTGTAATTGCATTCTGATTGCTAAGCATCTGAATTACAATCTCATGCCCTCAGGGGCCAATCATAAGTACCCCTTACGTATTTAGTACTGTCATAATTTTAGACAATCACTGAATAAGGAGTACTTGTATGAATAAGGAGTACTTGTATGAAATATGAAATATACGTATGAAATATTGTAAAATAAGGAGTACTTTTATGAAATATGAAATATACGTATGAAATATTGTAAAATAAGGAGTACTTTTATGAAGTTTTCACTCGGGCTGTAAATGTTTAGGACAGATGTGTTTACTTATTAACAGTGTGGGATTGGACACCCTATAAATTCATTGAATTCATGGCAGACTTTGTTGGAGTTTCAGGGTTTCATGTTGGACAAGAGATCATTGGGATAGAATTGAGTTGCTGAATTTTTAAGAGGTGAGAGAAATTGGAATAAGGGAGCAGGCCTGATCATTCCAATGGTATGGTGAGAACTTTGTATTTGGTAAGCCTCTTGGAGTCATTTAAAATATGTTGGACAGCCATATAAATTGTCTTAAAAAAATAAAAAAAATTAAGGGCAGTTCCTCTCTCCAGCACATGGCTTCCATCTTCAATACTAGCATTTGGATCCGTAATGACTTCGTATTTCTGCTGTTGTTTTTTAGTGTCAGATTGGTGTGTAATAATATTGCCCTCATCCATGAATTCATGAGGGCAGCATGCTAACCTAGCATGCCTTACTGTATTTCTTTGGGCCCAGAGGAGTCTTCTCTTGGAAATGTGCCCTTTCAGGTTTGGAGTTCTGAAACAGTTGAGTCTGTGCAGGGGAGAAAGGGAAGTCATTTTAATCTTTGAGTCAGACAGGCTTTCAGAGACTCCGCTTCAAAGATAATTAAATGTGGATAGTGTCATTGAAGTTGGGATTAAGAAAACAATTGGGATTGCTTTGGTGTACTGCCATACCTACTGCTTGGTAGCATCCTGCCTGAGTTGCTATATTCTGTTGCCAAGTTGGCAATAGATAAAATAATAATATTGGTCTTATTAACTTACTGATACTATTGACAGTACTCTTCTGAGCCAGCTCTGTGGGCTGGGATTTGGACACTTTTTTACATATAATATTCTCCCATACCATTTACACATAACATCTATACTTGACACACAAGCATGCAAACTTGCTTTTATGTCATAGGATATTTTATGATCATCACTGGTTCCGCATAGACTGACTATAAAAATTTCATGGCAAACTCAGAAGTTTTGATTCCCCAGTTCTTTAACCCTCAGCACAAAGATTTGCTTACACAATTAGCTAATGGCAGTGAAGAGTTAGAAATCATATATATCAAGAGCTACACCCTGAGGAACACAGAAATCATGTTCCAGGGTTTAAATCTTAGGCTTTCCCATCTTTTCAAGTCAATAATTGTCTTAAGTGGTAAAAGACATACAGGTATGACTCAAATAGATTAGAACCTTTATTGCAAGCAAGAATAAAGCATGATGTCTATAGAGATTCTCAGTCATCCAGGTCATGGTTTTTTCAGATGTGCTTTTTCAAGAGGCAACTGGACTTTCTTGTTTTTCTTTGAAGATGTTTCACTTCTCACCCAAGAAGCTTCTCACACAAAGAAGACACAAACTGAGCAATGTGATATATGCAGTACAGTGTAGTGAGACATGTGCTGTTCTGTATATTGGGAAAACAAAACAACCACTTCATAAACACATGGCTCAATAGAGGAGAACAAACTCATCACAGCAAGATTCAGCAACCCTTCTGAACACTACTCAGCTGAACCTGAAACTTCCAGACTCTTGAGTTGCTGAGATAGTTCCCCACCACTCATTTGAATTCCTGATTTGTCATACTGTGTCATTTGTTTGCTGCCCCTCTGTTGGGTTCTTGTGCTGCTGGGCTGGGTCATTGGTTCACCATCCTTCAGCTAGGCTCCCAGGTGGGCTCCTGGATTGGTTTGCTGATTCATTGCTCCTCATCTCTGCCTCTCAGTTGGGTTCCTAAGCTGCTGGGCTGGGTTACTTGTCTGCTGTGTTGGGCTGCCTAACTGAGTTGCTGGTTTGCCATCTCTCAGCTGGCCTCCTGCTGCCTTGAATCTCCGGTCTCCTGGACTGCCAAGCTGGGTTGATGGTTCACCAGGCAGCCTCTCACTTTGACTGCCACTAACTGCCTTGAATCTCCAAGTCTCCAGCTGCCTCAAATTTCTAAGCTGCTGAGCAGGGTCACTTGATAGCCTCTCAGGTGGGCCACTACAAGCTTCTTCTCAGCGTGCAGCAAATCAGTTTGCCATTGTTTTGCTGTTATTTTCCACCTCCCCAAACTTTTCTTCTTCTTTTCCCTTCTCCCATCTCTTTTTATCTTCCTGATCCCTTTTCTCATAGAGAATTACAGAGATGGAAGGGATCTAGGAGGTCTTCAAGTCCAACCCCTGCTTAGGCAGGAAACCCTATATCATTTCAGACAAATGGTTGTCCAATCTCTTCTTTAAAACTTCCAGTGTTGGAGCATTCACAACTTTTGGAGGCAAGTTGTTCCATTGATTAATTGTTCTAATTGTCAGGAAATTTCTTCTTGGTTCTAAGTTGTTTCTCTCCTTGACTAGTTTCCATCCATTGCTTCTTGTCCTGCCCTCAGGTACTTTGAAAAATGACTGTCTCTTCTTTGTGGCAACCCCTGAGATATTGGACCCCCTGAGATATTGAAACACTGCTATCTTATCATCCCTAGTCCTTCTTTTCATTAAACTAAACATACCCAATTCCAGCAACCATTCTTTATGTTTTTGCCTTCAGTCCCCTAATTACCTTTGCTGCTCTTCTCTGCACTCTTTCTAGAGTCTCAACATTTTTTTACATTGTGGCAATCAAAACTGGATGCAGTATTCCAAGTGTGGCCTTACCAAGGCATTATAAAGTGGTATTAACACTTCACCTGATCTTGATTCTACCCTCTGTTAATGCAGCCTAGAACTGTGTTGTCTTTTTTTGGCAGCTCTAGCATACTGCTGGCTCATATTTAAATGATTGCCCACTAGGACTCCAAGTTACTACTATTGAGTGAGGTACCACGTATACTGTACCTGTATATTTTGTTTTTCTTGCCTGTGCATTTTATTAGATAGTGCCCAATGTTCAGGTTTGTCAAGATCCTTCTCTATCTTAAGCCTATCTTTTGGAGTGTTGGTTATTCCTGCCAGGTTGGTGTTGTCTTCAAATTTGATGAGTTACCCATCTATCCCTTTATCAAATCATTGATGAAGATGTTGAAGACTACTGGGTCTAAAATAGTGGCTTGGAGTTCCCCACTGCATATTTCTTTCCATGTAGATGTAATTCCGTTGAGGACTACACACTGAGTGCAGATGCCCAGCCAGTTATGAATCCATCTGGTGATGCTGTCTAACCCACATTTTTCTATCTTATAACGTAGTAGGTTATGCTGTACTTTATGAAATGCCTTACTGATGTCCATGTAAATTATATCCACAGCATTCCTCTAGTCCAATAACTTTGTCACTTTGTCAAAGAATGCAATAAGATGTATATGCATGATCTGTTTTTGAAAAACCCATGTTGGCTTTTGGTTATTATTTTGTTTGACTCTTAAGTGTTTGCTAATCCATTGCTTGATTATTTTTTCCAGACACTTCCCAGGTATTGTGGTCAGGCTGATAGATCTGTAGTTTCCTGGATCTATTTTTTTTCTCTTTGGAAGATGGAAACTACTTCAGCTCTTTTCCAGTCCTCTAGCAATTTCCCGTCTACCTTCTCTCTATCTTCCTGCTCTCTTTTCTTCTCTTTCCTCATACCTTTCCTTCTTAGTTTAATAACTTTTTCTCACGGTGCTTCAATAATACCTCCTCCATTGCTGCCATCTCAGAACAAATCTTCAAAAACATTGTAGGACCTTTGAGGTAGAGTGAATATGTCATATTACAATTTACCATAATGCAGGAAAGATAACTGAATAACGTCAGATTAGTCTTTTAAACTTTAAAAGAGCTAGCTTCAATAAACTAAGATAGAAAGGATTCCATTGATGAAATTTTTAAGAAGGAAAAACAGTGCAGGATGCTTGGATGCTCTGAAAAACAAGATAATAAAGAGCACACAATAACAATACCACAGAGAAAGAAAAATAAAAGAATCCAAAGAATCCATCCTGGTCTCAACAATGCTCCAATTTCATTTGTCTCAGGGTCTTCTACTTGAGCAGGGGGTTGGACTAGAAGTCCTCCAAGCTCCCTTCCAATTCTGTTATTCTGTTGCATAGAGTTCTTTGACAAAATGAAGGACAAAAAGGACAAGCATAAAAGTGGAACAAGGGGCATATAACTAGAGCAAGCTGCCAGAAAAAAAGCCCAAATGTGCAATGATCAAGTCAGAATGGCTAAAACTCAGAATGAACTATTAAATGCCAAAATAACAACAACAAAGTTTCTTTCAATATGTAAGGAACAAGAAAAATGTCAAGGAAAAGATCAATCTACTAATGGAAAATGATAGCAAGAAGGTGACAGGCAGCAGGGAGAAAGCCGAATTGCTTAACTCCTTCTTTGCATTTGTCTTCACCCAAAAGGGAAAGAAAATAGCTCTACCTATCAAAAGCAGCATGATTGGAAAAGGTCAGTTTACATTCCAATTCCAATTTACAATTCCAATTTCCAGTTTACAATTTACATTCCAATTCCAAAGAAAGGCAATACCAAAGAATGGTCAAATTATTGCACTATTTCACTCATTTCACATGCTAGTAAAGTTATGCTTAAAATCCTACAAGCTGGCTTCAGCAGTATGTGGATCGAGAACTACCAGAAGTACAGGCGGGATTTCGAAGAGGCAGAGGAACTAGAGATCAAACTGCCAACATGCACTGGATCATGGAGAAAGCTAGGGAGTTCCAGAAAAACATCTGCTTCTGTTTCATTCATTATGTTAAAACATTAAGTGTGGATCACAACAAATTGTGGCAAGTTCTCAAAAAGATGAGAATACCAGACCATCTTATTTGTCTCTTGAGAAACCTATATATGGGTCAAGAAGCAACAGTGAGAACTGGACATGAAACCACTGATTGATTCAAAATTGGGAAAGGAGTCCAGCAAGGCTGTATACTGTTGGCCTGCCTATTTAACTTATATGCAGAGCACTTCATAAGAAAGGCAGAGATAATGAATCAAAAATTGGAATTAAGATTGCAGAGAGAAATAACAACTTCAGATATGTAAATGATACTATTCTAATGGCAGAAAGTGAAGAGGAACTAAAAAGCTTCTTGATGCGGGTGAAGACGGACAGTGCAAAAGTTGGCTTGAAACTCAACATTAAGAAAACTAAGATCATGGGATCCCGCCCTCTCAATTCCTGGCAAATAGATGGAGAAGAAATGGAGGTAGTGACAGATTTTATTTTCCTGGGTTCCAAGACCATCGCAGATGGGAACTGGAGCCAAAAATTAAAAGACGCTTGCTCCTGGGGAGGAAAGCTATGGCAAATCTAGATAGCTTACTAAAAAGCAGAGACATCACCCTGCTAACAAAAGTGTGTATAGTCAAGGCTATGGTTTTCCCAGTTGTAATGTATGGCTGTGAAAGTTGGACCATAAGAAAGGCTGAGGCCTTTGAACTCTGATGCTGGAGAAGATTCCTACGAGTCCCTTGGACTGCAAGGCAAACGAACAAGTCAGTCCTATAGGAGATCAATCCTGACTGCTCTTTAGAAGGCCAGATCCTGAAGATGAAACTCAAATACTTTGGCCATCTAATGAGAAGAGCCTAATGGTGGAAAAGATTGAGGGCAAAAGAAGAATGGGACAACAGAGAATGAGGTGGCTGGCTGGAGTCACTAAAGCAGTAGGCATGAGCTTAAATGGATTCCGGGGGATGGTAGAGGACAAGCAGGCCTAGAGGAATGTTGTCCATGAGTTCACAATGAGTTGGACATGACTTCGAAACTAACAACAACGAATCAAAAGCAGCACAATAAAAGACAGAACAGGAATGCAGATAAAAATAGGCAAGGAATTAATAAGAACATCTATGTGTTTTGGAGAAGTTCAAATCTCCAGGACCAAATGATTTATCTCCCAGGGAATTGTAGGAGTTGGCAGATAGGATTTCAGAACTACTTAATGAAATCTTTCAGAACTCCTGAAGCACCAGAGAACTGTCAGAGGACTGGAAAAGAGCTAATGTAGTTCTTCAAAAAGGGTAAAAAAGGTGGATGTAGGAAATTATCCCCTTGACATCAATACCTGAGAAAATCCTGGAAAAGTTAATCAAGCAGTGGATTTGTGAACATCTAGAAATGGACAAGGTGATTACTGGAAGCAGCATGGATTTATTAAAAATAGGTCATGCTAGAAAAACTTTATTGCTTTCTTTGATAAAGTGACTAATAAGTCGGTGAAATGCTGTAGATATAGTATAATATGACATCGTACCAACAGCAGATGGATTTGCTATTGGCTGACCAACTGCTCTCGGCATGTAGTCCTTAGATCTGTATCTGTGTGGAGGAAGCATGCAGTGGGCTGCCTCCAGAAACTTTCTTGGGCCTGGTGCTTTTTAACATTTTCATAAGTCACTTCCAGTAAAAAGATAGCCAACTGACAACACACCCAGAAAAGGACCCCTGAAGGACTTTTCCCCTGAACTGTAGATTTTCAACATACCAACAGAAGGAACTAGCATTCCTTTAGTTTACATGATTCTCCTGGGTTAGGGAAAGTCCTAGAATTATCCCATAAGTTCCTCCAATACAGCAAAGGTCTGTAAGTAGTTTAAGGAGCCAGAATGGGACAATTCTTCATGGCCATATGACGTCTGGCGACGCCCAGGGGAAGGGCCTTCTCTGTGGGGACTCCCACCCTCTGGAATGAACTGCCCCCAGGACTTCGTCAGCTTCCGGACCTTCGGACCTTCCGCCGCGAGCTTAAAACATACCTATTTAATTGCGCAGGACTGAGTTAGTTTTTAGTTTGTGGGTTTTAACTTGGGTTTTAATTTTTTATATTTTTAATTATTAGGCTTTTGAATAAGTTTTTTAATTGTTTTTAGAATTGTATTTATTGCTTTTAAATGCCTGTAAACCGCCCTGAGTCCTTTGGGAGATAGGGCGGTATATAAATATAAACAATAAAATAAATAAATAAATAAATTACCCATTTTACCCCAGATTTTCTATTATGGCTGACCCATCACAGCCTATTGTCAACGGCTGGTCCTCCACCGGTGATATATTACCACCACAACTTCTCCGCTGCTTCTCCGAGGTTGCTAATTGTGGCTGTGGCACAATTGTGGCTGTGGCATCGTGACCCAAATCTTCACAGCCAATTCCCTCCCACATCTGGGATGAAATAGTTAGAGTCATGTAGCCATGAAGAAATGTCCAAGACCCTTCTGGAGCTGTGCGTCAAAGCAGGAGATGTGCAGACAGCTTCGGGGTGGGAGTGGGGGGGCTACAATCAGTTCATTATTGAAGAAGCAGCCATTTTGGAATTTAGTTTTCAAATGGACAATAAGTTGTGCCTTTCATTTCTTAATCATTTTTAAAGCGTATTAATCTTTATTAAGCTAAAAGCCTGTTTTTTAGTCTCAGTCTGTTATTTCCTTTTGAAGATCTGTGCCATTTTGGGGGTTTCTTCGTTGTTAAACAGCAAGGAAGAAGGCTGCTGAATAAGGAAGTGTGGAGTATCTTTTTTAAAAGAAAGTTTGATGGAGAAATATAAGACAGAAAGTTGTAGCTCTAGTTTAATTTTGTAGCTTGGTCTGCTTTGCTGTGGGTGGCTTAAACTTTCCAATTTTTATTAATCCTGATTGGCCAGCAATTCTTTAGTGACCTACAAAAAAGCTACTCTTTGACTAAAGAGGAAGTTAAGACTGAGGAGCAAATTATTAGAGATGTATTTTAAAAATCTTTAAATAAAATCCATCAGTTCATAGATCCGCTATGCTTCAAGGATGTTAAAAAAATCTTCTCAAACTACTTGAGATGCAGATATGGGTGGAAAGTTACAAAATCACTGAGGCAATTTCATAAATACCTAACAAAGCAGAGGATCAATTGCAATTTTAAAATATAAACCTGACACCAATTTTTATTATTATGGTTTAAATATACCTTAAAACCTCCCAACACAATTGAAAGAAGAGTCCAAGAAAATATGCAACTTTTAAAAGAACAAGTTTGGGACTTTTTTCCTCAAGGACAATATCAAAGTTGAGAAATCCTTGAGAAAAAGAGAAGCTTATAACTGCTTAACAAACATTCCAGAGGAAAAAAAGATTTTATTCCATGAAGACAAGCTGGAAAGCGTACTTAAGAGTCAATTGGAATTAGGATGGATTTTTTTTGGTCTGATATTTGTAATTGACAGAAAGTCTTAATCTAAAGTTTGAAAATGTATTTGTTCTTTCATATATAATGCTTAACTAATTCATAAAGTTGTAAAATATTATTGAAAGTGTATTTGAAAGTATGTTAAGAGAAAGTTAAAGAAAAAGATGTATTAGCTTAAAGAAAACTTTAGAGTTTTAAAAAGGATGTATACAAGAAGAAAAAATATTCTATGAGGGTACTTGGAGGGAGTGATATAAATGTAATGAGTTAATTGGAGTTAGTTAGAATTTGATTGAAAGTGAACTTTAAAGTATATATGTTAAGAAGAAGCTAAAAAATGTATTGGAATGTTTTGATTTTAGAAATGTTTGGTGCTTTAAAATGGATGAAAAAAAAATTTCCTTTAAAATTAAAAGAATCTGAAAGAATACAGTGAATTCTGTTAATATAAATGGTGATAGCTTATAAAAAATATTAAGTGCAAATAGAAATACATACTATTTCTACAGCTAGGAAAATAAACCAGAAATGATTAAATTGATTGTTTTATTCAAAGAGAATATTTAATTATGTTTTTTTATTTGAATGTCCCATTTGGATTTTGGGCTTGTGATGAAAAAAATGAAACGTTGACTTTGGCTTTGCTGATTAGATAAATTTGTTGTTATAGAAATGGCTAGTGATATATACTAATGTGTAAATGTAAAAAAATGAGGTTGTAATGTTATCTTGTACTGTGTTAAAAAGAGTTGGAAGTCAACACTTTTTTCTTTCTGCCTTTGTACCTCATATTTCCCCCCACTTCCCTTAATTTCCTATTTTTTAGTTTTCTTTGTATTTTATACATTGATAAAACAATAAAAGTCATGAGATAAAAACATCTTCTGTTCAAATACATAAGAAGCTGTGAGTGGCTCAAATTAGTGATGGTTCAAGTGTGGGTTTGCCTTTAATCTGAAAAGATTAGTTTGGGGCAAACTTATGCTGGCTCCTTTGAACTGAAGCATATGATCTTTGGCAGTATTTATCAATATGACAAAATGACTTGATTATATTTTACAATGCCTTAGATGTTTAGGTTAATTTTCTTCATCTTATATAATTCCGCCCTGAGTCCTTCGGGAGAAGGGCGGTATAAAAATCAAATAAATAAATAAAATAAATAAATTCATTTCTCAAAGAAATGTATACAATCCTAATTAAATTACGGTTTGGAGAATCAATGTCCCTGTGCCAAAAATAGTGGGAATTTGAGATGTTTTTAAGTTCTATACAAATACAGTTTCATATACTAGTTTTTTCTGATATATCTGTGAAGGATTACTATTTTGTAATGGATCTGATAGAAATAGAATAATATTGGCTGCTTTCACTTTCACAGACCTGAAAAGTTAAATAGCTCCAGAAAACAATAAAAAGAATTCCACCCTTGGGAAAAAACATTTTCATAAATGATCTAGATTAGAGGATATAAGAGGTCTCATCAAATTTGTGGACAGAATAAAGCTGGGAGTATTGCCAACAATTTGGAACATAGCCTCAAGTTTCAGAAAGATCTTGACAGACTTGAGCTTTGGACCCTATCCAACCAGATGCAGTTCAGTGATGAGAAAAATAAGGCCTTACACTTAGGCAGGAAAAACTAAATGCATAGATATAAAATATGAGGCACTTGGCTCAAGTGCAGTAACTCAGAGAGAGTTTACAGTTGTATCCTGATGCATCATTGATGGTGCATCACCACTTAAATTTTAGTTAGCAGTGTGCTGCAGCTGCCAAAAAGCCAACACGGTTCTAGGTTGCATCAACAGTGGGAAATCTAACTGGCAAAATCTAGGATGGCAGCTCTGGTGCTCTTCAAGGAAAAGAAAGATGGATTTTTAAGATTATGCATGGATTTTGGGGGGATTAATGGGATCTCTATGGAAAACCTGTACCCCCTTCCCTTATGAAGGACATCCTGGGATACCAGGCCAAGGAAAGGGTGTTCACCAAGCTGGACTTGAGAGAACCGCACTACAGAGTGAGAATTAAAGAGGCAATGAGTGGAAAACAGCTTTCAAATGTCCCTTAAGGAGTTATCAATTCTGGGTGATGCCTTTCGGGCTGCAAGGAATACCTGCAGTATTCATGCAACTAATAAACAAAGTACTGCATGACAACTTGTATAAGGGGGTGCTGGTGTACCTGATTGACATCCTCATTTATTCTGATACACTGGAAGGTCACGTAAAATTAGTGTGGGAAGTGCTAACAAAACTATTGAAAGCCAGCTCTACACTAAACTAAGAACAGTGGTGGTGCAGTGGTTAGAATGCAGTACTGAAGAGTAATTCACTGTTCACTCCAGGAATTCAATTCTGAGCAACTCAAGGTTGACTCTGCCTTTCATTCTTCTGAGGTCGGTAACATGACCTCTTGTAAACCGCTTGTCAATGCCGAACTTAACCTGGCAGAAGTCATTCTCTGGTTCAACATTTCCACTGTATGGGAAGGGGGAGTTTGGAATGTATTACTAGACACAACACTGAGCTTTAGAAGCCCGCCAATTAACCTAATTGGCCATTGTGATTGACACTGGAGGAAAGAGGTCATTGCTGGTGTCTATCCAAATGTGACTTCCAAACTATCCAAATGTGACTTCCACAAAACCAGTTTGGATTACTTGGGGTACCACATGTCTAGTGGGGGGAAGGAGATGGACCCTGAAAAAGTGATCTGGATCAGAAGCCAACTACAGAATTTCTTGGGCTTTGCCAATTTCTACCACCAATTTATCCCCTCATTCTCACAGATAGCCCTGCTTATCGCTAAATTATTAAAAATTGGCAGTTTTTTTCTTGAAACATTAGAAACACACTCCTGGGCTAGCATGGAGCTTCTCCCCAATGGTAGTGGTTGCACCTCTTCTCAATGGGGCACTGGCATCTCAGGCATTTGGTGGGGTTGGTTCTTATGCACAACATGCTCCCAGTACTCCATCAGGTCAAGTGCCACATTTGTGGCTAACTGGTACTAAAACCGAAGGTCATGGTGCACCCCGCAGGACACACAGTTGTGATATAGCTTTTTGTTCAGCCCCTCCTGAACAAAAGATCAGCGGGTAGACCAGCATATACTTGGGCCAATCTCTCAGGTGAACCACCAGGCTATGAAAATTTTGGATGTATTCTGCCACCATCTGCTTGCCTGCCACATGAACCAGATGTAGGTTTCTGCATGCCAGGCTGCTGTGGGGTCTTCAAATCTGTCTTGCAATATCTGCATGAAATGGACATTGGTCCTACCTGAATGTCCTTTCTCTGTTGGCGGGACCAGCAGCCAGGCATGGGGAGTGACTCGGTCTGTATCCAATGGGATCGAGTCTGCTAGTTGAAAAGCACCTCCTCCTCCTGGTGCCTTCCAGCTTTCGGACGAGGATGATGCGGCAGACCGACGCACTGAGCTGTAAAACAGGAACTGCAAGAATATGTTATTATGCCCTCCCCCCCGGCATATGACCATGAGAGCCCGAATGACCTCCATAGAATACAGGAACCGGGCGTTCAGGGAGGGGCTGGCTGCTGGTCCCGCCAACAGAGAAAGGACATTCAGGTAGGACCAATGTCCATTCTCCAGCAGGGCGGGACCAGCAGCCAGGCATGGGACATACCAAAGCAAGTCCTATCGGGAGGGATCCGCCCGGTCCGGGTTAGAACCCCCTTCTAGGACCCTTTGGAGAACCCTGCGGCCGAACGCCGCATCAGCAGATGCATAGGAATCGATCTTGTAATGGCGTATGAATGGATTCGGAGAAGACCATGTGGCTGCTTTGCAGATTTCTTCTAATGGAGCCTGAGTGGCCCACGCAGCTGAAGTAGCCGCGCTTCTAGTAGAATGCGCAGTGATGCGACTTGGGATAGGAATTCCCTGAATCTGATATGCTCTGGCAATGCATGCCTTAAGCCATCTACCGATGGTAGAGGAAGATACCTTAAGGCCGATGGTGGTTGGTTGAAAGGACACAAAGAGAGCCTCCGTCCTCCTGAGAGAGACGGTACGTTTGATGTAAATACGGAGGGCTCTCCGGACATCTAGGGTATGCCAGGACCTTTCCAGCCGGTGTACCGGATCTGGAGAAAAGTCGGGAAGAATGAGCTCTTGTGATCTATGGAATAGTGAGTTAACTTTAGGCAGGAAGGTAGGATCTAGCCGGAGGACCACCCTATCTGAGTGAAAAACGCAGAGATCCGCCCTGGTGGAAAGGGCAGCAAGTTCAGAAATTCTGCGAGCTGAAGTGATGGCTACTAGAAAGGCCACCTTATATGTCAAATATTGCAGGCCACACTCCCGCAACGGTTCAAAGGGCCCTTGGTGAGGATGTTAGAACCTTCGTGAGGTCCCAAGATGGATACCTGTGGACTACTGGAGGACAAAGGTTGGTTGCTCCCCTCAGGAATTGACGGATGAGGGGCCGGTGGGCTAGGGAGCGTTTAGCACCGCAAGTTAAAATAGAAGAGAGAGCAGCTACCTGTCATCGAAGCGTGTTCGCTGCCAGACCTTGTTCCAATCCGTGTTGAAGGAAGATCAGGATAGTGATCATAGAAGCGGTGGTAGGGTCTATGTTCTTGCTTGAACACCAGGTGTAGAAGGTGCGCCACGTCGAGCCGTAGATGCGAATGGTGGAACTACGACGAGACGCCTGGATGGTGTTGGCGACGTTGGCAGGTACATGTCTCTTCCTCAGGAGGCTCCGCTCAAGCGCCAGGCGGTCAGTTTGAACCACTGAGGGTCCGGATGAGTCAGCTGCCCTTGGCTGAGCGAGATCTTGGTCTGAGGAAGTTTCCACGGGGGAGCCACTGAGAGAGCCACCAGGTCCGCAAACCACGGGCGCCGAGGCCAGTGTGGAGCCAGCAAGATGAGTTCCGCCTGTTCCCTCAGCATCTTCCTGATAACCTTGGGTATTGTTGGAATGGGAGGGAAGGCATAAAGGAGGCCGGGGCCAAGGGCTGCACAGGCGTCTATGCCTCCGCCCCTGGACTGGGTACCTTGAGAAGAACCGATCCAGTTGACGATTGTCTCGAGTGGCAAAGAGGTCTACCAGCGGGTTCCCCAGGCGGAGTGTGATCTCGAGGAACATATCCGGTTCAGTCGCCATTCCCCTGGTCGACTGAGACTCGGCTGAGCCAGTCGGCCTGTGTGTTTGCCACCCTGATATATGAGAGGCCCGTATGGACCTCAGGTGAGCCTCCGCCCAGAGACCCAGTTGCACTGCATCTTGCAAGAGAGGCTGAGAGTGGGTTCCCCCCAGGCGGTTCACATGAGCCTTTGCGGCCACATTGTCCGTTAATATTAGAATGTCTTGATTGAGAACAATGTCCTGGAACGATAGTAAGGCCAGATGAATGGCCCTGAGTTCTAACCAGTTTATGTTGTGGGTCAGGTCCCCTGGGGACCACTGACCCTGAGCCATGTTTGATCCCAGATGGGCGCCCCAGCCATGAAGACTGGCATCTGTTGTCAAGATTAGGCGTTGGGGTTCCCTGAACTCTCTGCCCTTTGACAGGGCTGGGGAGATCCACCATAGAAGGGAGTGCCTGACTTGTTGTGGAAGTTGGACAAGTATTGGTGACGTAGCTGTGTGTGCCTTTTGATAGGGGAGTAGAAACCACTGCAGTGTCCTGCAGTGGAGACGAGCCCAAGGTACAATGCCGATGCAGGAGACCAGTTTCCCCAAGAGTTGGGAAAGGGTCTTTAAAGGAATAAGACGTCTCTTGGTTACCCCCCTGACTAGGTTCTGTAAATTGGTGAGACGCTCCTGTGACAGATAGACCCGGCCCTCGATCGTGTCTATGATGGCCCCTAAGTGTTGGATTCGATTCGTAGGATGTAAGTGACTTTTGGCCTTGTTGATCGAGAAGCCGTGGGCTTCTAGAACCTGAATGGTTGTGGACAAATCCGCTGCCGCCAGGGTCTCTGTTCGAGATTGGATAAGGAGATCGTCCAGATAAGCTTGGATTCTGATTGGAATAGCCCGGAGATGCGCTGTGAGAGCGGCCATTAGCTTTGAGAAGACCCTGGGGGCCGAGGAGAGCCCGAATGGAAGGGCACAATATTGGTAATGGAGACCCCCGTGGCAGAAGCGGAGGAATCGTCTGTGAGCCGGAAGGATAGGGACGTGTAAGTATGCCTCCGTCAGGTCTACTGACGTGAGGAAGTCCCCCTCCCTGATGCTCTCCAAGATGGACTGGAGTGACTGCATCTTGAACCGCCTGTAGACTATGTGGCGGTTCAGAGCCTTCAGGTCGAGGATTGCTCTCCATCCCCCCGAGGGCTTTGGAACTATGAACAGTCGGGAGTAAAACCCCCGACCGTGCTGATCTCGTGGCACCGTTTGGATGGCCTGAATTGAGAGAAGATGTTTTATGGCCGATGCCACGAGCAGCCGTTTCGTCGGGTCGCAAGATAACGGGCACCTGACGAAATGACCCGGGGGGGTGGAGAGGAATTCCAGGGAGAGACCGAACCTGATTGTCTCCCTGACCCAGGAGTCCGTGGTGGACTCCTCCCATTGGCTGGCGAAGAGCGCCAGTCTGCCCCCAATGGGAGGGACGGGCAAGCAGTCAACGTGAGCGTCTGAATGGACGACCTCTCCCCCCCGAAAGGGCCACTTGAAGGAACCCCTCTGACCTTGACCTGCCTGGCTATCCTGCCTATCCTGTCTACCCTGTCTGGGGGAGAAGGGTCTTTGGGTTCTGGAGTTTCCAAAGTTAGAATCAGCCACCCTGAAGGGACGAAAATATGGGGTTGGCCTGGAGTCTGAACGGCGGGACATGCTTGGAAGGATCTTGCGCTTGTCCTTGGTCTCTATAAGTAAAGGATCCAAGGCTGCTCCAAAGAGTGAGGTCCCCGAATAAGGGGCTGAGGCCAACCTCCATTTGTTTTTGGCGTCGGCTTGCCAACGCCTGAGCCAGAGAAGGCGGCGTGAGGATACTGTGGAACCAATCGATTTGGCAGCAAATCGAGAAGCATTTAGGGTAGCATCGGCTGAGTATTCGATGGCAGCTATAATCTTGTTTAAGTCCTGATGTGACCGGGAGTCAGTGACTGGTAAACGGTCACGCAACTGCTTTAACCATAAAAGGGCCGCCCTATTAAAGAAAGAGGCCGAGGAAGAGGCCCTAACGGCCCAGGCAGCTGCCTGATGACTTTTAATCAGTGTTTGTTCGGCACGTTTATCTTCCGGGCGAAGGGTTTCCTCTGGAGGTCCTGTGACCACAGATGGTCCTGCTAATGCAACTACTGGGGCATCAACTGTGGGGATTTGCAGTAATTTAAGGAAGTTAGGTTCCAAATTGTACAAGCGACGGTCCAAGGCATTAGGATTAGGACCAGTTATAGGAGTATTCCATTGCCTATCGACTACTTCCACAAAGAGTTTGGGGGCAGGCACCTCTTCTGACTCGACCACCGGAACTGAAAACAAGTCCATGGGTGGATCAGTGGTCTCCGAGGTGGGAATTGGGGCCGGTCGGGTCACTCCCAGCCGGGTAGTGACCTTGGCTTTGTGTAACAAAGACCGAAATAGTTGTGGGTTGAAGAGACCCACAAAGGAGGGTTGGTCTGGAACCAAATCCTCATCCTCAGAGAGGTTCTCATCCCTAAGGTCCCCTTCATCCCCCAGTGAGGCCCGAGATGGAGAATGAGCCTGGAAATCTTCAGCTTGAGGTGTGGAGTAGTCCTGCACCAAATCGTGACTAGTTTGGGATGCTACATATTCTGAAACCCATGAATGGGTTCTTGTCTGCCTGGAAGCAGTAATACCCCTCTGAACAGCAGCTGCAATCATTTCTGCCATAACTGCAGGGTCATTAGCCACTGGGGCAACTGCCTGGTGACTCACAGGCCCCATTGGAATAGTGGCACTAGAAGGAACCTCTGCTGACTCAAGTACTGGCGGGGCTGCAGGTAAAACCTCCATTTCAGATACAGAAATAGGACAGAATAAATCAGAATTGGGCAGAGGTTGGGATGAGTCTACAGATATATCAGGAGATAAAGTTAATGGAGCCCCAGGAGACTGCACAGGAGGCTGTTCCTGTATAGTATCAGCAGATTCCCTCACTGCCCTAGCAATGGCCCTATCCATAGCCTTCTGGCGTTGTAGGGCCTTCTTTTCAGAAGTCTTAGAAATAGCCTTTTGGGGCTTAGAAATGGAGGATTGAAGTGTCTCTGACCTTGTGGGTGCATGAGAGCTCGAAGCACTAGGCCCTGGGCTTGGACTGGTCTGATGTTGCTTCCTTTTACTAGGCCGGACTGGAGGAACGGCGGCCATCTTGAAAGGCCTAACCGATAGTTAGGCCTCAAACCCCACGTGGACAAGGCCTGGATGCGAGGCCTATGAGCCTTTAGAGGCCCAAGCCAAGGCCTATTACAGAAATGACCTAGGACAAATTATAATTAAATTACCATTTAAATAAAAATACAGTGGGGAAATTTTTCCATTCTCTAGGGCCTACTAGGTATTTTGCCACGTGGCTAGTAAAAACCGGAGGTGGCTAAGAAGGTAATCATACTCACAGACTGAAGGCCTCAGTGGGTAGCCAGAGAGCCAGTCGAAGATCGATGCAGAGGCTCTGCTGAGTCACCGAGCGATCGGGAATGAAGCCCGGGAGCGCCCACGAAGATCCGGTGACTGGAAAATAGGCCCATCAATGGCCTGATTAAAGACGCCCCAGAGCTCAGGCAGGGGCAGGCTGGGCGGCCTAGACCCTTTTATGGGTAGGCCGGGGCGATCGGGAAGCACCCGGGAGCGCCCAAACTTAATTTTAATTAAAGCCGCCACGCGGCTGTGTTTTAAATTCGGCAGGCGCCGAATTTGCCAGCCATGGGGAGGCGTAAATGAGACCTATCAGCCTCCCAGTTCTTCCAGCAGCTTCTTATGCTGTCCCCAGCGGTATCGGGCTGAATCGCCCTTTCTCGCTGGGGAGGGGGAGAGCTCACCTATAATGGGAGCCTCAACCCCTATACCAGCAGCTGGGAAGGAATAAATAGGGCTGAATCGCCCTCCTAATTACTTAAGGAAAGCTTACTTTCCGATGAACTCAAAGGGAAGCAGCTCTGAAGTGCGTCTGTTCCCAATCAGATCGAGTCTGAAAGCTGGAAGGCACCAGGAGGAGGAGGTGCTTTTCAACTAGCAGACTCGATCCCATTGGATACAGACCGAGTCACTCCCCATGCCTGGCTGCTGGTCCCGCCCTGCTGGAGAAGCAGGTTTTGCAGCTTTGGAGCCCCCTCGTGGAGAGACACCAGCCATCCTGCTGCATCTCCCTCCAGGTTTGATGTAACGGCATTGACCCAGGCACACTTATCTGGATACATTGCTTCATGGTGCTCCATGTAGTTCCAGATTTGGGTCAGGAAATAAGCCAAGTTACTTGGTTGCCCATTGAACTGGACTGCTAAGGGAGGTGGCAGTCGGTCCTCTCGCACTAGGACATATTCAGGCGGCAATCCCACTGCAACCAGGGGTGCTTGAATAAGAATACTGGCTATCCCTGGGGCTACAAATGGGGTGGCAGCTGGGATAGGAGCCACTGTCCCTTGGGGGGGAGGGCTCCCACTTGCCAGGGTGGCATTGGCACTTCCAGCCCACTGAACTTCTCCCTTAGTTGCTCCAGCCACGGACAGCGAGCTGCGGCTGGGGATATCCACTCAGCCGGGACATCCCATTGAACTAGCTTTCCACTTACTCCCCTGGGTCACCATGACTCATGGGGGGGATCAGTTGACCCTCTACTTCTGCCACTTTCCCCACGTGATTAGCTCACTGACTCTTACTGCCAGTGATGTGGCGGTAGGGGCAGTTTTACTCCAGAGGAATGAAAAAGAAAAGTTGCTACCATGTGCCTACATGTCTCGCAAGTTGTCTGATACTGAGAGGGGGTAGGCCATCTGGGAGAAGGGACTTATGTGGTCAAATAACCTCTTCTCTCCTGGAGGCAGTTCTCAGAGGGAAGTAAGATTCCATTTGAAGTGTGGACCACAAGAACCTGAAGGCATTAAAAGCCCCGATGAAGCTATATCCTAAGCAGGTCCAATGGGCTCGATATTTTAACTGCTTCAATTTCACCCTTCACTACTTGCCAGGTGGGAAGAATTTCTTAGCTGATGCCCTCTCTCACATGCCCCAGTACAGAAGTTCCCAAGAGAAAGTTTTTAATTATTTATTTATTTTTTTATTTATTTATTATTCGAATTTATATACCGCCCTATCTCCCAAGGGACTCAGGGCGGTTTACAGGCATATAAAACATCAATATCAATATACAAATTAAAATAATCCTTAAAAAACTTATTCTAGCGCCCGAATAATTAAAAATAGAGATATAAATATCAAATATAAATATTAAAATCAATTTAAAACCCCTCTAAATTTAAAAATCTAAGCCAGTCCTGCACAGATGAATAAATGTGTCTTGAGCTCGCGACGGAAGGTGCGAAGGTCAGGAAGTTGACGGAGTCCTGGGGAGTTCGTTCCAGAGGTGGGAGCCCCACAGAAGGCCCTTCCTGGGCGTCGCCAACCGACACTGCCTAGCTGGCGGCACCCTGAGGAGTCCCTCTCTGTGAGGCGCACGGGTCGGTGAGAGGTATCTGGTCGCAGTAGGCGGTCCCGTAGATAACCCGGCCCTATGCCATGGGCGCTTTAAAGGTGGTCACCAAAACCTTGAAGCGCACCGGAAGGCCACAGGTAGCCAGTGCAGCCTGCGCAGGATGGGTGTTATCACGGGAGCCACGAGGGCTCCCTCTATCACCAGCGCAGCCGCATTCTGAACTAACTGCAGCCTCCGGATGCCCTTCAAGGAAGCCCCATGTAGAGGCGTTGCAGTAATCCAGGCGAGGCGTCACAAGGCGTGGTGACCGTGCAAAGGGCCTCCCGGTCCAGAAAGGCGCAACTGGCGCACCAGGCGAACCTGGTAGAACGCTCTCCTGGAGGCGGCCGTCAAATGATCTTCTAGAGACAGCCGTTCATCCAGGAGGGCGCCTAAGTTCGCACCCTCTCCATCGGGGCCAATGACTCGCCACCGATGGTCAGCCGGATTTAGCTGACTGTGCGGGATGCGGCATCCACAGCCACTCTGTCTTGGAGGATTGAGCTTGAGCCTGTTTCTCCCCATCCAGACCCGTCGGCCTCCAGGCACCGGGACAGCACTTGATAACCGTTGGGGTGGTCGGTGTGGAAAAATACAGCTGGGTGTCATCCGCGTACAGCTGGTACCTCACACCGAACCCACTGATGATCTCACCCAGCGGCTTCATGTAGATGTTGAACAGAAGGCGAGAGGATCGATCCCTGCGGCACCCCACAAGTGAGGGGCCTCGGGGCGACCTCTGCCCCCTGTCAACACCGACTGCGACCGGTCGGAGAGATAGGAGGAGAACCACCGATGCGGTGCCTCCACTCCCAATCCCTCCAACCGGCGCAGCAGGATACCATGGTCGATGGTATCGAAAGCCGCTGAGAGGTCTAATAGGACCAGGGCAGAGGAACAACCCCTATCCCTGGCCCTCAGAGATCATCCACCAACGCGACCAAAGCCGTCTCCGTGCTGTAACCGGGCGGAAACCGGACTGGAGCAGGTCTAGATAGACAGTTTCATCCAGGTGTAAGGAAACTGATATGCCACCATACTCTCAACAACCTTCGCCGGGCGGGTTGGAGACGACGATAATTACCTAAAACAGCGGGTCAGGAAGGCTTCTTGAGGAGGGCCTCACCACCGCCTCTTTCAAGGCGGCGGAAGACACCCTCCACCAAAGAAGCGCTCGTAATCGCCTGGAGCCAGCCTCGGGTCACCTCCTGCGTGGCCAGCACCAACCAGGAGGGCACGGGTCCAGTAAACATGTGGTGGCATTCAGCCTCCCCAACAACCTGTCCATGTCCTCGGGAGCAACAGGGTCAAACTCATCCCATAAAATGTCACCAAGACCACCCTCAGCCGTCTCACCCGTATCACGCAATCTTGGTCCAAACCATCCCGAAGCTGAGCGATTTTATCGTATAGATAACCGTTAAACTCCTCAGCACGTCCCTGCAGCGGGTCATCCCGCTCCCCTGGTGTGGGAGGCGGGTCACCCAAACAGGGCGGCTGGGCGGTTATCTGCCGATGCAATGAGGAGGCGTAGCTACGCCTCGCTTCCCTCAATGCCACTAGGTAAGTCCTAGTATAGGACTTCACTAGTGTCGATCAGCTTCTGAGCGGCTAGACCTCCAGGAGCTCTCTAGGCGTCTTCTCCGGCGCTTCATCCTCTCAGCTCCTCGGAGAACCAAGGGCGGTTGGGACCTGCGCGGGTCAGAGGCCGCAAAGGCACGACACGGTCTAAGGCCCCGCGCGGCCCGTTCCCAGGCCGCAACAAGTTCCTCAACCGAGCCGTGAGCCAGACCTCAGGAAGGGCAGGCTGGCGGCCTAGACCCTTTATGGGTAGGCCGGGCGATCGGGAATGAAGCCGGGGCGCCCAAACTTAATTTTAATTAAAGCCGCCACGCGGCTGTGTTTTAAATTCGGCAGCCGCCGAATTTGCCAGCCACGGGGAGGCGTAAATGAGACCTATCAGCCTCCCCGTTCTTCCAGCAGCTTCTTATGCTGTCCCCAGCGGTATCGGGCTGAATCGCCCTTTCTCGCTGGGGAGGGGGAGAGCTCACCTACAATGGGAGCCTCAACCCCTATACCAGCAGCTGGGAAGGAATAAATAGGGCTGAATCGCCCTCCTAATTACTTAAGAAATGCTTACTTTCCGATGAACTCAAAGGGAAGCAGCTCTGAAGTGCGTCTGTTCCCAATCAGATCGAGTCTGAAAGCTGGAAGGCACCAGGAGGAGGAGGTGCTTTTCAACTAGCAGACTCGATCCCATTGGATACAGACCAAGTCACTCCCCATGCCTGGCTGCTGGTCCCGCCCTGCTGGAGAAGCTGGTTTTGCAGCTTTGGAGCCCCCTCGTGGAGAGACACCAGCCATCCTGCTGCATCTCCCTCCAGGTTTGATGTAACGGCATTGACCCAGGCACACTTATCTGGATACATTGCTTCATGGTGCTCCATGTAGTTCCAGATTTGGGTCAGGAAATAAGCCAAGTTACTTGGTTGCCCATTGAACTGGACTGCTAAGGGAGGTGGCAGTCGGTCCTCTCGCACTAGGACATATTCAGGCGGCAACCCCACTGCAACCAGGGGTGCTTGAATAAGAATACTGGCTATCCCTGGGGCTACAAATGGGGTGGCAGCTGGGATAGGAGCCACTGTCCCTTGGGGGGGAGGGCTCCCACTTGCCAGGGTGGCATTGGCACTTCCAGCCCTCTGAACTTCTCCCTTAGTTGCTCCAGCCACGGACAGCGAGCTGCGGCTGGGGATATCCACTCAGCCGGGACATCCCATTGAACTAGCTTTCCACTTACTCCCCTGGGTCACCATGACTCATGGGGGGGATCAGTTGACCCTCTACTTCTGCCACTTTCCCCACGTGATTAGCTCACTGACTCTTACTGCCAGTGATGTGGCGGTAGGGGCAGTTTTACTCCAGAGGAATGAAAAAGAAAAGTTGCTACCATGTGCCTACATGTCTCACAAGTTGTCTGATACTGAGAGGTGGTAGGCCATCTGGGAGAAGGGACTTATGTGGTCAAATAACCTCTTCTCTCCTGGAGGCAGTTCTCAGAGGGAAGTAAGATTCCATTTGAAGTGTGGACCACAAGAATCTGAAGGCATTAAAAGCCCCGATGAAGCTATATCCTAAGCAGGTCCAATGGGCTCAATATTTTAACTGCTTCAATTTCACCCTTCACTACTTGCCAGGTGGGAAGAATTTCTTAGCTGATGCCCTCTCTCACATGCCCCAGTACAGAAGTTCCCAAGAGAAAGTTTTTAATTACATTATCCCATCCATGCAACTTGCAGCGTCAGGGCTCACAAGGCGGCAGAGAACAGTCTCTCTGCAACTGGCTGGGGATATGGTGATGAAACTACTAAAAGATGCTTTGGAGATAAATGAATGGTTCCAGAGACATAAAGATGAACTGTTGATGAAGGAGGGCTTGGCATGGAAGGGGAGTAAAATGTACATCCCAGCCAGCCAGAGAATCTTTGTCCTGCAGAGGAGCCACAATGCAAAATCTGCAGGGTTTGTGAAGACCCTTCACCTGGTGAAGAGACAGTTCTGGCAGCCAAAGATGAAAAAGGACATAGAAGCCTATGTGGCCAGCTGTCCTGTGTCTGGCTCCATGTGCCTAACTGGGAAGCCTCCAGGCTTGCTGCACTCAGTAGCCAATTGAGTTAGTCTGTGTCTGGAAATATCCATAGACTTTATTGTGGCGGTGCCTGAGAGTGCTGGGAACACAGTAATTTGGACTGTCATCAACCTGTTCTTGAAATAAGCACACTTTGTGGTGTGTCTGAAGATTCCTTCCACCTGGGTCCTAGCCAAGATGATTCTGATCTTGCACTACAATACTTTAGGCCTCTGTCCTCGGTGAACCGAGACCTAAACCAGATCCGGCCGAAGGGCGTTTATTTATTTATTTAGATTTTCTGGTACATTACTGCCTATTTGCACATGGCGACTCAAGGCGGCTTACAAAAATATAAAAACATCATTTAAAAACAATAAAACGAATAAACGAATTATATGTAATAAAATAAAATAAAATAATTCCCCAACCCCCGCCCTGGCAACAGCGCCTCACACAAGCCATTTAATGGGTTCCATCCCACTCTGGGTTCCCCAGGAGATGTCCCCAAAGTGTTTTTTCAAAAGGCAAGTGGACTTTGTTTTTCCTTAAAGATGTTTCACTTCTCATCCAAGAATCTTCTTAAATTCTGACTGAATAGTGGAGAATGGAAGAATTTATATTCCTTGCAGTTATCTGATCATTAGCACTCTCTGAGAATGGCTGAGGCTACTTGGAAGTTTACCTGTCCCCTCAGAGTCACTTGAATATATGGAACCTTCTTGAAACTGTGGAAAGGACTGTGTTGTAAACAGGAGATATGGTAGGTGGTTTGTATTCCTCCCCCTCTGTTGAGAGAGGGTTGTTCAATTTTAAAGTAGATGGCTTCTTTGATCCCTCTTTCAAACCAAACCGAACTGAAGAAGCTTCATGGATAAGAGGAAAAACATTTTTTTAAAAAAATATTTTTTTATTTTTTAATATAATACACACCGTACATATTTTGTGTGCAGTGTATTGACTGGGTCAAATCTTTTTTAAACAATGCTAACATTAATAAAACAAGTAACTATGCATAAACCTGATCTTCCAACTTCAACAGCACCATTCTTTATAATATAAAGATAATATAAAGTATAATACAACTCTTTATAATTCTTTATCAATTTTTCCCATTAATTCATTTAAACATAAATAACATTTCTTTGCACCATGTATTTGTTATCCCCTACTTAATTATTAATGTTTAATATTTTGAAAATTATCATATTTTTCAGACTAAGACATACCAGAATATAAGACCCACTAAAATTTTGAAGAGGTAAACAAGAAAAAGAAAGAAAAATGGATCCGTTTTTTGCAAAAATGGGGCCTGCAGAGGGTTTGGGAGGCCTGCAAAGTGCTTCTGGAGGCTGGGGACTGCAAAAACGTGATGCGTATGGGGTTTGTGAAGCCAAAAATGGAGCCTGCTGAGAGTTTGGGAGGTCTGCAGACTGCTCTTGGGGGCTGGGAAGAGCAAAAATGTGACGCATCGAGGGTTTGGGAGTCCAAAAACAGGGCCATCTTTGTGAAAAACAGGCCTGTTTTTGCAAAAAATGGGGCCCTTTTTGGACAACCAACCCCCCCACACACACACACACATTGCATTTTTGCCCACCCCAGCCCCCAGGAGCATTCTGCAGGCCTCTCAAACCCTCTACAGGCCCTGTTTTTGCGAAAAAAAGGGCCTGTTTTTGGTGAAAGCAGGATGCACTGGGTGGGTTTCAGGAGGCCAAAAATAGCTGTATTCAATGTATAAGACACACCAACATTTCCACCCTCTTTGAGGGAGGGGGAGTGTGTCTTAAACTTTGAAAAGTACGGTACTCATTATTCCATCATATTTTCAATGTCCCAAATGTCTACTAATAAGGCCAAATATTAACAAAAATTAATCAATCCCGGGAATATATCTCAATTATTTCTAATTTCTAATCACAATTTCTAATCCTTAAAAGTTTAAGTTCACAATATACTTTAACAAACTATTAATATTAATAACAATTGTTAATCCTAAACTTCCATCTAAACTTCTGCCTACTAAGCTAAGCTTATTTTTAACTCTAATACAGGCATCTTCAAAATACGGCCTGATGGGCAGATGCGGCCTGCCGACCAAATTTCTCCTGCCCACAGAGTGGTGGGTTTAAACCCTGCGTCTCATCCCGCTCCTCTCCTCCCAGTCACTTTCTGCCTAGCTGGCTTTTCCTGGCTGATGGGGACTCTGTGGAGGCCTGCTCCAACCGTCACCCTTATTTTCCACTGTCCAGCTGCAGTTCCCACTTCTGCTCATTTCAATGGTTCAACGCTCACCATACATTGCTATTGCAAAGGTAAGGCCAAAAGGCGTGGGTGGGGAGGGCCCGCGGGCGGGGGGGATGAAAGGAGGCCAGAAAATGGGTGAAAATGGCCCTGTTTTGGACAAAAAGACAAGCCATTTTTGCCTGGTTTTGACCTGCAGAATACTTCTGAAGGTGGGGAGGGTGAAAGGAGGCAAAAAAATGGCTGAAAACAGTTCATTTTTAACAAAAAAATGAGCCATTTTAGTCTGGTTTTGGCCTGCAGAATACTTTTGGAGGTTTGGGGGGGGGGTAAAAGGAGCCCAAAACACAGGCAAAAATGGCCCATTTTTCACCTCCCCTGCTTCCAGAACAGAGAGAGAGAGAGAGAGAGAGAAAGGGAAAGAGGGAGAGAGAAAGAGAGGGACAGAGAGACAGGGAGAGAGATAGAAGCAATGTTCCCTCTAATTTTTCACGAGTCTGAGCAAGCACACTAACTCCCTGAGCGGTCCCTTGGACCACTGTGAGCAACATCAGACGTGCGCACTTTGGTCATGCCAGCATCGCATCCATTCAAGTCACATGATTTATTAAAAGAATCAAATTACAGCATTTACATTTCTGTTATAACACTTTTAATTAAGTGATTTAGCCCACTTACACAATGAAAATTACAAAAATCTTGTTCATGACCTGTGTGGTATGTTAACGCTATTGGAAGTATAAATATTTAATTTTAACTATGGCATAGCATGAGCTTCCAACCAAACCAAGCCAACTGTAAATTCCCGATTTTGAAAACATACTTAACATTTTTATTATAAAGCTCTGACTTGCATTATGAGCATAAGCCATTGTGTGAAGCTCCTGCCATGCACTGGGTGAGATTGTTCTACTGTGGTCTGGGAGACAGTCAAGTAACTCTTTTTCCACAAAATTCAGTATATGACACACTCATTTGATTTTTACAACTCAAACTAGTGGCAGTGTTCAATGATCAATATCCATAAAAGAAAATTGTAAATAAGTGACACTAGATGAGCACATTCTGATTGAAGACTTAAATTTCACCTTAATTTTCCCGTCTGTCCTTCTCACGTCTCCAATGGTTGTACACATTGTCCAGGTTGATGGCCTCGTCTGCTTGCAGCTTTGACTTTATGCATCAGCTGGTCCAAATGATCCACTTCAAGACGATTTCTGGATGCTGTTTTGATCCGATTCATTAAACTAAATCCTCTTTCACAATCCGCACTGGATGCTTGAAATGTAGCACAAATATCCACAAGCTGTGAGACGTGTTTCAGCTCCTCACATTTTAGTGTTGCAGCCACCATATCTGAAAATGTGCTGATTGACCCTTGTTTCAGTTTTGCCTCATTATGTACTTGAATTCAGCATATTCACGTTACTGGCCTCCACAGAATGTGGCTGGTGGAGAATGGCCTCATACTTCTTTGCCAATGTGGCAATGTCTGCTGCTCCGTACTCAAAACTGATGTCTGAGCTCAATGCCTCAATGTCCAATGCAGACCACTCCTTTAATTCATCCTCTGGAAAACGAGCATCCAAGTGATCGCAGAGATTACGAATAAAACAAATAATCTCACCGGTATCTCTGCCATCAGCTGACGAGGCCCTCATCACCTCTTTGACGCGGTCACTCCACTTGATATCCTTTTCCCCTGTCAAGTATTGGGAACGCAGCTTCTCAATCTTTGCTCTTGCAAAGCAGTGCCCCTCCATCACAGTCAGGTTGCGTTTTTGAAAAGAAAGACACAGGTATGCCAGCTCGCCCAAAACATCTCCTAGAGCAGTGAGAGTAAACTTGAACTTTGAATCGATCAGCTTTTTGTAACAGTAATTCGCCACTGGATCTCTGTTATCACTGGATTCTCTCTTGCAGTATTCTTCCAGGACAGTGTAGTTCCTCAGAACAGCATTCACGGCTTGGTCCCGCGACAGCCACCGCACTTCATTCAGAGGCCTGAATGACAGCGAATCCTCATCAAAAATCTTTGCTAGCTCTTCCAATTTTCCCTCTTTACAGTGGATCTAGAGAAAGTGGAATAAACCGTTCTAAGAAAAGTTTCCACGTCACGCATCAAAGGTACGTCTTTCCACGCATCATCAATGCCCAAGTCCTCTCTATGGGCTACACAGTGTTGCTCAGTTAGATGTGGTATTTGCTGCTTTAATAAAGCTGCAACTCCGTTGTGCTTTCCTAACATTACTGAGGCACCGTCAGAGGTCAGCATCACCATTCTCTGCATGTCTAGTTTATAATTGGTGTAAAACTGAGTTATTGCCTGCATAATATCCTGAGCGGTGCATGCCGTCAGCTGGACAATGCCGCCAAATACAGTTTTATGGTTGACGTTGTTTTCCTCTCTGTATTTAATATACAGGACTAGCATTTTGTGCACTGTTATGTCTGTGCTCTCATCTACGATCAGGGTGTGCCAAGGTGCATTTTTAACTTTACACATCGTCTCATTCTGCACTATTTGATTGATGGAATTCACAAACTCAAAGGCATAATTTTTGCTTCGCCAGCTTTCTGGAATACTCACGTACTTTGCCATGTGATCGTGAATTTGTTGAACCGACAGCATAGAGGCATTCATGTTGATGGCTAGGAGAATATCGTCGATGAGAACTTTAACTTGCTCGGGGTTGGATTTCTTTACGAGTGACAGCTCGTTCCTCTTCTCTCGATCTTTGGTGCTCTCCCTCAACAATGTACCGACCCCCATCCCAACATTGCATCTTCTTACAATTCCCACCGCTTTCAAATGACTTTTGTGCTGAATGTGACGCTTGAGGTAGTCCAGCTTCCATTCTGTCCACATTTTCCCCTCCGAAAACTCGCTTGCTATTTTGGCTTCGCAACATGTTTTGCAGAGCAGACCTTTCTCGCTCGAAAAAGAAAAAATCTCACCCAGTTTCACAGTTTTTTCTTCCGTTTGCACATACTCCGACAGCCATTCCATCTTAAAAGAATCGCATTTCTTTTTTACTTTGGCTTGGTGAGGGGATGTGCCACTGCCCGTTCGTTTTGCCATTATTACAAGGGGTTAGCATAAACAGCACTTAGCATTATTAGCGAGTCTTCACTCCACATTGGCCACATCGGCTAGCTAAAACACTGGTAGCCACAAATGGACGCCTGTCAATGACGTTGATTAGCTGCGTAAATACGTATGTGAATCGCATAATTGACTGGAACAGCTAGTCACCGGTCACTCACTGACTCACATTGAAAAATAGCACAGAATGAATTATATGCGTTTATTTTATTTTCAATTCAGGTTAGATTTTTTTTCTTGTGCGCAGCACAGATTTTCTGTGTGCGGAGACCGTGTCAGCAGTGCGCATTTGCGCACGCGCGCAGTTTAGAGGGAACAGTGCTTCTGATTGCCCTTTGTCTCTCTCTGCTGTACTATTTGAACACCCATCAATAAGACTTTCTTTCTTTTAAAGAATTTTTTTTTCTATAAACTTTTTTTTAAGAGATATTTTTTTCCCCCTCTGTCCTATTTTAAACTTTTAAGGAATTATCTGATTGATTCCTACTTATTAATCCTTTCTCTTCATTATCTTTCTCTTCTTGCATCTTGTTTTGATTTTTCCCTTCCACTGCTTCTTCTAATTTCTCATCTATTTCCTGAATATCATGTTCATCTTTCCCCCCCCCCCCAGTTGTTGAGTGGCTTCTACATTCATTTCTTATCTTTAGACAATCCCCTTGTTTCCTTATTGTTCTATATAGTTCATGCATTTAATAATAACATAATGAACATATCCTTCACAATTAAAGTCTTTTTCATGTCACTAATCGCAACGATATTTATCATTTAGACATTCTTTACACAAAATTTCTTTTATTATTATTAATTCTCATTGTTTATGACTTAGGAGATAGAGTATCCATTGTTTTCTTTAACTGATTGTAGTTGCAATGTAGCTGCTCCACCTCAGCTTTATGTTTTAGATGCATTTCATTTAATTGTTTTAAGAGATGCTCATTGGTAGAAATCAATGTTCTGCAAAAAATGAAAACATCAGGTTTGCTTTAACTGACTTATATTCCATTAGACAATAAATTCAAGGCATGAAAACCACTGGGAAGAACAAGCCTTTGCAATTAAAGCTTTGGAATATACTTATCGTAGATAGAATTGTAGTGATATAAGGGCCTGTGAAGATATTCTAATCTAATCACATGTGCTGGACAGAAATCCTCAAATTATCTCATATAAATGGCTGTCCAATTATTTTCAAAACCTCCAGGAAGGGAGCATCACTGTTTCAGGAACCAAATTGTTCCATAGTTTCATAGTTCTATTAGGAAGTTTCTTCTTAGTTCAAGTTTAAAATTTCTACTGATTGGTTCTTGTTCTATCTTCTGGCACTATGGAGAACCAAGTCCACACCATTCCCGTGTGACAGAACTGCAAGTATTAGAACACTGCTACTAAGCTTTCCTTCTTAAGACTTAGAATCAAAGAATCGTAGGGCTAGAAGGAACCCACTGCCCAAGGCAAGAGTCCTTATACCAGGGATGAAATGCTCCCGGTTCGGACCGGCTCCCCCAATCCGGTAGCGATGGCAGCTGGTGGTTCAGAGAACCGGTAGCAAAAATCCCTGGCCCCTCCCTCTGCCCCTGCTGAGCCGTACCATCATCAGAGGTTGTTTTTTTTACTTTTAAAAGCAATTTTTCTTCTGCCGAAAACATGCCTTTAAAAGTAAAAAAAAAAAAGCCTTTGATGATCCTGCGGCTCGGCTGGAATCGTCAGAACCAGAGGTGAAATCTAAAAATTTTCCCTACTGGTTCTGTGGGCGTGGCTTAATTGGTGGGGATGGCTTGGTGGTCAAATGACTGGGTGGGCGTGGCCAATAACAATAAATAATAAAAATAATAAACAAAGTATAAAAACAATAAGAGGTACCAAAAACCAACTTTCACACTTTACACACATCCAACACAACTGACTCACACACAATGTAAAAGCAGCTGCACTTCACACTTCACACAGCCACAAAAAGCTCAAAAACCAACTTTCATACTTTACATACACACAACACAACTCACACACACACACAAAATGCCACATACAGGTTTCTGAGATTTTGTGTGTTTGTGTAGTTAGAGTAAAACACTACAGAAACACACCAAATCTCAGAAAGCTGCACAAATAATTTATTTTATTATTTTATTTTATTTTATTCTATTTTATTTTATTGTGGACTTCAATTCCCAGAGTTCCTCAGCCAGCAAAGCCAGCCAGCATTTGTTGATCACTGAGGAAATAGATTAACTAAGCAATTGATTCTGTCTGGGCTGAAAGTGAAACTGTTTTCGGGCTTGGAAAAAAGCCATGCATTCATCAGTAATCAGGTAAGTGCTTTAGAATCTCTACTCTTACTTGTAGAAAACATGTTTTCTACAAGTAAGAGTACAAGTAAGGTTCTGCTGATGAGGAACTTTTAAAACCTTTTTTTTACAATCTCTTTGGCCAAAGACGTTGTTAAAAAAAGAGTTTAAAGGGTTCTGACAATCCCAGCTGAGCCGCGGGATCATCAGACTTTTTTTTTTACTTTTAAAGGCATTTTTTCAGCTGAAGAAAAACTGCTTTTAAAAGTAAAAAAAACCAAAAACCTCTGCTGATGGTGCAGCTCAGTAGAAGCGGAAGGGGGCAGGGATTTTTGCTACCGGTCCTCTAAACCAGCAGTTGCCATTGCTACTGGATTGCGCAAGCTGATCTGAACTGGGAGCATTTCACCCCTGGTCAGAACCCTTTAAATTCTTTTTTTAAACAAACTCTTCGGCAGAAAAGGTTGTAAAAAAGGGTTTTAAAAGGCTCCTCTGGTAATCCCAGCTGAGTTCCTCATCACCAGAACTTAAAAAACATGTTTTCTACAAGCTCTTCAGCTGAAGAGCTTGTTAAAACAATTATTTTAAGAGGTTCTGGCCTGCTATGAGGCAACTTCAGCTGGGATCATCAGAGGAACTTTTAAAATCTTTTTTTTCCTCTGGCAATCCCAGATGAGTTGCCTCATCATCACAGGCTTTTAAAATCATTTTTAACAGCCTCTTACAACAGTCCCCACCCATGCCCACCCAATGCCCCGTCCCCACTTGCCTTATTGCTGCTTCTTTCGGGCTTGCAAAGCCATGCTTTACATCAGTTGCATCAGCTAGCAATTGAATCTTCCTGCCTGCAATCCATTTCCTCAGTGAGCAACTCAATCTGCCTGCTTTGCTGGCTGAGGAACTCTGGGAATTAAAGTCCACAAACCTTAAAGTTACTAATGTTGGAGACCCCTGATCTAAAAAATATAAATAAAATAAAATAATAAAATAAAATATTTGTGCAGCTTTCTGAGATTTGGTGTGTTTCTGTAGTGTTTCACTCTAACTACACAAACACACAAAATCTCACAAAGCCATATGTGGCATTTTGTGTGTGTGTGTGTGTGTGAGAGAGAGAGAGTCAGTTGTGTTGGGTTGTGTGTGTGTAAAGTGTGAAAATTGTTTTTTGAGCTTTTTGTGGCTGTGTGAGGTTCCTGCTTGTTGCAGGGGCCATTTTGGGGGAAGTGCAGCGGCTTTTACATAGTGTGTGAGTCAGTTGTGTTGTGTGTATGTAAAGTGTGATGTGAAAGTTGGTTTTTGGTACCTTTTATTGTTTTGTATACTTTGTTTATTATTTGTATTATTTATTGTTATTGGCCACGCCCACCCAGTCATTTGACCACCAAGCCACCGCCAATTAAGCCACGCCCACAGAACTGGTAGGGAAAATTTTTAGATTTCACCCCTGCCTTATACCATCTCAGATAAATGGCTATCTGGTCTTTTCTTGAAAACCTCCAGCAACAGAGCATCCACAATTCCAAGACGCAAGCTGTTTTATTGATTATCCCAAAGGTGCTTTTTCAAAAGGCAACTGGACTTTCTTTGTTTTTCCTTGAAGAAACGTCTCATCCAAGAAGCTTCTGCAGTTGTGACATGATCTTAAGGACATGACTTGGATGATTGAGATCTCCATTGACATGAGCTGCATGGATTCTGATTGAAATCACTAACAAGTTTGCATGTAATATTAGCAAACCAAATAAATCAGGTTCTGGAAACACCAGAAAGTGAAAAATGGCTAACAACTGGAAGAACCTTTTTGATTCAGAAGGATGTAGAAAATTACAGGCCAATAACTTGCCTGCCAACAACATACAAATTACTTACAGGCATTATTGCAAACCAAATTTATGGATATCTGGAATTAGCTAAAAATGCGTATTACAGTATTCTGTCATATGGAATAATTAATTGGACTCAGCTAGAATTTGATAACTTTGTTCGAAAGACAATAAAACTAATGGCAATACACCATGCTCTGCACCCAAAAGTGATATTGATTGATTGTACTTGCCTAGATCTCAGAACAGCAGAGGACTCTTATAGGTGAAACAAACTGTGCAAGAAGAAAATAAATGACTATATACAAAAGCAAAAGAGCCTCTTCTGAAAATTAACAAGGAAAAATTCTTGAAAATAGTGAGATTGAAAGCAGAATATCGAAAAGAAACAATTGAGCATCAAATTTCTAATTGGAAAAAGAAGCCTATGCACAATCAATACTTGAAAGACATTGAAGGAAAGATAGATACAAAACTAACATGGAGATGGTTGAGATCAGGGGTGCTGAAGAAAGAAACTGAAGGCTTCGTTTTGGCTGCCCAAGAACAAGGCCTGCAGACCAATTCCATGAAAGCAAAAATTCAACATGTTACTAACAACAGCAAATGCCGCTTATGCAACAAGAAAGATGAAAAAGTGTATCACCTTATTGCTGGCTGCAGCAAAATGATTTAATCATCTTAGTTGCTCTTCTTTACACTTTTTTCAAAGTTTCAACATCTTTTTTGTAATAAGGTGACCAAAACTGGATGCAGTATTCCAGGTGTGATCTTAGTAAGGCTTTATAAGATGATACTAATATTTCATGTGATTTTCATTCCATGCCTCTGTTTATACGACCATTTTATTATCTTTTTGCTGCTGCTGCACACTGCTGACTCATGTTTAAGTGATCGTCCACTAGGACTCCAAGGTCCCTCTCACATTGTTTTTGAGCCAGTTTTTGCCTAATCTGTACTTGTACCTTTGGTTTTTCTTGCCCAGGTGTAAAAGCTTGCTTTTCTCCACATTGAATTTTATTTTGATGCATTGTTCAAGTCTGTCAAGATCTTTTTGGATCCTTGTCTTCTGGAGTGTTGGATATTCCCACAAGCTTAGTGTCATCTGCAAATTTGATGAGTTCCCCTTCTATTCCCTCATCTAAGTCATTTAGGAAGATATTGAAGAGTACCGGGCCTAGGACGAAATCTTATGGTACCCCACTGCTTACTTTCCTCCATGTAGATGTAGTAACATTAAGGACTCTGCTTTCTCTCTACTGTCTGTTACTTCCTTGCCATCTTCTCTCTTTAGTGTTTCCTTGACATTTTTCTTGTTATTTATATGTTGAAAGAAAGTTTGTTTTTATTATCTTTGCCTTTTGTTGCAAGTCTTTGTTCATTCTGAGCCTTTCCTGACTTCATCTTTGCAGATTCAGACTGACTGGTGACATTTTGCCTTAGTTATGTGTCCCTTTTTCCATTTTTTTGTACTTATCCTTTTTGACTAAGCTGGTTTTTTCTTGAATTTCTTGTTTTTCTTTTTCAGTGGTATTGTGTTGGACTGGTTTTTTATGATCATATTTTTCAGTGCTTCCCACACTTGACTTGTTCTCCCCTTTAAAATTTTTATGCATGAAATTTTGCTTAGACTCTCTCCGAGTTTGTTAAAATAAGCTATTTTAAAATTTAAGGCACTGGTTGGATTATATTCTATTGCTTGTGTTTGCATTATATTGAATTCAAGTATGACATGGTCACTCTTGCCAAGGTTCTGGCAACTTCTACCATTTCTTCCTTAATAGTAGGAATTAAAGAAGTATGATGAAGTTGTCAGCTAAGTTTGTTAGGAATCTATTTGATCTCCCACTTGCTGCAGAGTTTGTCTCCCAATTAATATCAGGGTAGTTAAAGTCTCCCATTACTACTTGGTATGATTTCTGCATACATTTGTTAATTGATTAGCAAATAGTTCATCTATTTTTTCTGCTTGGTTGATAGTATATGCCTATAGCAATGTCATTTTTCTCCCATTTATATTGACCTATGTGGATTCTAGGAGGTTTTCATACTTGGTTTTGTGTATTTCTGTAGAGATGTAGTGACCTTTTATATATAATGCAATTTCACCTCCTCTTTTGTTAAGTCTGTCAGATAAACACAGTCATGTGTTTTATCCCACCAAGTTTCAGTAATGGCAACTATATCATATCTGCCTTCAGTACTAATACCTCAAGTTAACCCTGTTTGTTCCCTAAACTTTGAGTGTTAGTGTATAGGCATTTGAATTCTTTATGAGTCTTGGGTATGTTTCTTATATTCCCTACTTTGTAACTGGATTACCATCCTTTCCATCACTTTCTACTTCATTTTTTCTCTTTTTTTACTTTTTTAACTTCTTTTTTCTCTTTACTCCCTTCCTCCTTATGTGATTGGTTATTTAGTGGTTTTTGCTTGGAATTAGGTTCTCAAGATCATGAAAATTGCCCCCCTTGACCCCCCCCAATTTTAGTTTAAAGCCCTTTTGATAAGATTAGCCAATTGTTTTCTGAATATATTCTTTCCAGTTCTTGTGAGATTCATTCCATCCCTTGCCAGTAGTCCTTCATGTAGGTAATGCAGACCATGGTCTAGGAAGCTGAAATTCTATTGACGACGCAATTTTTTAAGCCAGTGGTTTGTTTCTAAAATCCTTTGCTCCCTCATTGGATGTTGGCCTTTTGTTGCAAGTATAGATGAAAACACCACTTGTGTTTCTAGTTATTTAAGTTTCTTCCCTAGGTGTTCATAATCTCGTTACTGTTTTCAAATTCATTGTTGTGTCATTGATCCTCATGTGTAGGAGAAGAAAAGGTAGTAATAATGGGGTTGACTGTTTCAGTAAGGTATTCAGTTACATCTTTGATTTTTGCTCCAGGGATTCTGTGATGCCACACAGTTTTTGGCAGTGCTTGTCTTCAAAGCTGTTGTATGAATATAGAGGTACTCCTGACTTAATGGAATAGGAACAGGTAAGAATAGAAAGAGTGGATTTGCCATCTTCTTTATTGTTATATTGTATATTTTATCCTTTTGACTGCATTGTGATGCTTTGCTTTTAAACTATGAATTACTCAAAGTCAATTGGAAATGAGCGACAGCTAAGTTGAATAAAGTAAATAAATTATTCTGGGTGAATGGAACTGAAGAATGAGGTGAGATTTCTGGGATGCAAAATTACTATTAAATATTAGCATGTAAGAGCAAAATTTGGGATTCAATATCCTTACCTATGGCTTTCCTGTAACATTTCTGTCATTTCTCGCATCTTGTTAAAATTTTGGAGATTTTTCTTCATACTAGCATTTTCATCAATTAAAAGTTGATGGTCGTCTTCAAAATCTAATGCAAGAGTAAAAAAGAAAAAGAACTAGAGTTAAAAAACACACAAATACCACACATGGAATAGTTGGAAAACTATAAAAGAAAACGAACATGAGAAAGATTATGCGTTTGTTTATGAATTTTTAGTTTTTATTTTTCTTCAAATCATTTCACACAGGAAGTCATCTGGCCTGTGGTATATCTGACTTTTAGGAGAATCAACTGTATTATATGAGATAGTATCTTTTTCACTGATCAGTTAATTTGATCTTGACAGAATTAAATGCTGGTCACCAGAATTAAAAAAAAAACACTGAAACCATAGAAAGAGTGCAGAGAAGAGCAACAAAGATCATAAGTGGTCTGGAGGCTAAATCAGATGATCAACAATTGAGGAACTAGATATTTCTAGCCTAACAAAGAGAAGGACTATGAGTTATATCGTGACTGTTTTCCAGTACTTCAGGGCCTGATACAGAGAAGAGAGGGGTCAACTTATTTTCTAAAGCATCTGAGGGGAGGACAAGAAATAATGAATGGAAGGTCATTAAATCTTTTGTGAATTTATTGAAGGGTACTGGGCCTAAAACAGAACCTTGGGGTATCCACTGCTTACTTTCTTCCATGTAGAAGTTGTTCCATTAAGTATTACATGTTGAGTGTGGTTTGTCAGCCAGTTGCAAATCCATCTGGTGGTGATGCTTATTGAAATCCAACTATTCTATGTCCATTGCATTTCACTGGTCCACTAATTTAGTCACTTTGTCAAAGAATGAAGTAAAATTTGTTTGACATGATTTTTTTAGATAAACTCATGTTGGCTTCTGTTTATAAATTTGCTTGCTTACATATCTGCTGCTTGATCACTACATAACAAATTTCAATTTTTGTTCCTGGGTACAAAGTATGTTTTCCTAACCCTTTGTGCCTAAAATAAATAGAAAATAACTATTGTTCCACACAAAAATTGCTTCTGTGATCAGGGCACTGATATTTTGAAATTTATCTGTTTTCAAAAACATTCTCAATTCACATTCAATGCTGAGTAGACTTCCAGAATATTTTGGAACTATGAGAACTGTCCAGAATTTTCTAGAATTCTGGAATTTTCTAGAACTTTCTAACACTTTCTAGGAGTATCCATAGAAATATAAAAGTACAGGTGTTACACCAACATTTTTGCTTGTATAATTGCTGAGTAATAAAATAGTGAATAGTAATATTTGATTTAGGTGGCATCAAGAAGTTGCTTGAACTCAGCATTTTGCATTTTGATATGTATGTGGAAATTTATCAAGACAAGAGTAAAAGAAGTACTCTTCAAAAATATCTGTTAAGATGTGTGAGGCCTTCAAAGTACACTTTGGCATGCCTGCCAGAGATCAAGACAAGCCTTGGTCACCTCATTTCACATGTGAACATTGCAAAAAAAAAAGTTTTGAAGATATGGTGAAGAATTGCTGCTCACTAGATAAAATTTCAATTATTTATTACCATTTAAAAGAGTTGCAATTAAGAACATTTTCACTATTTTCAATGTTCTAGGAAAATACAGACTATGATATATGTTTTATGCCCTATGGTAATACCTTGCACAATATTATGTAACGTGTAAAATATCAATTTTTAAAAATGTATATAATTCTGCTATGTTTACAGGGGAAAAAAGAGAGCCATGAAGTTTGTTATTCCAAGAATTTGATGGGAACCAACTAACCACTCAAGCAACTGCTACTTCTATAGGGTGAACCCTTCCAATCATTGAACTGGCAAGTTCCTATCATGTATCTATCCATTGCCCCGATACTACACTGTCCTGAGCTTCCCGGTCCCACCCTTCCAGAGAGGGATCAGTTATCCTCAGGAGAGAGAAACAACTGCATTTCACAGATGCAGCTAAGGAAAGAAAGTTATACTTCCCCAACCAGAAAGACCTCAACAATTTGATCAGAGACCTTGGTCTTACTTACTCCTATACTGAGGTTCTGACATCTACACTCAAGGAGTGGAAGTTGTTGGATGAAAATGTGCAAATCACAGATCAGAGAAAGCATCACCAATGTTTTTCCAACTTCTTCAGTTGGCAAGATGGGCTATGCTTTTGCAACAATGTGGCTAGTCTATTTGAAGCTATAGGAATTGCATATAACCCAAGTGAATGCTGCCTGTTCATAAAATTCAGGAGCCTCAAAGCCATATGGCTTCATAATGGAAACAAGTACCCATCTCTTTCCATGGCTTGCTCTGTATACCTCAAAGAAAACTACACCAGTGTGAAGATCTTACTGAGTGCCCTGAAGTATGGTAATTATGGATGGGAGGTCATTGGAGACTTCAAAATGGTGTCATTCCTGATGAGCTTCCAAGGCAGTTTCAGGAAGTTTCCTTGTTTTCTTTGCCTCTGGGACATCCAGGACACTACTGAAGGAACTGGCCACAGTGAACCAAGCTCTCCAGAGGGAAGAACAACATAAAGTGGGAGCCACTGGTAGACCTTTGGAAGGTGCTGATGCCACAAATGCATATCAAGTTAGGCCTCATCAAATAATTTGTCATGTTTCTAGAAAAGGAGTCGGCACCTTTCAAGTACCTCCAAGATCACTTTCCATAGGTGTCAACGGCAAAGGATAAAGCTGGTATCTTCATCAGACCACAGATAAAGAAAGTCAGGGAGTGTGACGAATTTCCAGGAAGCTGAACAGGATGGAGAAAGTGGCTTGGAACAGTTTTGTTGAAGTAGTTCATAATTTTCTGGGCAATCACAAAGCTGAAAACTATGACTCATGGTTCAGACTCTCATAAAGAATTAAGCCAGAATGGGATGCAGAATGTCCCTCAAAGTCTGTATCTTTGATGGTCACCTTCACAAATTCAAGGAGAATGTGGGTGCTTACTCAGAGGAGCATGGCGAGTACTATCACTAAGATATATTGGATTGTGAACATCATTACTAAACATAGTATAATGGAAACATGATGAGAGACTATATTTGGGAGCTTCTTCAAGAAAGCAGTTTGCAGGATGGCCAGAAATCTAGAAAATCTAATCATTTCTGAATCCTTTTGAGTGGTTTTGACTGTTCGAATATTTTAACAATATTTACCATATATTGTTCTTTCTCTAATTACTTAAAAAGATAAAACCTCTCCTGTTTTGTCTCTATAAATATGAAACTTTTGTAGCTTGTAGTCACAAAATCAATTTTTTGTGATGAATATAACCGTTTTTGCATAGCTCTTTAGACATAAGCAATTGAAATATAACACTGATAAGCTGGAAATAAAAATTATGTTACACAATGTTATATTTTCCAGGATGTTCCTGCGTATTGATGTTAGACTGATTGGTCTGTAGTTTCCTGGATCTGTCTTTTTCCCTTTTTTGCAGATGGGAACCACATCAGCAGTTTTCCAACCCTCTGGTAGTTCCCCGGTGTTCTGGGATCTTTGAATGGTTCAATGGTTCTGAGATCACCTCTGCCAGGTCCTTCAAAACTCTGGGATGCATTAGTATATTCCCTTGATAATAAATGCTGTTAACATTGATATTCCAAACGTATATAATCAATTTTCATAAGAATATCAATGAAAAATAAAATTCAGTAAGAATCTCCTTAGATGAAGAGATTTTATGAGATCACAACACTAGATCCCATCTTTCACGAGGCTCAGAGTAGAAGCAAAGCTTCAGCAAACTGAACTTGTTAATTAAACTCTGACTTTTTAAACAAAGAAAAAATATCTACTTATTTCTATTTATACAATACATTCAATATTAATAAAACTAGCAATGATGATTTGTATTTTAGTATATATAGATAAAGATTATAATTAATTTGTACCTATAATCAGACAATGAAAAGATAATTGGAACAAACATTTCCCCAGAATTTACCAGTAATCTGTAAAGATGATGTATCAGCAATATCTGAAATCTGAATGCTTTCTTCCACTTTGAATTTATGAACTTTTAAGCCTTCTTTTTCTTTCAGTAACTTATTTAAATATTGCTTCAGTACATCCTAAGATTAGGAGAGTAAAGAAAACATATGAACAGAATTAAATTAAAATCAAATTTTGTGACTAGTTATAAAAATAAGCTAAAAATGAAAGAATCAAGTTTTAATAGAAATAAATGAAAAAGCCTTCACTTAGGATGGTGAAATAGATGTACTGGTTTGTAGTTTGGTCCTATGTGACAAAGGAAACAAGCTCAACGTAGATTGACTGCCGCTGCTACCTTTGTGTCCAAATCCCTGAAACCATTCATTCAAACCAGCAGCAAGCAGAAGACGTCCATGGTGCCGTACAGGTTGGGACCAAATGAGGCCTACAGGGACACTGGCTTCTTGGCAGGAAAGTGGCTGTCTTTTACTCAGACACTAGCAAAGCTATTTTTCTTAGCTCTTGCATTCTTAGTTTTACTAGTATCGAAGTAAAAGATGGCCCTTTTCTGCACATGGGTCAGCCTGTTCTGGAACTCTGGAGATCTTTGAAAGGTAAATGAGTGATTGGAAACAGGGTGGGGAAAAGCAACTGGAATCTGGGAGATTAGCAAAGTAGGCCCAGTGCCTGTGGAGACCTGGCGGTACAGGATAGGGGAAGGGAAGTAACTATGGGGACCCCAAGGGATTGTAAATTGAGCATGAGATATCTCAGTGGGTGGTGGGAGATCTTGGATGATTGGAAGCAGGTGGCCTGTTCCATTACTAGCCCCCCCCCTTGGTCTTCCGTACCCTGAGATACCTCATGTGCACAACCACCTGTGCATTTGATTAATGAATGCATTTAGGAAAGCAGGGAGGGAGCATGTTCATTTAGCATGGTCCAATTAACAAATCCTCAGGTATGAACATATTTGGCAGACTCTATTACATTCATAACTTGAGGATTACCTGTATAAATTTAGTCCGAGTTTGAGAGGGAGCCAGCAGAAAAGCATCAAAGACAATGAAGTTCCCAGTCTGGTTTAGCAACTGAATAAGGAAGTTAGGCTATTCATTTTCTGAAAGGTACTTTAAGGAAAAACAGAAGCTTTTGATTTATGAATTCCCAAAAGTTACTTTATTAATTGGTATACTTTATACCAATTTTAAAGTCATGACTATTACAATGCTTCTGTTGTCAGGTGCATAAAATTCAGGCAGATTTGCCCTAATGACTAACTGCAGAGGCTTTGCAGTGCCCTCATTTATTTCCCTACCAATCCTGCCCTTTGGGTCCCCAAAGGCCTTGTGTGTGCTTTCCTGCCCCCAGTCCTCACAGTTCTGCTTTACATCCCCACCAAGTCCCACAACTTCCTCCTCCCCTTTCACTGATTACTCACTTACCTTCTGTAGATCTCCTGAGCTATAGACCTTGCATTGAGAAAGGAGAGCAAGTTGCCTTGCCCCTTGGCATCCCAAAGCTGCGCGACTCCATTCCAGAAACAAGCCCCATTTTTGGTATGGCCACAATGAATGGTAGTGGCACTGAAAATTGTACCTGGTTCAGGGATGGTGCCCTATGACTTGAAAGGATGCCAAGCATTGGAGAGGAAGCCCTCCTTCCCCATTGCAAGATCCAGTTTCAGACTTCAACTACCCTATGGATCCCTTGGAAGTCACATGATAGCACATCCTTCTTGTATAATTTTCAGAGAATATGGAAACTGCATAAACACACAACTCTCTCATGTGAATTCAGGGGATCTGAAAACCATGCAAGAGCACAGCCCATTCTCATGCAGTCTCCAGAACCTCAGAACACTGCACAAGAATGGAGGGTGCTATTATGTTGTTTAAAGGCTTCAGAGGCTTCAGAAGAACATTCTCCAAAGCTATTTCAAGAACAAGGACTTGATGTGACCCAGAGTAGCCTGTTAACAGAAAAAAATCAGCATCTGAAGGTAAGAGGCAGACTGCAGAACTAGGGTAGTACTTCATCACAGGAGCAATTGTGCCTTAGAAATAAAAAAGGTGGCTTTTTTGAATGACAGTGGTGGCACTAGGGGTAAGTGAAGGGTTTTAATACTGCCATTTATTGTTGCTGTTGAGGGTGACATAGATACAGGGAGGGGAGGGAAAGATAGAGACTTCTTCCACACACTACTCCAACTATCCAGCTTGGACCATCATCTTAGTCTCTAGAGAATGGACCTACTTGCATTTTTGCACAAAGCTTCTGATAATTCTACTGACTTGTTATTTCTAGGAATTTGATTATGTCTTCTTATAATCAATTCATGCCACATTCAAGTTGGTCTTCCTTCCCTTGCAATTTTCCAAAATCATCTTGTGAATCAGGAGCTGATCTTTTGTTCCTCTGCTCTTGGTAAATTCTTATTGGGATATTTTTATGAATCTTAATTATTTCAAAGATGCATGGCAAGAATAAGTGCATTAATATTTGATCATCTGATTTAAGAGGTGAATTTAATTTTTTAATGGATGCAGAAATGGACAGGAAAATCTATCCTAAAAGATATAATTATAATCAACATTTGAAAGTATTCTACAATAGTTTAATCTGATAGATATATGACATCTACTTCACCATTAGGAACTAAACATTTACTTCTTATGCTCATAAAATATTCTTTATTTCTATTTCCTCTTCTGTAATGTAATATATTTTAGACTCTTTATTCATTCCATTGTTATAATCTACCATGTTTCTGTTACATTAATTCTTGAGTTCAAAAATGATTAGGCCAAATTATGGAAAGTGGTAACTTAATACTTCCTTGGTGCAAGAGAAGGATTTTTTCAGTTATAATAGACAAGTAACTATATAATTTTAAAAAGTTAATTGTAATTCAATTACTCTGCAGAATGTGAACATCAATAACACTAATATGTGAGTTTATACTTCCAAGAAACAGAAGAAAAATAATATTTTGCACGGACAAGTAGAAATTTGGTTTTAGGATCACATAATCAGGACTCCTCCCAAAGATGACTGCTGAATGATAGGAATTTTTCTTTTTCTTTTTCTTTTTTTTTGTCAACAATCTGCTGATTTTGCTTCCAAAGTTGGTTCTCTGGCAGTTTTGTTCCCTGGATTTGAATGGAAATGGGTGTTGGTCTTACCTGATACACCCCTTTTCTGATGGGAAGGAGTGACTCCAGGCATGGGTACCACTCTGTCTTCTGGCTCTATGGACAGGGTTCAAACTTAAGAGACGCCCCCTTTGTAGACCTCCCACTTTCAACGATGTTCGACGAGGGTTCCGAATACTGTACCTGTAACAACACCCCACGAACACCTCCCTGACCAGACCCTTTCATTAGGGTGGGGCTGGAGTCACTCCTTCCCATCAGAAAAGGGGTGTATCAGGTAAGACCAACACCCATTTTCCTGTATGAGAAGGAGTGACTCCAGGCATGGGACTTACCCAAGCTGTCAGTCCTCATGGGTGGGAAGCCGTCTGGTCATCTCCTTCAGGCGTCTCTACCACACGTTGTAGTACTCTCCGACCAAAGACCGCCTTGGCCGATGCATATGCGTCAATCCGATAATGACATATAAAAGGTGACGGAGTCGACCAGGTCGCTGCCCTGCAAATCTCCTCCACCGACGCTTGTGTGGCCCATGCAGCCGATGTGGCCGCACTCCTTGTTGAATGTGCTGTAATAGCCTTAGGCCTTAGTAAAGCCTGAGCCTCGTAAGCTTTGACTATGGTGGCTCTGAGTAACCTGCCCACCGCCGAAGCGGAAAGCTTCTGTCCCATGGGGGATGGTTGGAATGACACAAAAAGTGCCTCTGTCCGTCGGAAAACCCTAGTCCTTTTGATGTAAACCCTCAGAGCCCATCTGACGTCCAGAGTGTGCCACACACGTTCCTTTGTGTGTGATGGATTAGGACAAAAATCCGGAAGAACCAACTCCTGGGCCCGGTGGAACCAGTGAGTTGACCTTCGGCACAAAGGTTGGGTCCAAATGCAAAACCGGAGTGGAATACACACAAGTCTTCTCACACCGAGAGTGCAGGCAGTTCCAAAATCCTGCGGGCCAATTTGATGGCTACCAAAACCAGCGTCTTGTAAGTCAAAAAACTGATGTGAACTGTCCTAATCAGTTCAAAGGGAGCCTTGCAAAGTGCCTGCAAAACCTTCTGAAGGTCCCAGGTGGGATAACAGTGAACCACTGCTGGTCTCAGGTTGGTCGCCCCCCTCAAAAACCTCTTTACCTCTGGGTCCTTTGTCACCGACCGCCTACCCGCAGAACCTAACACTGACGCTATCGCTGCCACCTGCCTACGTAACGTCCCTGGTGCCTGCCTACGTAACGTCCCTGGTGCCAGCCCTTTCTTCAACCCAGCCTGTAAAAACTGCAACAACTGTGGAACCTTTACTTTGGTTGGCTGAATGCTCCTACCAGTGCACCAAATCACAAAGGTTCTCCAAGTGGAGTCATAAATTCGTGTAGTAGACGGTCGTCTAGCCGCCTGCATTGTCGTTATCACATCTGAGGGAAATTTCCGTCTTTCTAGCAGTCTCCGCTCAACAGCCACGCGGTCAAGTGCAACCACTGGGGACCCGGGTGATGAACCGGTCCCTGACTGAGAGACACCCTGTCAGGTGGAATCCTCCATGGTGCGGCGACTGACAGACGTACCAGATCCGCAAACCAAGGCCTTCTGGGCCAGTATGGTGCCACCAGAATGACCTGTGCCCTGGTCTGCAGAATCCGACCAATTACCCGAGGAAGGATAGCCATCGGAGGGAAGGCATATAGTAGACCCCTGTGCCAAGGAAGACGGAGAGCGTTTACCCCTTCCGCCCCTGGCGCTGGGGACCTGGAGAAATACCAAGGAAGTTGATGGTTCGCTGGAGATGCGAAGAGATCGATGACCGGCTGTCCGAATCGCCTCACGATCTCTTTGAATAACTCCGGATCCAGTCTCCATTCTGCAGGATCCAGAGGTGCCCTGCTCAACCAATCTCCTCTGACATTGTCTATCCCGGCAATGTGTTCCGCCCTGATGGAAATCACATTGCGCTCGGCCCAGCGACAAAGGCGATCCACCTCCGCCATAAGCCACCTAGATCAAGTGCCTCCCTGCCTGTTGATGTGGGCCTTCACCATGATGTTGTCTGTCAGGAGAAGCACATGTCGATCCCTCAAACAGTACCTGAAATGTCTGAGCGCTAACCTGGCTGCTCTCAGCTCCAGCCAATTTATGCTCCTCTTTGTCTCCCCCCTTGACCAAGAGCCCTGGATCACCTGGTCCTGACAATGAGCCCCCCAGCCTATCAGACTGGCGTCTGTTGTCACCGTGATGCGGTCCTGTTCCAAAAAATGGCAGCCCTTTTCCATGTTCCTGGACTTCCACCAGCGTAGAGACATTAGAACGTCTCCCGGGACCCTGACCTTGAACTGCAACATGTCCCTGCCTGACCTCTGAAACGGTAACATGAACCATTGTAGAGGCCTTGCATGAAACCTTGTCCACGGGACCACCTTTATGCAGGAAATCATCTTGCCCAGCAGAGATGAGAGTAACGCAAGCGGAACTGTCCTCTGTGAGCGAATCTGAACTACCAGGTCCTTGATGCTCTGAAGTCTGTCTGGGGACAAGAAAACTTGACCCTTCAGCGTATCTATTACTGCCCCTAAATGCAACAGCTAGTTCGTGGGAATGACGTGACTCTTTCCCATGTTTATGGAGAAACCATGAGTCTGCAGCCAAAGTATTGTCTCTCTCAAATCTTCTATTGCTTGTCTGTGAGAGACTGACTGCACCAAAATATCGTCCAGGTAGGCCTGAATCCGTATTGGACGAGCCCTGAGAAGCGCTCCTAACGCCGCCAGGATCTTCGTAAAAACCCTGGGGGCCGAGGCAAGGCCAAATGGAAGCGCTCGGTACTGCAAATGCTTGCCGTCGTAAAAGAACCTCAGGAACCTCCTGTGCTTCCGATTTATCGGAACATGAAGGTATGCCTCCGTAAGGTCTATGGAGGTCAAGAAGTCCCCCTTCCGGACATTCGTAAGGATTGACTGCAGGGAATGCATCTTGAACCTCCGATACTTCACATACCTGTTAATCCTTTCAGGTTGAGAATTGGTCGCAGCCCCCCCGAGGCCTTCTGGATGACGAACAACATTGAGTAATAACTGCCCCATTGTTTGTGAACTGGAACGGGCTCCACCGCTCCGATATTCAGCAAGTGCTGAACTGCACTGTCCATGATCTCTCTTTTTGCCGCATCTCGAGACCTGGGACATCGAAATAAGACCGTCGGAGGGGGTGCAAGAAATTCTAGTGAGAGACCTGATGAAATGGTCTCCCTTATCCATAGATCGGAGGTGGCTTTCTCCCACTGGTCGGCGAACAGCCCTAAACGGCCACCAATGGGAGCCTGAAGCCTGCCGTCAGCGGTGTCTACGGAAGGAGCGGTTGCCCCTCCCCCGAAAAGGACGCCGTGACTGACCGCGGGACCTGCCTTTGTCAGAGGACCCCTCCTCTGAGTGATGATAGTGGCCCCACTGACCTCCCTGTGTTTGAAAACCTCTTTGATATCTGCCAAAGGCCGACCCCCAATAGGGACGAAAATAAGACTTCCGAAAGGAGGGGGGAAACCTGGTATCCCCTCTCCTTGACAAGGCTGTCAACACCTTCTTCTTCCCCTTAGTTTCTGTCAACACGGGCTCCAAAGCCTCACCAAACAACTTTGCACCTTTAAATGGCACAGAGGCCAATTGCCATCTGCGCTTTGTGTCTGCCTGCCAATTTTTTTAACCAAAGAAACCTCTGTGCTATGACCGAGGACGCAATCGACTTTGCCATATATTTTGCGGAGGACCTAGTGGCATCCGCTGTGTATTCCACAGCTGCCACTATCTTGTTGAAATCCTGATGAGTCCTCAGATCGGTCACCGGCACTTTCTCCTGCATTTGTTTAAGCCACAGGAGGATGGCCCTGCTGAAGAAGGATGCAGCTGTGGCTGCCCCTATACCCCAGGCCGCCGCCTGATGCGTCTTCGTGAGGGCCTGCTCCAACTTCCGATCCTCTGGCTTCAAAACTTCCTCAGGTTCAACCAAAGTGGCCGAAGAGGAAGCCAGGGCCAAAACCGGGTCATCCACCTCAGGCACTCTCAGGAGTTCCATCAGGTCAGAAGCCGTGTTAAAAAACCGTCTCTCAAGGGATGACATGTTCGGTAATGCGGCACGGGGCTTCCCACTGCTTCTTAATCATATCTAGAAATAATTGAGGGGCAGGAACTGTCTCCGTCTCCACCGTTGGTTCAGAAAAAAGCATGTCTGCAGGGTCCTGCTCTGGACAGGCGCCTTGTTCCCCTAGGAGTCCCTGTTTAGTAACCGCCTTAGCTATACTCAACAAGGCCTTAAAAAGATGAGGCCTGAACAGCCCTTTAAACATGGGCTGCTCCGGTAAAAAACCTTCCTCCTCAGACAATTCCTGGTCCCATTGTTCATCCTCCATGGATGGGGAACTCTCCGCCTCTGATGGCGAATCAGAGCTGTCAGAACGCGACCCCATGTGTCCGTTCACTGGTTCTGTTTCTATCTGATCCCTATCCTGTGACTGGGCTTCCGCCCCGAGAACAGATTGTGCAGCTGCTTCTGAACTGCCACTCCTTGTCTTATGACAACGGCTCTTCGAGCCTTCAGTGGCAGCTCTCTGAGGTTGAGAAGCATCAGTGACCTCCATCTGGTCACTAAGTGAGGCATCCGACGCCATATTTCTAGAACACATATAGAAATAAAATTACATATAAGTAAGCACCTTTTATAATTCCATGAATTTAATTTTTATTGTTTTTTTTTTATTATTATTATTATCATCATCATTATCATTATCATTATTATCATTATTATCATCATTATCAGCTAAATCAGGCCTCTTCACTTCTTTACTCCAAAGGCCTATGCGGTACTGGAGGGCCGATCACCGAAACCCCATGACAGCCTCTTTTCTCTTTCTTCAGTTCAATTTTTTTGTATTATTATTATTATTATTATTATTGTTGTTGTTGTTGTTGTTGTTGTTATCATAACAAATTCTATATAATACATATAAATGTCAATGTACAAGCCTCAATAACCAGTTACCATCTTTAGAACTCAGCAGCATTACAAGGGTTAATTCCCTAAACTGTTGGTCCTTTCCCTCTGCAGGTCAGAATGCCTGCTCAAAACTCCCAAGCCATGCAGCCTGGAAATGGCTGCTTCAGGCTAAATCAGGCCTCTTCTTTAATCCAAAGGCCTATGCTGTACTGGAGGGCCGATCACCGAAACCCCATGACAGCCTCTTTTCTCTTTCTTCAGTTCAATTTTTATTTTTTATTTATTTTTATTTTTATTTATTTTTTTTATTTTATTTTATTTTTGGTATTATTATTATTTAATTTTATTGTTTTTATTATTATTATTGTTTTTATTATTATTATTCTCATTCTCATTATTATCATTATTATCATCATTATCAGCTAAATCAGGCCTCTTCACTTCTTTACTCCAAAGGCCTATGCTGTACTGGAGGGCCGATCACCGAAACCCCATGACAGCCTCTTTTCTTTTTCTTCAGTTCAATTTTTTTTTTGTATTATTATTATTATTATTTTATTATTGTTATCATAACAAATTCTATGTAATACATATAAATGTCAATGTACAAGCCTCAATAACCAGTTACCATCTTTAGAACTCAGCAGCATTACAAGGGTTAATTCCCTAAACTGTTGGTCCTTTCCCTCTGCAGGTCAGAATGCCTGCTCAAAACTCCCAAGCCATGCAGCCTGGAAACGGCTGCCTCAGGCTAAATCAGGCCTCTTCACTTCTTTACTCCAAAGGCCTATGCTGTACTGGAGGGCCGATCACCGAAACCCCATGACAGCCTCTTTTCTCTTTCTTCAGCTCAATTTTTATTTTTTTTATTTTTTTTTATTTTTTTATTTTATTTTATTTTATTTTTATTTTTTGGTATTATTATTATTTAATCTTTATTTGCTTATTTATTCTTTATTATTATTATTATTATCATATTATTCCTGTTTATTTTCCATATATATATATATATATATATATAGATATATAGATATAGATATAGATATCTCATTCATGTATTTATTTTCATCATCTTCTCTATACATATAAGGTCAGCCAGCTCCCAAAATGGCCACCACCCTGGCTAGCCCCATGTGGCTTCCAACATGGTGCTCAAGAGCTTGTTCCTTCCTGTGCCTTCCCCACATATGGTGGGTATTCCAGCAAAGGCACCTGAAATCCGGAGCTTAAAATAGCAGCACAAACAAAAAATAAATAAATTGGAGGCAATGTGTTCTCAAACTTCCCCCGCTGCTCTGATTCTCCCCCAAAGGAGTAACCATGTGGAATCAGCAGCTTGATTTAAATCTCCCGGTACTCACACCATGTGCTCCCGGTACAAACAAGTTAAAATGGAGACAAACAAAATAAACTTTCCCTGCAGCTCCAAATAATAGTTTCCCCCGCTGCTCTCCACACACACACACACACACTTTAACGATCCTCAGCCTTGTAATTAAACTCATCAAACACTTAAATAAGGTTCGCTCATTCCACTCAGCTTCTACATTTTCATAGAGGCTCCAAGAAAACTCATATTAATAAAAAACCTCAAACGCCTAAACAAAGATAGCTCATTTACTTACTCAGTTGATGCCATTTCAAAGAGAAAAGCACACATTTTCAAACTTCAACTCCTGCTAAATCCAAACACACAGGAGTAAACCCAGATAATGTCCTCATGAGCTCAGGACAGAGTTGAAAGTGGGAGGTCTACAAAGGGGGCGTCTCTTAAGTTTGAACCCTGTCCATAGAGCCAGAAGACAGAGTGGTACCCATGCCTGGAGTCACTCCTTCTCATACAGGAAAACACAAGAATGACCAAAGATGGTTTTTTGATAGATGTGGGCCCACCTGAGAAAGGGAGGCTTGAAGATTCCAGTTCTGAGGGGGGTATTGCTAGGAAAGTCATTAGTCATCCATCTTCTCTCAGCAGTTCATTTTCTTAAGCATGCATGGATTTTAACTTCACTCTTTTACTTTTTTGCTTCATTTTGTTTTTTATATTTAAAAGTTGACTGCCTGGCTGTATGCTGACCTATTTTAATTCTCTGCTGGACTTTTATCTGTTTTTTTCCTTTTGATTTATATTATTGTTTTGAATAATTTTTGTTTTTTTCATAAAGAAACACAGCATGTTCTTTGATAGTGAAAGTACTTTTATTTGATTTATATCTGTATCGTACTCTCACCACAAGGATTTGCATTTTAGTAATTTGCAAAATATTTGGAGCTTATTATTTTAAGTTTTCTTTTAACTTTGAATTGAAACAGCTGTTATCGGCTGCAGATGCCTTCCAGCAGACACCTGAAGGGAAAATAGAGGCCGGGGCGATGCATGTGAATGGTGGCAAGCGGCCACAGAAGATGTGGGGCAGCAGTGTCACCACTATAAAGTGAGTCAATAATTAGAACCCTCCAAAAAGAAGGTCTAGCTGTTTTTTTAGGGGTCAAAAGAAAATAGACCCGGTCTTCTTTTTGGAGAAACAAGGTTTATTAACAGAAAATTTTGAAAATTTAATCTTACCTTTTTTTATTATTATTGTTCTTATTAGCTATTTTGTCATTACCGTATTTTTAGGTGAAAAATCTGGGTGCATCTTATACATCGAATGTAGCCCCACCCACTTACTGCCCCCCACCGTTTGGAGGTTGTCGGCCTCTGTGTATTGCACAGCCGCACGTCCTCATGAAAACAGTCTTGCATCTGCCGCGGCGCTTCAAAGGCTGAACAGCACTGTAGGTGGCTAGTAGACCGGAGACTCTATTTTCAAAGAAGGTAGACTAGTGCGCTCCCAAAAAAGGCAATGAGTAGACTGGTGCCTCTATTTTTAAAGAAGATAGACTGGTGCGCTCCAAAAAAAAGACAAGTAGACCAGTATGGCTCTGCTAGGCAGAATTCTATTTTTCTTGTTTTCCTCTCCCAAAATTAAGGTGCGTCTTATACTCCAGTGTGTCTTATATACCGAAAAATACGGTAATATAATATATAGATGGCAGGTTAATAATTTGCAAATAGATTTAATAGTTTAAAATTTGATGGGGGCTGTTTTGCAAAGGGTAGGTCACTAATATTGTAGTAATATATTAATCAGTATTCAACTGGGGGAGATAATATATATATATGTGATAATGAAGTTTTATTCCTTTTAATTCTTGTTTATTTTTATTTTATTTTTTTGAGTTTTGTATTTTAACTTTTTTGGAATAAAAATAAGGATAGAGCCAAAAAACCCCAAGAAAGTAGGTTTCAGAAAAGAATTATGGACCAGCCTACAGGTTTTGTATTAATTCGGATATTGTAAGGGATTTTTATGTTAATAAAAGATACTTTCATTGAGTAGATTAAAGAATTTGGACTCCAATGAAAAACCCAGTTAGTTGCTGGCACACCGTTTAAAGCAACAAAATCAATCAAGGTTAATTTCTGAAATAGTCGGTGACAATGGCTAGATTATGTTTGATTCTGATGTCATCAATCAAAAATAGTTAATTTTCTGTAAATCAACATATAGTTTGGATGATAAAAAGGACTGATATGAAGCTGATAAACTGTTGAATCTTTTAAGAAGGATAAACATCCAATATTAATTTATAAAGCACATATAAAGTGATTCTAAACCAAATAAAGATCCTAAATTTTGTAATAATTACAAACCTATTTCAGTAAACGATGTTGATACGAAGATCTTAATTACTATTATTATATTATCTTACCACATATAATTCACCTCCCAGTTGAAGTTTATCAAAATTCATCAGGTTTCAGACAATGATTATTACATGACCATTGTTATTAATGTTGTTAATGTTAAGTTCTGATTCTATTTTTAAGTGTTCTTCAATATTTCCAATGCTCACTCTGGACATATTCATCAGATTTATGTATTCTTATCCTTTGATTAAAATGTTTAATTTCATCTAGTGTCAATTTTTAAATTCCTTAGGTCCTACAGAAAGGATTTTATTATTTTCTCTTTTACTTCTCTTGGATTTTAAAATACATAAAAATAGTTAAGAAAAAAGTTGGTTTTTGTGATTATGGATTATATTAAATATTTGTAACTTTATATACCTGAAAATATTTGGAACATCTGGAAATAAAGTGCAATTAAAACTCAGGCATTCTTAAGAAAAATGAGCAGATGCAGGGAAGAGATGGTACGAAATTGCTCCTTACCAAGAATTGCGCCCATTAAAATTTCCTCTTCTCCATAGGTGAATGCTCATATAAAGGTCGTCTTGGGTTCTTCCTAGTCTCCCCTTCAAAAAGCAGGGAGCAGAGCCACCAAATAATCAGGTTTGGTGGTAAAATCAGCTGTTTGTGGGCGGAAGACAAAGAATCATCTGTCATTCAGCGCACCATTTGGAGGAGGGAGTTTGTATTTTTTGATAGCTACCCTATGACTTGATTTTCCGTAATTAAGAGGCCGCCTAGACATAGCAAGCTATATTGAGATGAAGAGTTAAAATAAAAATTGCTTGAGAAGACACCAGAATTACTTTTCCTACATCACACAGTATGAAAAAAGGGCAAGATTTAATTTTTCTCCATCTGCATCAGATTACATTCTAAATGTAATCTTCAGAAGACATATACAATTATTCCTTTTTTCAGATTATTCTTGGCATAATTTCAGAACTCTTGAGACCTTCACGGCAATTTGGGAAAGGGTGGCTCCAGAATTTAATGCTAACCTTGCAAAATAAATTGTACCTATATATTGAAAAAGAATAAAGTATTCCTCAAGCAGGAATATTCATGTGAATATTTGATGCAGGATGAATTACTGTTCCTATTATCTCAAGCAGATGGTAGGACTGTGGTTCAAGACAATGGATTCAAGAGCCTAAACCTGATATCTATGGGCCTCTGTGGCTCAGGCTGCTAATGCAATCTGTTATTAACAGCAGCAGCCTGCAATTACTGCAGGTTCTAGTCCCACCAGGCCCAAGGTTGACTCAGCCTTCCATCCTTTATAAGGTAGGTAAAATGAGGACCCAGATTGTTGGGGGCAATAAGTTGACTTTGTATATAAATATACAAATAGAATGAAGACTATTGCTAACATAGTGTAAGCCGCCCTGAGTCTTCGGAGAAGGGTGGGATATAAATGTAAATAATAAAATAAAATAATAATAGGACAGAGCAGAAATACCAGCAACTGGTAAGACTATTTCAATGCAGTGTAGCATGAAAATTCCATTCGAAAAATTGGAGATTGCGGATATTATGGCATGTTTAGAACGAATATTTTTCAATGTTTTTTTTAAAAAAACAAGGCTGAGATCATGGTTATTATGACAGGAGAAGCAGTAACATCTTTCATTAACCGATCCTTATATTAGTCCATCACTGCATCTAGATACCAGTTCACAATCTATAAAGATTCTCCTGACCCAAAGGATTCAAATGAATAGAATGTTATCCATATACTAGTAAAACTATATATCATATCTTAATAATTATGATATAAAATTAAATATTTATTATTAAATATTACCAGGAATAGAAGTTAAATTGCCATGGGATCAAGTCACCCAATCATAAACTCTGAATATGACTCTTAAATACATTGCTTCAAACCAATACACATTCAAACCAAAGAATCAGACCAGATAGTTTCTTTCTTCACAAAACTCACCTTTCAAAACAACTAAGATATATTAAGTCCCATAACTATGAACAAAGATTGGAATGAGTGCACAACTGCCACTCTGTTAGATTCCTGCCCTAGCATAAGATTATTAGTAACTAGTTATAGTATAGTTAAGATTGAATACACATCTATTCTCACGCACAAAAAGTTTTAAAGTATTAAGGAAAATACTATATTCTGCTCACCATATCTTTCTTATTTTTGCTCAACTCTGACTTTAGATTTTTAATCCTGATGCTATATTGTTTCTCTTGTTGAGATAGACACTGTTGTAAGGCTTCTTTCTCTAAGAGAAGTTTATTCAGCTCTTGATTCTCTGTAGAATATTTCTGTTGACCTGCTGGCAGAGATTTCTGAACTGCAGACAAAACCATTTCCGCTTGAGCTGGGATGTAAAGAAATTTATCTAAGTTTATAACTAGCAAGAACAGAAAATTAAACAAAACAACAACAACAAGTGCCTTCATAAAATACTGGATGCTAGAAAATTCATTTTACGATTCTGTTGGATTGTTATAGATAGCGTGTCTTGCAGACATATTTACATTCCATTGTATATTATTCCAGCTAATAATAGGTCTGAGTTTTGATCAGTGTCACTTTACAATCAGTAAGCTAAAGTTAAGGATTGCAAGATCGATCAAGATCGTTTGATAATAAGTTAGTATCATACTATTATTTTCCAGGAAAAAGTTGGGCACTCTTTTATTAGCATTCTGCACTTGCATATCTGAAGAAATAAATGTAGGTAAAGAAAAACATTTAGACTACAAAAAAACCCCATAGGTAATCAAGGCTACCTAGGTCCAGACTGAGTAATGAGCCACTAGTTCCACAGTTGAGAAACAGAAGGGGTGCTGAATCAGGGGTACTATTCAGCAGCTTCTGACAGGTTCTAGAGAACCAGTAGCAGAAATTTTGAATAGTTCGGAGAACTGGCAAATACCACTTCTGGCTGGCCACAAAGTGTGGTGGGAATGGGGATTTTGCAGTATCCTTCCCCTGGAGTGGGGTGGGAAAGATTTTGCAGTATCTTTCCCCTGCCATGCCCACCAAGCCATGCCCACAAAACCGGTAGTAAAAAAAATTGAATTTCACCACTATGCTGAATCATGGTCCTTGGCAGCAGAAGGAGCCTTGCTGATAGAGGACAGCAGCAATTTAAAGAGCACTGTGATGGATGCAGCCAATAAGCCAGAGACCTGGTAAAAAGCCCATCCCAGGCCATCTGGATTAGGAGCCGAATGGACTGAGCCTTCCAGCAGGATACTATGTCTGATCAGGATACAAGACCAGCACTTCTCCAAAATGCTGCACAGTAAGTCTTTCTTTTCCCTTGCCACCAATCTGCTGATGTTCTCTGGCAGTGTTCCTCCCTGGATTTGAATGGGAGCACTTAGGAATGATTCAAAACAGGAGTGGACCTACCTGGGAAGGGGAATCTTGAAGATTCCAGCTCCCCATGGGAAAGGCTGGAAAGTCCCCAGGCAAATCCATCATCCTTTTTAGCAGTTTGTTTTCTAAGGAAGTCTGAGTATTAACTTTCACTTTTTGAATATATTGTTTTATTTTGCTTTTTGTCCTTAAAAGTTCTGGATGTTCCTTTTTGGTTTCCCTTTGATTTATGTTGCTGCTTCGAATATTGTTGAATAACAATAAATAATGTTGTTCTGCTTTCCTCATAAGGAAACATGGCATGTTTTGGGACGGTGAAATGTTTTCACTTGATTTACATTAATATTGGACTTTCACCATAGGATTTTTGCATTTTTTATATTTGCAAAATATTCAGTGTTTTCTTTTGAATTTTTCTTTCAATCTTGGGTTGAAATATCTAGAAATCCTTCTGCTTCAGTGTTCTTTTTCTTTGTTCCTTGATCAAGTTACGCAGAGCAACAAGGTATCACATTACAGGTAAGCAGTAGTAGCTGAAATATGAGACAATACTTTCTGATAACATGTAATTTTTAGTTGCGAGATTTTTTTCAAAGTTTGATGAGATGATAATATTGTGGAAAATACACAGACATGTAGCATTGAATAAGTTAGATTCACAAAAGGACACTGATATGAAAGTTGCCGACCAAAGGGAACTTGGACTGGGGTGGGTTACCTTTACTACCGGTTCACAACAGGAGCATGTCCACACACATGCTTTGCTCGCGCACGTGCTTCTGCGCATGCACAGATTGTCCATGATGATGTCCAAGCGGGTGGGCAGAGCCTCCCACCATTTTTCATACCAAACCAGGAGCAATCCACCACTGATATGGACCCCTTGATTGAAGGGAGAAGTGACAAATTGTTCTTTTCTGGGATAACTGAAGGAGATTGGAGAATGAATTTATTACCCTTAATTCAATACTTAATTGGACATTTGGAATATTTGATAAAAATAGCTACTCTTCTGCATAGGTATCCAGGTTGGATGTCTCAATATTATGAATATGAATTGCCTACTATTATAAAGAATGACAATAAACTGATAAGTGATATTCAACTTGCTGTTATTTGCTGAGCACCTTTGCCTTGAAGGGTGATAATCTCAATTAATTTAGTTGTTAAAAGCAGAAGTAACCAAATCATCAGAGAGGATAATGGAATTCCAACATTCATACCTAAAAAAGTCTCATTGCAATGGAGTGATTTGGAACCATTCCAGTATTTGTCAACCAAGTCAAGTAAACATTGCATGGGTGTTGCTTCATATAAATTTGTATTCATCAGATGGGTTGTTCCTTGAGGTAGAGCCTTAAATGAAACAAATATATCACAATTTATTTAGTATGAACTTTCTTATATACTGAAAGCAGATTAAAATAAAAACTGTGTTGGTAACTAATTATAGTGCATGTAAAAAATTAAGATGCAACTTGCTCCTTCACTTTTTCTGGGGAAAAAAAAACTAAATCTGAAAAAGATGGACATACCGTATTTTTCGGAGTATAAGACGCACCTTAGTTTTTGGGGAGGAAAATAAGAAAAAAGCTGATTGGCAGGTGGATCAGCCTCCCGGAATATCCCCAATCAGCTGTTCCCAGAGGTGAATTTTAGCAACAGGTTCCTTGGTTGTGAGCTCTGTGCCTTGCTTTTTTTTGCTTTTTTTTCTGTCTCTGAAACTCCATTTCAGAAAAAACTTTTTTCTGCCTCTGAAAGTCTCTGAATCTTTGAAACAGAGCTTCAGAAAAAAGACTCTGAAGCTCTGTTTGGGGCTTTTTTTCTGAAGTTCCGTTTGGGGCTTTTTTTCTGAAACTCCATTTCTGATGCTTTTTTTCAGCCTCTGAAACCTCTGTCTGAGAAGCTGGGCGGGGCTATTCAGAGTATAAGATGCAGAGTATAAGACCCAGATTTTCACCCTCTTTTTTTGTAGAAAAAGGTACGACTTATACTCCGAAAAATACAGTAACTTATGAGGAGGGGGCTCACATAAAGTGCATTCTGTATTCCTTCTACTCCATTTCAGATGTAATATATTTGACTAAAGACTATCTTACTTGTACATAAAGACTAGATACTTGTACATAAATTTTGTAGTTTATTCATTGACACTTTGCATACTATTTAAAAACTTCAACTTCAAAATTATCAAGAATTACAGCACTGTATTGTCTAACTCAGGGGTGACAAATTCAAGGCCTGGGGGCCAGATCCAGCCCATGGGGTGCTTAGATCTGGCCCATGGAGTCACCCTAGGAACAGCAAAGGAACAGCCATGGTGCCTTTGCCAGTGAAAATTGAGCCCGGGAGGGCTGCATGCGGCCCTCCTGGGCTCTGTTTTTGGCTGTGATGGCCTCCTGCCATCCTCTGCCAGTGAAAATGGAGCTCGGGGAGCCGCATGTACTCTCCCGAGCTCTGTTTTCACTAACAGAGGGCAGCAGGAGGCTGTCGCAGCTGAATATGGAGCTCTGGAGCCCATTTTCGTTGGCAGAGCTCTTGGGCCACCACAGATGCCTGACACGAGTGATGTCAAGCTGGCCACGGCCACCCGGCCCCTGAGGTCAAACACAATCCTGATACGGCCCGCAATGAAATTGAGTTTGACATCTCTGGTCTAATTCAACCCTCTGTAATACTCTATTATCTAGCCATATTTAATGAACTATTTTTCAAATTATCAGTTTCAAATGGAATCTGAGAAAATGAATTTATAAAGCTAATCATTTTTCAGTTCTCTGGCCAATGGGTTGTACAGATAAATAAGATAAGAAAATATATTAAGAAATATTTTTAAAAAAATGGGAATAATTTTAAATACATTACACAACTATTATGATTTTAGGAATGCTATTCCCAAAATGGGGCATGATAGCTCAGTGATTAAAGATACTGAGCTTGTCAGTTGGAAAGCTAACAGCCTGGGTTCAAGACCAGAGCACCTCAACAGGGTGAGCTCCCGTTACTAGCCCAAGCTCCTGCTAGCAGTTTCAAAGCATGTAAGTGCAAGTAAATAACTGTATACTATTTTGATTGGAAGGTAATAACATTCCATGTGGTTTGGCATATAATAATGCTGGCCACATGACCTTGGAAGCATCTTTCGTTAATGCAAGCTCCCTTGGTTAAGAAAGGGAGCTGAGCACTGCCCCTAGAGTCAGACATGACTGGACAGGGGAAACCTTTACTTTTACCCTTATTTCAAGAACTCAAGAATGCAAAATAATGAAATACATATTTAAACAATCTGTTAAAATATCTATTCAATTAAGAACCTAGTCAATCAAAGCCAGGTTAACATTAAAATCTTGAAACTTTTCCAAAAAGAATTTGTAATAGTGTGGACCATATAGTAATAATAAATTATTATTGCTATAATAAATGATTGCTTATTTGTACCCTATTTGTACCCTTATTTGTACCCTATATGTACCTTATATGTACCCTATGACTATCATTAAGTGTTGTACCTCAGAATTCTTGATGAAGGTATCTTTTCTTTTATGTACATTGAGAGCATATGCACCAAGACAAATTCCTTGTGTGTCCAATCACACTTGGTCAATAAAAAATTCTATTCTATTCTATTCTATTAATAAAATGAAATAATTTATGGGACTATCATTAAAAAGATACAAAATAAAAAATGAATATAGTATTTCTTAAACATAAACTATGCATAAAATTGGCTGCACATTAAGGTAAGATTATTTATTCCAAAAAGTAAGTTAGTTTCTCCCAGGTATTTTTTAGTTTTTAAATAAGAATTTAAATAACTAGTCATTTTCTGCAGAAAAAGGATGAATTATGACCACTCTGAAGATGGTATCCAATTCTGGGATGTCACTACATGGCCTGCAGGGATGCTGGAGGTACAATACAAGCTAATACAAGCTCAGGAGAATTAGAGATCAATAGAAGGTAAGTGAGTCATGTGTGATGGGGAGGAAGTTATGGGACCCAAGTAGGCCCAAGTCTTGTAAGGATCCAGCAGATGGGAAAGCAAGCCAAAGGCCTGTAAGGACCCTGGAGATGGGAAGTGGAGCACAAGGTACCTCAACTGATGGGGGAGGCTCTGAAAGGTCCAGGCCAGTTGGGTTTGGGCCTGCACTAGTCCTTTTTGACATCCCCTACTCTGAGGCAACCCATGTTCCATTTAATGATTGCTCAGTTGCTTAACTACTTTGGGAAGAACAAGAGCGGAGGTCATGTGAAGCGATCATGTAGGTGCATTACTTAATAATCATCATGATTTGTGACCATAATATTATGGTCACAATAATATTGTGTAGATAGGTTCCATTATGGTTGTAAGTTGAGATCTACCTGTATTTGAAATAATCAGGTATTTGTGATGATGATCTTCACCTGTATTTTCCATATAATATCTTGATTCCTTCAGTTTTCACTATTTTCCCCATTTGATGGTAAGCATAACACATTTGTCCAGCCCAAATTCCATTGCAATATCTTGGCTGTATATACAGAAAAGCAACAATACTATTTCAGATGGTGTTTTTTCACACAGCTTCAAGTTGTCCATGTAACAGGGTCCTTGAGTGGCTCAGACTGCTAAGACAGTCTGTTATTAACAGCAGCTGCTTGCAATTACTGCAGGTTCAAGCCCCACCAGGCCCAAGGTTGACTCAGCCTTCCATCCTTTATAAGGTAGGTAAAATGAGGACCCAGATTGTTGGGGGCAATAAGTTGACTTTGTATATAATATACAAATGGATGAAGACTATTGCTCGACATAGTGTAAGCCGCCCTGAGTCTTCAGAGAAGGGCGGGATATAAATGCAAATAAAAAAATAAAAAAAATAAAAAATAAATTTAGTGGGTAATTTGGCAGTGTTCATGATGTTTATAGCCATGACCCAAGTATTGTTGACAGAGGGATCAGTGTAATGACAAACAAAGTACTGATGAAATCTTTCTGAAAGATTTCTGTCTTGACATTAACCTGTCCAAATCTATTGCCATTGGCTAGCAACCATGTCTTTCATTACATCATTGATATTTGCACAAAGTTTTTGAAGTTTCTGTACTGTACTGGCAACATGGAGCACATGGAAGTTATTTCTAGGTACTTTTCTCAACCAACAAATGTTCTGTCTTACACATTGGCAGAAAGAATCAGAACACAAAATACAAGCTAGGTAGACATGACCTTGTAGATGACCCTCTCTCTGTCAAAGACCTTGGAGTTCTCATATCAAATGATCTAAGTACCAAAGCCCACTGCAACTACATCGCCAAAAAAGGCCTTAAGAGTTGTAAACCTAATCTTGCGTAGCTTCTTCTCCAGTAAGATTACACTACTAACCAGAGCATACAAAACATTTGCTGGACCAATTCTTGATTACAGCTCATCTGTCTGGAACCCACACTGCATATCGGACAATTGAGCGTGTCCAGAAATATTTCACAAGAAGAGTCCTCCTCTCCTCTGATCGCAACAAAATACCTTATGCCACCAGACTTGAAATTCTGGGTTTAGAAAATTTAGAACTACGCCGCCTTCAGTATGACCTGAGCTTAGCTCATAAAATCATCTGCTACAATGTCCTTCCTGTCAATGACTACTTCAGCGTCAACTACAACAATACATGAGCACACAATAGATTCAAATATAGAGTAAACCGCTCCAATCTCGACTGTAGAAAATATGACTTCAGTAACAGAGCTGTTAATGCCTGGAATGCACTACCAAATTCCGTGGTCTCATCCCCAAATCCCCAAAACTTTAACTCAAAATTGTCTACTGTTGACCTCACCCCATTCCTAAGAGGTCTGTAAAGGGCATGCATAAGAGCACCAGCGAGCCTACCATTCCTGTCCTTATGTTCCCCTTAGTTGTATTCATTTTATGTTTTCAATTTATGCTTATATATATTATCTAATGTGTATTTGATGAAATGAATAAATAAATACATACATACATACTTGATTATCAAATCATGTGGCAAGGAATCAAAGACCTTCTTGTAATCAATCCATGGTACATTCAAGTTGGTCTTCCTTCTCTTGACATTTTCCGGAATTGTCATGTCAATTAGAAGTTGGTCTTTTGTACATTTGCTATTTGGGTAGTTATCTGTCTGCTCAGGTAAAAAGAGCTTGTTTTCAATTAGATACTGATGAACTGCATCAGCTAACACATCAGTTAGCAATTTAAAAGTTGTTGGTAAGCAAGTATTAAGTCTGTAGTTGCCTGGTGCTCCCCTTTTGCTATATTTTTTTTACAGGTTCTGACTAATTCTTGATTTTCCTTGCCTTTTTCTCCACTATTTCTCCTATTACTACAAGTTCTTTCATTTCATCTTCTTTTTTATTCTTTTCCATATCTTTTAACCAAGCTGGGTTCTTATTATATTTCTTTGGGTTATCCCATATCTTTGCCCAAAACTGCACTTTTCTTCCTTGCCAGGTGCTGTCTTATTCACTGCAGACTCTTCATTGATGGATTGGTAGAAATATTTTTAATTAGATGGAAATTGGAGATTATGCCTATAATTTGCAATTTAAGCTTCATATCAGTTAATCTTTTTGACTATAGTTGTTATTTGCTGCTTTTTTATTTCTAGTGCTTTCTTTATCTACCTTGTTTCTAATTGCTTGTCATTGAGTTAGTTTCCTTTGGTCTTCTTGTTCTTCAACTTCTTTTCTTGCATCTCTTCTAATTTACTAGTTTAGCCTAGTAATCTAATTTAATACTTCTTCTAACTGTTTCTTTGGAAAAAGCTTCAATACAGACAACTTATTCTGTTTGTGTCTGTGTATACGCACATGCAAGCATGCCATTCAAGATACTCAAATATTCTTTGTTTCCATTCTTCTACTAGTTTAGTTAGAGGGCTTTGTTCTTTCTGAGAACATGCGTGCTCCTGTTCCCGAACTGGTAGCAAAGATAAGTGAATTTCACTGCTGCTCAGATGAAACATTTCCTTTAAAAATGTAGCATATGTTTCAATAATTCACCTTCAGTCTTGTTTTGCATTTGAAATTAGCACTTAAAATTCTTTCAGAACCATTTGACCCAGGTCTTTTGCTCCAAGGACAATTAACACCAGCAACTGAGTGTTGGGTGAGGCAGCGGGCAATTGGCAGTGGGTGTGGCAATTGTGGGAGCTGGGCAGGGCTGGCAGCCTTCCTGGCAACCCTTGCAGTTGCTTTTTATTCGCGGGGGCATTGGGGGAGTATGTGATCATGGGGGCTCTGTGGGCCCAGCAGACATCATGGCAACCCTCACAGCTGCTTTTTATTCACACGAATGTAATAGGGATTGGCAGCAGTGAGCAGCAGGAATCGTGGAGGTGTGTAACCAAACTGCCCATTTGACATTTGGGCCAGAGCCAAGGCGCAGAGACAAAATGGGAAGCAAACCATTTCAGAAACCATTTTAAAGGCACTATTGTCTATTGTGAAAAATTGCAAAAAAAATTTTTTACAAAGCTGAAAAGACATAATTTTCAATATTTTTACATGGATTGAAAGGAAATTTATTGCGTGATGGGTAAGCTTGGGATAGATTTCTCAATCTTAAAAAAGAAAAAGAAAAAAAAGCTCCAAAGTGGTTAATAAAAAATGAAGTTTGGTTGAACCTAGAGCCCATGAAGGGCTGCATATATGGCCCAGAGCACAGTGGAATCTCTGACTCCCAGCTGACTGCAACTGACATTAAAAATGTTGGTTTATCTACTATCTACTCACAAAAATATCAGCTGTTTCGAGTATGTATGGTTAATTTCTAGGTCTCCCTTAGTAGCAGAGAGGATTTCATCAGTCTGGATTGTACGGCAGCTGTTTTTTATCTATAATACCCCCACATCTGCACAGCAGAGAAAACTGTGGATGTTAGTTTGCCCTGCCGCCACAAGAAACCCAGACTAGGAATATACATGATACATGGTTGGTAGCATATACTTTGCATTTAACCACTTGCTGATTGACCTAATTGATTCCTACAGTTAAGAATTTATATCAATTTTTTTGTGGATATTTTTACACACCCATGTATATATAAGTACATTCACCTACAGATGACATATAAAACGTTCTATGGGATTCAATAAGTAAGTAAGGACTTACATTATATCTCAAGTTTACACATTTATTTTAAAAAATAGGACAGATAACTTACATCTTTGCCATTAAATCTCTGTTCTTTTAATCTAGATGCTTTTTGAACCGGTCCAACCATTTTCCGTGAAATGAGTAATGATTCATTCACTCCTAATGGGGCAACAAAATGAAGAAACACACAGCTATTTAAACATTGCTTTAAGTAGAACTTCTGAAATACAGTAGTTAAGTTATTCAAGTTTGTTGGATTAAGAGTGATTAGAATTAGGAGATGAAACATTCAAGACAATCAGATTATTTTCATTCATATATATTTGTGTGTGTGTGTGTGTGTGTGTGTGTCTGTGGTTATTCGGGTTTTCTCCCGCGTAAAATTGGAAGTGTCTTGGCGACGTTTCGACGAAATCCCATTCGTCATCTTCAGGCTAGGTATTTACAGCTTTGTGCTTCTAGGAGAAGCTTCTTGGGATTTCATCGAAATGTCGCCAAGACACTTCCAATTTTACGGGAGAAAACCCGAATAACCAAAGACCTACATACAAACACCATGAAACCTCAGAAAACAAATATATATATATAAAATAAATAAATAAATAAATATATATATATATATATATATATAAAATAAATAAATAAATAAATAAATATATATATAGCAATGTGTGACACATTGCTACCAGAAGCACATATATATCTCCAAAGCAACCAATTTATTTTGAAGATACATAAAAAATTAACTAAAGAAACAAATAAGTAAAGTGTACTTTAGATTTCTAACAAAGTATCATCAGTTTCCCACGCAGCCCTGAGCAAAGGCAGAACAACAGATTATTTGTCTTCAGCCTACTACATTACAAAGAGAAGAAAAAGGAGGAGGTAAACACAGTATGAATTGCAGCGTGATGTTGGGATGTTTTTGATAAACCCATCTATATAGCCTTCTCATTAATTATCCCTTCTTATTAGCATGGGAATGTCAGGAAGTCAACTATACTATAGCATTGATCAGACTTGGGCATTTTATATCCAAAATGAAACAACTGGCTGCAGCCACATGGCCATGGCCACTTCACCCCAACCCTAGCCAATCACCACGGGAACCCATCCCCCTGCCCCAGATTCTTAACCCCAGCCCCCTTCCCCAGACAATTCACTGAGGGCATTTCTCCCTTTTGCCCCTCCCCGTGCTCCTCCCCCACCACTCTTGGCCCACCATTTTTCCCTGCTGCCTGGTCACAGGTGATGTGCAACAATATTAAGTATCATAGGTGATTTCCCACACTGGACAATTAGCCACACACATCAGATGGGTGTATTGCACTGCCTGCCTGCCACCCTCGTTTTTTTGCATCCATAATTCATCCAATGATGCATGACAGCATTGCCTCTCGCCATATGCAGATTTCTCCCATTTGCCAGGCAGGAAGCAGCTACAACAATGTGAAAAATGTGGAGGGGGAGTGGATGGAAAGAGTGAGGAGACACTTGCATAACCACTTCTGAAACATCTTGCCAAGATTACTGTAGAGACCATTCCAGGTAATTGCCAGGCATCAACTCAGTATCAAAGGCACTAAAACAAAACAAAAAATGTGTGTGTGTGTGTGTGTGTGTGTGTGTGTCTTTTCTTCTCCTAAAAGTCACAAGTTGGCTGCACAGGTTTTCGTCCATGCAGGAGTGGAAAAAGGAGACTCTCTTTGCTTCTTTGGAGGTAAAGTGAGCCTCTGCACATGTCAGACGCAAAGACGAACTGGAAGTGCCTGTTTCTTTTCTCAGTGCTTCTGGCTGACACAACAAAGTGGGGTTGTGATAGAAGCACATACACAGAGTACTTTCCCTTCTGCTCCTGAATAACCTGCACAGCCAGTACAGGGCTTTTAGGAGAAGAAAAGTCACACACACACACATACACACACACACACATACTTTTTTTTTGTTTTAGTGCCTTTGATATTGGGTTGATGCCTGGCAATTACCTGGAATGGTCTCTATAGTATTCTTGGCAAGTTGTTTTGGAAGTGGTTGTGCAAGTGCCTCCTCCCGCCTCTGTCCACTGACACCACCACCCCATGCCTCTCGCACTGCTGAAGCTGCTTCCTGCCCAGAAAATGGGGGCAATCTGTGTATGGCCAGAGGCGGAGCTGTCACACATCATTGGATGAATTTTGGGCTGGCAACAAAACCAGGGTGGCAGATTAAGATTAAGAAAAAAATAGATGGAAAAATTCAGAAAGTGCTAGACAAGATTAAATTGAAAGAAAGGAAAAAAATCACAAGAACACAATATATTTAATCAACAAAAATTATTGCAACAACAACTCTCCATGCTGACTGTCTTAGACATTGAAAAAAAACCTGGAATATACAAAACAAAAATTCTTTGAACTTGCAAATAAACTAAGGAGATGGTTGGCACATAAATTTAAAAAAATACAAAAAAAAGGAAAAGATTTAATCTCTCTGAAAAATTACAGATCAATTTCTCTTGTTAATAATGATTACAAATTGTTCACATCAATCTTAGCTGAAAACTTTTATGGGATTACATACATGAAGACCAATGTGGTACTCTATCCAAAAAACATCTTAACAGGTTGCATTAACTTTTTTGGATGCAAAGAAAGGACAATATAGAATTATTTGATATAATTGAACATTAAAAACAACACAGTGACGAACAGGTTGCATTGACTTTTTTGGACTGAGTTTTTTTATAGGGTCTGAAGTCCAAAAGGAACAAGACAGGGGTGTCCTTTATTCCCCTTATTATTCATCTTGGTATTGGAACTGTTAAACTAAAACAGTAGACAAAATAATGGAGTAAAGGGATTACAAATTAAAGCACATAAATATAAACTTTGCACCTTTCCCAATTATTTGGGTTTGATTTTGCAAGACCTGCTGGAGAATATTGAACATATTATAAAGAAGCTTTAAAAAATTGGAGTAATGGAGGGGTTGAAAATAAACAAAAGGTGACAATATTGGCAAAGATGAGACAAAACTGGAAAATAAAACAGGATTTAAAGTTGTGAAAAGGTAAAATACTTGGGGATGACTCTTAATAAAAACATTCTAAATTATATAAACATGTTAAAATGTGGAATGAGATAAAGTTGGACTTATCCATATTAGAAAAAGTATTTATCGCTGATGGGAAAAATTGCTTTTATTAAGATGAATTTATTACCTAAAACATTTCTTGTTCAGACTATATTGAAATTGATCAAAGAACTTCCTTTGAAATAGTGACAGAAAAATATATCCAAATTTATTTGGCAAAAAAGCCCATCTAAGAATTAAATATAAGCTCCTACAAGATGCCTAAGAAAGTGGTGGCTTGTCAAATCTCAGATTGTATTACGAAGTCTATTGTTTGATATAGTTAAAAGATTGGATAATTTTGAAAAACTCAAGGGTATTAGATCTTGAAGGTTTTGATTTGAGATTTGGGTGACATGCTTACTTATGGTATGATAAGGTAAAGTTTAAGCCTGATTTTAAGACATATTCTATCAGGCAATCAATTGGACATGTATGGTTGAAGTACAAAAGAAGATTGACTGTTAAGGTACCACAGGAAGTACTACATAAGCTATCACTACAGGATGCATTACATAGAAAGGATATGCTCTGAACTTAAATCAATGATGTTTACTAATGCTTTTACCCAACCAATATTAAAAACTAATTCTAGATTCAGGAATAGTAAAATCAATTTAGCCTTATGCATGCCATTTTTCATATTAAAGATCAAAATTCAAATAATGAATTAAGATAGTATCTATTATCAATTTGAATTTTGTGTGCATTGAACACTGAAATGAACTAGACCAAGCACACTTGGATATAATTTACCTTTATCAGTTGTTGTTCCTTTCAGTGTATTTCTGTCTTCTGACAGGGTGTTCTAAGGGAAAAAATGATATAAACATAATGCTTTAAACTGGAAGAAAAATATGTGGTTTGCTGGAGCCTGAACTACAATCCCAAGAAACTCACTATTAGTCACACTGAGCTGGACCTATTCAAAGTTCTAATTCAGCCACACCTGAAGCACACATCAATTTTAGGAATTTTAAACCTCTAATATCTATCTATCTAATATCTCTATATATGCTACAAATAGATAGATAAGCTTTCTATATGTTATATTTCTATTATTTATGGTGTTAGTGAAACATCATAAAAACATAAAAACACTATGAAATATTACATTAACATTAATGTAATATTAAATAACAGTGGTGTTTGTCTTAGAAAATACATGCATTTATTAGACAAAGAGAAAATGGATCTATATACTTTCATTAAGGATAGCAAAATTGCCACACACTGAAAAACTGAAAAACCTAAAAAAACCTTTAAAAGTCTATTTTTTTTAATAGACTGGTAACATACAGTTAAAGCCTTCTTGAAAAATAAACAAAAGGTGACAATATTGGCAAAGATGAGACAAAACTGGAAAATAAAACAGGATTTAAAGTTGTGAAAAGGTAAAATACTTGGGGATGACTCTTAATAAAAACATTCTAAATTATATAAACATGTTAAAATGTGGAATGAGATAAAGTTGGACTTATCCATATTAGAAAAAGTATTTATCGCTGATGGGAAAAATTGCTTTTATGAAGATGAATTTATTACCTAAAACATTTCTTGTTCAGACTATATTGAAATTGATCAAAGAACTTCCTTTGAAATAGTGACAGAAAAATATATCCAAATTTATTTGGCAAAAAAGCCCATCTAAGAATTAAATATAAGCTCCTACAAGATGCCTAAGAAAGTGGTGGCTTGTCAAATCTCAGATTGTATTACGAAGTCTATTGTTTGATATAGTTAAAAGATTGGATAATTTTGAAAAACTCAAGGGTATTAGATCTTGAAGGTTTTGATTTGAGATTTGGGTGACATGCTTACTTATGGTATGATAAGGTAAAGTTTAAGCCTGATTTTAAGACATATTCTATCAGGCAATCAATTGGACATGTATGGTTGAAGTACAAAAGAAGATTGACTGTTAAGGTACCACAGGAAGTACTACATAAGCTATCACTACAGGATGCATTACATAGAAAGGATATGCTCTGAACTTAAATCAATGATGTTTACTAATGCTTTTACCCAACCAATATTAAAAACTAATTCTAGATTCAGGAATAGTAAAATCAATTTAGCCTTATGCATGCCATTTTTCATATTAAAGATCAAAATTCAAATAATGAATTAAGATAGTATCTATTATCAATTTGAATTTTGTGTGCATTGAACACTGAAATGAACTAGACCAAGCACACTTGGATATAATTTACCTTTATCAGTTGTTGTTCCTTTCAGTGTATTTCTGTCTTCTGACAGGGTGTTCTAAGGGAAAAAATGATATAAACATAATGCTTTAAACTGGAAGAAAAATATGTGGTTTGCTGGAGCCTGAACTACAATCCCAAGAAACTCACTATTAGTCACACTGAGCTGGACCTATTCAAAGTTCTAATTCAGCCACACCTGAAGCACACATCAATTTTAGGAATTTTAAACCTCTATCTCTATATAATATCTCTATATATGCTACAAATAGATAGATAAGCTTTCTATATGTTATATTTCTATTATTTATGGTGTTAGTGAAACATCATAAAAACATAAAAACACTATGAAATATTACATTAACATTAATGTAATATTAAATAACAGTGGTGTTTGTCTTAGAAAATACATGCATTTATTAGACAAAGAGAAAATGGATCTATATACCTTCATTAAGGATAGCAAAATTGCCACACATTGAAAAACTGAAAAACCTAAAAAAACCTTTAAAAGTCTATTTTTTTTAATAGACTGGTAACATACAGTTAAAGCCTTCTTGAAAAATAAACTATAATCACATACTTCAGACAAAGTAATATCTAATTCCCCCCCCCCCCCCGCTGGTGTTTGTAAGAAAAAACCTAAATTCCAATGCTAAGAATAATAGGCTCTCTTATTTTCTTTCCTGTATCTCTGCACCCTCACCGGTTTGTATCTTTAAATTATATTCTCCTTGTCTATGGAGTTTGCATGGTTCCACAAACATTTTAGCTAAATGAGAAACCAAACTTGATTCCCCCAAAATATGTTATTTTAAAACTAGTAAACAGCAGCTTTTTGTTGCCTTAGGAATACAAATAGTTTGTTAATGGGACAAAATCATGGAAAATGCTTTAAAATTATGGGCATTTTGCAGCATCATTGACTGTTTTCAATATCATGAAATAAAACATATTTCTGTAGAAATTGCATAATAGTTTAAAATATTTTATATAGAAAGCAAGTATAATACCAGATTTTTATTTATTTTCCTTACCTGAAATAAAGATTTCTTTTGTAATAGGAAAAATTGGGGAAGGGAGAATTCTGATTTCCACTTCTTAGAATTCTCTTTCATTTCATAAATACCTTAGGAAGTAATAGGTTAAAATAGTAAACTGATCTACAAAAACACATAATCTACTACATCATGGAAGATAGTAATAATACTATATTCAACATTTCCCATCTCAGATACGTTGATTCCATATTCAGAATAAAAGCAATGAAACTACAGGTAGGTGTCGGGTTTACTGTGAGGAGTTGTTCCAATCATCGAACAATGGACCCAACAAGAATTAACTCATTGTCTTTCTGGCAGAAAGTCAGGCTGAACTTTTTGTATCTCAAAGGAACACTCCCAACTCACCGATTTTAGCTACAAAAATGGTTTATATCCATCTGTACTCCTGAGTTTGCCCCATCAGTACTCAAACAACTTATTATGTTCTAAATGGAATTCTCTGATAATAGGACATATAAATTAGATGAGGGACTCTTACTAAAAGAAGGGTTGTTCTCACAAAATATGTATTGTTGAGAGATTGTATGCAAGATATAAAGATATCTAATAATATATGCAGATAAATATAAGAAGGAATAGGCCCAGTTAAGTGAAATAAGGATTCTTATGCTTGTGTTCAACATGTTAAATTTTCTATTCATTCTTAATAAATTCTCAAGATATGACATCTAGTTCAGTATTTAAGGATATTCAATGATTCACAATTATATAGTAGTTCAATGTAATATAAACTGATCCACTGCAGAGAATAATGAGAGATCTCATTTTAAAAACTACATACTTTTTAAACTGTGAAGCTCTACTTCAGGATCCTTTTTAGATGATACACTTGTTTCTGCATGTTTTCTTAAATCCCATTCACATTTTGCTAAAAGACGTAAGGCTGTTTCATCATCTTCATCCACTGCCAGATACCTTTTTGACATAGAATTAATATATTCAACTCTTGGATGAATAAACCTGAAATGAGAAAATATAGCACAACAGCCTAATCAAAGAATTATCAAGACCACTCCCATCAACACTGACAGGGCAAACCACATATACAAAATGAGAACAAACCTTATCCTTTCTAACTCTGATGTCACCTACCATAGTTTGGTAATGAAATGCCTGCAAGAAAACAACCAAGCTCAGAAAGCACCAAGGACCCCACATATGATACAATTTAATTCAAAGCTACACACAATTGAAATCAGATATCTGACCTGAAATCTAATACAAAATGATCGAAAGAACTAGAAGTACTATCCTATACTAAAATGGTAGTTTTACACCTTAAAAAAGAAAGCAATAAAACGGAATGTGCCAATAGAAATATGTATAAGAATCAATGGAAATAAAAAGTTTTCTTGCATAACACTAGAACTCAAGACTTTAAAGCTGAATGCTGGGAAATCTGATGGAGATTTTTACACACATCCCATAATAAAGCAATGGGATGGCATTCCATAATTCTATAATTATTAATTTATTTTTAACAGTATTGCATTAAAAATCTAAAAAATATAAAAAGCTGTAAGAAAAAAGCATGAGAAAAGTGATCAATAGTAAAAGAATCAGTAATTTCATAATTATTAATTCATAATTTCCATATCCTATGATACTTTATGAGATTAAATACTGTGGTCACAACACTATAAAAAAGATGTTGAGATGAGTACAGAAAAGAGCAACCAAGATGATTAGGGGACTGGAGGCTAAAACCAGTGGTGGGTTGCTACTGGTTCGCCCTGAATCGGGCGAACCGGTAACAGCAACAGCGGGAGGCTCCGCTCTCCCGCCCGGATGTCATCAAATACGCTCTATGCATGCAAGCGAACCAGTAGCAAAGGTAAGTGAAACCCAACCCTGGCTAAAACATACGATGAATGGTTGCAGGAACTGGGTATGGCTAGTCTAGTGAAGAGAAGGACCAGGGGAGACATGATAGCGGTCTTCCAATATTTGAAGAGCTGCCAGAGAGGAGGGGGTCAGGCTATTTTCCAAAGCACCTGAAGGACAGACAAGGAATAATGGATGGAGAGATTCAACCTAGAAATAAGGAGAAATTTTCTGAAAGGGAGAACAATCAACCAATGGAACAGCTTGCCTTCAGAAGTTGTGGGAGCTTCATCACTGGTAGCTTTCAGAAAGAGACTGGACTGCCATCTGTCAAAAATGGTGTAGGGTCTGCTGGGTGGTGGGTTGGACTAGATGACCTACAAGGTCCCTTCCAACTCTGTTAATCTGTATCTGTGGTTAACATAATGAATAAAAACTATCCAGATTTGATAAAAGAGGGATTCTAGCCTCTGAAAGTATATACTTCTCTTTATTTTTTACAATGAAGTAATTTTAAATTTTAGCTTAGTTTGGGATGCTACCTAACGGTACTTCCTATTCTAGACATTTTGCTGATAATAATAATGAAGATGCACTGAGGTTACTATTCTAGGTAGGCTCACTGAGTTGGGCTCAAGAAAACCAAATGGAGAATAGGAAAGAGACATGGCAAGACAAAGTATTACATGGCCAGTACATTAAAAAAAATAGCAGACAAGATTGTATGGTAAGATGGGCACAAAATTTCCAACAACCAATAATGCTAGACACATGGGAAAAAATTTGGGTGAGGAATGTTAAATTTACACAAGCACAAAATCTAAGAGAAAATTTTTATAAAATGTTTTATAGGTGGCATTTAGATCCGAAAAAATTGTCGTGTATGTATCCAAATGTGAAAGCAAAATGTTGGAGATGTGATTGTGAGGATGCTACTTATTATCATATATGGTGGACCTGTAAAAAAGTTAAAGCTTTTTGGATTAAAATATGGTGGATCATGCAGAACATCTTGAAAAAGAAGATTAAGTTTACTCCACAGTTTTTTTTATTAGGAATAATTTCAGACTGTACAGTTATAGAGACTAAATTGATTTTGAACCTAATAACCTAATAACCTAATAACTGCTGCGAGATTATTGCACAATATTGGAAGAAAGAAGACTTACCTACAATTGGAGAATGGACTAGTAAAGTATCTAATTAAGCAAAAATGGCAAAAATTTCTGCCTACTTGAAAGACTATACACAAGAAAAATATATTTTGGAATGGAGAAAGTGGATTGATTACATTCAAAATAAGTATCAGATTAAAAAATACCAATTAGCTTTTGAGTGAAGTTAGGATTGGTTTTGTATTAGTAAGTTTAAGAAGGGAATTGATAGTGGGAAGGTATGAAAAGACTGAGGATTATGTCTTTATGTTATATTTTAGATTATGGTTGTTAGATATAATACCCTGTATTTTGTTCTGGGAAGTCTTGGGGGGGAGTGGAAAGGGGAGGGAAAGGGGGAAGATTATAAATTGATTGATTGCTAATGTACACGAATAATTGAAGAATTAATTAAGTTGGAATGGTGCAAAGTCGGGCCTGCTCAGTAACTACTCCAGAAGGGAAAGGGTAGGGAGAGAGGAGAAGAGAGAAGGAAGAAAGTAGGTAGGTAGATAGTAGGGGGAGAAGAAGGAGGGGAAGTGAGAGGGTTAGAAAGGATGGAAGTGAGAAGTGGGAAGGAGGAGAGGAAGTAGGAAAGTGAGGTGGAGGAAGGTGGAGAAAGTAAAAGAAGGTAGAGAAGGGTAGAAAAGTTTAAGAAAGGGAGTGGAGACTGGGCAGGCCCGATTGAGCGTAATTTATGGAGAGGAATAAATGTTGGATAATTGGATAATTGAATGTATTGTACACTGGTTAAATTGTTGGAAATATTATGGAAAAATAAAAAAATTGGAAATTAAAAAAAATAGCAGACAAAGGAGGAACAAAAAAAAACTGGCAACGGTTAATTACAAGAAAATTGACAAAAGCAGAGGGGCTCATTCTGGCTTCACTTGACTAAGTGACAAAGTCAGAATTGAGAAGACAGCAACAGGCAGCAGACAAACTGAGTTGTGGAGAGACCAAACTGATCTTGATCCACAAAAAAGATCAAATGGAGAATAAAGACATTGGAAGGCAAAGTATTACATGGCTGGTACATAAAAAATAGCAGATAAAGTAGATAACAAGGCCTTGCAATAGTTAAGAGCAGGAAAATTGGAAAAAGAGACATGGCAAGACAGATCATTACATGGCTGGTACATAAAACAAATAGCAGGCAAAGGAGATAACAAGGCCTTGCAATAGTTAAGAGCAGGAAAATTGGAAATTAAAAAATAGCAGATAAAGTAGATAACAAGGCCTTGCAATAGTTAAGAGCAGGAAAATTGGAAATTAAAAAATAGCAGATAAAGTAGATAACAAGGCCTTGCAATAGTTAAGAGCAGGAAAATTGGAAATTAAAAAATAGCAGATAAAGTAGATAACAAGGCCTTGCAATAGTTAAGAGCAGGAAAATTGGAAATTAAAAAATAGCAGATAAAGTAGATAACAAGGCCTTGCAATAGTTAAGAGCAGGAAAATTGGAAATTAAAAAATAGCAGATAAAGTAGATAACAAGGCCTTGCAATAGTTAAGAGCAGGAAAATTGGAAATTAAAAAATAGCAGATAAAGTAGATAACAAGGCCTTGCAATAGTTAAGAGCAGGAAAATTGGAAATTAAAAAATAGCAGATAAAGTAGATAACAAGGCCTTGCAATAGTTAAGAGCAGGAAAATTGGAAATTAAAAAATAGCAGATAAAGTAGATAACAAGGCCTTGCAATAGTTAAGAGCAGGAAAATTGGAAATTAAAAAATAGCAGATAAAGTAGATAACAAGGCCTTGCAATAGTTAAGAGCAGGAAAATTGGAAATTAAAAAATAGCAGACAAAGGAGGAACAAAAAAAACTGGCAACGTTAATTACAAGAAAATTGACAAAAGCAGAGGGGCTCATTCTGGCTTCACTTGACTAAGTGACAAAGTCAGAATTGAGAAGACAGCAACAGGCAGCAGACAAACTGAGTTGTGGAGAGACCAAACTGATCTTGATCCACAAAAAAGATCAAATGGAGAATAAAGACATTGGAAGGCAAAGTATTACATGGCTGGTACATAAAAATAGCAGATAAAGTAGATAACAAGGCCTTGCAATAGTTAAGAGCAGGAAAATTGGAAATTAAAAATACCAATTAGCTTTTGAGTGAAGTTAGGATTGGTTTTGTATTAGTAAGTTTAAGAAGGGAATTGATAGTGGGAAGGTATGAAAAGACTGAGGATTACGTCTTTATGTTATATTTTAGATTATGGTTGTTAAATATAATACCCTGTATTTTGTTCTGGGAAGTCTTGGGGGGGAGTGGAAAGGGGAGGGAAAGGGGGAAGATTATAAATTGATTGATTGCTAATGTACACGAATAATTGAAGAATTAATTAAGTTGGAATGGTGCAAAGTCGGGCCTGCTCAGTAACTACTCCAGAAGGGAAAGGGTAGGGAGAGAGGAGAAGAGAGAAGGAAGAAAGTAGGTAGGTAGATAGTAGGGGGAGAAGAAGGAGGGGAAGTGAGAGGGTTAGAAAGGATGGAAGGCTGAGTCAACCTTGGGCCTGGTGGGACTCGAACCTGCAGTAATTGTAATTGCAGGCAGCTGTTTTAATAACAGACTGCATTAGCCTGTTGAGCCACAAGAGGCCCATTGTTGAAGCACCATTGGCAGCAATTACAGCCTTGAGTTTTTTTGGGTATGATGCAACTGTTCTAACTCTGATCTGATAATAGCATTTTAAGGTAAAACAAGTTAGAATGATGAGGGATTTAATAAAAAATGGAAATAATAACTCCTGCCATGATCCTTATTGGAGGGGACAAAAGAGCATAACATGTATCGTTTAGTCAATTTCTTCACCATTGCATGGATAAGGTCAGGATCCAAAAACAATGGATTGAACAATGGGCCTTATCCAACAACATGAAATTTAATGTGAAGAAAAGCAAAGTTTTATACCTAACCAGGAAAAATCAAAGGTACAAGTGCAGATAGATGAAATCTGGCTCAAAAACAGTAACTCAAAAACTTTTAAGAACAAATTCATGTAAAGTCATAATTGAGAAGGCAGCAACAGACAAATAGATGCTGCCACTGAAAAGAAACTGAAGAAATAATGAACCATTTATTTGAGGGTTCAAGAAGATTTCATAGACTAACTACAAACAATGGCATGACAGAGTAGCATTATTGAAGCATTGGAATATCTGCAAGAAAAAAACATTTGCCAGCAAGGAAGAAGTGATGGGAATACAAAATAGTTATAGAAAATGAAGAAGATAAGGTCTTCTGAGATTTTACAATTCAAACAAGCAAGCATCAACCTCATGAAATATCGTGAAAATATTTGGAGAACCATAAGACCACAATTAGCATTTCTAAACCAGCATCAGTTATTTGCACAAGGCAGTTTTACTTTAAAATATTGTATATTATATACAAAGTCAACTTGTATTGCCCCCCAACAATCTGGGTCCTCATTTTATTTACCTTATAAAGGATGGAAGGCTGAGTCAACCTTGGGCCTGGTGGGACTCGAACCTGCAGTAATTGTAATTGCAGGCAGCTGTTTTAATAACAGACTGCATTAGCCTGTTGAGCCACAAGAGGCCCATTGTTGAAGCACCATTGGCAGCAATTACAGCCTTGAGTTTTTTTGGGTATGATGCAACTGTTCTAACTCTGATCTGATAATAGCATTTTAAGGTAAAACAAGTTAGAATGATGAGGGATTTAATAAAAAATGGAAATAATAACTCCTGCCATGATCCTTATTGGAGGGGACAAAAGAGCATAACATGTATCGTTTAGTCAATTTCTTCACCATTGCATGGATAAGGTCAGGATCCAAAAACAATGGATTGAACAATGGGCCTTATCCAACAACATGAAATTTAATGTGAAGAAAAGCAAAGTTTTATACCTAACCAGGAAAAATCAAAGGTACAAGTGCAGATAGATGAAATCTGGCTCAAAAACAGTAACTCAAAAACTTTTAAGAACAAATTCATGTAAAGTCAGAATTGAGAAGACAGCAACAGGCAGCAGACAAACTGAGTTGTGGAGAGACCAAACTGATCTTGATCCACAAAAAAGATCAAATGGAGAATAAAGACATTGGAAGGCAAAGTATTACATGGCTGGTACATAAAAAATAGCAGATAAAGTAGATAACAAGGCCTTGCAATAGTTAAGAGCAGGAAAATTGGAAAAAGAGACAAAGGGACTAATTCTTACTGCATAATCAATCAATTAATCAATCAATTAACCAAATCTTTATTAATCATAGACCAGCATTAGAATACAGAAATCATAGTTAATTAAAATGAAATACCAAAGAAAAGAAATCTTTGTGTGTGTGTGTATGTTTCATTCAGAAAGTATTCAGACCCTCTTTACTTTTGATGCAGTCTGATTTTACAGTTCTTGAATTTTTTTCCTCATTAATCTACACTTACTACTCCATAATGACAAAGTGAAAACAGAAGTTTAAAAATGTCTGTAAATTTATTAAAAAGAAAAAAACCTGAAGCATCACATTGGAATAAGTATTCAGACACTTCACTCAGTACTTGTTTTTTTTTTTTAATTTGAATTTATATCCTGCCCTTCTCCAAAGACTCAGGGCGGCTTACACTGTGTAAGGCAATAGTCTCATCCATTTGTATATTATATACAAAGTCAACTTGTATTGCCCCCCAACAATCTGGGTCCTCATTTTATTTACCTTATAAAGGATGGAAGGCTGAGTCAACCTTGGGCCTGGTGGGACTCGAACCTGCAGTAATTGTAATTGCAGGCAGCTGTTTTAATAACAGACTGCATTAGCCTGTTGAGCCACAAGAGGCCCATTGTTGAAGCACCATTGGCAGCAATTACAGCCTTGAGTTTTTTTGGGTATGATGCAACTGTTCTAACTCTGATCTGATAATAGCATTTTAAGGTAAAACAAGTTAGAATGATGAGGGATTTAATAAAAAATGGAAATAATAACTCCTGCCATGATCCTTATTGGAGGGGACAAAAGAGCATAACATGTATCGTTTAGTCAATTTCTTCACCATTGCATGGATAAGGTCAGGATCCAAAAACAATGGATTGAACAATGGGCCTTATCCAACAACATGAAATTTAATGTGAAGAAAAGCAAAGTTTTATACCTAACCAGGAAAAATCAAAGGTACAAGTGCAGATAGATGAAATCTGGCTCAAAAACAGTAACTCAAAAACTTTTAAGAACAAATTCATGTAAAGTCATAATTGAGAAGGCAGCAACAGACAAATAGATGCTGCCACTGAAAAGAAACTGAAGAAATAATGAACCATTTATTTGAGGGTTCAAGAAGATTTCATAGACTAACTACAAACAATGGCATGACAGAGTAGCATTATTGAAGCATTGGAATATCTGCAAGAAAAAAACATTTGCCAGCAAGGAAGAAGTGATGGGAATACAAAATAGTTATAGAAAATGAAGAAGATAAGGTCTTCTGAGATTTTACAATTCAAACAAGCAAGCATCAACCTCATGAAATATCGTGAAAATATTTACAGATCCCTCACATCCTGGACATAAACTGTTTCAACTCCTACCCTTAAAACGACGCTATAGAGCACTGCACACCAGAACAACTAGACACAAGAGTAGTTTTTTCCCGAAGGCCATCACTCTGCTAAACAAGTAATTCCCTCAACATTGTCAAACTATTTACTAAATCTGTACTACTATTCTTCTCATCGTTCCCATCACCAATCTCTTTCCATTTATGACTGTATGACTGTAACTTTGTTGCTGGTAATCCTTGTGATTTTTATTGATATTGATTGTTCCTGATTGCTTACTTATGCCCTGTGATTATCATTAAGTGTTGTATCATTAAGTGTTAAATTGTACCTTATGACCATCATTTGTGTTGTAAATGTTGTACCTTGATGGAGGTATCTTTTCTTTTATGTACACTGAGAACATATGCACCAAGACAAATTCCTTGTGTGTCCAATCACACTTGGCCAATAAATTCTATTCTATTCTATTCTATTCTATTCTATTCTATTCTATTCTATTCTATTCTTTCTATTCTATTCTAAACACCTCAGACTTAACAATTTTAAAATATATACATATCTGGATAGTGGATGCTGCAATACCTTTAGATAGCAGAAAGAACTATGAGAAAATCATAAAAACCAAAGACGGGCAAATAGAAGTAGAACAACTGTGCAGAAGAAAGCAAATATATTATCAATAGTAATAGGCACCTTGGGTGTAATCCCAAAATATTTGGAGAACCATAAGACCACAATTAGCATTTCTAAACCAGCATCAGTTATTTGCACAAGGCAGTTTTACTTTAAAATATTGTATATTATTTGTTTATTTTATATGCATTATTATAACAAAGCAAAATAATATAATAATAATATTATTATCTGGCAAAATCGGCTAATTATTGAAAGTTTAGAATCAAGACCTGAAGCTTTAGAATGCATCTGGTGCAGCCCAGATAGAAGAACAGTACTGGAAGCTCCACTTTTTTATTTGTATTTTATCTAGACATGAAGCTTATCATACTATTTTTAAATCTCATTCCAAAAGGTTTTTTAGCTTTTGCTTGAGAAACAAAAATAGAAAAACAGTCTCATTGCAATAACATGAATTCCATTAGAATTTCAATGAGGTCTCCAATATTTTCAAAACTGTGCTATTGTCATTTTTTTTTAAATTTCATTTTGTCACAACAGTATACATAAACATCGACATAAAACAACACATCATAAAAGAAAAACATATATATAAGCAAAAGTATGCAACAACTATGTTAATTTGATATAATGAAAGGGAACAATAGGACAGGAACCGTAGGCACTTTTGTGCTCTTATGCACAAAATTTATTTTTTAATACCTGCTAGGTTTAATTCTTTTGGCTAAAACTGCAGATTTCTTGAATGTATAGGCTTGATCTGAGGTAAAATGCAAAAGAGATGCTTTTCGGTCACATTCTGTTACAGGACAATCATCTGAAAAAAATTCAATATTACAATGATTTATACAGATATTTTGAAAACAATATATAAATCCAAACTATCAATTTTAATAAAAATGTTAGTAAATATAATATTAATAAAATAATATTAAATAATATTAAACATTATTTAATAATTTTAGAAAGTGTATTTCAAAAAATAAATTACAGAGTGAATTTTTTTAAAAAAAATGCATAAAAATAAAGGTATTATTAAGGAATTAAACACATATACATGTTTTTATTAACATATACATACACACATACAAACACACACAGAGAGAGATAAAACATCCTGTCTTTATTATTTTTACAAATAGCACAGTTAAGTGAATGTATCCAATATACCTTCCTCTTCCTATTTTCCCAATAACCCTGTGAGGTGTGGTGGGCTGAGAGAAAGTGAATGGCCTAAGGTCCCCCAGCTGGCTTTCATGACTACAGCAGGACTTGAATTCACCATCTCCTGCTTTCTACCCTGGTGTATTAACTTCCTCCATGTAGGTGTAACTCCATTAAAGATTACATGTTAAGAATCCACCAGGTAGTAATGCTAACCCTAGGAATTAGCTTCTGAAAATTTGTCTCCCTCCCCCTCCAAAGACATTCTTCACAGTTCTTGTAAGATGAAACCGGGGGTGAAATTCAGCTGGTTCTACCTGGCTAGGGCGAATTGGTAGCAGTGGCTGCAGAAGGCTTGTGCCCACCCGCGCGGACGTCATGATGTCCCTTTTTTGTGATGATTTTCAGTCTCTGCACATGCGCAGAAGGCTTTGTTCATGAAAGTGCACACATTTGTGAACCGGTAGGGAAGGTAACTGAATTTCACCCCTGGGTGAAACCCATCCCCTGACAAACCCCTCATGTAGCTTTTGAAGATCTACACTCAAAAATTAGAATATCGTGCAAAAGTTCATTTATTTCGGTAATGCAACTTAAAAGGTGAAACTAATATATGAGATAAGACTCATTACATGCAAAGCAAGACAGTTCACGCCTTGATTTGTCATAATTTTGATGATTATGGATGACAGCTCACGAAAACCCCAAATTCACAATCTCAGAAAATTAGAATATTACATGAAATCAATAAAACAAGGTTGTACATAGAACAATATCGGACCTCTGAAAAGTATAAGCATGCATATGTATTCAGTACTTGGTTTGGGCCCCTTTTGCATCAATTACTGCTTCAATGCGGCATGGCATGGATGCTATCAGTCTGTGGCACTACTGAGGTGTTATGGAAGACCAGGATGCTTCGATAGTGGCCTTCAGCTCTTCTGCATTGTTCGGTTTCACGTCTCTCATCTTTCTCTTGGCAATGCCCCATAGATTCTCTTATTTCTCAGATTTTCAAGTCAGGCAAGTTTGTTGGCACAGTAATCCCATGGGCATTGAACCAGGTTTTGGCACTTTTGGCAGTGTGGGCAGGTGCCATGTCCTGCTGGAAAATGAAGTCAGCATCCCCATAAAGCTCGTCTATGGAAGGAAGCATGAAGTGCTCCAAAAACTCCTGGTAGATGGCTGCGTTGACCCTGGACTTAATGAAACACAGTGGACCAACACCAGTAGATGACATGGCTCCCCAAATCAACACAAACTGTGGAAACTTCACACTGGACTTCAAGCATCTTGCAGTGTGTGTCTCTCCATTCTTCCTCCAGACTCTGGGGCCTTGATTTCCAAATGAGATGCAAAAGTTGCTCTCATCAGAAAAGAGGACTTTGGACCACTGAACAACAGACCAGTTCTTTTTTTCTTTAGCCCAGGTAACATGCTTCTGACTTTGCTGTTCAGGAGCGGCTTGACAAGAGGAATATGACATTTGAAGCCTATGTCCAGGATCCGTCTGAGTGTGGTGGCTCTTGATGCACTGACTGCAACCTCAGTCCACTCCTTGTGAAAGTCCCCACACTTTTGAATGACCTTTTCCTGACAATCCTCTCCAGGCTGCGGTCATCCCTGCTGCTTGTGCACCTTTTTCTTCCACATGACTTTCTATTAATGTGTTTTAATACAGCACTTTGAGAACATCCAACTTCTTTTGCAATTACCTTTTGAGGCTTTCCCTCCTTATGGAGGGTGTCAATGATGGTTTTATGCACAACTGTCAGGTCAGCAGTCTTTCCCATGATTGTGATTCCTACTGAACCAGACTGGGAGACCATTTAAAGGCTCAGGAACCCTTTGCAGGTGTTATGGCTTAATTAGCTGATTAGGGTGGGACACTTTGAGCCTAGAATATTGAACCTTTTCACAATATTCTAATTTTCTGAAATTGTGAATTTGCGGGTTTTATGAGCTGTAAGCCATAATCATCAAAATTATGACAAATCAAAGCGTGAACACATTGCATGTAATGAGTCTATCTCATATATTAGTTTCACCTTTTAAGTTGCATTACTAAAACAAATGAACTTTTGCACAATATTCTGATTTTTTGAGTTTCACCTGTACATCTTCAACTAAATCAAACCATTTTCCTGATAGTTTTTCTCCCACAAGGGGTTATACAATTGTAGTAGACAGTGGCCAACAAGGAAAGGTGCACAGCTTTCTACTGGAGGTCAACATTTCAAAGCTATGTTTCCTATTTCATTTTGACTAACACATCTAGGAGAACAATCTGTTGTCTTCTACATTCATGTAATATTTGATTCTTCTGTTTTATTTTAGATATATGACTCCAATACTTAAAAAAATGGACAATGGATTCCCCCAACTACTCTACAGTGGCTTTGAAAGTTAGTTTTTTCCAAGAAAAAAAATCTTTACTTCAGAAAATCCCATAAAGAGATGGTGTATGTCTAAGGTGGATTGTGAGTATCAGGCTAATAGTTCCTACATCTATTCTTCCTCTGCTCCAATCTCCTCCAACAACTAGATAGAATTATATATTTTGCATCTACCAATATTACTTGCAAACATATCCCACCAGAAGAACTGGGAAGATCTCTAAAGTTGTCTCCTGCAACAACCTGAAACCAGCAAATAAATTGTACGTGCTGGAATAATTCAAACTATAGATAAATTATTAAAATTTCAAGTTTAATTAATCCATAATCTGGCCACCTGACCAACAGTAAAATTTATGCAAGCCTACTTACCTAAATGTCTGAGATTAGGAAGCATATGTACAACAAAAAGGCGATAATCTGATTCATTTTTAACAACAGGATTCAGTCGGAAATCCACAACTTGAAGTGCAGTTAAATTGTGGAGTCGTAGCACTTCTGATAAAGAGGAGATGTGATTGAAGTAGAGATTGAGCTTTTCTAAATATATGAGATGTTTAAGGCCCTGTTTTAAAATATGAATAAAGTTCCTCAGTAACCTTACTCTTGTAAAATGACTAAGACAGAATTATGTCATATGATCGTCTTTTTCAAACATGTTTTATAATACTCGTGCAAAAAAGGGGAAAGTTTACATCATGCAATTTGCTCCCCTTGGCACTCGATCACCTTCTACATTTACATATAGTGGATGCCTCTGTAAAGAGGATATCTCAGATGAGAAGTGGAATAATGCCTATTTTTCAGTATCTCACTCTTGTCAGATATTTCAGATGTGTAGGCTGTTAAATTATAGATCAATTTACAATGATGCATAAATGTCAGTGAACTCTATTTAATTTTCAATGTTTATATATAAATGCAGTCTAAAATATGATCTATTTTCCACACAAGTCCCAAAACTAAACAAAGAGAACTATGTTAAACAAATTAGTCCAAAAACATTATATTTGTTCATTTCTTCTTTGAAGAAAATTGTTCACCTGAATTAAAATAAATACTTTAACACATAGGGAGTGCCTTTTATTTTCCACATTTTAAACATTTGCCTCAATAGTCCCTTTACTACAGAGTAGTTTTATTCTGCACATATGGAAAATCTCTATACGTGTGCTTTATTATATCAGGATATTTTCACGCCAAGACCATTTCAATTGTTAGGTGGTAAACAGATGTATTTAATAAATCCAAAAATAAAATCCCCAAATATATAATGGAAAATATACAAATTCTCAAAACTTTTTACCTCCAGTGTAGTCAGTGCATTGCGTGAGAGGTCAAGAGATTTCAGATAAACAAATTTTTTCAAGGAGTTTCCTAAATGAGTGATCTTTTCATACACTCCAGGAAGAGATAACGATCGGATATCAGCTGAAATGAAAACATTGCTGGCAATTTAATATAATGACTTACTTTTGACAGTACTTATAAAAAGAATGGAAAAAATCAGACATGTACAGCGTGTTGGGGGGATTTTAAAAGCAAAGAATTACCAATAGAGGAGAATATTTGTAACTCTGAGTTACCATAATTTCTTCACTGGTGTGCTGTTTATGGCAAGGAACTGCTAACTCAGATAATCATACAGTATACAATGGCCTAATAAGAACCATGAAGAACACTCCCTACAACAGTAACAGGGCAAGCCACGCAACCACACATAGGCACACACACAAAGAACAAACCCTATTACATTTTAGCATTAATTATATATTATCTAGTTGGGTAACCAAGCTTAAACAGCACCAAGGACCTCACAATCAAAAGAATTGTAAGGCACGGTTTTGAGCATTGCTTCCAACTTAAAAAATGTAAATTAAAACATTCCAGATAAATGACCACCTACTCTCTGTTTGCACATATTTACTGAAGAGAAGCCTATCATTTGCTTAGATAACTGATTCTATTGCAAAGTGATTTAATGACTAGTATTTTTTTTGTAATATTCAATTAAATTCTGCCTATCTTTTTCTAAAATCCATTACAGGTAATGCTCAACTTACAATCATTCGTTTAGCCACTGTTCAATGGCACTGAAAAAAAGTGACTTACTGCTTGCGCTTACAACCATTGCAGCATCCCCATGGTTATTTGATCAAAATTCAGAAGTTCCACAACCTGCATATATTTACAAAGGTGGCAGCATGCTGAGGTTATGTAATGGCAACCTTCCCATCCAGCTTCCAACAAGCTAAATCAATGGGGGAATTCACTTAAAAACTTAAAAAAATTATTGCTTAACAACTGTGACCAAAAAGGTCATAGAATTGGGTGCAACTCATTTAAATAACCACCTTGTTTAGCAATGGATATTCTGGTCTCAAATTGAGAACTATCTACTGTATACGCCCTTTACTGCATTCTGGAACTGAAATAGAACTTGCATACACATACACACACATCCAGACACATATGCATAATCATACAATTTTTTTACAACCATAGTACCATAACTGATATGGTTTCTAATCTCTTATTCTAGATTCATTTCTTCATGTACCAACCTAGCTATTTCCTGACTTAAACTTATGTACCTGCTTCTGCTTTTTAAAAGAAGACCATATATTCGTCTCTAATGTTTTTTTAGCCAATTTATTTAAACAACCAAGATAATTTTTCATTTTACTAAAACCTTCTCTTCCAATAATGCATCATCTACAAATCTGATAAACTTGCGCTTTGCTAATTCATCCAGATCATTTAAAAAAATATTGAGAAGTAGACAATTCAGGACTAAACTTTGTGGCATTCCAATTGATGAAATAGATAAGGTGCTGTATTAGAAATCTGGAGACTGTATATGGGCAAAATAAGAGGCAGAAATATTATGTATGCTCTGTTGATTTATACAAAATAAAAGTGAAATATATAGGTAATGATTTTTAAAACCTGCAGTGAGGAATAAAATAGCTAATACTTTTTAAAAATCACAAATCATATTTCCAATTTTTTTTGATTAGTTTCTTTAAATTTGATTTTTAAAAAATAATTATGTAGCCATTTTCTCATCCAGTTCATAGATCCAACCATCACTACATACTTTGACAAATGCTTTCTGGAAATTAAAATGATTAAATTTATGGTAGATTGTCTTGTTACCTGAGGGATCAACTATTTCATTTAAATTTAATCATTTGAGGCAGAATGGATATGCTCCAGAACTCAAGTTGAATACTGCTAAAGTGAGATAAAGTAAATGTATTTTCTTTGTTGCTGCCCCTGCCCTCTGAAATAGTACCCCCCCCATATGTATAGTGCCCATTACCACTGAATTCCACAAGATCCCTAAAACCTAGCTCTGTTCCCAGATTATTGTGACTTGGAGCCCCTGTCACATTTTATTATATGAATATTTCTTGTGCAGGCTAACATTTTAACTGTTTTGATAGTATATTTGGATATAGTAAACCGCCAAATGGAGTGGGCAACCATAAATCATAATTATTTTTTTTTATTTATTTATTTATTTTATTATTTAAACTTATATACCGCCCTATCTCCCAAAGGACTCAGGGCGGTTCACAGGCATATAAAAACATCAATATACAAATTAAAATAATCATTAAAAGACTTATTCTAATGCCAATAATTAATAATACCAATTATTAAAAATAGAAATATAAATATTAAAATCAATTTAAAACCCCTCTAAATTTAAAAATCTAAGCCAGTCCTGCCCAGATGATTAAAGGTGTCTTGAGCTCGAGCCGGAAGGTTAGAAGACCCGGAAGTTGACGGAGTCCTGGGGGGAGTTCGTTCCAGAGGGCGGGAGCCCCCACAGAGAAGGCCCTTCCTGGGCGCCGCCAGACGACACTGCCTAGCTGACGGCACCCTGAGGAGTCCCTCTGTGAGAGCGCACGGTCGGTGAGAGGTATCTGGTAGCAGTAGGCGGTCCCGTAGATAACCCGGCCCTATGCCATGGGCGCTTTAAAGGTGGTCACCAAAACCTTGAAGCGCACCGGAAGGCCACAGGTAGCCAGTGCAGCCTGCGCAGGATGGGTGTTATGCGGGAGCCACGAGGGCTCCATCTATCACCCGCAGCCGCATTCTGGACTAACTGTAGCCTCCGGATGCCCTTCAAGGAAGCCCCATGTAGAGAGCGCAGTAATCCAGGCGAGACGCCACGAGAGCGTGAGTGACCGTGCATAGGGCCTCCCGTCCAGAAAGGCGCAACTGGCGCACCAGGCGAACCTGGTAGAACGCTCTCCTGGAGACGGCCGTCAAATGATCTTCTAGAGACAGCCCGTTCATCCAGGAGGACGCTTGTTGCGCACCTTCCATCGGGGCCAATGACTCGCCACCGATGGTCAGCCGCGGATTTAGCTGACTGTGCGGGATGCCGGCATCCACAGCCACTCTGTCTTGGAGGATTGAGCTTGAGCCTGTTTCTCCCCATCCAGACCCGTGACGGCCTCCAGACACCGGGACAGCACTTGATAACCGTTGGGGTGGTCCGTGTGAAAAGTACAGCTGGGTGTCATCCGCGTACAGCTGGTACCTCACACGAACCCACTGATGATCTCACCCAGCGGCTTCATGTAGATGTTGAACAGAAGGCGAGAGGATCGATCCCCGCGGCACCCACAAGTGAGGCGCCTCGGGGCCGACCTCTGCCCCTGTCAACACCGACTGCGACCGGTCGGAGAGATAGGAGGAGAACCACCGATAAGCGGTGCCTCCACTCCCAATCCTCCAACCGCGCAGCAGGATACCATGGTCGATGGTATCAAAAGCCGCTGAGAGGTCTAATAGGACCAGGGCAGAGGAACAACCCCTATCCCTGGCCCTCCAGAGATCATCCACCAACGTGACCAAAACCGTCTCCGTGCTGTAACCGGGCCGGAAACCGACTGGAACGGGTCTAGATAGACAGTTTCATCCAGGTGCAAGGAAACTGATATGCCACCATACTCTCTACAACCTTCGCCAAGCGGGTTGGAGACCGACGATAATTACCTAAAACAGCGGGTCAGGAAGGCTTCTTGAGGAGGGCCTCACCACCGCCTCTTTCAAGGCGGCCGGAAAGACACCTCCACCAAGGAAGCGCCAGAATCGCCTGAGCCAGCCTCGTGTCACCTCCTGCGTGGCCAGCACCAACCAGGAGGGCACGGGTCCAGTAAACACGTGGTGGCATTCAGCCTCCCAACAACCTGTCCATGTCCTCGGAGCGACAGGGTCAAACTCATCCCATAAAATGTCACCAAGACCACCCTCAGCCGTCTCACCCGTATCACGCAATCTTGGTCCAAACCATCCCGGTTGAACGATTTTATCGTATAGATAACCGTTAAACTCCTCAGCACGTCCTGCAGCGGGTCATCCCGCTCCCCTGGTGTAGGAGGGAGCGGGTCACCCAAACAGGGCGGCTGGGCGGTTATCTGCCGATGCAATGAGGGAGGAGGCGAGCTACGCCGCTTCCTCAATGCCACTAGGTAAGCCCTAGTATAGGACTTCACTAGTGTCCGATCAGCTTCTGAGCTGGACCTCCAGGAACTCTCTAGGCGTCTTCTCCGGCGCTTCATCCCTCTCAGCTCCTCGGAGAACCAAGGGCCGGTTGGGACCTGCGCGGGTCAGAGCCGCAAAGGCACGACACGGTCTAAGGCCCCGCCGCCCGCTCCCAGGCCGCAACAAGTTCCTCAGCCGAGCCGTGAGCCAGACCCTCAGGAAATGGCCCAAGCTCCGTCCGGAACCCCTCCGGGTCCATCAGGCGCCTGGGGCCGGAACCAGCGTGTCAGCTCCGTCTCCCTGCGGTGGTGAATGGCGGTCAGAAAGTCCAGGCGAAGGAGAGAGTGATCTGACCATGACAAAGGTTCAGTGACTATTTCCTTTAAGTCCAGATCTCTCAACCACTGACCAGAGACAAAAATCAGGTCCAGAGTGCCACCCCCAATGTGAGTAGGGCCATCAACTACTTGGGTCAGGTCCAAGGCCGTCATGGAAGCCATGAACTCCCGGGCTGCTGTCGATGACGGGCCGGACCATGGCAGTTAAAGTCCCCATGACTAAAAGTCTGGGGTCTCAACTGCCACCCCGGCCAGCACCTCCAGGAGCTCGGGCAGGGCAGCTGTCACGCAGCAAGGAGCCAGGTACGTGATCAGCAAACCCATCTGGCACCTATGACCCCATCTCACAAAGAGGGATTCGCACCCGGCAATCTGAGGTACAGTGGTCTCCCTCGGCTCTAGACTCTCTAATCACAACCGCCACCCCCACCCCTACCCTGAGCCCTCGGCTGATGGAATGCACGGAAACCCGCGGCACATCTCCACAAGGGGCACACCCCCTTCCGTGCCCAGCCAGGTTTCCGTAACGCCTATAAGGTCCGCAGCGCCCCCCTGGATAAGGTCATATATTAGGGGGGCCTTATTAACTACGGACCGTGCGTTGCATAACATCAGCCGCAGGCCCAGGCTCTGGGGGTCTTGACCATCCGGGGAACGGGAAAAGGACGGGGGATCGGGGCGCGCGACCGCCAGAAACATCGGGGGCGCGCCCCCCCAGAACGATATGATCCCCCCCTTCCGCCATATCTGCCCCTCCCACTTACCGTGGAAATCGGGCCACCCTCACCAACAGGAACGCAATCTCCCCCCCTAACCTCCGAACCTATTAAAGAACCGTCACGAGCACGCGCAAGGACTGGCTCCCCTCCCGACGGGCTACCCCCAACGCCCGCCCTAACCCTCCCACCCCTTAAAAAAGCCCTATCTAAAAACCCCAAAGGCTTTTTTTTTTCGTGATGCCACCTCTGTGGGTCCCAGGACCACATTGAGGCCGGCCCTTGATAATGCGAAGGGCCATTCCTGCGAGGCGGGGGGCACTGCAGGCGCAAGAGTTCTAAGGCAGAATATCGCATAAATAAGTTAAAAGCATAAACAGGAGAGAGAAGACGACGTGAGGTAGCAATGTAATGTCTGGGGTGGCAGGATGTAATGCCAAGTCAAGTGGATACCCATCTTCCAAAATGTCTTCAGATGGTGGCTGGCTTAAAGCTGATACAAGATGGTATAAGTCGCAGATGCAGTCTGATAGTAAAAGTTATTGTGACTCATGGAAAGCTCAGTCCTAAAATCCATCCTAATAGAGGTGGTATTCATCTCTGCTCAGGCGCCACCGGGATTTCCAAAGTGGATGTTTCCTCAAAAGATGTTGCAGAGTAGGGCCCCAATACACCATTCGGTCTCCAGTCACCTTCCCGGACAGTCCCAAAAATGGCCATAACCCCTAACTCCAGCCGGCCATATAAAGTGCAAGATGACAAATGCAGCTGACCCATGTTGCAGATGGTAATGCAACTCCTAGTCCGAGAAGAGGCAGGCCCCGCTAGGCCTGACCAGGCCAAGCTAGGCCAGGACACCTCCGGTGGGGGCCACAAGAGGGATCTTTCACCCTAGGCCCCTCCACCAAGTTCAGAGGGGGTCAGGGGGAGACAAGAAGAGCTGGAGGGCCCAGAAACTATCCGAAGACGCCGGATGCCAAGAAAGCAACGAAACGGGGGGAAAAACCCAGCTGCGGCTTCCAACAGCCAAATCCAAGCCGCAGCCTCGTCCGTAGCCCAGTGGCTGCCATCCGCAGCTCGCCCATCCCTCGGCCTCGTTCCCGGCAGTCGGGGGTCCAGAGAGGCTCCCAGACCTCTCCCCCGGCTGCCCGAAAGATGACATACCGGATTGGGGGGCGAAACCGCTCGGCAGGCCACCTAGGTACCGGCGTCCTTCCTCCATGCCCAGCTGTTTCCTTCTTCGGCTCCCCGCCCGGCCAAGTAGTAAAATGGCCGCCGTTCGCAGCTCGCTCTTCCCCGGCTTCGGTCTCGGCAGCCGTGAGTCCAAGGAGGTCCCAAGACCCCTCTCACGGCTGCTCAGATGGTAATACACCTAGCCGGGGGGCGTAGGCTGCTCGGCAGGCCGCCTGAGCGTCGCCATCCTCCACTTCACCGGATCGTCGTCCTCCCGATCTCCTGGTTAAGCAGCCATCTTGCGCATGCGCAGAACTTATATATTTATTTACTAAAACTTGTATCCACCCAGGCTCCAGAAACTTTAAGTGGGTAAGAGTTTGTCCTACAATGCATAATGGGATGATTTATGGACAGTGGACATCAAATGGGAAGATGGCAAAGACACTGCTGCAGATATAATTCATTTGAAGAAGCTTGCTGCCCTATGCACTTTGCACAAAAGAATCAATGATGGTGATGATACTGCAAAATCTCAAACTCTAAACTTTCTACTAAACATTCTTGTAAATTTACAAAAAGATATGAGGATGTTATGCATGGCAGTGATGGAGAAAGCAATGTAACACCGTGGAGAGAAAAGCTGCCATTAAACTAAGATAAAATGATAGGAGAACAGGTAGAGAGGGAAAGATAAGTCATAGGAAAAGAAAAAAAGACTGAAGAAGGGGAAAGGAGAGGAAAGATTAGAGATATTAGGACAAAAACATCACCAAAGGCAGCAGCCCACAGCAAACTTTGCTTGCTGAGAGAAGCCCAGCTACACCCGAGTGGCCTATCCAAGAGAAGAGAGGATAAAAAAACAACTACAGAACACAAGACAAATGAAAAACAAGTAGGAAGAGAGGATAAAAAACAACAACCAAAGAACACAAGGTAAAAAAATAAAAGCCGAGTAGACAATAGTAAGAAGGAAATTCTAACCACTCTGAAACTCAACCTACAAAATGAGAAATCCCCAAACCTTGCACAAAGAATATGCCCAAATTGAACATAATAATAATTAAAAAACTTGTAAAAGAATTCACCCTTTAAATAGAAGACAGATGGAAACATGTCACACATAGAAAAAATACCAACCTAATACAAAGCCACTGTCCAACCCAACCCACTCTGATGTAGCCCCACTGGAGCTGAGCAACCAATTTCATAGACTCTCCCTGAAAAAAAACATGCAGACACCTAGAAAAGAAGCATCATCAAATGTCCCTAAAAAAGTAGCATCATCAACTGCTTCTGTGATAGATAGAAAAATACCCTAAACTTCCCTAGGAAAAATGGTGAGTATTGGTAACAGGAGATCCAATTCTCAAGGGAACAGAACCTGCTGTTGTCTCCCTGGAGCAAAAACCAAAGATGTGGCTGAGAACCTAACCAAAATAATAAATATGTAGGGATGAATGACATGAAAATGAACCTGAAAATAATATTGAGTGTATATTACAGGTCACCCAACCAAACAGAAAAAATAGATGTATTTTTTCTTACCAATTAACAAATATATGCAGGAAACACATACAATAGTACAATACAATAGTACAATAGTAATGAGGGACTTCAGTTATCCTGACATCAACTAGAAGAACTAATTCTGCATCAGGTGAGAAATCAAATAGGTTCCTGACCAACCTGACAACTTTGTTATCCAAATAGTAGAGGAGGGAACTAGAGGGACATCCGTACTGGATTTAATTCTTGAAAACAGAGAAGATGTGATATGAAACTGCAGGAACCTTGGGTGAGAGTGACCATGTTATACTAGAATTCAACATAACGCAAACACAAGCAATACAAAATAATGATACCAGAGACTTAGATTTTAAAAGACCTGATTTTAACAAACTTAGAGGGAACTTGGAAAAGATTCCTTGGATGAAAATCCTAAAGGGGAAAACAACTGAAGAAGCTTGGGAAACTCTGAAAAATATGATAATAAAAGGCCAGTCCAGCACAATACCACTGAAAAAGAAAAATAAGAAATTGAAGAAGAAACCAGCATGGCTGCACAAAGATTTCTCTGATAAACTGAAAGACAAAAAAGGATAAGTACAAAGAGGGACACCTAACTGAGACAGAATATCAGCAGATAGCCAGATTCTGCAAAGATGAAGTCAGAAAAGCAAGGGCTCAGAATGAACAAAGTCTTGCAACAAGAGTTAAAGATAATTTTTTAAAAAAAAATTCAACATATAAATAACAAGAAAAAAAAATCAAGGAAACAGTCTGTCCACTAAAGAGAGAAGATGGAAAGAAAGTAACAGGCAATATAGAGAAAGTAAAGCTGCTGAACTGATTATTGCATCAGTCTTCACGCAAAAAGAAACTATAGCCTAACTACCAAAAACATAACTGTTAAAAGACAGACTAGAAATAAAATAGGGGAAAAAAATGGTAAGAAAACACCTGTCTGATCTTGATGAATATAACTCACCAGGACCTGACAGATTATACCCCAGAGTTCTAAAGGAGCTGGCAGATGTCATCTCAGAATCATTGTATCACATCTTTCAACAATCCTGCAGCATAGAAGTACCTGACAATTGGAAAAAAGCTCATATGGTTCCCATCTTCAAAAAAAGGAAAAAAACAGACTCAGGAAACTACAGATGAATCAGCCTAACATCAATACCTGGGAAAATACTGGAAAAGATCATCAAAAAACAGATCTGCAAACATCTAGAAACAAATAAAGTAATAACTAGAAGTCAGCATAGGTTTGTTAAAAACAGATCATGCCAAACCGATTTTATTTTATTCTTTGACAAAGTGACTAAATTAGTAGACCAGCAAAGTGCTGTGGACATAGACATATTAAGACTTCAGCAAGTTATTCAATGAAATAGATCACAACCTACTTCTTGGTAAGCTAGAAAAAGTGGGTAGATAGCATCACCACCATATGGATTTGTAACTGGCTGACAAACCATACTCAATGAGTAGTCCTTAATGATATGTCTACATGGGGGGAAGTAAGTGGAGTACCACAAGGTTCTGTCTTAGGTGCAATATTCTTCAATAGCTTCATAAATGACTTAGATGAGGGAACAGAACAGGAACTTATTAAATTTGCAGATGATAACAAGTTGGAAGGAATTGCCAACACCCTAGATGATAGGCTCAAGATACAGATGGATTTTAACAGACTAGAACACTTGGCCTTATCTAACAAAATGAAATTCAATGTAGACAAAAGTAAAGTCTTACACTTTGACAAGAAAAACTAAAAGTGCACATACAGATTGGGTGAAACCTGGCTTAATAGCAGCAACTGTGAAGGGATTTTGGAGTCTTAGTGGGCAATCAATTAAACATTAGCCAATGCAATCCTAAATTGTATTAACAGAGGATTGAGGAATTCAATCAAGATTACGTGAGGTATTCATACCACTCTATAAAGCCTTAGTAAGATTACATGAAGTATTCATACCACTCTATAAAGCCTTAGTAAGACCACTTCTAGAACACTGCATCCAGTTTTGGTCACCACACTATAAAAATGTTGAGACTCTAGAAAGAGTGCAGAGAAGAGCAACAAAGATGATTAGGAGACTGGAGGGTAAAACATGAAGAACGGTTGCAGGAACTAGACATGGCTATTCTAGTGAAGAGAAGGATCAAGGGTGAGATGATAGCAGTGTTCTAATATTTGAAGGGCTGTCATAGAGAGGAGGGTGTCTATTTTCTAAAGCAGCTGAAGGCCAGATAAGCAATAATATTTATTATTTATTTATTTATTTCGATGTTTATACCGCCCTTCTCCCGAAGGACTCAGGGCGGTGTACAGCCAAGTAAAAATTCAATATATAAACATTAAAAGAAATTAAAAAACATATTATAATGTGGCTGAAATTTTAAAACAATTTAAAATCTTAAAATATAAATAATCCCAATAAAATTTCAATCCAGTCCCGCTTGAATAAATAGGTGCGTTTTCAGCTCACGGCGAAAAGTCCGAAGATCAGGCACTTGCCGTAAACCAGGGGGAAGTTCATTCCAAAGCGTAGGAGCTCCAACAGAGAAGGCCCTTCCCCTGGGGGCCGCCAACCGACATTGCTTGGCGGACGGCACCCTGAGAAGGCCCTCTCTGTGTGAGCGTACGGGTCGGTGGGAGGCAAAAGGTAACAGATAGATGGAAACTGATCAAGGAGAGACTCAACTAGAAATAAGGAAAAAAAATTCTGATCGTGAGAACAATCAACCAATGGAACAGCTTGCCTCAGATGTTGTGGGTGCTTCATCATTGGAAGCTTTCAAGAGATTGGACAGCCATCTGTCAGAAATGGTATAGGATCTCCTGCTTGATCAGGGGTTGGGTTGGATTAGATGACTTACAAGTTCTCTTCCAACCCTGTTATTCTATTCCTATTCACTTTATAATAATACCTAGAAGCTTGAATTGTACCTGGAAGCAGTCACCCATGGGGATGGAAAATTGTAACAGAGCATAATGCCTATTATTCAATTTAGGTACTTATGTCAGATGTGATACAAACAATAAATTGCACTCTTTATATGATAACACTATAATTTTGATATCAAATGGGTATCAAAATCAATCCAGAATGATACCACTAGTTGTAGTGGCATTCATCCAACAGCATGCAAGTGGCAGTAGTTGTGAAGCCTTAAAACACAATACACATAAAGCATTTCTATTATCTATTTTAAAATCTTCCTAGGCAGAATTGCCACCCCCACCCGCAATCCATAGGAAATACAATACATATTGCTCTCTTACAGGACAATCGATTCATATTAAAACGAGCCCAATTCTTCTAATTCTTGGAAAAACTGAGAAATACTATGGGAGGGACATTCTCTTGAAAGATCATTCTTTCTGCCCCCTATTAGGAAGCGATCTGTCAAATAATACAATCGAGCATCATCGTTGGTTTTCTCTATTTCCTCCGCTTTTGGTCATCTCTTCCTAATACGAGGCAAAACGGCGACTAAAAAAAAGCCTTCTTCTCCCCGCAGCCACGTTCCAACTTCCCACCCCCAAAAGCTGGATGATCACCGAGATTTTGGCGCCTCAGGTTGACTCTCTCTCGAACATCTTCCTCAGTCAGTAAGATTCCGAGTACACCCGTGGTTTCCAAATAGTCAGAATATACTCCACACATAACAACGTGTAAGTCCGCATAGCAGACAAATTAAAACTAACGCCGCGAAAGTTCTTTCGTTCGTTCAAAACAAAAGAAAGTGCGCGTGCGCCAGATCGAGCTGAAGAACCAATTAAAATATGTACGAGTTTGAACTGCCCTATGGAAGTGCTCAGGTACTCAGGTGGATTCTCTCCAGTTCCTAGGCAACGGTACGCAAGTAAACCCGCTCCACGCTGTTCGCGTACTCCGTAGAAGTGGAGGGGTGGTTGCATAAATATAACTGCACAGAACATCCAAAATAATGAAGATTGGGAGTCTTCATAGTCTATGCACAGATTCACAAACAGAAATCATTTTATTTTTAGTAAAAGATCTGAGAGAGAATGATGGTACTGCTTAGCATATTAAGCATAACTTCATTTTTCAAAACAAAAATTAGTGACATTAAAAATGTATAGCTTTGGCTGAAATATGATAGAATAGCATAGAATAGAATTTTATTGGCCAAGTGTGTTTGGACACACAAGGAATTTGTCTTGGTGCATATGCTCTCTTATGATATAATATTACTTACTTTTTGATAATTATATTTGTAATTTCCATAGAAAATACAATCTGCTGTAAACCATATTAAGCAACTGGTATGATAGTACTATTTTCAAAGTGGAGCTGCCACTCCACCTTGCTCTTTCAAATCTTGTATAATCTTGAATTTAATTTTTGTCTTTCATTGGACCACATGTAAATTGCTGTTTGTTTATGCCAATTATTCAATACTACTATTTTAGTGAAATCATCAGGAACAGAAAATATTTGTAAAATATTCATTTTAATGGTTTGCAATTATTTCTAGCCAATCCTTGTCCAAATTAAACATGATACAGAATTTCATGTGTTTTGTTTTTTTTTTGTTAAATGAGGTCACCTTAAGAACTGCTTTATTGATAAAGAGCAAAGATTTCAGATATTTGTGGGTTTAGATTATTTTCTAAAATTTGCATTTAGATGCTGTACTTAATCTCATTGATTCTTGGACTTTTAACTATCCCTATATTTTAGAGTTTGAATATGTAAGTTCAAGTTGTTGTTTTTTAGTGTGTGTGTGTGTATGCATGTAAGCATGTATGCTTGTGTATAGGTATATTTGTGTGTTTGTATCCAATTCTGTGTAGTAGCAGAATTTAACTTCATAATTAATATATGTCAGCTTTGGAAGCCATATTAGGCCGGAAGGTTCCATGCTGCCACTTTCTCATGTATGGGAAAGTAGGAGGGGGGATTTAGTAGAAGGGTTGTCTTTAGACATGATAGCATTCTTCCTGTCAATCAAGGTCAGGCTGATCCTGCATCTGGAGAAGGAGTGGTCGGAGTGCTGTCTTGAGATGGGATGGTTGGCGATTGGAGCATGTGATCGACTGAGGAGTGAGGGGATGTTTGGGGTTTTTTGATTTACTCAGGGAAAACCCGGACCTCTCAGATTCGGGTTTTCCCAGTTGTGCCAATTTATCTATCCTAGTAAATAGAACTTTGAAAGATGCTTGCTTCAGAGTTTTTACTTGGAGCTGGGTTTTTTTTTCTGGAACGCTGGCACATATTTCAAAAATATGGGACAAAAAAGATGACTTTGAATTCCTAATCAGGAAGAAAAGTAAGATTTTATAATTATTACTGACAACTTAGCATGTAACTCCCAACATGGAATACAGCAAATAAAGTATAGAAATCATTCAAAAGAAATCAAGCACAGTAGAAAAGTAGGAATAGGTTACAATTACATGGAAGAATAGTCCCATCCAATTTCAAGTGATCAAAATCCATGTTTTTTTTTAATTTAAGAGATTTAATTTACTGTAATGATTAAATTAAATAAGCCAGGTTTCACTCAATCTATATTGCACTTTTGTCAGCAGCATCAGTGGAGGTAGCAGAAGTGGGACGGACAGCAATGGCAAAAAGAGAGTGGCAATCACAGCGGCCTTCCCAAAGAGCCATACCTAGGACCCAACAGCATCAGTCCTGGCAAACTAGCTAAGGAACCTAGACCAGGGCTGTCAAACTCATGTCGTCATGTGACATATCATGACTTTTTCCCCCTTCGCTAAACTGGGGGTGGGCGTGACAAGTTTGCTGCAAGTTGGACATCCCTGGCCTAGACTCTGTTTGCTGGTCAGGGGCAGCAGCATTGGTGGTGGCGGCAACAGCAGCCTGGGTTGACTTGAGGGCCATTGTGACATTTCTAAGAAACAGGGGATACAGGTAATATTGTTCAGGAAGAGGACTAGGGCCTAAAGGAACTGTGATCTTGCTCCTATGATGAGAACCTAAGAGTGGCTAATGCGTCTGTATGAATGGTGGTAACCCTCTACCCAGAGTGAGAATTGGATGGAGGGTTTTGAATGAGCCGGTCCTCCTCCTTGCTGCTCATATTCAGCCTCCTTTAGCTCAAGTTCAGAGTCTGGACAGCATTCACTCCAACGCCCAGAGATTTAGCTGCTGCTGCTGAATGCCAGATTGGTCAAAACAAGGCTCCCCTCATTCTAGGCCTTATTGAAGAGGAGCATTCTGACCTGGCATGCGTCACCAAGGCCTGACAAATTTACAGTTTGGCACCAGCCAAGACCTCAGGATGAAAGGTGAGGTGGCAGTAGTCACCAGAGAATCTCTTTCTACCTTCATGGTACTTGCTCCTCACATTTCTTTCTGTCAGACCCTGTTTCTAAAACTGGGATCAGATGGGATTGTTGCTAATGTACCAGCATTCCTGTTGTACAGCAACTTCTGGGCTGAACGATGACCTGTATAATGCCAGTATTTTGAGGGGAGCCCCTACAACTCTTCATGACATGTATATCTTGGCTGAGGAGGTTGCAATCGACCAAGCATGCAACCAGTACCATTCAACCCATCTGTGGAAGAAATCAGCCCTGGTGGAAGAAAGAGGCAGTGAAACCTCAAAACCCGCAGCCAACACTCCACTGCCTGCTTCGAGTGTGGCCAGGAGGGACACCAAGTGGCAGGCTGCAAGCACAGCTGCCTGGCCAAGAAAACCCCTCCTGGGCCCCCTGGGAAAGCCACCAAGACCCTATAGCGAGTCAGATAGACGGCGACTGAAGGAAATGGAAGTCATCGAGTTCACCTTGTCATCAAAATGGGACGAGGGAACTCCAATCCCACCAGCTGACAGCCAGGGCCTAACTGATACCGACAATGATCACCTTGTAAATGGCCTGGCCATACCAATGACATTCCCCATTAAACTAAGTTTCCAGGACTCAGGGTTGAAGGCCACTTTATGAGCCCTGCTAGACCCAAGCTGCACCAGGTGCCTGGTTAACCTAGCCCTGGTTGAAAAATTAGGAATCCACTTGAGGTGGCTAAAAGTACCCATCACATTTTGCCAACTAGATGGATCAGTAGCAGGGGGCATTCCAGCAATGTTTGTCAGCAAACCCATAGAAATGCAAATGGGGCCCAAGTAGAGACTTGAAGCTTCATAGTGGCCCCAGAGATGGAATGGCTTGGCTAAAAAAAGTGGAACTCATATGTGAACTGAAGAAGACGACTGTTAAAAATCCGAACAAGTCACCCTTCCTGGGAGCAAGATGGAGTTCGGAAACTCCTCATGGTGGGAAATTAGGGCAGTAGTGCAAAGGCAAGAGAAAGGACTCCCTGATATCCCCAAAGAGTCCTGGGACCAAAGAGGTGCTCAGCGAAAAGGGTTTGGATAAACTCCCCCCTCATCAACCATAGATTGTGCCATAGAAATCCTTCCCAGGGCAAAATTGCCTGAGCCGAAATTGTATTCAATGACCCTGAGGGATTTAGATGAACTGAGATTGCTTATCGACAAAAACCTTGTCCACAGATTTATTCAACCAGCCTGACCCCAGGTAGTGGCCCTGATCCTATTCCACAAAAAGAAAGACAAGACCTTCATTTTATGTGGATTATAGGTGGTTAAATATGATTTGCATGTACTCCCTGCCCCTGATGAAAGACATGGTAGCCCATTTACCCATGGGCAAAATATTCCTCAAGCTGGATTTGTGAGAGGCCTACTATGATGTGAGAATCAGGGAGAGGTATGATCGGAAGACCACATTCAATTGCCCTTTGGCCTGTTTCCAGTTCAAAGTATTCCCATTTGGCTTTCAGTAGGCGCCAGCAATGTTCATGCAATTGATAAATGAGGTCTTACACAAGCACATGTATAAGAGAGTACCTGTGAATCTAGGTCAGATTTAATCTACACTGAAATGAAGATTGAGCATGTGAAACTAGTGAGGGCTATACTCAAAAAACTGCAGGCTACTAAATTGTGTATCAGACTTTCCAAATGTGAGTTTCACCAAAGTAAGATAGACTACCTGGGCTACTGCATGCCACATAAAGGCATTGAGATGGACCCCCAAAAAGTCAAATGATGTTGGACTGGACTCTACCCTGAACCAGAAAGCAGCTATAGAGCTTCACCAATTGGCTTCAGCAATTTTACCACCAATTCATCCACCATTTGCACAGATCACACTCTCCATCACGAACGTACATAAGATAAAATTGGTAAACCTAAACCCAGTCAGCCTTTTAAATGGGCTTTGGAACGCCAAGCAACATTTGAGAAGCTCAAACAGCTGTTGCATCCAAACCGGTCCAAAGCACCACAACCCAAATGTCCCTTTTGTCATCCAGCCCAATGCTAAAGATGTGGCTGTGGGAGCTGTAGTTTTTTCTACAGTTCTAATTATCCTCTAAAGTCTGTGTCTGTCTTGTTCGGTTGAGGAACCAAACCAGACAGTTATAGAGGTGAAGATGACAGATTCAATAATTCCTCTGTAGAACTGTATCAGCAGCTCTTTGGGCAGTTTGAGCTTCCTGAGTTGGCGCAGAAAGAACATTCTTTGTTGTACTTTTTTGATGACGCTTTTTATGTTGGGTGTCCATTTTAGATCGTGAGATATGGTAGAACCTAGAAATTTGAAGGTCTCTACTGTTGATACTGTGTTGTCTAGTATTTTAAGTGGTGGTAGTATGGGAGGGTTTCTCCTAAAGTCTACCACCATTTCTACGGTTTTGAGTGTGTTCAGTTCCAGATTATTCTAGTCACACCATGAGGCTAGTTGTTCAAACTGCTGTCTATATGCGGATTCATTATTGTCTCGAATGAGACCGATCATTGTTGTGTCATCAGTAGTTTAACAGATGGATCGTTTGAGAGGCAGTCATTGGTATATAGAGAGAAGAGAAGTGGAGAGAGCACACAGCTTTTTGGGGCCCCTGTTAAGTTCGGGCAATGAAGAGGCAGGAGACGATACAAGTGACAACAGCTCTTTGGTTTATTGTGATCCCAGCAAAAGCCAACAGGCAAAAACCCCTCTTTAAATAGTATTTTGGCTGAGGCATCAGCCAATCAGCAACATGCATTTTCCCGCCCAATTTTCCCTCCTAAAATTCAAATACATTACACTCCTCCCCTCCCAGAACACATTGTACCATATTTACATAGTTTTTTTGCATAACATTTGCATGTTATTTTTCCACGTAGTCACGCAGGTAGACAGGGCGTCTCTTAACTCTTTCTGACCTGCGCAATTCATTCCCTGGGAGTGAGTCGAGCTGGTCGGAGGGACTGTTTGTTCCTCCCAGCTCCTCCTCTGGGCCATCCGGTCCTGGATTATTGGCAGAGTCGTCCCTGCTGTCCTCTGGAGGAGCCGGTTGGCATCACTGGACTTCTTCAGACTCAGCTAAGTCCTCCGATCGCCTCGGAGTTGAGTTAGCTGTTGGTTCAAATATTGGGTAGTCAAGTCTGGCTGTTTGGTTTCTGGATTGTTTTGTATTCTTTTTCGTAATTGATCTATGTGGCGTCTCCACACTCGGCCATCCCCCATGTCCATTATGTATGACTTTGGGCCCGTCACTCCTACAATTGTTCCCTTTAGCCACGCTGGGCCCTCACTATAGTTATGTGCCCATATCGGGTCACTTGTTGTCATTGTTCTGGTTCTTCCCTTTATGCTTTGGTACCCATCAGGGGAGTATGTTGGGTTTAACCGATCTAGGGGGCACCGGAGTCTTCTACCCATTAATAACTCCGATGGGCTGCGGCCGGTGGTCACACAGGGAGTTCTATGTTGGACTGCCAGGAAGGTATCAATTTTAGATTGCCAATCTCCTGGGCTAATTCTAGATAGCGCTTAATTGGCACTGCATAGAAACGTTCTGCAAGTCCGTTCATCGCTGGGTGAAAGGCACCGAGAGGACATGTCGGATGCCCTCTTCTGCCAAGTACCCCTCAAACTGGGTGGCCGTGAATTGTGGGCCATTATCGGACACTAGAGTGTCGGGCAACCCATGTGTCACAAATAGATGTCTCAATATTGTGATTACAGCTTCCGCTGTTGTGGTTTTCATGAGTAAAATTTCTAACCACTTCGAGTAGGCATCTACCACAATTAAGAAGGTCTGCCCATGGAACGGCCCGGCAAAATCTATATGGATCCTGGACCAAGGACCCTGGGGTTTCTCCCAATCCCTTATGGGGGCTGTTGGGGGTAGTGGCCTTGATTCTTGACATGCTTGGCATTTCCCTACCCGGTCGCTAATGTCTTTATCCATTTGTGGCCACCACAGGTAACTTCTCGCTAGGCTTTTCATCCTCACAATCCCCGAGTGGCCCACGTGCAATAGTTCCAACACATGCCCTCGTAATTTCTCCGGAATAACCACTCTATCCACCCATAACAGACAACCCCCTTGTACCGACAGTTCCGAACGCTTTTTTGTAAATTCTTTGAAACGATCCCCCGGTGCAGTGGGCCATCCCCTCTGTACTCAGCCGATCACAGTCCTTATGATAATATCCTTGTAAGATGCCCTAGCCACTTCCTTAGATGTGACTGGGCCAGAGTCCAAAGAGTCAATTAACAAGACGGGCGTCCCTGGGGTCGGGTCTTCAATAGTCTCTGGCAACGGGCATCTACTTAAAGCGTCCGCATGTTCCAAGTCCTTGCCCGGTCGGTGAGACAGTTTGTATGAATATGCTGCCAGGAAAATAGTCCAACGGGTCAGCCTGGGTAATAACGCAACCGGTGTTGGACGGTCCCCCGCCAAGAGTCCCAATAAAGGTCTGTGGTCTGTGACTATTTCAAATTGCCGCCCAAACAGGTAATCGTGGAATTTTTTAACCCCAGAAACTATAGCCAGGGCTTCCCGGTCTAGTTGGCTATAGTTCCTTTCCGCTGCAGACATCGTGCGGGAAAAATATGCGATAGGGGCTTCTGAACCGTTCTGTAACCTGTGGCTGAGGACAGCTCCTACCCCGTAGGGTGATGCATCACAAACTAGTACTAGTGGCAACGTCCCATTGTACTGAATTAGAAGGCTATTGCTGGACAAGAGATTCTTAACGCCTTCAAATGCCTTAGCCTCAACCCTGCCCCAAGTCCAAACAGATTTTTTCGCTAGCAGTTTATGTAGCGGTTCGGCTACCGTTGCCTTATTTTTTAAAAATACTGCATAGAAGTTTACAAGCCCCAAAAATGCTTGTAATTCTGTTTTGTTTTTTGGGGTTGGAGCCTTTCTAATGGCTCGCACTTTGCTCTCAGTTGGGTGGATGCCTTCCTTATCTATCCGGTAACCCAAGAATTCTACAGATTCAACTCCTATCTGGCATTTGTTGAGTTTAACCTTAAGCCCCGCAGACCTGAAAATTCCCAAAACCTTCCGCAATTTGACCCCTAATTCTTCCAAGTTTTCTGCTGATACCAGTACATCGTCGAAATATGGAACTACTCCCGGTAGACCTTGTAGGAGTCATTCCATTAGGTTTTGGAATAACCCGGGGGCTACTCTAACTCCGAACTGAAGTCGAGTGCATTTAAAAGCGCCCCGATGTGTGACAATCGTCTGCGCTTCGGCCGTTTCGTCGTCAACTGGTAATTGTTGGTAGGCTTGAGCCAAATCGAGTTTGGCAAAAACCTGTCCCTGTCCTAACGAGTGCAATAAATGTTGCACTACGGGAACGGGGTAAGCACTCTTTTGCAATGCTTTGTTAAGCGTTGCCTTATAGTCAGCGCAAATCCGGATTGATCTGTCCGGTTTGACTGCGGTCACTATTGGTGTCTCCCATTTTGCATGGTCGACGGGGACTAGTATTCCCTGGCTTACTAATTTGTCTAATTCCCTGTCAATCTTGGGTTTGAGGGCGAATGGGACCCTCCTAGCTTTTAATCTAATGGGAGCCACCTGGGGGTCCAAATTGAATGAAATGGGGGTCCCCACGTACTTGCCCAGGCAGTCTTGGAAAACGTCCTCCTCGAACAGGGATTCGGTTCCCCTGGTAGTCTTGCACTCTCAGCTTTTGGGGTTGCAGCTGGCGTTTCGCAACGTCTGGCAGGTCCCTTGCGATTGTCTCCCAAGACATAATCGTGATTGATGAGCCGGTATCCATCTCCATTTTACACTGCACTCCTTCGATGTATGTCTTGGTGAATATTTTCTTTTCTAGCCGTGTCGATACGTGGCCCACTCTCACAGTGGTCTGATTCAACTTCGTGCCTTTTTTGAACTGACCAATCCCTGGCCGGTTCACGGATCCGGCGCTCTGTTGATTGGCCGGTTTGAATTTTGGGCGGGAAGGTTGAGAGGCTCGGCAGGCCTGAGCTATGTGTCCTTTCTTTTCACTCCGCCGACAAATTGCGTCTTTGAACCTGCAATTCTGTCGTTGGTGTTGGCCTCCACAACTCATGCACTCATCCCGGTCGCCTCTCTCCGGCCTCCCGGTGTGGAAAACCTCTTCCTCTTCTTCACCGTCCGATTCGGCCTGGATTTCTTCGCTGTGGACTGGCGTTGCTTTTGCCGCGGCATTTGGCGTGTTCGGCTTTTGTAAGGTTTCCGCCGCTTTGGTGGACATCTCGTGTGTCCTGGCCTCATCCAGGGCTATCGCCAGGGTTAGGTTGCTTTTTGACAGCAGCTGCTTCTGTAGTTGGATGTCCCTGACCCCACAAATGAGTTGTTCTAATAAAGAGTCCTCCAAGTCTCTATACTCACAGTGGTTTGCGGCTTTCCTTAATGCGGCCATGTACATGCTTATCGATTCGCCCTCTCGCTGAACTCTTTGCCTCAACTTGAACCGTTGTACAAATTTCGATGGCACCGGCGTGTAGTGTGCTCATAGCGTCGTCTGTAGCGTTTGCCATGGCACCAACTGTACAGGCGTTGGTTCCGACAGCGATTCAGCAGTATCGAAGACTTCTGGCCCACAATGGCTCAGGAAGTAAGCGCGCTTCCGATTATCCGATACTCCTTGCAGTTCGTTAGCTTCGAGGAAACACTCGAAACGAGCCATGTACGACCCCCATTTCTTCTTGGCTGGGTCAAATGGCGCTGGTGGTGTATAGCTAGACATCGCTATGTATCCGCCCTTGATACTGGCTGGGTTTGAAATTACGTTGCTCCTTCAGCTCTTTTCCTAGTCTCACTGCCTTCAATATCCCATCCTCGTCGCCAATGTTAAGTTCGGGCAATGAAGAGGCAGGAGACGATACAAGTGACAACAGCTCTTTGGTTTATTGTGATCCCAGCAAAAGCCAACAGGCAAAAACCGCTCTTTAAATAGTATTTTGGCTGAGGCATCAGCCAATCAGCAACGTGCATTTTCCCGCCCAATTTTCCCTCCTAAACTTCAAATACATTACAGCCCCTGTGCTAATTGTGCAGGTATCTGATGTGATTCTGCTGCTTCCTGTTTGTTAGGAAGCTTATGATCCATTTACAAGTGTGTTCAGGTACCGCTAGCTGGTTCTTCTTTTCCCAAACCATTGCCTTTGACATATTTGTAAAACTTAAATATATTTCAGCATAATCATTTGTTCCCTGTTCTTGTGACACTCAGGCTTCCTGTTCATGCAGTTACCTTGTTCCAAAACTACATTAAGAACAAGAGTGTTCCAAGCTTTTTACTAACTAACTAGTCTTATTGCAGACTTTTGCTAGTGCATGAGAAATAATGGAAACAGGTTAGTTAGTAAAAAGCTTGGAACACTCTTCTTCCATTATTTCTCATGCACTAGCAAAAGTCTGCAAATAATAATTCCCTATAGAAATTACAATTTTAGGGGAAGGGATCTTTTGGGCTTTCCTTCAAGGCCACTGTGTAAGCCATTTTCAATGTTAATTGGAAGAGTCTTTTCACATAGAGCAGGGCTGAAACTTCTGGCAAAGAAGCCACTAATTCCATGCCTTATAATGATCTATATCAGAATCTCTATGAAGAACAAAGCAACATAGATTCCACATAAGCAACAGGGTGCTTGTGGATGCAGAAAAATTTAGGGTAACATAACTTCCAGTAAATATTTATTGAAGAAATTGGATTCCTCCCAATTATTTTTGAAAAGGGAAAGCCACCTTAGATAAAGTTGGTAACAATGGTTAATACAATTAGTTTTCATATAATATGGAAAATAAAAATAAATTATTTCATGGCAGGAAGGAGAAAGAAAGGATAAACATTATTTTCTGAGTTCAACTACTATGACTAGAAAAAGTAATTCCTCACTTGGTTGATAGTTTTTTTTTATCAGATGCTTCACACAGCTTTAATTAGATAACTCATAAACTGATTGTTCTATCTTCAGAGCTATCCTTTGATCTGCTGTTTCAACTAGAGTTTCATGTTTAGCCATTTGGATATTTTCTCCTTTTGCCTTGATTGTTTGATAGATACTGACCCTTTGAATTTCATATGAATAGAAAGTAGCTTTGGCCTGATGATTTAATTATTTAGTGCTTGAAGCCAGGATGCCATTATACTGTGTTCCATTCCAAATGCAAAGAGCCTCTGGACAATGATTTCCATATGGGTCCTTGCTCTAGGTCTCAATCTACTGTATAGAATTCTTTCTGTGCTATAGTACTCTTTTTTGCACTCTTTCCAAAATCTCAACATCTTTTTTATAATATGGTGAGCAAAACTGGATGGAGTATTCTAAAATGGTCTTACTAAGACTTTAGCAATACTAGTGATCTTGATTCTATCCCTTTGTTAATGCAACCTAAGATTGCTTATTTATTTATTTATTTTTATTTTTATTTGCATTTATATCCCGCCCTTCTCCGAAGACTCAGGGCGGCTTACACTATATGTCAAGCAATAGTCTTCATCCATTTGTATATTATATACAAAGTCAACTTATTGCCCCCAACAATCTGGGTCCTCATTTTACCTACCTTATAAAGGATGGAAGGCTGAGTCAACCTTGGGCCTGGTGGGGTTTGAACCTGCAGTAATTGCAAGCAGCTGCTGTTAATAACAGGCTGTATTAGTCTGCTGAGCCACCAGAGGCCCTAGGAAAAGGCCCTAGGAAAAGGCTTAGGAAAAGAGGCAAATGCATTCAGTATTTGATTCATTGAAAAGGCTACCCTGTTGCAGGTCACTCCTCAGGAAATGCATGGTATTCTTATGCCTCTGATTTAGTTTGTCAGTTTTACTAGCACTTACCTGACAAGCCAAGTTCTCCTAAGGAATCTGTCAAGGATGAGTTTAACCAGCCTCTTTGGATTACTCCTAGGGGAGGCAGAACACTCCCCTATGATGGACCTTCCACATCTGGCCTTCAGTTCCCAGAAGGGGAAGAGAGGAAACCTGGAAAGATACTTTTGTGTTATAACAACACTACTGGTTCACCAGATGGGGGAGGGGAGTGCAGATTCCTTTGAGACTGTTTCCCTTCTGCCTTTGCCAAGTTCCCAAGAGAACTCAGACTTAGAAGACACAATGCAGGAGGGAGAAAGCAACATATAAGAACCCATGAAAGGGGCCCGGAAACCAGAGTGGAGAAGTGAGTGATGTAGGAGATGAGCTAGTTGAGCCTGAGGGGGGAGGTCAAATGCATCATCAGTCTGGAATCCCTTCGTGCCTACAAGTCCAACTTACCTTGAATTTCATTGACTCTTATTTACTGCTTATTTGCTTTGACTGTTAGTAGTTCAGATTCTTGTAGAGAGTACAAGAATGCAATAAACCTTTAATAAAGTACATTTGCACTGCCTGGACTTCTTGATTTTCTTGCACGTGACAGGATTTTTAAACAATCCTTATTTTATGTGTTAATAATTCATCACTATTATATAATATTTAGAAATTAGAGGGAGCATCAGAAGTTTAAATTTACCTCTCATATCACCTCAATAGAAATTTACCATGTAATCAGTGTACTGTCACTTCTTCAGGTGATAAACATACATTGGTGGTAATATGGAAGAGAATGTGGAAAAGAGGATAACTGAGTTTAAATGAGAAAGTAAAATGTATTTAAAATTTATTTAGATCAGAAAGTGTAAAGGTAAAGGATTCCCCTCGCACATACATGCTAGTCGTTCCCGACTCTAGAGGGCGGTGCTCATCTCCGTTTCAAAGCCAAAGAGCCAGCACTGTCTGAAGATGTCTATGTGGTCATGTGGCCGGCATGACTAAATGCCAAAGGCACACGGAACGCTGTGACCTTCCCACCAAAGGTGGTCTCTATTTTTTCTACTTGTATTTTTATGTGCTTTCGAACTGCTAGGTTGGCAGAAGCTGGGACAAGTAATGGGAGCTCGCCCCGTTACACGGCATTAGGATTCGAATCACTGAACTGCTGACTTTTCGATCGACAAGATCAGCATCTTAGCCACTGAGCCACGGCATCCCTTCAGAAAGTATAGTAGAAGCTAAAATTTAAGTTATGCAAATTACTATGTTCATATATATTTCATATATATATATATATATATATCATATATATATATATATATATATATATATATATATATATATATATATATATATATATATATATATATATATATATATGAACATAGTAATTTGCATATATATATTTGTTTTCTGAGGTTTTCGCGGGTGTTTTTATGTAGGTCTTCGGTTATTAAACCCCCAACCAATCAGAACACATCTCCACCCAATCAGAACACAGCCAAGCTCCCAACCAATCAGTTCAAACCCCCACTAGCAGTTAAAAGGAAGAAACAGCTGCGATCACACATTGCTCCTAGAAGCACGAAGCTATAAACTCCAGCCTGAAGAGGACAAATGAGACTTTGTCGAAACGTTGCCAAGACACTTCCAATTTTACGCGGGAGAAAACCCAAATAACCAAAGACCTACATATATATATATATATGTATGTATGTATGTATGTATGTATAGTCACAACAGTATATATAAGCATAAGCATGAAATAACTATATGATATATAAGTGTAATGTATCTTTAAACTTTTGGAGGGAATTTTGGGCGGGAACAAGCACGTTGCTGATTGGTTCAAGCATAAGCCAGAACTGTATAAAAGGAGGGATTTTGCCGGATGCTTTTTGCTGGGTTCACTATAAACTAAAGAGCTGTTGTCACTCACTGGTCTCCTGCCTCGTTATTGCCCGAATCTAACATTGGCGACGAAGGTGGGATCCTGAGGTGGTGAGATCGGGAAAAAAGAGCTGAAGGAGCAAAGGAAGACGCGAACCCAGCCAGTTCAAGGGCGGATAGTTAGCGATGTCCAGCTACATGCCGCCAGCGCCATTTGACCCAGCAAAAGAGAAATGGGGGTCATACATGGCTCGTTTCGAGTGTTTCCTCGAAGCAAATGAACTACAAGGAGTTTCGGATAATAGGAAGCGAGCGTACTTCCTGAGCCACTGCGGTCCAGAGGTTTTCGATACTGCGGAGTCACTTTCAGAGCCAACGCCGGTACAATCGGTACCGTGGCAAACACTACAAACAACACTTCGAGCGCACTACGCACCGGTACCCTCAAAGTTCGTCCAACGGTTCGAGTTGAGGCAACGGGTACAGCGAGAAGGCAAATCGATAAGCGTGTACATGGCCGCGTTGAGGAAAGCCGCGAACCACTGTGAGTACAGAGATTTGGAGGACTCCTTACTCGAACAGCTCATTTGTGGGGTCAGAGACATCCGACTGCAAAGGCGGCTGCTGTCTAAGACGAAGCCAGGGCTCACGAGATGTCTACCAAAGCGGCAGAAACATTGCAAAAGCCGAACGCACAGGGTACCGGGGCGAAAACAACACCGGTCCACAATGAGGAAGTCCAGGCTGAGTCAGAAGGTGAGGAAGAGGAAAAGGTTTTCCACACCGGCCGGCCGGAGAGAGGGGATTGGGGCGAATGCGTGAGTTGCGGGGGCCAACATCAACGACAAAACTGCAAGTTTAAGGACGCTATTTGTCGGCGGTGCGAAAAGAAAGGTCACATAGCGCAGGCCTGTCGAGCCCCCCAACCTTCCCGCCAAAAATTCAAACCGACCAATCAGAGCGCGGGAGCAGCGAAGATTGGTCAATTCAAAAAGGGCGCGAAGTTAAACCAGACCACTGTGAGAGTGGGCCTCGCATCAACGCGACTAGAAAAAAAGATTTTTACCAAGACATACATTGAAGGGGTGCCATGCCAAATGGAAGTGGACACCGGCTCATCAATCACAATTATGTCCTGGGGCACCCTCGTGAAAGACTTGCCAGCCGTCGCGAAGCGCCAGCTACAAACCCAGAAGCTGAGAGTGCAGGACTACCAAGGAAATCGAATCCCTGTTCGAGGGGTAACGTCCGTCCAGGTCAAATATGGACAGTTCAAGAAAACCCTGCCAATCACCATAGTAGATGGAACCTTACCGAGTTTGCTAGGACTGGACTGGTTCCGAGCTTTGGGCATGGGAGTGACCGGGGTTTTCAGAAACGAAGTCGACCTCAAGGCTGAACTGCTGAAGGAGTTCGAGGACGTTTTCAAAGACTGCCTGGGCAAGTACGAGGGGACCCCTATCTCTTTCAATCTAGACCCGCAAGTTGCCCCTATCAGGTTAAAGGCTAGGAGGGTCCCATTTGCCCTTAAGCCAAAGATTGACCGGGAATTGGACAAGCTAGTTAGCCAGGGAATACTAGTACCCGTTGACCATGCGAAATGGGAGACACCTATAGTGACCCCAGTCAAACCGGACGGATCGGTCCGGATTTGTGCTGACTACAAGGCAACGCTAAACAAAGCGTTGCAGAAGAGTGCATACCCCGTCCCAGTAGTGCAACACTTGCTGCACTCGTTGGGACAAGGGCAAGTTTTCGCCAAACTCGATTTGGCTCAAGCCTACCAGCAGTTACCCGTAGATAGCAGCACAGCCGAGGCACAGACAATCGTCACGCACCGGGGTGCTTTCAAATGCACTCGACTCCAGTTCGGAGTTAGTGTGGCCCCAGGGCTATTTCAAAACTTAATGGAGCGACTCTTACAGGGTTTACCCGGGGTGGTACCTTATTTCGACGATGTATTGGTATCAGCTGAGAACTTAGTGGAACTGGGAGTAAGACTAAGAAAGGTTTTGGGCATTTTCCGGTCTGCCGGGCTTAAAGTTAAGCTTAACAAATGCCAAATTGGGGTAGAATCCGTGGAATTCCTGGGCTACCGCATAGAAGGGAAGGGATTCACCCCACTGAGAGCAAGGTACAGGCCATCAGGAAGGCTCCAGCTCCCAAAAATAAAACGGAGTTACAAGCATTCTTAGGTCTTGTTAACTTCTATGCGGTATTCTTAAAACACAAGGCAACCATAGCCGAACCGCTACACAAATTACTAGCAAAGAAAGCTGTGTGGTCCTGGGGGAAGGCAGAAGCTAGGGCATTCGAAGGGGTAAAAAACCTTTTGTCAAGCGATAGCCTCCTCATTCAATACAATGGCACGTTGCCATTAGTATTAGTTTGTGATGCATCTCCCTATGGGGTGGGGGCTGTGCTCAGCCACAGATTACCGAATGGAATGGAAGCCCCTATAGCATATTATTCCCGAACAATGTCCCAGGCCGAAAGAAACTATAGCCAGCTAGATAGGGAGGCATTGGCAATAGTCTCCGGGGTGAAGAAATTCCACGAATACGTATTCGGAAGAGATTTCGAGATAGTCACGGACCATAGACCCTTACTAGGTCTATTGGCAGGCGACCGCCCAACACCCATTGCACTTTCACCCAGGCTGACACGTTGGACTATTTTCCTAGCGGCATACTCTTATAAATTGCTCCACCGCCCCGGAAAAGATTTAGGGCATGCGGACGCTCTAAGCAGATGCCCTTTACCTGAAACCATCGAAGACCTGACCCCGGGGATTCCCGTCTTATTAATTGACTCTTGGGACTCTGGCCCAGTCACATCCAAGGAAGTGGCAAGGGCATCTTACAAGGACATTACAATAAGGACTGTAATCGGTTGGGTACAAAGGGGATGGCCCGCTGCACCGGGCGAGCGGTTCAGAGACTTTGCGAAAAAACGAGCGGAACTGTTGGTTCAAGGGGGGTGTCTGTTATGGGAGGATAGAGTGGTCATCCCAGAGAAGCTACGAAAAAATGTATTGGAACTATTGCATGTGGGCCACCCGGGGATCGTGAGGATGAAGAGTTTAGCGAGGAGTTATGTGTGGTGGTCCTTGATGGATCAGGAAATCAGCGACAGGGTAGGGAAATGCCAACCCTGCCAAGAGTCACGGCCACTACCCCCTACAGCCCCAATTAGAGAGTGGGAGAAACCCCAGGGACCATGGTCTAGAATTCACGTTGATTTTGCCGGCCCGTTCCACGGGCAAACCTTTTTAATTGTAGTAGATGCCTACTCAAAATGGTTAGAAATCATCCTCATGAGATCCATGACGGCTGAGGCAGTCATCTCAGTCCTAAGGCACCTGTTTGTAACTCATGGTTTACCCGACACCCTGGTCTCCGACAACGGCCCGCAATTCACGGCAACTCAGTTTGAGGGGTACTTGGCAGAGGAGGGCATCAGACATGTCCTCTCGGCGCCTTTCCACCCGGCGTCGAACGGACTTGCAGAACGTTTCGTTCGGAGCGCCAAGGAAGCGCTATCTAGGATAAGTCCAGGCGATTGGCAAACAAAAATCGATACGTTCCTAGCAGTCCAGCATAGAACCCCCTGTGTAGCAACTGGCCGCAGCCCGGCGGAACTATTGATGGGCAGAAAGCTCAGGTGCCCGTTAGACCGTTTAAACCCAACCTACACCCCAGATGGGTACAGGGGGACACAAGGAAAAATTAGGGAAATGGCAGTTGGTGACCCAGTGTGGGCACACAACTATAGCGAGGGTCCAACATGGTTAAAAGGAACAATTCTTGGAATAACCGGGCCAAAATCCTATGTAGTAGACATGGAGGATGGCCGAGTTTGGCGGCGACACATAGACCAAATAAGAAAGCGAATACCAAGCAAAACAGAAACAAATCAGCCAGGCCCTGACTACCAAATGTTTGAATTCACAGCTGACTCAAGCCCGAGGCGAACGGGGGACTTATCTGAGTCCGATGAAATCCAGCGACGCCAACCGGTTCCTCATGAAGACAGCAGGGACGACTCTGCCAATAATCCAGGGCCGGACGGCCCAGAGGAGGAGCTAGGAGGAACTAAAAGTCCCTCCGAACAGCTCGACTCACTCCCAGAGAATGAATTGCGCAGGTCCGAAAGAGTTAGGAAACGCCCTTCCTACCTGCGTGACTACGTAGAGAAATAATATGCTAAATAAATGTAAATATGGTTACAATGCGTTCTGGGAGGGGAGGAGTGTAATGTATCTTTAAACTTTTGGAGGGAATTTTGGGAACAAGCACGTTGCTGATTGGTTCAAGCATAAGCCAGAACTGTATAAAGGAGGATTTTGCCGGGCCGTTCCACGGGCAAACCTTTTTAATTGTAGTAGATGCCTACTCAAAATGGTTAGAAATCATCCTCATGAGATCCATGACGGCTGAGGCAGTCATCTCAGTCCTAAGGCACCTGTTTGTAACCCATGGTTTACCCGACACCCTGGTCTCCGACAACGGCCCGCAATTCACGGCAACTCAGTTTGAGGGGTACTTGGCAGAGGAGGGCATCAGACATGTCCTCTCGGCGCCTTTCCACCCGGCGTCGAACGGACTTGCAGAACGTTTCGTTCGGAGCGCCAAGGAAGCGTTATCTAGGATAAGTCCAGGCGATTGGCAAACAAAAATCGATACGTTCCTAGCAGTCCAGCATAGAACCCCCTGTGTAGCAACTGGCCGCAGCCCGGCGGAACTATTGATGGGCAGAAAGCTCAGGTGCACGTTAGACCGTTTAAACCCAACCTACACCCCAGATGGGTACAGGGGGACACAAGGAAAAATTAGGGAAATGGCAGTAGGTGACCCATTGTGGGCACACAACTATAGCGAGGGTCCAACATGGTTAAAAGGAACAATTCTTGGAATAACTGGGCCAAAATCCTATGTAGTAGACATGGAGGATGGCCGAGTTTGGCGGCGACACATAGACCAAATAAGAAAGCGAATACCAAGCAAAACAGAAACAAATCAGCCAGGCCCTGACTACCAAATGTTTGAATTCACAGCTGACTCAAGCCCGAGGCGAACGGGGGACTTATCTGAGTCCGATGAAATCCAGCGACGCCAACCGGTTCCTCATGAAGACAGCAGGGACGACTCTGCCAATAATCCAGGGCTGGACGGCCCAGAGGAGGAGCTAGGAGGAACTAAAAGTCCCTCCGAACAGCTCGACTCACTCCCAGAGAATGAATTGCGCAGGTCCGAAAGAGTTAGGAAACGCCCTTCCTACCTGCGTGACTACGTAGAGAAATAATATGCTAAATAAATGTAAATATGGTTACAATGCGTTCTGGGAGGGGAGGAGTGTAATGTATCTTTAAACTTTTGGAGGGAATTTTGGGCGGGAACAAGCACGTTGCTGATTGGTTCAAGCATAAGCCAGAACTGTATAAAAGGAGGGATTTTGCCGGATGCTTTTTGCTGGGTTCACTATAAACTAAAGAGCTGTAAATATGGTTACAATCTAACAATAAGCATATATATAATAACTATATGAAATTGGATACAATCAAAGGGAACATTAGGACAGGAACAGTAGGCACGTAAGTGCTCTTATTTACACCCCTTAATATATTTATGGATCAGGATTTTTTGAATGAAGCTAATTTGAATATTGTCTCATAGAACCTTAATGATACTAGATCAATAATTAACTGGAACAGAAACTCTAAAAGAGAATCTAGTTATTACGATGTTACAAGAAGCACATACAAGAAAAAATGACCATCTTTAAAATCCCCCACACTTTCTTCATGAAGAATGGTTTTGAAGGACTTGCACTTTAAGGTCAGAGGAACAGCAGTTTGAAATGAAAATTTTCCAGGTTTTACAGCTACTAATTCAACTAGGACAATGAGGATAAATTGTGGTTATAAAATGGATTTACAATTATAATTACAAACCTACAGCAATCAGAGAAGACAAAGCAGATCAATTTTCTCAGAAAGGAGCACTACCATTTCTGAGCCATTTATCTTGAAAAACTGGTTTTTAGTAAAAGAAAAGATCAAGTGACCTGAGTGTGGTAGAATTTCAAACAGGTAACTAATGAAAAATAAACAATGAGGTGTGATCTGTTATTGAATTACTTAGTAATTGAGAAAGAATGAAGTCTTACAAAAGAATATTAAGAAAGTGGGAAACAAAGAATCTTATCTGTAATGTGATGATTCAGCGGTGCATGACAAAATAAAAATTAGGAGATTAATTTTTAAAGAAATATTTAATAATATTTTATTTTTATTTTTCTCCAAAGAACCTAGAGACTCTTAGGCGGATTTATTTTTTAAAAAAACCTTGGAGTAAAAATACTTTTTCTATCTTTAACAGCTTTTTTTATAAAACAATTGTTATTTTTACAAAAAAATCTGGAAAAAAACCAACATCTCAAATGAGTCATCTGAGCTGCAAAAATCCTGACAAATTAGTCTTTTAGATCTATTGTCTGCCTTCTAGTGGTTAATTAGATTTTTGCAGGAAAAGGTCTAATAGCCACAACTTTAGGAATCTGATCAAGGAAAAAACTGCATGATAGAACAAAAGAAATAAAAACAGCTGCTTGTACATTGCTATGAAGAATTGCTTCCTCTATTTATTGTCAGCTTGCAGAATTTATAAAAACAAGGAAGTGATTGGATTCAAGAAGTATGACTGATTACTAAAAGAAGTCTGAATATTCTTCCGTTTTCTTCATATAGTGTAAAATGATGGTATAAACTGTTTTTTCTCCTCTATTGAGAGAACAATAAATCAGAATGAGGTTTAACTAAACTCAAAATTTGAAATAGTGTTCTTTTCTTAATAATATACAGTATATCTGTCCAAAGTTGAAGTTCGTAAGGACCTCAAAAATTGTTCTCATTGGGTTTTATTTCTATTTTAATTAATAATATTTTAAATTAATAATTTCAATTAATAATTTAATATTTTAATTAATGACAAAAATGTGAAAAAATATGACAAAGTGAAAGAACAGTGATAAATCATATTGGCAATGAACAGTTACACTTCTATGTATACTTATCTAATGCAAACATTTTTCAAGTATGTATATATTTTTAATGCATTTATATAATTATCATGATTTTATTAATCTTCTATATTTTGTATAAATGTCCCATGTTTCATTATACTTGTCCACTTACTCTGGCCATGTTATGTGAGATAATTCATTGGAGAAAGCAATTATATTTGGAAGAATTAGCAGTAAAAAGAAATCAGGCCATCAAAGAACATAGTGGCTGGATACCATTAAAGCTGACACCAGCTAGAGCACAGAAAAATTAAAAAAATTAGAGCAAGATTGAAAGATGTGGAGAAATCTATCCCAAGAATCACCAAGAGTCAGGCATAACTGAATGGATAACATCATCATAATATCCATGCAAAGTCTATGCCTATAGGCAATTTGCTTATAGGTGGCTTATCTTCATAAACAATTTAGAAGAGGGAATAGATGGGGAAATAAACAGATTTGCAGATAACAAAAAGCAGACAGGAATAACCAGAACCCCAGAAGATAGACTCAAGATCCAGACTTGCACACTCTAACAAAATGAAATTCAATGGTAAGAAAAGTAAGGTTTTACATTTAGGCAAGTAAAATCAAATGTACAGCTGTGGTGAGTTGCCCCTGGTTTGGACCGGTTCTATAGAACGGGTAGTAAAACCGGTGGGAGGCTCCGCCCACTGACCCAAACGTCATCAAAACTCTTCTGTGCATGCGCAGAAGAGCACGTGCGGGCACGATGCGAACCCGTAGTAAAGATAAGTAGAACCCACCCCTGATGTACAGGTATAGAATAGGTGAAACCTGGCTCAATAGCTATAATGGAAAAGGGATCTTAGAGTCCTAGTGGACAATCAATTAAATATGAGACAGCAGCATTCAGAAAGCATCCAGAAAAGCCAATGCAATCTTAGGTTGCATTAACAGAGAGAGAGAATTAAGATCGCATGAAGTGTCAGTACCTCTTTATAATGCCTTAATAAAACCACACTTAAATATTGCCTCCAGTTTTGATCACCAATATAAAAAAGATGTTAAGTCTTTGGAAAGAGGGCAGAGAAGAGCAGCAAAGATGATTAGGGGGCTGGAGTATTAAACATGAATAGTTGCAGGAATTAGGTATGTCTAGTCTATTAAAAAGAAGGATTAGTGCTTAAAATTGGACGCAAAGATAATAAAAAAGGTGCTTGATTATTCAGAGATGGACAAATTAACCATGGAACTAAAAGCTAGAGAAGAAACGGAATATTACAAGATTTGGAATATATGATACAATTGGCTAGAAAATAGATATAAATTCCACATATAAAGATTATCTAAGAGTCAAATTAAAATGAGAAAATAGTGTATATATTTGTAAATATTGTTACAAAGGTAAAAGTACATAAATAAATAATAATAATTAAATATATATAAGTAAGTAAATATATAACATATAGAATAGCAATCTATGGAAATTGGAAACTATGTAAATATGAATGATACCGGTACTGGAACACTGTAAAGAATAGAAACATGGTATAAAAGTTGAAAGATGTTTAATAAAATTTTATTTTAAAAAAAAAGAAGGTTTAGGTGTAACATGAAAGCAATATTCTAATGTTTGAGGGGCTGCCACAAAGAAAAGGGGATCAAGCTATTTTCCAAAGCACCAGAAGGCAGGACAAAAGGCAATGGATAGAAATTAAGCAAGCTAGAACTAAGAGAAGCAACCTAGAATTAGGGAAAAATTTCCTGATAGTGAAAGCATAAACCAGTGACATGGCTTACCTTAAGAAGTTATGGTGGTCCATTACTGGAGGTTTTTAAGGAGAGATTGGACAGTCATTTCCCCAGAATGGTATAGAGTCTTCTACTTGCACAAAGAGTTGGACTAGAATACCTCCAAGGTCCTTTTGAACTCTGTTATTCTATTACTCTGTTAAATGTAACCAGGTCTTTAATCCAATAAATGAAAGTGACCACGTAATAATCTTTCCAATGCTGCAATATCAGTATTTTGCCATTGTAAGGCCATAAAGTATCCATTCGTATTGTCACTTATCAAATTCCATGTATTAGATTTGTAATTCAAAAGAATATTATCCTCTGAAAATTGTTCCATAATCATATTTAAACCCAGAGTCAGATCATCGGCAAATAAATTCAATTCTTTCTCCCAAAACTTAGTAATAGGTCATTGTAAAAGTACATGTTTTAAAGAAGTATTATCCTTATTACATCTTCCACAAAACTATTTTTGACAATCCTTTTCTATACAAACATAGTGGAGTCCAATAAATTTTAAATATTTTTGTTGTAATTTTGTTGTAATTTGTAATAAGTTGTAATTTGACATTCTTGCTATAGAAGTTAAGACTTTCCTGTTGTCTAGGCCCGTGATGGTGAACCTATGGCATATCAGTGGGCATCTGAGCTCTGCTCTGGCGCACATGCGTGTGCCAGCCAGCTGATTTTTCAGGCCTTCTGGGTAAAGTGACCAGATTTCAGTGATGGCAAAGCGGGACACCATTGATGGGGGGGCTGCGCATGCGCGCGGAGTCTTGCCACCTGCCTGAAGGAGGAGGAGCGGCTGCTGCTTCTCGCGCTTCCAGGCAGGCTCAGCTCTCCTCTCAGCTCTTCCAGGCAGGCTCGGCTCTCCTCGGCTCTCCTCTTGGCTCTTCTCTTCCTCTCGGGTGAAGTCAAGCGGTGTCTCTCCTCCCTCTCGCGCCCCCTTCTCCGCCACTCCCCCTTCTCTGCCTCCTCCTCTTGCGTTGCTGCCTCCCATTTTCAGAATGGGAGTGAAACAAAAAAAAAATCAGGACTTTTTGGAATTGACGCGGGACGCGGGACAAATTATTAAAAAGCGGGACTGTCCCGCCAAAAGCGGGACGTCTGGTCACTATACTTCTGGGCCCACCAGAAAGAGGGAAACAGGCTGTTTCCTGCCTCTGGAGGGCCTCGGGGTGGGGTGGGGAAGGCCCATTTTTTGCTATCCCCAGCTTCCAGAGCCTCTCTAGGAATCTGGGGAAGGTGAAAACGGCTGTCCCCACCTCTCTGGAGACCAGAAACAGCCTGTTTGCCAACTTTTGGTGGACTAGAAGGACCATTTTTTGCCATCCCCAGTCTCCAGAACCTCTTTAGGAGTCTGTGGAGGGTGAAAATGGCCTTTCCCATGCCCCCAGAAGTTAGAGGCATTTCTGGCCTCCAGAGGGCCTCCAGTAGTGGGGAAGGCCGTTTTCGCCTTCCCCAGACTCCTAGAAAGGCTGTGGAACCAGGTGAGAGAGAAAAACGGGCCTAATGGGCCATTGCATGCCAGGAGTGCATGGGCATGCATGGGGACAGGGCACATAGAATTATGGGTGTGGGCACGCCTGCATGAGACACCACTACCCCCGGCACACAATGTCAAAAAGGTTAGCCATCACTGGTCTAGGCAATATAGGACCATCTAATTCATTATTCCCCTTATTTCTTACTATCTGCATAGCAAATTGATTTATTAATAATAAGTATCTATAAAAACTAATAATAGGGTTTTTAGTTATAAGGGATTTTACAAGTTGTTCCAGTAACTTAGGTATCTCCAATGCTAAAATTGCTTCTGGTCCAAACAATGCTAAAATGTCATAGCCATAAATATTGCCATTGTATTACTCTTGATAGATGATATAATCTTTAAAAATTAATCTTCATCATCTATCACTGTGTCAGGCAAAAATGCAACACAAATGAGATTAGGCATGAACTGCCCCTTTTAAAAGATGATTTGCCTTACCTGGGTTTTTTGAAATGAGTTTTTTATAAATATTATGACAGTAATAATATATGCTAATACATAATAGAAGTTATATGTTTATTTAATGAACGGTGTCCAAACTAAAAAAATAAAATGTACATGGTGTTGGCATCACACTGAATGTGACATGTTTAACCTCAGTTGATGATGATATGACCAGATAATAACACCTACTGGATGTGTTGTATTTAATCTAATTCCATCAAGAAAAAAAGAAAAGTTGTTAAATCAAATCTACAGTGAATAAATAACTCTAATCCTAATCTCAAAATTAATTAAAGTAAATAATTAACAGAACTATAGACTTTATTGTAGTTTGGAAGCAAACCTTGAATTATCTATTAGGAAATAAAGGTTTAAAATTTCATTTTCAAGATGTTTTTAAAATCACTCTTAATTTCAGTGAAAAGGATTTTTTTTAAACTACAGCCTGGTTTACTTTCCTTTAAATTAAAGACATGGCTTGGCAAATTATAACTGGAAAGATGGATACATGTTTATACACACATATACACATTTGCACATATTTTGGCAAATTTTAACCAGAAAGATTCCTGCACATGTATGCTAGTTTAACTGGTAACACAGTGATACTAATAATGCAAATGCAAACACCCATATAAATATTTTGAAGTATATCTATTTTGTACCCTTTTGTAAAAAAGAAAACAAGCATTTTATTTCTCCTCCAGCAAACAAGCACATACAAGTAGTCATTGATTTACAACTATTCATTTAGTGACTTATACTAAAGTTACTATTTAACTACATTGTTAAAGTTACAATGACACTGAAAAAAGTGACTTATCTTACACATCTTACAAAGACATGTACCACTATATAGGGAATCTGTTATATACTGTATTTTTCGGTGTATAAGATGCACTTTCCCCCCCAAAAAATGTGGGTGGAAATGTTTTTGCATCTTATATAGTGAATGTTGCCGAAGCTCCGCCCACCCATCGCCCCCACCTGCCGGCCTCTGCCTCCCAGCAATTTACCTCCCTGGAGCAAACAGCAAACACCCTGGTCAAATTCAGCACAGGCTGATTTAGCACAAGCAGCTGATTGGTGGTTGGATCAGCTTCCTGAAATACTGCCTATCCAGGCTTCAGGGATCGTCACCATCTGTCATCGTTGTCACCGCCCATTGCTGTTGCCGCTTATTGCCACCTCTGCACGCCCCATTTTCAACCTCTGCGCGCACCATTTTTGGCCTGTTCCAGGTGGCGAGGATAGGCAGCAACAGCAATAGGCTGCGATAGCAGCGACGGGTGGATGGGATTCAGCTTGGAACAGCTGATAGGTAGTATTCTGGGAGGGCAATCCAACCACCAATCAGCTGCTTGTGCTAAATCAAGCTGTGTTGAAGCTGACCAGGCTGTTTGCTGTTTGCTACAAGGAGGTAAATTGCTGGGAGGCAGAGGCAGATTTTTCCCCCTTATTTTCCTCCCCAAAAGCTAGGTGCGTGTTATACTCCAGAGCATCTTATGGTCTGAAAAATATGATATTTTACATGTCCCAGAAGTATGTGTTGTGGTATACATGTATGTACAGTTCAGTAACATACAAGCAAGTAAAGTGGGGGTGGAGTAGTATGTCCAAGCATATCTGGGTAGAAACTGCATGGTTTTATAAATTCATTTTAAAAATATTCATCCCCATTGTGCTTTTAAACATAAAGGTCAATAGTTTTGAAGGTGGCAACCTCAAATTCCAAAATGTATAGTGTTATGTTCTGGGCAAAGAATGGAGGCGAGGCCAGGGTGATTTCTATCAGTTCTTTTTTCAATACTGCCTGTGAGGCAAACACTTTCCCTGGCTGACATAACTCCTCTTATATGAAACTGATCAGCCAAACAACCAATTAGGAGAGAGTATTTTCCTGCTCCAACAGAGGACCAGAATGAGAACTTCAACTGACAGCTATACACTATATACAATACATAACATAGCATTCCAAAATGCTTAAAAGTTTAAATGAAACATATCTTATTGCTTCATTAGAGATCACCACAATCACACAATAGAACTCAAGGCCATTGATTACAAAATGCAACAAAATCTGTTGGTGTTTTGATGAAGAAAATTATTTTTTCAAGCCAATCTTATTTGTTGGGCTGCAATTCTAAGGAGGTGATCACAGAAAAAGGGAAACCGTATCATGCAATACTTACTGGGAAGCCTGTATAAATGTGACCAGCAGCACCATATTAAATCCCTGCAATGAACCTTAGGCAAGTAAGTATTTATTTTATTGGGTGTAATTTTAATTATTTATGAATTATAAATTATTTTTCCCAAGGGAATTATTGTAGAGGGCGCCGAACCAATAGGGCCTGTCACGCATCGTGGATTGGGTTTGGGGGGGGGGCTACCAGCTCTGCTTGTCTGTTACAGCTGGATGGTGTGGGGGGAGATGCGCAAGCTATTCTGGGACAAGGCTCTTTTGTTTGCAGTTGCACTAAACTGCTGTTTAGTTTCACTTACGTAACATGAACTAAACTTATTCGTGGGCGATACAAATATTTATTTATTTATTTATTTTGTCACAACAATTTATATAAGTATCATACAGAAAAGATTATATAGTGTATAAACATATATAAGAGTAAATATTAGGAGGAATAAGTATATATATATATAACCCCCACTAGCAGTTAAAAGGAAGAAACAGCTGCGATCACACATTGCTCCCAGAAGCACGAAGCTGAAGCCTGAAGATGACGAATGAGACTTCGTCGAAACGTCGCCAAGACACTTCCAATTTTACACGGGAGAAAACCCGAACAACCAAAGACCTATATATATATATATATATATATATATGAATATATATATTCATATATATATATATGAAGGAGAAAAAGAAAAAAAAAACAATAGGACAGGAACGGTAGGCACGTTTGTGCTCTTATGCACGCCCCTTATGGTCCTCTTAGGAATGGGATGAGGTCAATAGTAGAAAGTTTTTGGTTAAAGCTTTTGGGATTATGGGAAGAGACCATAGAGTCAGGTAAAGTATTCCAGGCACTGATGATTCTGTTACAGAAGTCATATTTTCTGCAATCTAGATTAAAGTGGTTAACGTTAAGTTTAAATCTATTGGTTGCTCTTGTATTATTGCAATTAAAGCTGAAGTAGTCTTTAACAGGAAGGACATTACAATAGATGATTCTATGAGTTAAACTTAGGTCTTGTCCAATATTTTTTATTGTCGAATATTTAAATTGTCACAGGGAATTTTATGAAAACCTAATGAAAATGTTTTTAAATAATGCTATGAATTTTTTTTAAAAAGTCAATTAAATTAAAAAAAAGGAAAGTGCTTCAGTATCAGACAAAACCCCTACCATCCACCATGAAAGCTGAAACGCCCACTAGTGGGCGGTAGGGACCAGGTTAACTACCACTGCTCTATATAAATGTGCAAGAACCAGTTTTGCTAGAAATAAAACAGTGCCTAGATCAGCAGTTGCAAGCTGATCTCATAGATGTGCCAAAGAAAACCGTGGAAATAAGTTCATTTTAACAATTATAGATGTGCTATTTAAATATGCTAGTTGTTCTTTTTAATTGGCCAGTCAGGTAGAGGAGTAGCTGCCACGTTCCAGAACTTCTAAACAGGATGTGCAGCCTGAAAATTGGACAATGCTGGTTAAAGTCATAAACAAATATGTGAAAAAACTTCTGGCACATTACAATAGCCATTTCTTTGTCACCCATACGAAAACCCAGAGCTACTGTTTCAAAGTAGTTTATGTGTACCCTGTAAAGTAATATCTGGAGATATTTTATCTCAGCAGCAAGAATTGTAGAATTTAAACTTATTGTCCTCAGGCAAATCTGCTCTTTGAAGAATTGGCATGCATCATACTATCCAGTCAGTGTCTGAATTCACAATAATAGGCATCCTGTCCCATAGTTTTTCTCATCTGAGGCAGCATCAGATAAACTTTCTCAGCATGGGGCATAATTTATCTGGAAAATAGACTAGTCACCAGTGAATTAACTATGGGAAAGTGAGGTCTAATAAATTGTACTCATCATTTTAGTCTTTTTGAGTAGAATCTTTATATCACTTAAGTTTTTTAAATGAATTCTTTTTCTTTAAAGCATCTTAGAATCATAGAGCTGGAAATCTTCTAGTCTAACCCTTATTCTTTCCCTGATAAATGGCTATCCAATCCTTTCTTGAAAACTTCCAGCAAAGGAGCACTGGAAGACAAGTTGTTCTATAGATTAATTTTTCTAACTGCCAGCTTTTGAACTGTGATGATTTCAGAAGAAGATTTACTTTTAACAAGTTCAGGATTATTTCTGCTAGTGCTCCTACCAAGTTATTATTAGCATTGCATCAATGCACATTTCTCTGTTTTGCATTTCTTAAGACTTTCAGAAAAATGTCTTCACATCTTCCCTACCTCTTGTCTTAACTAACTGAAAATGATGAGCTACTCCTTTTCACTCTTCCTTTTCATAGTTAAACAGCAAGCCAATCAGATGGAGGGGAAAAACTGTTCCCAACCTATAGGCTTCTGGGCTGCCAGTTCTTATAGATAACCACAGAGTTGTAAGTAACATTTTGGAAAATTTCTAAACACTACTGCATTTTAGTGGGATAATCTACTAGGGCAGCATGACAATTTGCATCTGATCATGGGGACAGTGGAATAAAATCATGTGTTAAGGGGTGCAATGGCTCAGTGGTTAAAAACCCTGAACTTTGTTATCTGGAAAACTGACAGCCTGAGTTTGAGACTTGAGCCATGTTTCACCTAATTTGTACTTGTACCTTTGATTTTTGCTGCTGTCTTATGCCCTGGGATGTCAAACACCTTGTAGGACTGTATTACTTATTATCCTTCTCATCTATTCTATTACCTATTTCTTTAGCTTCTTATGACTATAACTTTGTTGTTTGTATCTCATGATTTATGTTGATTGTTTATTTAGTATCCTATGTTTATTTAGTATCCTATTTAGTAACACTATCATTGAGTGTTGTATTTCATGATTAATGATGATTGTATTTTATTTTAAATTCCTTGTGTGTGTCCAATCACACTTGGCCAATAGCAGTAACTGTGAGGAGGATCTTGGAGTCTTAGTGGACAATCAATTAAATATGAGCCTTGTAAGACCAGTTTTACTGTATCCAGTTTTGGTCAGCACACTATAAAAAAGATGTTGAGACTTTAGAAAGAGTGCAGAGAAGAGCAGCCAAGATGATTAGGGGAGGTCCATCTAATTGCTATCTTTTTGGGGTTTGATTGTTCTCCATGCATAATATATGACAAATAAATTGGAGTCTTCTATATGCAAAAATTTTATATAGTTTGCAGGAGAAACTCTTTTGGAGCACTTCTTCATTAGTAATATGGATGATTTGCTTGGAAAAAGATAGCTTCTGTACATAATGCTTCAAATCTAAAGGCAAAAAATTAAAAAGTAAGCAAAACAAAATCCCAGAACAAATTTTAATATAGCATTTTGAAATATGACATGTGAATACTAAAAACCCTGTATACGTTCATTTGAAAGTGTGATAGGGATTAGGAATTATGAAGGTTGCTGTTTTTTGTCCCCACAACTATAGGAACAATATACTTTAAAAGAAACAGAATTTCTTAAACATTTATTCCCAAATGGATTGTTCCTGTTAAAAAATAAATATAAAGATGAAGCATGGGCTTATAACAAAATGCTGATTTTATCAACTGCAGTAGTGTATATAATAATAAACTGTTGGAAAGTAATCCAAGTGATACAGATTATTATTTCCTGTTCTTGTATCTTGAGGATGATGGACTGTAGGTTGTTCCATTATCTGTTTAAAAATGAAGGTTGTTCCATTATCTGTTTAAAAAGATAAAGAAGTGAACATTAGAAGATTTGAGCGTGAAGGAATAGTTGGAAATTGGCTTTGCTAGTAAGAACTTTTTGTTTTTCTTACTTTTTTTTTTGGTAAGATTACCATTGTTTCTTTTTCCATTCAGTGAACCAATCATAAATACTTTTATTTGTTTGTTAAATCATACTGCAGTTCACAAGCACTTATCTTCTTACCATCAGAATTCATTACTCACAGTATTCTGTTTAAAACCTGATATGTTTTAGTCAAACATGTTCTTCCCTATCACATTTCCCATCAACAGGTTATTCAGAAAATAATTATTCCATCTGGCAAGAAAGTTGATGGTGTGAGGTCTTTCTCTTTGGCAATGAAAGTGATATGATTTGATTTACACTGGATTTTTACTGCAAGAATTTTGCATTTCATTAGTTCTTAAAAGAACTTTATTGCTTGTATTTTTGTACCTATCTCTGTTGTTGTTGTTTTTTAAATGATGAGAAATTTTTCTTTTTTTCCTATAAACTTTCTACTATGGGGATTATTATCTGTTTCTTCTATGATTTCTTTGTTATGGAATATTTATTGTCTTTGTCCTTCAGAAGGAATTGCCTACAATTTGCTCTGAATGTTCAGCCATAATAGAGATTTGGATTATATTAAAATTATAGCAACAATAAATTAAGGACTCTGAAAATTATATATCATATATTCTTTACAGTGCCCCCAAAAAGAGATATAAAAGAAAAGTGAAAGCTGGATGACTTTACCATTAAAGCCTTCTTTTTTTCTTTTTTCTTTTGCTCCTTAATTAAATAATTTTTATTACATTTTTTCCTTTACATAAGGAAACATAATCAACAGACTGTGTCATTTATATATGCCTCGGATCAACATTCCATACGATATATACATTATATTCAATGTCTAATATTCAATAGCCTTAGGTATTTTTATTTCTATTATCTGTCCAAGTATACCATTTTCCCCAAACTGCATAAAATTCTGAATCGTCTTTTTCTTTTAGTTCTAGAGTAAGTTTATCCATTTTGGCACAATCATATATATTCTGAATAATCAATCCTTCTGGTGGTATATTGCATTCCTTCCAATATTGTGCGAACGCAATTCTTGCCGTTGTTAATATGTGTAAAATGAGATACCTTATTTTTCTATCATATTTTGTTTTATGTATTCCCAGGAGAAATATTTCAGGATTTAATTCTATTTGACATTTTATTATAACTTGAAGCCATCCTTGAATCTTAGTCCAGTATTTTTTCACTTCAAGACATAGCCACCAAGCATGAAAGAAGAAGGTACCTTGATGTTGATTACATTTCCAACACTTGGGCTTAAATTCGAATACATTTTAGCTAGCCTAGCTGGGGCTACGTGCCAACAGTAAAACATTTTGTATTGATTTTCTTTATAAGCAGCGGATTTTGTTATAGTATAATTTTTGTTCCAAATTTTTTCCCAGTCATCTAAATCTATATTATGCTCTATGTTTTTAGCCCATGCAATCATCGGTTGTTTCACCACTTCTTCTACTCTGTCAAATTCTAATAAATAATTATATAATTTGGATATTAATTTTCCCCTGGGACCTGTCAACAATTTATCTAATTGTTTGGGTTCCGTGTCAATTCCATATTTTTCTACATCTTTCTTATATCTAGATTGCAGTTGTAAGTATGGCTACCAGTCAATAGATATTCCTGTTCCTTTAGTACCTGGTTGTTTTTAAGTTTTCCCTATTTATCTAATATTTCTGAATATCTGGGCATTTTACTTATGTCTAATGTATTGGTGTGGATCATTGCTTCCATGCTGGATAACCAACCGGGAATTTTCATGTAATTTTTTTTCCTTATCTCTTTCCAAGTTTGTAATAATGCATCTCTTATTTTGTGTCTACAAAAATATGAGTGTGTCCTATTCCCTTTATCCCACATAAAGGCATGCCACCCCTTTTGTAAGTCATGTCCTTCTAATGTTAAGATTCTTCTGTTATTTAACTTAACCCAGTCCCTTATCCAGACTAGAGTAGCTGCTTTGTGGTAAAATTCCCATGCTGGGAGTCCAAAACCTTCCCTCCTTCTATTATCTTGGAGAGAATGTAATTTTATCCTTGCCTTCTTTCCTGACCAAACAAATTTTGTAATAACTTTGTTAAATTCTCTGAAAAACTTCTTACCTAATGATATGGGGATTGTCTGAAATAAGTATAATTATTTGGGTAGAATATTCATCTTAATGGTTGCTATCCTACCTAAAAGCAATAGTTGTAGTGTCCCCCATCTTTCCAAATCCTTCTTTATTTGTTGGACTAGTACCATATAGTTATCTTCCTTTAGGGATGAACATCTCGCCATTAACCATATCCCTAAATATTTAAATTTTTTTACAATTTGTAAGGCAATTTCCTTTTCTAATTCTTTTTTCTGATTTTTTGTTAAGTTTTTAACTATCATTTTGGTTTTCCCTTTGTTAATTTTAAGTCCAGCTATTTCCCCATATTTTTCTATTTCTCGTATTAGAATGGGATCGGATTCCAAAGGTTCCTCAATAATGAATACCATGTCATCAGCAAAGGCCTGTGCTCAGTTAAAGCCTTCTTGGAAATGTTTTTAAAAAATGATTTTTCAACTTACAAGATCTAAATGAAAATTACACAAAAGGTTTGAGAAATTAACAAGACTTAAATAGACATAAAGATGACACCCAGATACAGGTAACAGCAGCCAAATCAGACCTGCAATTGGGTGGACTGGCTTCTATTAACAATTTTGAAAGCAAAGGAGCTTTGTTTGAGTATTGGAGGGTCATTTTATTAAAAACATTTAATCATAAGAGAGGTGACAGAATGGATGAATAACAGGAAAACAGAATTGGAAGGGACCTTGGAGGTTTTCTAGGGCATCCCTATTCACGTAAGCAGAAGGTGAGCCAGTGCCTGCGTGTCCTTTTTACACAAATAGCAGGCATAGGCGCCCATTACTTTCACAAATGCAGCTGCCCACACGTGGTCTTGGCCATTCTGTGTGCGGAACCATTCCCCCCTCCCCTTCCCCTCTGTTAGCCTCAAAGCTGAAAAGATTGGGGAACTCTGATCTACAGAGAACTCCAAAGCTAATAGAAAGTTATCTGACCTTTACAGTGATTACTAAAATAAAGTTAGTAAAGTATATAATAATAGTATTATAAACTCTATGGAATCTTATTCAGGTGGCATAGAGGCCAGATTATCTTTCATGTTAATTTGTTAAGAATTGCTGCAAAGCAGGTTTGTTAACATCACCTTTACAATATATACAGTAAACAAACCCCTAGGGAAAGGATATGGAAAGAGACAAGAGGTAGCCTTAGGTGCTATGCAGATGACTTTTTTGAACAATAAAAAGAAAAAGAAGTTTGCTGCAGGGAACAGAGATATCTATCCTTTATTTAAGCTTCCATTCAAATGTCATCAACAATTGGAAAAGGATTCAAGGTTGATGGTGAAGTTTGATTTTTCATGCCCCACTTCAGCTAGCATCTACAATTTACTGATTATACTGGATAAGAAATATCATCCCCACTTAGTCTCCATTTCTTAGCAGAATATTGCAAAGTATTTTTTACAATTATTTCTCTTTTTTTCCTTTTTAAAACTTTATTTCTGTGGTTTGCAGGAATAATTCATGCAGGAATGCATCCTATGCTCAATATAATAGTAATTGGCAATGCTCGGGGAATGGAAGATTGCAAAGAAAAATTGAATTGAGTATTTATCTTTTTATTTAGCCTATATCCAGTCTTCATAATAAATTATAGCCATCAAAAACAGCAAAGCAAATAATAAACTAAAACAAATTACAATTGTTAAATTATATCATATAAAATATTTAAATCAGCTTTGATTACTTTATTCTTTTTAAAGTGATTTTTACATAATACTTTGGAGTTGGAATTGATGTTTAAATCATCAAATCCAAGCAACAATTCAGATTAAAGGATTCTCAAAAGATGGGTGCCCGACTTTGACTTAAAATATTCAGTGACCTCTTTCTGCAATTTTTATCATTCTTTGTTTTTAATTGTTCAGTTGAAATATGCCTTTTTGCAATTTAAGACAGCACTGGCTCTTCCGCTTAGAAACAGAGATGAGCACCACCCTTAGAACCAGAAACTACCAGCACACCTGTGTGGGGGAACATTTACCTTTATCTTTACTAGTTTAGTGAAAAGAAGGACTGGGGTGACATGATAGCAGTGTTCCAATTCTTGAGGTGTTGCCACAAAGAAGAGATCAACCTATTTTCCAAAGCACCAGAAGGCAAGGCAAGAAGCAATGGATGGAAACTAATCAAGGAGAGAACCAACCTACAACTAGCAAGAAATTTCCTGAGAGTGGAAACAATAAACAATAGATGGAAACTAATGAAGGAGAGAAGCAACCTGGAATTAAGGAGAAGCTTCCTAACAGTGAGAACAATTAACCAGTGGAACAGGTTGCCTTCAGGAGATGTGAGTGTTCCATCACCGGAGGCTTTTAAAAAGAGGTTGGATATCCATTTGTCTGAAATGGCATAAGGTCTCCTCCTTGAGCAAGGGTTTGGATTAGAAAACCTCCAAAGCCCCTTCCAACTCTGTTGTTCTATTTCTGTTACGTTTTTTCATTGCTATTTCTGTCAAAAGGGAATTAATTACAGTATTTTACCTTTAATTACAATTCTCAATAGTGCAAATTCAAATAATGCAGATCTGCATTTTCTGCTAGGTTCATTGCTAGTACAATTTTATATTTTGATAGGTTGTCATTTTTTATGTTACGGTTTTATAATGTCGAATCCAGTAATGATTTCTTGAAGAAGGGACAAATGGCTGCTTTCTTTAAGGTTGGTATAACCATTTCCTCCCTTACAGATGCATTCACGATCATATGGATCCCATTATAGGTCATCTTCCAGGAGGCTTTAACTAAACAAGGGAACATGCATTTAAATACACATGTGACCATATTCATTGTCCCAATCATTCTGTCCACTTGCTCAAACCTAAGAGACAAACAGATAAACCTACTAGATCAGTGATGGCGAACCTTTTAGATACGGAGTGCCCAAACTGCACATATATGCATGCCTAAGCTGAAAGGTGTATATGTGCGCACAAATGGAAACATGTGTGCATGTGCTGACATGCATGCGCGCATTCACAACAGAGACCCAAAGACCAGCTAGCTGGTGGGAGCTGGGGCATCCCAATACCAGCAGCGCAGCAAGAGGTAAGATCTTTTTCATGAGCTTCTGTTTTGTTGTTTGCAGGGAAACAGAAGCTCACAAAAGATCTGACCTGGGACAACAGCACACATGCCAGCAGAGAGGGTTCTGCGTGCCACCTCTGGCACATGTGCTATAGGTTCGCCATCACAGTACTAGATCATGCCTCAGTAAACTCTCAGTCAAGGGTCCCCAACTCCTAGACTGTGGATTGGTACCAGTTCTTGACCTGTTAAGAACCAAGCTGCACAAGCAGTGAGCAAGACAGTGCAGCTTCAGCTGCACATATGCAGGATCTAAACTGCGCATGAAACAATCCCCTCCCCCCGCATAGTCCATGGAAGAAATTTTTTGTTTTGAAACTGGTCCCTGATGGTAGAAAGGTTGGGGGACACTGAAATTAAATCCAGTGCAGTTGTATTCCAAGTCAGCAAACATTCTTCAGATAAGTCTCACACCTATATCCTTTGCTCTCCCTACCAAAAGGATCACCTTAAACAGAGACAAAGCTATTTGCAGTGAGTGAAAAAATAATTACAATAATTATTATACTGTAATGCAATAATAATTCTTAATATAGACTCAATTGCATCCACTCTTCATTTGGCATTCTGAATTGTTTCATCTCCTAGAGGGATAATCCTAGAGGAGCACTCAGGATTATGACCAAAAGAGCCCACATAGATTGCCCTCACTTTCCCCTCTTTGGAGAGAATTGCAAATACAGTCAACCCATACAAATCTTTCACAATCATATAGTAAGTGCTGGGGCAGGCTTATCAAAATAGCTTTTACTTCCGCACAGCAAGGAACACATATAACAGGGATCCCCAACATCTGGGTTGCAGCCCACTACTGGGCCTTGAGCTTTTCAGAATCGAGCCATGGAAGTGGTGGCGCACGAATGCATCTCCATTCACATAACCAGAAGATGAGCCAGTGCATGTGCGCCCCCTTTACACAAACAGCAGGCATATGTGCCCGTCGCTTCCACAAATGGATCTGCACCCACATGGGCTTGGCCATCCTGTGTGCGGAACCATCCCCATTCCCACTCCTCCAGTCTGCAAAGCTGAAAAATTTGGGGCACTCTGACCTACAGAGAATTCCAAAGCTAATAGAAAGTTATTTGACCTTAACAAGATCCTGATAGCAACATTCCCAAACTTCAAATCATGTTCTAGGTGCCTTGAGACAAAAAACAGGTCTAACAGGTAACTACCGCTATAAGTTAGGTCTTCAATAATCTTTAATATCATTTGTCCCAGTATGACTAAGAAGAAAGAAATAGTTTTCTGCACTTTTTTTTTTTTGTTTCCACTGTTTTGTGCTATGAAGACAGGCACTTTTTAAAACTTCATTAAAGAGCTTCCTCACTGAAATGCCAGAAGGAGCATGAATTTATTGTTTGTTAGAAGTAAATTGTTCTGGGTCCAATATTAGTCATTTGGACTAATCCATTTTACAGTGATTACTAAAATAAAGTTAGTAAAGTATATATTAATAGTATTATAAACACTATGGAATCTTATTCAGGTAGCATAGAGGCCAGATTATCTTTCATGTTAATTTGTCAAGAATTGCTGCAAAGCAGGTTTGTTAACATCACCTTTACAATACATACAGTAAACAAACCCCTAGGGAAAGGATATGGAAAGAGACAAGAGGTAGCCTTAAGTGCTATGCAGATGACTTTTTTGAACAATAAAAAGAAAAAGAAGTTTGCTGCAGGGAATAGAGATATCTATCCTTTATTTAAGCTTCCATTCAAATGTCATCAACAATTGGAAAAGGATTCAAGGTTGATGGTGAAGTCTGATTTTTCATGCCCCACTTCAGCTAGCATCTACAATTTACTGATTATACTGGATAAGAAATATCATCCCCACTTAGTCTCCATTTCTTAGCAGTATATTGCAAGGTATTTTTTACAATTATTTCTCTTTTTTTCCTTTTTAAAACTTTATTTCTGTGGTTTGCAGGAATAATTCATGCAGGAATGCATGCTATGCTCAATATAATACCAATTGGCAATGCTCAGGGAATGGAAGATTGCAAAGAAAAATTGAATTGAGTATTTATCTATTTATTTATTGTATCGCCTATATCCAGTCTTCATAATAAATTATAACCATCAAAAACAGCAATGCAAATAATGAACTAAAACAAATTACAATCATTAAAATTATATCATATAAAATATTTAAATCAGCTTTGATTACTTTATTCTTTTTAAAGTGATTTTTGTATAATACTTTGGAGTTGGAATTGATGTTTAAATCATCAAATCCAAGCAACAATTCAAATTAAAGGATTCTCAAAAGATGGATGCCCGACTTTGACTTAAAATAGTCAGTGACAGGAGACTAAATTGATTTTGAACCGCAAGACTTTTGATTGCTCAATATTGGAAAAAGAAGAATTACCTACAATTGAAGAATGGACACTAAAAGTATCAAATCTGGCAGAAATGGCAAAAATTTCTGCTTATTTGAAAGACTATGCACAAGAAAAATATATTTTAGAATGGAAAATGTGGATTGATTATATTCAAAATAAGTATCAGATAAAAAAATATCGAATAGCATATGAGTAAATGTAGGAAATATTTTGTATTAGATATATTTTTGAAGGAGAGGGGAATTGAGAGTGTGATTATGTGTGGAGTGACTAGAGATTATAATTTAGGATTTATTTTGGATTATGATTGTTAGTTTTGATACCCTGCGCACAAACGTGCCTACCGTTCCTGTCCTATTGTTTTTCTTTTCTTCTTGCTATATATATATATATATGCTTATACCTCCTTATATTTATTCATATATGTGTTTATATACTATATAATCTTTTTGTATGATACCTACATATATTGTTGTGACAAAATAAATAAATAAATAAATATAAAGTTGGGGGGGTAAGGGGGAGGAAAAATGTTGGGAGGGGGTTGAGGGTAGAGGATGGAGTGATGGTTAATGTACAGGGATTATTGAAGATGTATAAATATAATTAATGTAGGGTCGGGTCTGCCCAGCTACCATTTTAGAATGGTGGGGAGGGAGAAAAGAGGAGAGAGTAGGAGGTAGGAAAGAGGAGAAGAGGGGTAGAAGAGGGAGAAGAGGAAGGAAGAGGGGTAGAAGAGGGAGAAGGAAGGTATAGGGTGGAGGGAGGAGAGGATGTAGATAAGAGAAAGGGAGGAAGGTCTGGAAAGTAGAAGAAGGTAGACAAGGGAAGAGATTTAAAAGGAGGGGGTGGTGATTGGGCAAGCCCGACTAATTGTATATGACTGTACATTGGATGAGTTGTTGGTTATGAATGTAAAAATAAAACTTTTTTATAAAAAAAAAAAAGATACTCAGTGACAGATATTCAAGCTCTTTCTTCAATTTATACCATTCTTTGTCCTTATTGTCAGAAAGGTGGAACTGCTAAATTTAAATTGAATGCAATTGGATTCCAATTCAGTAACCTTCATATGATTCTCACACCTGTCCTACAAATATACTCTTTTCTCTTCCTAGTCAAAAGGATCACTTTAAACAGAAACAAAACTATTTGCAGTGAGTGGAAAAATTGCAATAATTCTAACTCTAATGTAATAATAATTCTTAATGTAGGCTCAATTGGATCCATTCTTCATTTGGCATTCTAAGCTGTTTCCTCTGCTAGAGTGTTTAAAGGAGCACTCAGAATCATGACCAAAGGAGCTCACAGAGATGCCATCAAATCCAAGACCATCACTTTCCTGTTTGGAGAACATTGCAGCTTTAGTCAACCCATACAAATCTTTCACAATCCATCCAATAAGTGCTGGGCAGACGTATCAAAATAAGTTTCATTTCCTTACATCAAGGAACACATACAACAGGGGTGCCCAAACCCTGGGCCACAGCCCACTACCGGGCCTTGAGCCTTTCAGAATCAGGCTGTGGAAGTGGCGGGCGCTTGCATGCACACATGCATTCCAACTCACGTAAGCAGCAGGTGAGTGTGTTGAGTGTGTGTGTGTGCGTGTGTGCCTGCCTGCCACTTGCGCAAATGTAGCTGCCCATGCACACATGCTTGCCCACTGCTCATGTGGAACCATCGCCTCTCCCCCCTCCTCCTCCCGGCAGACCACAAAGTGAAAAGGTTGAGGAATTCTGACCTACAGAGAGCTCCAAAGCTAATAGAAAGTTATCTGACCATAACAAGATGCTAATAGCAACATTCCCAAATTTCAAATCATATTCTAGGTGCCTTGAGGCAAAAAACAGGTCTAGCAGGTGATTACCACTCTAAGGCCTTCAGTAATATGGGTCTGAACTATGATTTTGCAATAGCTATGGACCATCTCAGATTTTATACCCCTGGAAGGCAGATTAAAGTCCCCAGAGCATACATCTGGGGAACTCCAGTACCAATCCAGCCATAAGTAGCTTTCAGTAAGGAAATTTACTATACAGCAGGGAAGCAGGTATAATAACCACAACATCACCATCTAATTTTTACAACCTGATATTACTATCAGGGTTTTACAAGCAATTATCTGCAGGGCAATGCCTCCGTAAGCCGTCATAATCTCATGGATGACTAGTCATCCCATTAATCTTGCCCTGGAGGCACAGCTGGTTCTACACTCAAATTCAGGAGGGCATATTTCTGACAGGGAATATACTGCTTCTGCCCAGTCAGGTCTTAATAATACTGTATATACGAAATTGACCCTCCCACCTACAATTAAATTTTGGATGAAGGATCCCTTAACTTACATTCAGAGCAGCAATCCTGAATGACTGGATACCTTGGCAGAACAGAAAGGGATGAAATGCAGGGCCTCCAAATATGTGTACTGAGCAAGCAATCTGATTATGCTGCCAAAGAATCAGCGTTGTTGCTAGTTCTTTGGTAGCACAATCCCCAGATTTGAACAAGAGCAACTAGGAATGACTCAAGATGAATCTAAGATGACTGTGGACCTACATGGAAAGAAGAATCTTGAGAGATTCTTGAGAATCTTTATATTTGTTCTTGGCTAATGGATTGTTTTTGATATAGTTGACTTCGTGTTTCATTTGCATCCCTTTTATTGGTCATTTATATTAAAAAATAGAATCTGTTATTTTTTGTATTAAATGATGCTTTCATTATATCCTACCTGGTTCATGACTTCTTTTTCCCCCAAAAAACTCCTGTTTGCACTTTGCAATTAGCTTTTTATATTTAATCCATTCTTATCATTTCTGGCAGTTTTATTTATTATTTGTTTGTTTATTTATTTGATTTTATCACACCTTTATTATTTTATAAATAACTAGGCGACAAACATACATAATACTCCTTCCTCCTATTTTTCTTCACAGCAACAACTCTGGGACATGGGTTGCGCTTAGAGAAAAAGTCCCCTGATGACTTTTATGTCTCAGGTGGGATTAGAAATCACTACTTCCTGATTTCTTGGCCAGGACCTTAATTGCTAGACCAAACCAGCTTTCCTATTGATTTAAAATAATAAGCACAATATAAAGATTACTGCCTGGAATTATGTTACATTTCATAATTAATTTCCTTTATCAAAATCCTGCCTGACCTTTGCAAATTAGCTTTTCACATTCAATTCGTTTCTGTCATTTCCAACAGTTTGCATTCAGTTTGCTTATTTATTTATTATTATTTATTATTTAAATTTTTATACTGCCCTTCTCCCGAAGCACTCAGGGCAGTGTACAGCCAGGATTAAAACAATTAAATATACAAATTAAAATATCAGTTAAAATACATATTCAATAATGGCCGAATTAAAACCGTCAAATTGACCCAAACTAAAATACCCCATATAAAATTATTAAAAATTAAAAATTTGAAAATTTAAAAATCAAGCTTAGGAGTGCTTAGGAGGCCAAAAAGACATATGCTGTATTTCCTTTCTTAAACATTAATACAATATCAGTCACCATTCTGATTCCTTAGAATCTGGTTTGTTCTGAGTAAGAATTTTCTTATGAGACCTTGGCAACTAATCAGGCAAGGGCTAAATTAAGCTCTTTAATTTAGACCAGGGGTGTCAAACTTGATTTTATTGAGGGCTGCATCAGAGCTGGGTTTGACCTTGGGAGGCCAGGGTGGCCGTGGCCAGCTTGATGTCACTCAAGTGCTCTGCCAGTGAAAACAGGTTCCTGAGCTCCATTTTGGCTGCAACAGCCTCCTGCAATCCTCTGCCAGTGAAAATGGAGCTTGGGAGTGCCACAGGCAGCCCTCCCAAGCTCCGTTTTCACTGACACAGGCACTGCTGGCAGGTCCTTCGCTGTTTCCAGAGCCGCCCCATGGGCTGGATCCAGCCCCCGGGCCTTTAGTTTTACACCCCTGAGCTAGACATTCCAAAACCAAGTATAACTCCTTGAAATCTTTTTCTCTTTTTTCCTAGTCCAGGTAGAATTTGCTGCCATTTCTGTCCCGCACACATTTCTCTCTCCCCATCCCTCCATAGTCAAGCTGTCAATTAAAGTAAAGCAGGAGAAAAGGAGAAATGGATCTTTTCACCCCTTCTAGGCAGGGGCTGTACTTGAGAGAAACGGCTCTGCTAATGCTTTTCATCCCTCTGCTAGCAGTAAAGCAAGCAGTGGAGTAAATTATCTCACCTTAAAGCAATCAAGGTCCTTAAAGCACTGTAAAACTCATGGCCCACGGGCCAGATGCGTCACGCTCTGGCTACATCCACTCCTGGTTTAGCGAAGGGGGGAAAAGTCACAATACATCATGTGATAATGCTATGACGATGCGGGTTTGACAACTCTGCCTTAAAGTAACCCTCTGTAGCTTTCATGATGCAATGCTGAAGATGATGCTGTACCCCCATGACTTTGGAAGTTGCAGAAATGCATTTAAATCAATGGTATGCCAGTACAGCGGGGTGAAATGCTCCCGGTTCGGACCGGCTCTCCCAATCTGGTAGTGATGGCGGTTGGTGGTGGGTTCAGAGAACCCGTAGCAAAAATCCCCGCCCCCTGCCCCTGCTGAGCCGCACCATCATCAGAGTTTTTTTTTTTTTACTTTTAAAAGCAGTTTTTCTTCAGCGGAAAAAAAATGCATTTAAAAGTAAAAAAAAAAGCCTTTGATGATTCCACGGCTCAGCTGGGATCATAAGAACTCTTTAAACTCTTTTTTAAACAACCTCTTCGGCCAAAGAGGTTGTAAAAAAAAGGTTTTAAAAGGCTCCTCTGGCGATCCCAGCTGAGTTCCTCATCACCAGAACCTTAAAAAATATGTTTTCTACGAGCTTTTCACCAAAGAGCTTGTTAAAACAATCCTTTTAAGAGGTTTTGGGCTGTGATGAGGCAATTTCAGCTGAGATCTTCAGAGTAGCCTTGAAAATCTTTTTCTCCCAGTTGAGTTTCCTCATCATCACAGGCTTTTAAAACCACTATTTTACAACCTCTTACAACAGTCCCCACCCATGCCCACCTAATGCCCGGTCCCCACTTACCTATAATTGCTGCTCCTTTCGGGCTCGCAAAGCCATGGCTTCTGCAATCAGTTACATCAGCTAGCATCTGAATCTCCCTGCCTGTAATCCATCTCCTCGGTGAGCAATTCAGTCTGCCTGCCTCAATTGGGAAAGAATTAACTATTAAAAATAGTTAATTAAGGAGATGGGTTTTTAGACAGCAATTTAAAGTTAAGGATGTTTTAAATTTAGCTGCTTTTTTCTAAAACGGGTCTCCAACCTTAGTAACTTTAAGGTTTGTGGACTTCAGCTCCCAGAATTCCTCAGCCAGCTTCGCTTCGCTTTGCTTTGCTGGCTGAGGAGCTCTGGGAGTTGAAGTCCACAACCCTTAAAGTTACTAAGGTTGGAGACCCCTGATCTAAAAAATATAAATAAAATAAAATAATAAAATAAAATATTTGTGCAGCTTTCTGAGATTTGGTGTGTTTCTGTAGTGTTTCATTCTAACTACACAAACACACAAAATCTCACAAAGCTATATGTGGCCTTTTGTGTGTGTGTGTGAGAGTGTGAGTCATGTTGTGTTGTGTTGTGTGTGTGTAAAGTGTGAAAGTTGGTTTTTGAGTTTTTTGTGGCTGTGTGAGGTTTCTGCTTGTTGCAGGGGCCATTTTGGGTGAAGTGCAGCTGCTTTTACATTGTATGTGAGATTATTGTGTTGTGTGTGTGTAAAGTGTGAAAGTTGGTTTTTGGTACCTCTTATTGTTTTGTATACTTTGTTTATTATTTTTACTATTTATTGTTATTGGTCATGCCCACCCAGTCATCTGACCACCAAGCCACGCCTACCAATTAAGTCACGCCCACAGAACCTGTAGGGAAAATTTTTAGATTTCACCCCTGCAGTACAGCAATGAAATTTATTAGGAATGCTCCTGCCTAAACCATGGAGGATGGTAGTTGGTAATTTCTGTGTGTGAGGTGCTGATTCCTGATATATTGTAGTGATCCACCAATGAATGTTTTTAAAAGGCCATTGACTATACCACTGCCAAAAGGAAACAGCCCAAATGGCCAGGATAAGTCTACTTGCAATAGCCTCAAGCAGTAATTGGAATAAGGCAATCTTGCCTTGAGATGATTGGTACATGCTGACCACATAACACAGCTGGTGCTGCTGGAAAGGGGGGGGGAACCCCACTTGCAATGGAGGAAGAAACTGGAGGTGGAGGTTTTCTCCATGGTGAGTTGGAGGCCTATTGAAGAGCATTCATGTTTTGCATTCATGTTCTCAATAAATGGTTACAGGGTTGCAATGCTGCAAGCAACAGATCACACAAAAGATCTCAGAGAAGGTTAGTTTTGAAAGAAAGGGATGTCCAAATGCCCTGGGTGAGTATAATTATTGAGAAATCTGCCTATCTGATATCTGTTAGATAAAGCTACAACTTTATATTTACAGCTACAACTGAATATTTAACCATTTTAACTTGAGTGCTTCCTTAGCTATGAGGCGAACAAGCCTCCTATTTCCCCCAAGATTTGTTTTATGTTTAAACATTCATCTGATAATTTCAGTGTGCTAACTGTATTCAATTGCCTAGGCTTACAGTAACTTCAAAGTATTTGCTACTATTTCAAGCCTGCAAGGCACTCATTATGACCCAAAAATTTATCTGAGTCTGTTTTCCCTCAAGCTTTTTCTCCCTTATCACTTAATAGATAAGTGGTTGTTTGAACTCCAACGCAAATCTGAATTACTTGTGCAGGAGGTTATTAGTCTTGATAATGGGCTCAGGGAGGCTGTTTTTCTAGTAAGAGATACTGAACTCTTTACAAGTCCTACTTATAAAGAAAGGAGTCTATTTTTAAGGGATCAAGTCCACTGGTTTCTCTTTTACACCTACCGACCATTGGAATTATTTTTCTCTGATAAAAGAGAAATCTTTTTTTTGAACCAATGTTCTTCCTTGCTCTGTCTTATTTTCTCTAAATCAGTGATTTTGCTGCTGCTGTAAATGTACTGTTTTTTTTTGGAGGCAGATGGTTTGTGGTTGTGTTTTTCATAACACACACAAAATACTAGAACAAAGAGAAACCACTCAAATATCTGTAAGCTTTCTCACATTCACATTACTGTAACTCCTCAAGGTTTGTCATTGATGTTCCACTTTTCCCAAATGGAAAAATTATAGTCAGAGTTGATCAGAAGAGATTTATCAAGAAATCTCCGCCCCAAAGCACAGGTAATCAAAGCAAATGTATAAAGGCAGCTGCAACTATGGCATGGCTGACCCCTGTTGGTTATACACAGCTGCGCAAGCATAGGTAATACTGTTGATACCTAATAGCAGGAGCAGCAGAAGCAGCTTTTCACCCTTGGAAATTTATCTGATCCAGCCTCTCATTCAGTTTTCCATGTCCAGGGATCCGCTTCAGTCAACGAAGACAGCAAGCAATCTTTGCAGATATTCAGTAATTTGAAAACCTATTGTTTAAAGACTCTGCCATGATGGGCACAGTGCAAGTTTGGGGGATTTTCTTGGTTTTTTTCCTTTTTCCTGTTGCAGCAGAGATGGAAGACAGCACTGTAAAACATAAAAATGAAGGTTACCAAATCGTCACTTTCAAATGGCATCATGTCCAGGATCCTTTTATTATTGCTCTCTGGATTCTCGTGGCCAGTCTGGCCAAAATTTGTAAGTCTGAGACTCTTCTTTGTGCACCCTTTTACCTACACAGATTAGTTTTTTACACTGATTTTGGCTAATGCTTTATTTTTAATGACTTTTACTGTTTGTGTTTTGAATTGTTTTACCAGTTATTTATTTTAACTCAAAATACAGTTCTGCTGTTGCTCAAGTATTTATTTTAGGCATTAAACCTAGGATTGATTTCAGATTATACTTTCCCATTATCTTTATTCTCTGCAATTATTTTCTCTCTACAAATGGCCTGTCTTTTTTCTGAAGAATTATGGAGAAAAAGATGGATTAGCTACATAATTTTTTTTTATTAACACCATTAGGAACCATCTATCTGGAGGTATCTTCTATGCTTCCTGCTTGTACTTTCCATGCTGTACTGTACTTCTGAAAAGATCCTAGAAACTAAAGATAACGATATTGAATAATTAGTGCTCGGCATATTAGGATTGTGAGTTCAAATCATACCTTGTTTAAACTGGAGAATGTTGGGAAGTGCAAGTATGTATTTTTCTATATATGGACAACTGCAATCATTTGCAATTATTTAGAACCATTTTTTCTACTCTATAAAGCATCTATTCCAGAATTGCAGGAGCTTGAAATTGAAGATTTACCTCAAAATAAAATTTGAAAAAGGATTATTCCTGGTACTTTATCAGGGATCATTCCATTTTTAAAAAAAGAATGAGATAATGATAGATCACATGATTTATAGGCATCACACCTTTTGTAGTGAGTTAGGTGGAGGATATTTTTGCATACATTAATAATACAACTGAATTATATCAGAGAAGAACAAATTTCTAGTTTTGCAGGTCTAATTAAAACAATGCAAAAAGCACAAAAAGAGGGAAAGTCTAAGGATATTCTGAGGTTTGCAGATTAATTTTAAATCTCAGTGTTTAATTCACTATCTTTATTTCAGCTGAGTAAAACATTTATTATTGATATCCTGAAAAATTTGGGAAACAGCAAACTGCTACTTTTCCCTGATTTATCTTGTCTATTGCTATAATATATGGAAAAAGGGAAAGGTATGGAGCAGTGGAAAGCACACATACTTAAAAGTACATTATATATATACTCTCCCAATTTCAACCAAGTTATCTCTACTCAAAAGAATGGATAATGAAAATGGATAACAAAATATCTAAGAATCTAAGATGATCTAAGAATCATCACTAATCAGAATCGACATTATTGGGCTATGCCTGAAGTCAGCATTTATGTCCATTAGACCAAATACACCCGCAACTACATTTTTGCGGACCTTAACACTCACCATAACAGTTCTTAAAATTAGCAAAAAAACCTATCAATATTTGTAAACTTGATTTCTCTTTTTGTCTGTGAACTTTCCCTGTCATGAAAGTAGATGTATTATAGCCTAATCAAAAAGGGGAGAGAAAGAAAATACATAGTATGGACTATAACTTTGAAAAGGGCTTCCTGCCTCTAAACTCAGTGAATTAATGCCCTTACCCAGGATAATTTATTTTATTATACCCAACAAGAAGATCATATGAATTTAAAATCACAAACTAATCCACATTTAAAAGAAATAAGGAAGGTTATCACAGTAGCCATTAATTTTCTCTGATCCTGCAATACTATGCAATATTTGGCTACCTTGATATATATGTAGCTGGATCAAAACTTGTAAGCAAATGTTTTTGTAAATATATCAATACAGTAATAATACAAAGATACACACACACACACACACACCATGAAAGAGAGTGCATAGAAAGCTATGTTTGAAATAAAAGGATTACCAGATGCCTATAATATAAATGAATATAATTATTGCCTTATACATTTCTGATATGTGCTAAAAAAGGGTATTTAGCAATTTTCAATGTTTGTTTAGTTATAAGGCAAGCAATCCTCCTTTTTCCCCTAAATTTTGTTTTATGTTTAAACATCTGTTGGACAATTTAAATGTGCTAATTATACTCTATAACTTAGGCTTACCGTAACTTTTTGCTTTTATTTTAAGCTTGCATTAAAACCCAAATATTTGTCTATGAATTTGTTTCCTCTCAAGACTTGGAATTTGGATTGGTTGTTCCAAAATTGGCAAACAGTTTTCTGAGTTTGAAAATTGTGTATTTGGAGAGAATAGAAATTGCCCTATGTGGTTTGAGTTATGACATAACTTTTCTAGGAGACCCTGGCAGCCAAGTACACATGAGCTAAATTAAGCTCTTAGGCTGGGCATTGTAAGACATCTTGTCCATGTATAGCCCATAGAAATGCTTTTATCACAGAGCAGGTAAAATTCATTTCATAATCCCTACAAATGAACCCTACTTCTTTGGATTGCAATAATATATCAGAATAACAATGCATGTCATAGAATGTCCTAATCTGAAAATACCACAAAGGAAGCTGAGCGAGTACAATAGATAGTTATGTCTATAATAAGATAGCCAAACAACATTGTGTATGGATAAACTTATATAAGAGCCAATAGAGCATACCCAGTATTTTGGGAACTGGTAAAACCTGGGTTTTCTTCATCCTCAGCTATGTGCCCCATCAATCTAATCACTTTCTGTCAGTCCAATCTACCTCACATGATAGAAGTTGTGGAGATAAAATGAAGGAAGATCTTTGTACCTGGTACCATGAATATAAGGAGAAAAGGCAGACAGACAAACAAACAAACAAAACAACAAATACATTGTAACTATTCATCTGGGTAGCTATTAGGATCAAAGACCTTTCCTAATTTCATAGATTTTCTCTATAATTTCTTGTAATGACACTGATTGTGCAGTTTTTTTAATGCTCTTGAGATATCTCTTCTCATTTCAATAATACTGTAATTTGCTGTTTAGTTGCAATTGTCTCCAGCGGCTTGCAACTTTGGGTTACCAATGTTGGTAGCATATATCACTATTCAGACCCTGCATTTGTTGCCAATTCATTTCCGGGTCCAATTTAGGGGCTGGTTTTGACCTATATTTTTTAATTTCTTAGCAGAAATGAAATCTCTACTGGTTTTTTGCAAACTCCTAAAGACCAATCTTTTTTGGACAGCTTCTTTTGATTTGAGTAATTGTTGCTATACTCTTATTTTCATTCTTGTGTTGTTGGATTTTTATAGGGAGTTTTTAATACTGTATTTTTCTATGTGAGCCATTAAGAATCATTTTTATTGCAATGGTATATGCTTAATAGACTATATAAATGAGATAGAAATTATGATTAATAGATTCACTATATAATTGGCCTAAATTCCTGGAATAAAAGTACATTGCTTGTTGTTTTTTTATCCTGTGATGCAATAATTTGATGATAGAATGATACAGTCATTTTCTTTTTATTTTTCATATCCAGTTTATATGTACTTTCCCCCCCTCTGCTTTGAGCATAACTCAAGGCTGAATCCCCCAGTATTCTATTCTTATTATATAATATTGGTTACATATTTAGAGTCACTTGGACATCGAATTGATTTTACTAATAGCATTTAGGCAATGAAAAATCATAGGTAGAATGCATATTTTTCATGTTGAATGTCTTGGCTTCAATCTCTGATACTCTCATATCAAACAAGGATGTATATCATACACTTTCTTATAACTGAAAGAGAATGATTTCATCCCAATAATAATACAGTACATAATTTCTTTTTGATTGCCTTGATTGTTTTTATTACTACTACTGAATTTAAATTATACAAAACCATCTTGGTCAGTAATACTGCCTTATGTTACTGCTTTCCTTTCAGAGCAATCACAGCCTCTTGTTCCCTACTCATCTATCCAGAAATTACAGTGGCTATTCCTGAATCAGTTATTTGCCTCTCATATTTCATTTGCTGAACTTTGGCAGATTAATCTTTTTCTTTTCTTCTTCTTTTCTTCTGTGTATCTTAACAACTGCTGAGGTCATACACCTCAAATATTTGCCTGTCTGCCACCTTTTAACTCACTGTAATACTGTAATACTCACTGCTCCAACACTGGAAATTTTTACAAAGATGTTGGATAACCATTTGTCTGAAGTGGTGTAGGGTTTCCTGCCTAAGTAGGGGGTTGGACTAGAAGACTTCCAAGGTCCCTTCCAACTCTGTTATTCTGTTCTGTTCTGTTCTGTTCTGTTCTGTTCTGTTCTGTTCTGTTCCGTTCTGTTCCATTCCATTCCATTCTATTCTATTCCAATAGTACAGAAAAATGTTATAGGTGCATTCCCTAGTTTCCATATAGTGAAAGTTTAACTTGTAACCTATCCTTGTTATTTTCTTTCAGTTTGACTATTAGCCCTTCCTGTTTTTGTCTCGCCAAGGGATTCTTTGTCAAGGCAATGAAAAAATCACAAATAATTATGTAAATATATTACTTTATAAGAATAATACATTAAAAGAATATTCCCAGTTAATGATCTTTGCAAGTGGATAAAAAAGGAAACAGAAAACTCCATCTTTAGCTAACTGCTGACATCAGAAAAACAATCAAGTAGGAAATTGCTTTGTGCAAATCATAATTGAAGAGAAAATTTAATCTGGGAATGGGAAACTTTCATATAGCTTGTGATTACATATAATACATGTTTTTAGTGATAGGCGCAAATTGGACAAATCTGTGCAACTCACAAGTAGGGCCAGGATTGCCTGATGTTTTTATGTTGGTGAAAAATTATTTTGTTTTACAATATTAAAGCTATTTTATAGTACATATGATAATGTGAGTTTCTCACTCCAACCATTTGTGATTTTTCTACAAAAAGGCAAGAAAATAAACTCCCAGTTTTCTGCAACTGGTTAGAAAGGAGCTCAATAACTTCACAAAAAGGCATGGACCCCACAAGGCTCTAGTACCTACTTTAGTTTAGTGAATCATATAACAGAACAAATTAACAGAATCGGAAGGAACCTTATAGGTCATCTAGTCCAACCCCCCGCTCAAGCAGGAGACCCTACACCAGGGGTCTGCAATCCGCAGCTCTGGAGCCGTATGTGGCTCTTTCATCCCTCTGCTGTGGCTCCCTGTCACTCAAAATATGTGTCACAACTGCCAATGTCCGACATGTGCTGGCATGTGATTTATTGAGCTTTTCGACCCATTTTTTTTTTCGGAGTTCAAAATGTTTTTGTTGCATGCAGAAATAAAAATTTGTTTTCTCTGAAGCAGGTCATTGATTTCATAAATGCAATACACTATAATTTTTTTATACATAGCATAAAGGTAAAAAACAATATATGCAATGTTATCTTCATTTTAGATGTTTAGGTGGCTCCCAGTGTTTTCTTTTCTATGGGAAACAGGTCCAAATGGCTCTTTGAGTGTTTAAGGTTGCCAACTCCTGTCCTACACCATTTCTGACAAATGGCAGTCGAATCTTTTCTTGAAAGTCTCAAGTGATGAAGCTCCCATAACTTCCGAAGGCAAGCTACTCCACTGGTTGATCGTTCTCACTGTCAGAAAGTTCCTCCTCATTTCTAGTTGAATCTCTCCTTGGTCAGTTTCCATCCATTATTCCTTGTCTGACCTTCAGGTGCTTTGGAAAATAACTTGACCCCCTCTTCTGTGGCAGCTCCTCAAATATTGGAACACTGCTATCATGTCTCCCCTGGTTCTTCTCTTCACTAGACAAGCCATGCCCAGTTCCTGTAACCGTTCTTCATATCTTTTAGTCTCCAGTCCCCTAATCATCCTGGTTGCTCTCCTCTGCACTTTTTTTAGAGTCCCAACATCTTTTTTATAGTGTGGTGACCAAAACCGGGTGCAGTACTCGAGGTGTGGTCTTACTAGGGCTGGTATCATTATGTTCTATTGCTTGTGTTTGCGTTATGTTGAATTCTAGTATGACATGATCACATGCTCAGTGCAAGATGCAAAAAACTATAACAGCCATGACAAATGCCTATTCAATTCCATTTAAATATTCTACTATAAGTGTCTATCAGTTCTTGAAGTGCTCATAAGCTATGTGTTAACCATTACCATTTTCCCTAATGTTTAACTAGAATCTGCTGCATTCAATCTATACGTGCCTCATTTTTGCAGCTTAAAACTAACTGCAAACAGAGTAGTCCATCCCGACCAGACTGATACAGAATGGAAAAGCAAAGTTTATCTCAAGCTATTCAACAAAGGTATGACTAGAGAGTTTAGCTCTCCTTATCCTTTATGGTTCTAACAACAGAATCTTCAAAGTCACCAGATATGCTCAAGCTTGCTAAATTTTTTCTAAAAGTTTCAATTATTTTGTCCATGAGCGGATAGATCACATTCTTGGAACTCACAGTCCTGAGAATTGGTTTTTTCCTAAGAATGAGAACATGGTCAAGAACCAGGTTTTTGCTTCACTAGATTTCATATGTCTAACATAGGTTTATGAAAAAAAAACACAATAGGCTATTCAATATTCTACTACTGCTTTCTCTAAGTTGTCATTTAATCCTTTCTGTTGGGGTATTTACAAATCTTTTACATTCATACATTGTTGACAATAGGTAGATATTGACAATAAAAGTAAAGGTAAAGGTTCCCCTCGCACATATATGCTAGTCGTTGCCGACTCTAGGGGGCGGTGCTCCTCTCCATTTCAAAGCCGAAGAGCCAGCGCTGTCCGAAGACATCTCCGTTATGTGGCCGGCATGACTCAACGCCAAAGGTGCATGGAATGCTATTACCTTCCCACCAAAGGTGGTCCCTATTTTTTCTACTTGCATTTTTACGTGCTTTCGAAACTGCTAGGTTGGCAGAAGCTGGGACAAGTAACGGGAGCTCACCCCGTTACACAGCAGCACTAGGGATTTGAACCGCTAAGCTGCCGATCTTTCAATCAACAAGCTCAACGTCCTAGCCCCTGAGCCACCGCGTCCATATATCTGTATCTATCTATCTATCTATCTATCTATATATATATATCTATATCTATATCTCTCTATATATATAGATATAGATATATACACACACACACACACACACACATCTATATAACAACATAACTATTTTGTTGCTCTTAAAAATTAAATAGAGAAATCCAGAATATTAGTGTAGCCACAACTGAGACATCTTGTCTTATTATCCTGGTAGATAGTTCATAATCTTTCTAGTTCAGATCTTATTTCATGCAAAAAAAAAATACTCATTCAAATTGCTTTCTAAACTGAAAAGAAACAGTGTAGGTTCTATTGTATACTATAATATTTCTAGGTTGAGCCTTTATGGCTCAGCAAATATTACATCACCTCTATAAAACTATTTATTGTGTGTTTCTGGAATGGAGATAAAAATGTATATGATAGTTTTCTGATATAACGATCCAGCTTTCTTATGCAGTACAGTATGGTGATGGTATTTTTGTTATTTTTATTTATTTGCAAGTTAGATCTTTATTCTGAACTAAGTCAAACTATTTAGAAAAAACTATGTTAATACTACATCTCTCCAATAGGAATTAATGAATTCCCCATTTTTTCCTTCAACAATTCTTGAAGTATTTTAAACTGAGATAAACTGACAGATCTATCAGCCTACTAGGACAAAATGGAATTGATATTACATCATTAGGCAAAATATTTTGGGCTAGCCATGCCCATGTTTGAAAATACCGCTCCTATCACAAAAAATAGAAAAAATATTTGGAAATCATCTAGCTCAACAGGGACAAATAAATAAATTTACCACTGTAGCCCCCTGCATGTGGCCATCCCATCTCTGATTAAAATTTTCTACTGAAGGATTTTCTACTACTGGTATCCGCAAGGCAGTCTCTCCCACCATTGAACAACTAAACTACTATTAATATTCTGCTGATATTCAACTGCAATTTACTTCCTTGTAATTTGAGCCCATTTTTTCTTGTACAATAATACAATTAGCTTAAATACCATTGGCATTGACAAAATTACCAACAGTCAATTGCAAAAGGCATCTTTACTCAAAATAGCTTACATCCTGCAACACGACCTCTAACACCATCAAGCATCCACATCAGAGGTGGGTTTCAGCAGATTCTGACCAGTTCTGGAGAACTGGTAGCAGAAATTTTGAATAGTTTGGAGAACCAGTAGTAAAAATTCTGACTGGCCCCGCCCCCATCTATTTTCTGCCTCCTGAATCCCAGTTTATCGAGAGGAAATGGGGATTTTGCAATAACCTTCCCCTGGAATGGGAAGGGAATGGAGATTTTACAGTATCCTTCCCCTGCCACATCCACCAAACCATGCCCACCAAACCATGCGATGCCCACCAAGCCACACCCATAGAACTGGAAATAAATTTTTTCGAAACCCACCACTGATCCACATCTGCCTGTCCCAGGTCCTTGGGAAGAATTCAATAGATGGATTAAAATGCGTGTGTGACAAACCATTCACAGTGGCAAAATTGGAAGAATTGCAAAAGCTTACTTAAGGTAAAAAATAAAAATAAAAAATCAAAGCCTTGATAGAAGTAACTTAAACTGTAAGAAACAAATCAGGGGAATTGGCAGTACAGAAAGTTAGCGTACCTATTGAATTGTTTTCATTCTGAAACCAGGCACAGTCTCTGCCTCAGAAAGAACAATAAAAAACAGAAAATAACAACTACAGCCAAGAAGATCAGCACAAATTGAAAATTATAGGCAGAATCTCCAATTTCAATCCAATCAGAAATCTTTTCACAAATTCATAAATGAAGAAACTGCAATGAATCAGTCATCACCTAACAAAGTGCAGTTCTGGGTACAGATTTGAAATAATCCTAAGAAATACAATACGAATGCAGCTTGGTTAAATGAAGTGGATAAGAAAAAAGAAAACTGAAATGGAAGAACTTGTAACAACAGCAGAAATGGAGGAGAAAAGAACAAGATCAAAAATTGGTCAGCACCACGTGAAGATGAACTGCATGGATTTTGGTTAAAACACAATCTACCCTCACTCGTTGCCAAGCCGTTTTACAACATACTGCAAGGAAGTAAAATTGAAGAGTGGCAAACATTTGGCAAAACCTACTGATAATAAAAGATCCAACCAAAGATGCAGCACCAGGCAATGACAGAACCATTGCCTGTTTACAAAAAACTTTCAAATTGCTAACTGGTATGGTAGCAGATGCAGTCCAACAGCATCTAGTTGAAAACAAACTCTTTCTACCTAAGTAGAAAGGAAACCACATAAATAGCAGAGGAACAGATCAACTTCTAATTGACAAGATTATTTTGGAAACTGCAAGAGAAGGAAGACCAACTTGAATGTAGCATGGATTGATTACAAAAAGGCATTTAATCCCCTGCCACATGATTGGATAATCAAGTGTCTAGAAAAAACAAATTTGGTAGAAATGTCAGAAACTTTGTGCAAAAATCGATGGCACAGTGGAAGACATGGATACTGGTCAATTATGATAAATTGAGAAAGGTTAACTTCGAGAGAGGAATCTTACAAGAAGACTCATTATCATCACTATTGTTCATCATTGTTCTGATTCCTCTATCAACAGGACTGAACAAGTCAAGCCATGGCTATCAAATATCAAAAACATCTACATGGCAAACCTATGGCACGTGTGCCACAGTTAGCATACATACCCATATCAGTGAACACACGAGCACACACGAGCACATGCATGTGTGCACCAGCCAGTTGATTTTCGGACCTTCTGGCCCCACCAGAAGTAGGGAAACTGGCTGTTTCCTGCCTCCGGAGGGCCTAGGGGGGTGGTGAAGAAAGACCGTTTTTCTCTCTCCTGGCTCCAGAGCCTCCCTAGGAGTCTGGGGAGGCCGAAAACAACCTTTGCCTCCCCCTCGGAGGTCCTGGGAAGCTGAAAACAGCCTTCACTTCCCCCTCGGAGGCCGAAAATGGCCCATTTGTCAACTTCCTGTCCCACCGGCATCATGTGCCAGAAGCGGGGGGAGAGGGGCTTGCATGCATGAGGGTGTGGCACATAGAATTATGGGTGTGGGCACAAGCACGTGCTACCCCTCTCCTGGCACACAATGACATAAAGGTTAGCCATCACTGTACTAGGCTATTACTTCCATTTTATATGAATGATATAAAACTATATGGGGGCAGGGAAACCCATCTGAAATGGAATCACTGCTCAACACTGTCCAAACATACAAGATATTTTCTGAAGGGCCCAATTGAAGAAAGGACATAACTGGCACACCAGTTGGACTTTTGCAAAGATCTTTCTGTCCTCAGGTGACACCTGTTCTTCAAGCAATTCTAGAAAGACAACCCCCCACCCATTGCATACCATCCTTGAAGTGAAAAATGCTTCCAATTCAAGATCAAAGATGAATTATCCCAAGATCTGGCTGAGCCTAACATCTACATACACTTAATTTTGGTAGGTTTGAATCAGAGAAAGTTCTGATTCAGAGAAGCCCTCACACGTTCAAGCACTAGCACAGATCCTTGGCAGCCTCTCTTGACTGGCCTGGGGTCAAAACATGGTACTGAATGCCAAATTGTCAGAAAATTTCACATAGGGTTTTATATAGATTTTGAGAAGGATGGGAGAGACTAGAGCCTTGCAGCAATTTATAATCTCTGTCCCCCAACTAACACAAATGGGAACTGATCCCAGAGAAAAGGAAGAGAATTACTGTAAACCCATGCCCCTAATCCTCAATTTATGGAGCTGTCTAGAAGGATATCATGGTTAACAGTGTCAAAAGTCTCTAAGAGTTCGAAGAGTATGAAGATGGAAGCACCACTGCTATCCTGGCTCTACCCTAGGTCATCAGCAAGCAGGGCTAAAATCCAGCTTGAAAACTGGTTGAAACAGGTTTAGATAATTCATTTCCTCCATGGTTCTCATCAGTTGCAGATACATTATTTATTTTCTAAGAAAAATAAAAAATAAGGTAGATATTCTTGATTAACCTTACATGAATGAAAGATTAAACCCAGCAACTTTATTATATTGATTTTTCTAATTCATCTGCATTTCTTTCACAGTGATTTTTTTCCTCCCACAAAGCACAATTTAAACATTTTTAAAAAGGATCGTATCAAATTTTGTTTATCATTGGTTCTACTTTCAAATTGTAAATGAAAAAGTGAATTGTAACAGAGAATTAAGTGTCCTTGACAATGTTTTTCAGTGCTGTTTTATTTTCAGTTGCAGCATCAGCTGACATGGGTTTATGCATACCCAAGGCAACTATTTTTAATTTTGTTCTGCTAATTCCACTTACTGTTATTGCTGGCCTCTTAACATTGGTATTGAAAAAGGACCTAATAAAACTAAATGCTATTTGTAGCCTGTGGTGCTACACTTGAGAAATTTATCATGTATTCAACTAAAATAATTAAGAGCATGAAATGTAAAATTTCCAAGTCCTTTCAATAAAATATTTCCCTTAACCACACAGAGGTGTGATCTTATGCTCAGATTTTGTGTCAGTGCTGCTTTTAAGATAAAACTTCCATTGTGGAAAGATAAAGTCTACAATATCTTAGAATCATAAGGGCTGGAAGAGATCTTGGAGGTTTTCTAGTCCAACCCTGCGCAAGGCAGGAGTCTTTATACCATCTCAGCCAATCAACCAAACTCCTGACATTTGTTAGAAGGCTAAATGGGGATTGCAAATCCTATCAATGTTAATCACCCTAACTGTAAGAGGAATCAGAAATGAGATGCCTTTTGTGAACCTGAGCTAGATGGGATGATTCTGCAGCTTTCGCACACTCCACCTTTTGAACAGGCACAATATTAAAAAGCTACCTTTGACCAGCCAGAGAAAGAAAAAAACCTGAATTTAACCCATCTCTTAAACTGTAATAATTATAGGCCTAGGGAATCTGAGCTTCCCGTCTTTGCAACTAATTTTTTTATCCTAAGTGAAGAATGAACTAGATTTTCTTAATGGACTTACCACTGCAATCTCAAAGCCAACAGAAGCCTATTAGGGTCCTCCACTGAGCTGAGTTACAGCTCCAAAGAACTTGCTAGGCCTTACAGTAACAGAATTTAGCACATAAGGTATGGTGCCCTGTTAGACCTTAGAAACATAGTCTTTCTGCAACCCTGGAGTGGCTGAGTCCAGAGTACGCCTAAAAACAAAGTAGAGCTAGTCAAATAAATACATCAGTCAAATTACTTGCTGTTGATATGCACTATGTCAGTGATGGTTAACCTTTTCGGCATCGAGTACTGAAACTGGAGTGTGTGCGCACATGCGTAGAGGAGCGTTGGAACCAGAAAGAGAGAAGCTGACTGGTGCACATGCACATGGTGGCCAGCTGCTCTTCCAGGTTCCACCATGCGCATGCCTGCTAGCCAGCTGGTCCAGTACACATGCGCATTGGCCAGCTGGTCCGGCGTGCATGCACATCATCCAGCTGGTCCAGCACGCATGTGCATCAGCCAGATGATCTTGCACATGCACACCGTCCAGCTGCTCTCTTCTGGGTTCCGGCACACGCATGCATGGTGGTCTTCAAAGAACCCGGAAGAACCTTCTTCGAAGAACCTGGAAGAGAGCAGCTGGCCGATGCGCATATGCGCTGGACCAACTGGGTGATGCGCATGCACACTGGACCAGCTGGCCGGCATGCATGCATGCAACGGAACCCTGAAGAGTAGCTGGCAACCGTGGGTGCCCACAGAGAGGTTCACCAGGTTGCCATAGGTTCACCATCGGCCAGATGGTCTTGCACATGCACACCATACATTAACCTTGTATAAACCAATGTCTTGGTTATTCTTTTGTTGATTTTAACCAAATTTTATATGCTTTGTCTTGAAAAACTGAATAGTAGAACAGTAAAAAAGTTATATTGCTTAGAATTCAGGCTATAACACACTTCATACTAATATGTTTTCCATTTTAAAATATGAAAATATGCTCAATGTATATGTTGTAGAATTTAGAATCTCCTTCCATTTATTCTACATATTAACAGGTGACTTTAGAGGTTAAGTCCATGATTAGCCTTAAAGATCTAATAACAAATGAGAAATATTGACCTGGTGATCCAAAAATTGTAGTTTCCTTTTAAAATGTTAATGTAAGTTTGTTAATTTACTCCCTTAGAGGGAACAACCTCATAAATCATTAATTTAATGAACTTATTACAATGCTATAAGAATTCCACATTATCATTAAACGGGTGTAACAAAGAATAAAATTCTGAGAGAGGTTGAAGCAATCAAATATTAACCAGGTTTTTTTTTAAAAAAGCAAAAAAACCCTAACATTTTTGTTTTATTAAATAAAATTATACTGATAAGAACCATATGTACCATGTAATTGAGGCCTTAGATTTAGCCATAGACATACATTCAAAATTCTGTTTAGTTTACAAGACTATTTGGGTGCAGCCACTTTCTTGCAGTTATTTTATAGTGGTAAAATTATGGGATTAAAATCAGGGGAAAGTATGTAAACTGCCTGGATTTCTCCCTTCCAAAAAAGATGAATGGATAGAGACAACAGCAGGGGAGAAATGCAAAGCACATGTTTAAAGGCAGACTGTGTTTCGTACAGCAACTGTTCACAGTTATGATGGTGATGATAAGTTTGCAACCAATCCTCAATTTTACTCTCTTTGTAGCAAGGATAACTAAAGTAAGATCGTAAGCACAATCACAATCACATTTCACTTAGCAACTTCTTCACTTAACAATTGAGTTGCCTGTCCCAATTGTAATCATTAAACAACTACCTTAATACAAATCAATTTCCTCTTTTACTGAGCAAAAAACTGTAAACATGACTTTTCTTTGGTGAAAGAATTAAATACCAAAACATAGATCAAATTTTGGTATTCAGTACTTGCACTGATCATCCAGATACAATTGTAATTAATGATTCCTTTATTATATTACTGAAAACAGAATAATAGAGCTGATAGACCTAGGAATCTTCTAGTTAAAAGGCCTTGTCTAAGGCAGGAGTCCTTATTCCATACCAGACAAATAGTTCCCCCTCCTGGTTCAATCACTAGTATTTCAAAGTCTTGGTTCTTTGCTGTGATTGAACTAGGCTTTTCTTATTATTTTGTACCATATGGATTTGTTATCTCTGCCATTTTAATGCATTTATAGTTTGTAGTTGGTCAGCCAACTGCAAATCCATGTGGTGGTGGTATTGTTTGATGTGTTTTTAACAAATCCATGTTCACTTCCAATTAACGCCTTGTGCATTTCTAGGTACTCACAAATCCACTAATTATCTTTTCCTGGATTTTCACAGGTATTGATTTCAAGCTAATTAGTCTGTAGTTTCCTGAATCTACTTTTTTTTTTTTGATAATTATGATTGGAATCACATCAACTCTTTTCCAGTCCTCTGACAATTCTCCCTCGCTCTAAGAGCTTTAAAGTTTTTGTTCAGTGATTCTGAAATCACATCTGCCAGTTCCTTCAGTATCCTGGAATGTAAACCATCTGTCCAGGTGATTTGTACTTGTCAATAGCGGATAGGGTGTTCTTTTACCAATTTCTTACCTATTTTGACCTGTATTCCTAAATTAGCTACGGTCTAGTTTGTCAAATAACTTACTGAAGTTCAAGTACACTATTCATAGCATTTCACTAGTCCACTAATTTAGTCACTTTATTTAAAGAAGAGAATAAGTTTTCTCTGCCATGATCTGTTTTTTTTTAAAAAACAAACTCTTGTTGGCTTCTAATAATAGCTTTGTTTGTTTCTAGGTGTTTACAGATTCGTTGCATTATTTTTTAGGTTCTTCCCAGGTAATGATGTCAGATTGATGCACTATATTTTGTGCATCCATTTTTTTTGAAAGTCTGGAACTACATCAGCTCTTTTCCAGTTCTCTGATGGTTTTTCAGTGCTTCAGGATTTTGGGAAGATACGATTCAGAGATTCCGAAATCATGTCTGTCATGATTTGCCAGCTCCTTCAAAATCCTGATTTGAACTTATCTAGAGTGGATAGATGTTGTTTTACCATTTTCTTGCCTATTTTGAGTAGTATTCCTAATCTTTCTTTTACAATGCTGCTTTCTATAGTTTTTTCCAGTGGTGAAATGAACTTACCTTTGCTACCGGTTTGGGAATGTGAGTGTGTGCTCCTCTTCTGCGCATGCGCAGAGCCTTCTGCACATGAACAGAGGGTAAAAAATGGGACGTAATGACATCCCGGCGGTTGGGCAGAGCCTCCCGTTGCCGGCACTACCGGTTCGCGTGAGTTGGATAGATCAGGCCAGATTTCACCACTGGTTTTTTCCCTTTTGTGCAAAGACAAATGCAAAGAATGAATTAAGCATGAGGAAGTCCTGCTTTCTCTCTGCTGCTTGCTATCTCTCCCATTAGTAAATTGATTGTTTCTTTTATTTTTTTTTACATATTAAAAGAAACTTTTTTTTTATTTTTGTCATTTGTTGCAAGTGTTAATTCATTGTAATCCTTATCTTATTTGACTTCAGGTTTGCAGATGAGTATTTGTTGGTATTCTGCTTTCTAAGAGCTTTCTAAGCATTTTGAGTAGTTTTCCCTTTTAAGATATTTATCCATGAAATCCTTCCCAAACTCTCTTTATGTTTTTTGAAATTAGCTTTCTTAAAGTTTAAGACAGTAATTTCACCTTGTTCTATTGGCTGTATCTGGATTATATTGAATTCCTATATCACATGATCACTGTCTCCCAAAGTTCCCGTAACTTCAAAACCCTCGATCGTTTTATCTCTGTTAGTAAGGATTAAATCCAATAGCCTGACCACCTAGTTCCCTCCTCTACCTTTTGAGTACAATATTTTCTGATAGGTTTGTCAGAAACCTGTTTGATTTCCCACCTAAGTAGAGTTTGTCTCCCAGTTGATGTCAGGGTAATTAAAGTCCACCATTGCTATTCTGGATATCTTGTGGACATATTCCTGCACATCTTAGCTAACTGATTAGCAAAAAAGTTCATCTATTTTCTCTGGTTGGATGGATGGTCTATAGTCAGTGGTGGGATTCAGCCAGTTTGCACCACTTCGGGAGAATCAGTTGTTAACTTTCTGAGCAATTTGGTGACCTGGTTGTTGGAAGAAATCATTAGGGCAGAGAACCAGTTGTTAAATTATTTGAATCCCACCACTGTCTATAGCGTATACCTATCGCAAAGTCATTCCTTTTTCCTTGTTAACCCATACACATTCAAGGGTTTGTTTCTTTTTTTGCATTTCTATAGAGTGTAATCATCTCTTATATATAATGCAACTCCGCCTCAACTTTTATTGGGGTTGTTTCTTTTGAACAAGTTAAAAACTTCTAGGTTTATGTTTCATAAACATTCTAGATTATTTCAGGCATGGTTTCATCCCACCAAAATTTGTATTGTATTTGTCTTCCTGTGCTACAACTTCAAGTTTGCCCTGTTCATTCCTCATACTTTTAGCATCCCATGCAGAAGTGGGGTGCTGGACCACTTGAGCCACCGCTGGCTGCTGTACCAGAGCCTGCATGGCAATGGCCAGACCCACGGTAGATATGGATGCTGCTTCAGTCAAGCTCAAACTGGTGGTGGTGCTGGCCACTCTTGGGCATTGCAGGCTTTAAGCTCATTGAAGGCTTCTCTCAGAAAATTGATTCCTATGCAAAAATGACCTTGGGATGGGGGGGGTCTGGCTTGCCTCATGCTGCTCCGCAGTAATTTTCAGTGCATGGTACCCTGTGGCAGATTCCCAGGAGAAGATTATTCTGGAGGGTTTCTTTGCCCAATCCTCCATTTTCCCAATCCCTATAAACCATTGGTGCTAGTTTTCTAGCATCTCTGCTCCTTTCCCAAGTTCAGGGTAGCCACCACTGCTCCAGGGACTTGAAGTGCCTTCTTCCCATCTCTTCTGGCTAGTTCTCATGGTTAAAATTCCATGCACAATCCCCACAGTAGACAAGGGTCTCTAGATCAGGGGTTTGCAAACTTGGCTCTTTTAAGACTTGTGGACTTCAACTCCCAGAGTTCCTCAGCCAGCAAAGCAAAGCTGGCTGAAGAACTCTGGGAGTTGAACTCCATAAGTCTTAAAAGAGCCAAGTTTGCAGACCCCTGATCTAGATGGATCATTATTGCAGATCTGACTTAATGACAGACCTGTCCCAGCTTAGACTTTCAGGAAAGAAAGACTTTCAACTTCATTTGTAGTGAAAGATATACTTTTAGAGAAGCCAAGCGGTTACAGTATAGCAAAGCCAGATCTGAGAATTTTCGGCGTAACCCTGGTAACTTTCCCTTGTCCCAGGCCCTCCCCCTTTGGTTATTTTGGTGGTGTCCAATAAGATTAAAATTAAGTGTTAGTTAACAATTGCACAATTTGGCACCTCTTTGGATGGGAGTTTTGCATTCAATTCCTAGGCTTGTATCCTTGGATCTTTCCATTGTCTCTGGATGGCACCTCTAATTCCTGTCATCTCCCCTTCCTATCTTCCATTCCCCCTCTTCACATTTTATTGCAGGCTGCCATCAAAGCGAAGTGAAGTAGGACTCAAGTGGTCAAATGGCAGATCTGACGAAAAGTAGCAAAGTAGCAAAGTATCATTCTATTCTACTCCATTCTGTTCTAATATATACATATATGAGGTTTTCACGGGTGTTTGTATGTAGGTCTTTGGTTATTCGGGTTTTCTCCCGCGTAAAATTGGAAGTGTCTTGGCGACGTTTCGACGAAGTCTCATTCGTCATTTTTCAGGCTTCAGCTTCGTGCTTCTGGGAGCAATGTGTGATCGCAGCTGTTTCTTCCTTTTAACTGCTAGTGGGAGTTTGAACTGATTGGGTGGGAGCTTGACTGTGCTCTGATTGGATGGGGTTTTTTTGTGCTCTGATTGGCTGGGGTGTGTCTTGTTTGGGAGGGTGCTTGTTTGTGCTCAGATTAGTCTGTGTTGCAGGGGGATTTGAGCTGGTGAGCTGCATTGCTGTTGTTTGGCTTCGTGGTCGTGGTCGTGCTACATCTTCATAGTGGGTGTCAGTCTGCTGCATGTATGGATTGGAGGGGTTTGAAATGGCTAATGTTGCAGCTGCGGTCTGGCTTCTGGTCCTTGGTCGTGCTTCATGATCAGTGTGGGTTTGGGTCTGCTTTCTGGGTGGATGTGTGGTGGTGATTTTTAACCTATTGAGAAACACTGTTCTTTGAATGATTGCTTGTGAAGTTTCTGGCTTAGCATTCTTAAGAGACGTCTTCTGCTGGAGAAGGAGTCTTCAGTGACATTACTGAAGAGAAGTTCTCTTTAAATCCTGTCTCAGGTACTGGACACAAATTGCTTATGTATATTGCTTGGATGCCACAATTCTAGATTAAACTCTTCTGATACCTTTCACCTCACTAGGTAGGATCATCAGTGCAACACTGGCACCTAGTGGCCACAAACGTTATTAAAGGAATTGGGATAGTTGCAAGGAATTACACACATTTTTTCCAGAGATTTCCTTCCATGATTTACTTATTACATTGTTTCTCAATAGCCTTGTCTTGTAAAGATCACAAACGCTACTAATTTCTTTCAATAACTGATTTAAACTTTCAGAGACATCCCAAGCTCATCTTATGATTTTGACTTTAATGATCTGCAGAAAATAGGCAAAAACACAACTTTCCAAGATAAAGGTCAAATTGGTTTATTCAAAAATCATGTTAACTAACAAGTAGAAGCAATATAGAGAATTGAACAAAATTTATAAAAATAAATGCCATGCATGTAAAGAAGGAATGTTTTGTTTGCTGCATAAATTGGAAAACCAAGGATTGCAACACCAGTCTTACCCAGTGATAAAAATGGGTTCCTATTGTTAGAAGAATAATCTGGGGGTTTCATGAGCCAGAGTGTTGCCAGAAGAAATCAAAAAGTAAAATCCAGACATATTGTAAGAAAGAAGATTAATTTATTCTAAAGAATAAAGAGATTTGTTTTGGAGGGGAGTCTAAGAAAGAATGGGATCCAGAGACTTGGTTTTATCCTTGGTGTGAGTTTGGGGGTGTGCATGTATATGCTGTTTTTAGTCTGTCTTCCTGTGCCAATTGAGGTGTTTCTACCCTGGGTTTTATTCCTGAGGTACATGTGAAATCCAGAAAGAAAGATCACCCTCTCCCTCAGATATATAGATTCCTCCTCCCTATGTTTGGATTTATTATAAGAAGATCTGGCGTCTTCCTTTCCCTGAGGGAAGTCCTATTCTTTGATGGAGACAGTGAGATGCTAGAAAGGGGAGGCAGATCAGAGGCCTTTAAACTTCTAACAATTCCCCCCTTTGCCTAGGATCCTGAACATCCAATTTGAAGGTTCCTTTATTTGGCCAAATCTGATTACTTGCTCATCCCTGAACTCAGTCCACAATCATTACATAATTGTTGTGCATACGCTTTCTTCATTCCTGCCTAGATAGGCAATTTCTTCTTGTCTCTCCGTATAGAGATTCTCCCTATACAGATTCTGATGAAAGTCCAGAATGCAGAGTTTTCCATACGTCTGCTGAGTTTTCCAAACTTCATAGCAAGACTCTTCTGCAGAGTCTCCCACTGTCAAGATTAAACTGCTTGGCTTCTTTCCGATCTATTGCTATTCAGCTTGCCATTGAACTCTGTGTGTGTGTGTGAGAGAGAGAGACAGAGACAGAGAGCGCGGAAGGGTGGAATGGAATGCTGAGAGTTTGTGCATGAAGCTTGAGATCCTGGAAACCATCACGGTCAATTTAATAAGCATTTTAAAAGACAAGCAAATGGGAAAAGGAAAGCACAGTTGCAATCAAGTGATTTCCTACTTAGTGACAGAGTTTAGTGACAGAGCTGCCAGTCCCAATTCTGCTAAACGAGAGCTATTTCTTTATTCTTTAAAAAGATGTTATCCATAGGCAAAAGTGTAACATCTAGCAATGGGACTAAAAGGGAATAAGCAATAATTGTCCAGGAAAAGCAGTTTGGGTTGGCAATTTGTTCTGTTCAGATAGATACTGCTTTAAACATAACTGTGCATGTTAATTATTTTTCTTGTTGTTTATTCAAGCAATTTATCTCTTTTCAGTTTTCCACTTGTCACATAAAGTCACCATTGTGGTTCCAGAAAGTGTTCTTCTCATTGTCCTTGGCATCTTCCTGGGTGGCATTGTATATGCAGCTGATCATATTGCCTCCTTCACCCTTACACCAACAATTTTTTTCTTCTACCTGTTGCCACCTATTGTATTAGATGCCGGATACTTCATGCCAAACCGACTATTCTTTGGCAACTTAGGGACAATTCTTCTATATGCTGTCATTGGGACCATCTGGAATGCTGCTGCCACAGGCTTCTCTCTTTATGGAATCTATCTTACTGGAATAATAGGTAAGACTGAATTTTCAGACACACTGTTATTTCATTATTAGCAATTCATAAATAATTTGCACCTTTTAATAAAGGATAGAGAATGCCACACGAAGAAAGTATTTGAATTCTAAATGATTAAACATGATACAAATACCTCAAATTATACTTCCTTAAGCATGAAGTATTTGTGGCACCAAAATGGGCACACATTACTATTTCCAAGTATTTCTTGGTAACTATAACTGATTAAAATTAATATATATGGCCATGTGGAGTCCTTAATGCTCTCTGAGCTTAGTGGTTTTCTTGCAGCTGTTTCATTACCAAACTAGATAATATCATTAATGCTAAAAGGGATGTACATTTTATGTATTGGCTTGCTTTTTTAGTGTTAGTGGGAGTAATCTTGATATTTCCTTTATTGGGCTTTGTTGACAGTTAGCTTTGTTTGCATCCTTGTTTGGGATGTTAGTGTTGGTGTTAATTCTAGTCTCTGCTCATCTGGATGTTGATTTGTGGTAAGGAGGTATTTTGGTCTTCTTGTTCCTATTTTAGCTTGCTGATTGACTCTTTTGAATGGTATGTAGATGCTGTTTATGTCTATCTGAAAAATCGGCCATCCACAGGCACATAGATATAAACAGAAATGATTCAGCCATGTATACATGGAATTTATAGCTATTATAAGTTGAGCCATTGTTTTTTTTTTTAAAGTTCGGATTTTCTTCAATTAGATCTGTCATTATCTTTTTTGCTTAATGATTTGAATTAATTGTCCTATCTTCATGAATGGTGTTCATTAATGGATCATTTCTTATGACAAGCTAATCTCATAAATTCTTCAATTTACCAAAACTAGCTATTCAGTATCTGAAAGAATAAACAAATTGAAAAATCAAGAAACCAATTCAAAGTCAAATGTCAGTGATGGCTGGTAAGGATTCTGTCAGATTGGTAGTTAAGGATAAGCCTGACAAATCAACTGCTTGATTTATGCTTAGGTTACCTTCAACGGGGTAATGAAATATAATCTGGGGTCCTCCAGATGTGTCACAACCATTAACTGTGCTGGTTAGGGATACCAGAAGTGGGACTTCACCACACCTAGTGATCAAAGACTAACACGTATAATAACAATAATAATAACAATAATAACATATAACAACAATAATATTGTTGCTATAGAAATATGATCAGAATTACAGTAAAAGAGATTTTACATTTCCTGGGGTTTACTATTTGACAGTGCAATTGTTGCTGATGCTGGACTGCTTTTCACTCAAGATAAAAAGGGTACTGTGTCAGTGGATTTGTCAGTGAATATAAGAAATAAACTTCAGCTTGTAATAAAATTATTATCTTTACATTTAAAAGACATTGTGTCAGATATTTTATCATGTGTGATAAAAAAAAAATTAAAGCAAAATCAGATTAGGTACATGCAAGATTTGCCTTGTTTCTTCTAAGTTTCACTAAATGCTAGTTTGCCCTTGTTGATAGAATTTAGTTTTTCCAAGCCCTGTATGTGTTGACTTTTCTTTAATATCTTAAGGATGGAAAGAAGGAAAAAGTTCTACATTAGATATTTTGCATATATCTAATGTAGAATTTTTTTACTTGTCATTTTCAACAGTGTTTCCATTTCTTATACAGTATAGTAATTGAGTTTTTGTTAATATGTTTGAATATTAAATTTAGTGATACTTTAGTACTTAATTGTGCTGAAAGACTACATTGCCATTAATGTTGGAAAAAATTAATATTAGCTTACTTATTTCTTCAAGATTATAATGAGGAATCTAATTTTTTTTAATTTATAAAATTTATAGGCTGCCCATTTTACTATCAATGACTCTGGGTGGTTTACAACGATTACAACATCGTAAAAGAAGAATATAAAACAGAACATTAAAGCATTAAAGCATTTAGCATTAAAGTTAAAACATTAAAATCAACAACAAACTGGATAAAATGGGGCCAATACATAACTGGAGGGGAGGAGAAGTGGAGGACTAATTCACTAGTGCAGCTAATTACTCAGAAAGTACTTCTCCTTCGTAAGAACTATTCAAACAATGTTTAGATTGTTTCTTTGGGAACACTTTAATTTAGATTTCTAATTTCTTAGGGCCTAATGGGAATTTCCAATCTGGCTCAGTAATTCTATATTTTTTTATGATCTACTTTCCTCTTTTAGGTGAACTTCATAGTGGATTGCTAGATTTTCTCTTATTTGGCAGTTTAATAGCTGCAGTAGATCCTGTTGCTGTGATCGCTGTGTTTGAGGAAGTTCATGTCAATGATGTTCTCTTCATAATTGTTTTTGGAGAATCACTGCTCAATGATGCTGTAACTGTGGTAAGACTCCCTTTGAAAACTTGTTGTTGCTGAAATTCTGATTGATCAGAAATGTACTGAAAAATTTAGGCTTAAGAAATTTAGATTTGAAAATAAGTAATGTAATAATGTTTAAAACATCAGCAGAGAGATAGTATCAAGATCACAAGAAATAATAGCACTGCTTTACTAGTGAGTAGTGAGCCACACTTGGAACATCTGAGTCCAGTCCTGGTTGCCAAGATAGAAAAAAGATGTTGAGGCCCTAGAAAGAATGCAGAGAAGAGCAAAGAAAAAAGAAAAAAAAAAGATCAAGGAAGGTCTGGAAACTAAATTCTTCAATGAATAATTAAGGGAACTAGGGAGCTGTCTAGTTCAGGGGTCTCCATCCAACCTTGGCAACTTTAAGACTTGTGGACTTCAACTCCCAGAGTTCCTGGCTGAGGAACTCTGGGAATTGAAGTCCACAAATCTTAAAGTTGCCAAGGTTGGATGGAGACCCCTGAACTAGACAGCTCCCTAATTCCCTTAATTAGTCCACAAGTCTTAAAGTTACCAAGTTGAGGTCCACAAGTTTTAAAGTTGCCAAGGTTGGAGACACTGGTCTAGTTTAATGAAGAGAAAGACTAGGGTGATAAGATAGCAGTATTCCAATATTTGAGGAGCTATCACAGAGAAGCGGTCAACCTAATCTCCAGTGCACTTGACGGGAGAACAATAGGTAGTGGGCGTGGATCAGTAAAAAGAGATTTAATCTAGAACAGAAGAGAAGTTTCTGACAGCAAGAACAATTAATCAGTGGAATGGTTGCCTCCAGAAATTGTGGATACTCAATCACTGGAGGTTTTCAGTCACAGCCAATGAGCAGCCATTTGTCTGGAATGATATAGGATCTCCAGCATGTGCAGCGATTGAATTAGAAGATCTTCAAGGTTCCTTCCAACATTATTATTTTATGTTCAAAACTGAAAAGTAATCTATTAATTTATTAGACTGACTAGGAAACATTTTTAGCCTGCAAATCATGTTTTTAAATAATTAAAATGTTTCTCACGTGTACAAAAAGTGAAACATTACATAGGGCCAACTGAAATCCATTTTCTGGCTCCCACTGACCTTTGTGAATATTTTTTTTGTATGCAATGTTGAGGAGAAAATTAGGTATTTTAAGTTTTTTTAGATCCTGAAGACAATTTATTTTGCCTCATAATTTTCTAACATCTTCTCCCTCACAAACAAAATATTGAGTGATCAGATTAAGTGATAATACTAGCTAGAATTTCTCCATACCCTTTTTACTGTATTTCGTATACAGTAAAATATCCCTATCCTTGTTTTACTGTATTCCTTATATAATAAAATATGTTAGCTTTTTAATATGATTTTGAAACATTTGTTATTTGTTAAGATATTGAATATGGAAGCTAGTTTGGTACAGCAATTAAGATATCTGGCTAAAAACTGGGAGAAAATGAATTCTAGTCCCACTTTAGGCATAAAGCCACTTTCTTTCAACCCTAGAAAGGAAGCAATGGCAAATTCCTTTTGAAAAACAAAATTGCAGGGACTTGTCCAGGCAGTCTTGAAAATGAGATCCAATTGAATGGAGGGGGGAAAACCTTTTTACATAAGCATTTCATCCATGTTTATTTAAATGAATATTCTAATTTATTTTAATTTTGTCTCATATTATTTATTCATGAAACCACAATTTTATTTCCCTTTTAGGTGCTGTATAATGTGTTTGAGTCTTTTGTTTCAATAGGAGCTGAATATGTGACCGGTGTAGAATGCATAAAAGGCATAGGTTGGTAGCTATTTATGATGATAGATAGATAGATAGGCAGACAGACAGACAGACAGACAAAGTCAGACAGTATTTCATATACATATATATTAATATGTTCCCATGTCTTGTAAATAATATATATTGGAAAGCAGAAATTAATATTTAAACAATCATAACTTTGCAGCCAAGGCAAGTATTTTTGACCTTTGCAACATCTCTTTCAGTCATATATTCACCATTATAATAAGTTAATACATATTGTCCTATGCTGGACCTTCTCCCTTCCTCTTATTTTTCTTCTTTGTAGCTTGGAGGGATTGGAAAGGAAGGGATTACCACAAGGCAATAAGAAGGCACATAATTGAAATGTACATTGAAAGGGAAGGTACTGGTGCTGGTTGTTTGCCTAACAAGTTTGGGCTAGGAGCCGTGAGCACACTTTGCAAACAGACAGTGTATTGCCATTTAGAACAGAATATAGAATAATAGGGTTAGGGTTAGAAAGAATCTTGGAGGTCTTCTAGTCCAAGCTTCTGCCCAATACCATTCCAGACTTTCCTTCAACTTGATGGCTTGATTTCTTTTGAACAATTTGTATCTTCTGCTTACGGTTTCCAATAATGAATACTTACTATATATGCATAAACTGTATTGGACTTCTATATGGACCCTATTAAAAAGCAAAAGTAATTAAAACTTCAGTAAGGCAGTGGACCACAATATACTATTTGGTAAGATAGAACAATATGGAATTGACTGCACCACAATCAGATGGATCCATACCATCTGGATGTGGTTGGTTGGCTGACCAACCACATTCAACCTGTAGTCTTACTGGAACTACATCTACATGGAGGGAAGTATGCAGCGGGGTATCTCAAGTTTCTCTCTTAGGCTTAGGACTCTTCAACATTTTCATAAACAATTTAGATGAGGGGATAGAGGGAGAATTGATGAAATTTGCAGATGACACTAAGGTGGCAGGAATAGCCAAATTTTAGAAGATAAGCTCAAGATCCAGCAGGAACTTGACAGACTTGAACATTGGGCCCTATTCAACAAAATGAAATTCAATTGTGAGAAAAGTAAAGTTTTAAGCTTAGGTAAGAAAAACCAAATGCACAGGTACAGAATAGGCAGAATCTGGCTCAATAGTAGTGAGTGTGAGGGGGATCAATGAGTCCTAATGGACAACCACTTAAATATCAGCCAGCACGGTGCTGCAGCTGCTAAAAAAGCAAACACAGTCCTGAGGGCTTCATTAACAGAGGAATAGCATCATCAGAAATGTTAGTGTTAGTTAGTGTATATCTAATGAAAAGAAGGGTTGACATGATAGCCACCAAAATCTAAGGGGCTGCCACAAAGAAAAGGCAACTTATTCTCCAAAGCACTTGAAGGCAGGACAAGAAACAACATGGACACTTATGAAGGAGAGATCCAATCTAAAAATAAGGAGAAATTTCCTGATAGCAGCTCATGAAACAGCTCATGAAACAGCTTGCTTTCAAAAGTTGTGAGTTCTTGAGTTCTGGAGACATTTTTGTCAATTTTTTTTTAAAGTTAAAATATAAAAATTCCAAAAGATTAAACAAACAAACAAGACATTTAAAAAATGAATTGGAAAGAACCCCCCCGCCACATATATATACATACATATAAAACAGACCCAAATTTTTTTTTAACTACTAAATCTGTTTGAAAATTGCTGACATGTCATCTGTATAATGTATTAATGACAAAACAATTAACAGGAAAAATATTAATGATAAAAAGACAAAGTTAAAGTTTCAAAATTCTCTGTTAATAAACTATTATTGTAATCAGGTAATAGGAAAGTTTCCATGACATGGATCAAATATTGACGTTTTAAAAAGATTTTAAAGAAGATATTGGGCAGCCATTTTTCTGAAATGGTATAAATCTCCTAGTTAAGCAAAGGTTGAATTAGAAGACATCCAAAGTCCCTTCCAACTCAACTATTCTATTCTATTCTATTCTATTCTATTCTATTCTATTCTATTCTATTCTATTCTATTCTATTCTATTCTATTCTTATTTCTATTTATTTCTATTCTATTAACAAAGTTTAATTTTTATGTTATTTTATTGCAGTATCTTTCTTTGTGGTGAGCCTTGGAGGTACTTTTATTGGCATTACGTTTGCATTTCTGCTCTCATTTATCACTCGTTTCACAAAGCATGTCAGAATAATTGAGCCTGGATTTGTATTTGTCATTTCTTATCTCTCCTACTTGACAGCTGAGATGCTGTCATTATCTGCCATCCTTGCGTAAGTTTCTATTGTTTTTTTTTTACTAGAGGAAATTGTCATTTAATTTACAGTTTCTCACTAATTTGAAAAAGTAAGCTATATTTAAAAGTTAAACTGTATGTTTAACAGTATATAACTGTATGTATTCATGCTGAAAATCAGTTTACACAGCTATTTACATTGTACATATGATCTAGCTGGCCTGCATATGCAGTCCAGGTGTGGAATCCAGCTATAGAGTATGTAAATCAGGGGCATTAATGTGTAAATTAATTATAAATTGATAGTTTAGTAATAAATCCATAGGGTAGGAAAAAGGAGGGTATCAAGAGGGGAATTTACATGGTCAATGAAGATGTTGCCTTTTGGCTTTTCACATATTCTACTGTGTTTCCCCGAAAATAAGACCTTATCTTACATTTTTTTGAACCCTGAAATAAGCGCTTTATTGCCATGCACTCAAAAGCCCAGTTGGGCTTATTATCAGGGAATGTCTTATTTTGGGAAAAACAGAATAAAATTATGGGTAATGTGCTTTCTACGTACAAACTGCTCCAAATACAATGTCACATAGCTGCTGATTCTTTTCACATAAAATTACATACAATCCAATAACATTTCAAAACACCAGAATATTACAAAGATGCATTTTTACATTATTAGAAAGAGGAATTTTCTAATGTCTTATGGCTGTACAGGTAGTTCTCGACCTATTATCATAATGGAGCCCAAAATCATAGTCATAGGTTGTTATAGATGTGAAGAGCTGCCCACTTAGCAACCACAATTCCAGTTTAACATTGTGATGATTTAGGAACTGCACGGACATCCTCAGGTCGGGGAGGCCCAGTGCAAACCCAGGCCTATACTGCAACATCTCCCCAGCTCACATATGGTCTGTGCTGGGCCTCTCAGAGCCCCTACTATCCTGAGGCACCTCTTGTACAGTTTCCTGCCCTGCTGGGTCTCACAATCTTGGGTCTCATCCCTGACCATCATGCCTTGTTCCACTTTCCTCTTCTGAAGATCATCTTTTCAAAAGAGCATCCAGACAATGCTATATGAAGTCTTTCTACGCCCATAACTGGGTTGTCAGCCAACACATTATTTAGCAGATACATTTATTTACTTGTTTATTTATACTTCATATTAATTTAACAAAAATTACGATTTAGAAAAAAGGATCACAAGGATACATGACTAAGATGTTCAGTGTATTTTTCCAGGATAACGTTCTGTGGTATCTGCTGTCAGAAATATGTCAAAGCAAATATTTCAGACCAATCTTCTACCACTGTGAGGTACTCCATGAAAATGCTAGCAAGTGGTGCAGAAACTATTATTTTTATGTTCCTGGGAATTTCTGCTGTTAATCCTAAAATCTGGATTTGGAACACTGCTTTCATAATCCTGACACTGATTTTCATCTCTATCTATAGAATCATTGGTAAGAGAATTTTTTTACCTTTGTTAATATTAATTAAATAGAACTATTAGTATTTTCATAATATGGGTCAGATAAGAAGACTATGTTCTGTCCTCAGAACATTTGCTGCTCTGGCAGAACATGAGGACATTTCTATTGTAACTTCTTGTTCTGTGTTCAAATGTATGGTATTCTGCCTTTATAACAGTAATGTGTTTTGCATTTAGCTAGTTTATAACTAACATTTGGCTCTGCCAGCCAAAACAGTTGCAGCATATTCCCTTCACAAGGAAGTGTTCAGGGATTAATACATACTTCCTTTCCTGTTTCATCACTTCCTATTCAAGCATTGGTGAGAAAGAGATGGGAAGTGAGCTTATTCCATCCTTCAACTTCCATGCAGAGAAGCTACTTATAGTTCTTAAACTTCAATCTCATCAGGAGGTATTGCAGATGGGAAATGTATCCTTTCACACCTTTAGGCAGTTTAGGCTCTATAGGGCAGTGTTGACAAATCTTTTCATTACCGAGTGCTGAAACAGGAGCAGGCGTGCATGCGCCTGCATGCCAGAAACCAAAAGATCAGAACAACAGAAGAACAGCAGCGGCAGCATCCACAGGGCGAGGGGCAGGAGTGACCAGCTGGTCCCTGCAACCGCTCCCCTGCAGGCAAGCTGGGCCCTATCCATCCATGCATACTCCTCCGGCCCTCCTGGAGCAGCTCACCTCCCTGATGGCAGCTGCTCCAGCATCCAAGAACTGCTGCTGCCCCCTCGCCCCCAGTGGTGGTTGCTGCTGCTGCTTTTGGGGTACCCGAGCCAGCCAGGCGCACCGGACCGCAGATGAGTGTTGATCCTGCAGGCTGGAGTGCTGATGTCAAGGTTCCAGAAAACCCCTCCTGCAGAAAGACTCCAAAACCAATATCTTTCAAAGTTCTTTTGCTAGCATAGGTAAACTGGTACAGTTGGAGGAAAACTGAAACTGGGGATTCCGGTTCGTCCCTCAGTAATACAAACCCCAAAATCTCCACCCTCATGACCCCTCTGCCGATCACATGCTCCAATCCTCAACCGTCCCATGTCGAAGCATCACTCCAGCCACTCCTTCTGCAGATGTGAACCCAGCCTGACCTTGACCGGCAGAAAAATGTTATTATGTCTAATCATCCCTTGCACTACCACCCTCCTCCCCTTCTTTCCCACAGAGGAGAATTGTGGCAGCGCATACTAGCCTTTGGCTTAGTATGGCTTCCAAAGCTGACAGGCATCTCCCCTTGCAGAAGAAAATACATCCTAGAAAAGAAAACAGACAAAAACCAAAAATGGGGTTAATGCCAACTACGTCCCCTTCTAAACCCCGTCCCCAGGAGGATCTTTAGGTTTGTCAGGGAATTTATCATGAAATTGTTTGACTAGAGCATCAGCATTTACATCCCAGCTTTTTACCCAAGTAGTTTCAGACAATGGGTAACCCTTCCAGAGGAGGCTACTCAAAAAGCCTGTTTAGGCAGGGCGGGAGGAAAGCTCTGGGCCATCTGTCCTGGTTGACAGCTCTGTGACCGCCACAGTAGTGAAATTCAACAAGTTCTATCCGGCTTGGGAGAACTGGTAGCATCAGTGGTGGGAGGCTCCACCCACCCACCCATATGTCATCATGTTCTGTTTTTGACCCTTTGTGCATGCACAGAAGGCGCTGCGCATGCGTGAAGGAGGCGCACGCTGTCACATTTGTGAACCAGTAGCGAAGGTAAGTGAATTTCACTCCTGGACCACCAGGATCCCCTCTCCGCATCCTTGGGCACGCGAGCCATCGCCCATTGCTCTTCCGGGTTCTGACACAATGGCCAGCTGGTCTTCACGCAAATGGGAGCGCCGGAAACTGGAAGAGCAACTGGCCAGTGCACATGCATGCGCCAGAAACCAGAAGATCATCTTCCAGGTACGCAAATGTGCATCAGTCAGCTGCTCTTCCAGTTTCCAGCTCTGCCGCATGCATGAAGACCAGCTGCCTGACGCACTAAAACCAAGAACAGCAACAGACAACGGCTTGCGTGCCTGGAGAGAAGGCTCTGCGTGCCATTTCTGGCACACGTGCCATAGATTCGCCATCACAGGTATAGGGATATATATATATTTTAGCTTAAACAGTAGGTAGGCCATATAATAGCTAAGAGCACATGGTCTCTTTTATGGATCAGGCTGCTAGTTATTCATACACAAGTGCCTTATTCATGTAACCATATGCCATTTTTTTATTTTCTTCTAGTTTTACCTGAACTTGCAGCATTTAGAAAAGATTAGATAACAAAATACTATCTCCTTCATTGAATGACAAGAAAGGTTAACTGGTTGGAAAGCTTTTTATAGAGTCACTGGGTTGTGGTTTAGTGAGTCCAGGATAGAAGTTCTATCCACAAAAAAACTATTTTCTTGTACAAAAAATAATCTCTTTTAGTTTCTATTTTCTAACTACTTCTATACTTATTTAATTATAATTTCTATCTGTGTATTATTGCTATGTTTTTATTCTTACGTATGTAACTTTTTTTATCTTAACTCTTTCTTAACTTTTAAAACCTTTTCTTCCCACCACCAGTTCTTCAACTCTTCATCATATCTGTCTTAATTCCTAATGAAATGTGTGCTATTCTGATATCTTTGATACATTTGTTTAAACAGGTGTAATTTTTCAGACTTGGATTCTAAATCGCTATCGAATGGTACAGCTGGGAATAATTGACCAAGTAGTAATGTCATATGGTGGTCTCCGTGGTGCTGTTGCCTTTGCCTTAGTCGTACTTTTGGACGAAAATAAAGTGCAAGATAAAAACTTATTTGTCAGCACAACTCTCGTAGTTGTATTTTTCACTGTAATAATCCAGGTATTCAATTCAATTTTTCCTAAAATAAAAAATAAAAATCCTTGTCATAGAAGGCAAAAGGTTGTACAGATAATCCTTGAGTTATAACAATGAAGTTAGTGAAGTTCGAAGCTAAAACAGGACTGAAAAAAGTGACTTAAAACCGTTTTTCAAAATTACGACTGTTGCAGCATCCCCAGGGTCACGTGATCAAAATTCAGACACTTGGCAACTAACTCATAACAGTTGCACCTTCTTGGGGTCATGTGATCACTTTTTGCAATTTTTTGATGAGCAAAGCCAATGGGGAAGCCAGATTCCTTTAATGGCTATTGTCAAGCCTGAATTTTACTTGGGTGTGGGATTGTTTATATCCTGGGGTGTTCTAATGTTAATTCAGTTTGATACAGTTTGAGCTGGAGGAGGATGAAGTCTTCAGTCACTACAACATGATTAGCTGATGAGTCATGCATAGTCCAATGGCTCACTAACTGGAGGAGGAGAGAAGTCACCAAGCAACTTGGTTGGACAATGTGACCTATTGTTTTGGAACTGAGAAACTGAGAACTGAAATTTTTATTAGGGTGAAAAGCCCAGGAATATTAGTACTGGCTTTTCACCAGTCGCGCTAAGATGGTATATCAAAATAAATTTGTTCTTAGAGGAAAAGCAATGCTTCGGAGTTCAATTTGCAATGGGTGTATTACTTGGAGCCTGACAATTATGTTATTAACAACTACACTGATTCACTTAACCATTGCACATAATAACTGTGTCAAGAAAGGTCATAAAATGGGACAAAAGTCGCTTAACAACTGTCTCACTTATTAACAGAAATTTTATCTCAATTGTGATTAGAAGTTTATTTATTTATTTATTTATTAATCCAATTTCTATACCGCCCTTCTCCCGAAGGACTCAGGGCGGTGTACAGCCATATTAAAAATACAAAAATACACATAATATAAATAAGAGATTTAAAAAACATTTACAACAAATATATTAATTGGCCAGATTGCTAAAACGGTCAAAGCCGACATAAAACCCTTTAAAATTTAAAAGCTATAATTAAAATACATTTAAAATACATTTAGGCTAGTCCCGCACGATTAAATAATAAAGTTTTTAATTCCCGCTTGAAGGTTCGGAGGTCGGGGAGTTGGCGTAACCCCGGAGATAACTCGTTCCAAAGAGCCGGTGCTGCCACAGAGAAGGCTCTCCCTCTGGGGGCCGCCAACCGACATTGTTTGGTCGACGGCACCCTGAGCAGGCCCACTCTGTTGAGGACTACCTGTACATGCATTGCGTGTTATGTCCTTTTGTAGTCTTTAGCCTAATATATGTGAAAGATCCCTTTGAATGCTGTTTTCTGCCTCAGGAATAATATATATATATGTATTCTATCTCAAGAATTATATATATATAATGTGCCCTTGGGGATTCAAAATATTGTAAGATGTAGGGTAGTGCCATGTGAACAGCACCATTTGCTGATCTATAAATCAAATCAGATATTACATGCATTTACACAGAAAAGCAGCAAATTAGTGCTTTTGAGATGCAGCCTTTTATCCCGTGTCTTTTATGTCCAGTTATATATCCAAAACAGTTTCTAAAAGTAGGTTCTGTACTGCCAAATAGAAGATAACTTTTCCATTTTAAAAAAATTGGAGGGAGAAAAGCTGGCCATTAAAAACTATGAACAAACTAAGACTATCTATTTTAAATAAAGAGATCCTATTTTATATTTTCACCATTTAAATCAAGTTACATTTTCCCACATAAAAATTAAAATATCTGTCATAAATGAGAATACATACGTTTAACGAACATTACTATTTATGAGACCTATATGAACGAGGCAAACCATTTCACTTACTTGCAAAAAGAACTATTTTCTTGTGGCCAAAGAACCGTCATTAAAAATGTTTCCAGAATACTATATTATCAACACCAAATTACCAAATATGAGGATATTTATGTATTATAATTATATAGAGATAGAACATTAACTTCCTTGGAACAAGCAGAATGTGTTTTGGAGTAAATAGAATAATCTATCAATCAGGTGTCAGGGTGTATTCATTTCCTAACCATAGCCATTCTAATGATATGTGAAAGAGTATCTAAATCACTATCTTTATTGAGTGATATGGATGTTTCATTCCTTTTTTTCATTCTTTAAATGTGTAATGTTTCTTTTAATTAAAACTAAAGTAATTTGTTCATTTTCCTTCAAAGGGTTTAACAATCAAGCCTTTAGTGCAATGGTTGAAGGTGAAAAAAAGTGAACACAGAGAACCCAAACTGAATGAGAAGCTCCATAGCAGGGTAAGCTAATTTATGTTCCAAAGAAATATAGTTTAAGGATCTAGACTGTCCTGCAAGCTACTTTTAAATAATAATATACTACCATTGTGATAGAGTCATTATACGGGAGATGAGTGGCATACACATTTAAATAAATGTTTTATTAAAAATAAATGTTTTATTAAATAAAATAAACTGTACTTTCCAATTTCATATTCATGTTTAAAATGTAGAGCAATTCCTATTGTTCCTTTGCAGTAAGGATGGAAATAATACTAAGGGAAATAATAGTAAATCAGTTGGAAAACTGACAATCTGGGTTTAAGACTTGAGCACCACATGACTGAGGGAGCTCCTGTTACTTGCCCCAGCTCCTTTCCACCTAGCAGTTTGAAAGCATGCAAATGAGAGTAGATAAATAAGTACCACTTTGGAGGGAAGATTACAGCATTCCATGTGCTTTAGCATATAATCATGTTGGCCATATGATCACCGAAATGTCTAGACAATGCTGGCTCCCTCAGCTAAGAAATAGAGATGAGCACCACTCCTAGACCAGAGGTTGGCAACCCGCAGCTCCAGAGCCACAAGCGGTTCTTTGGGCCCTCTGCTGTGGCTCCCTGTCCCATCACTGGTTCGCCCCGCCCCTCTTATTTCTTTTTTGGACTCCAGCCTGAAACGCCAGGAAGTGAAGGCTGCCTTACACACAAATGTGGCATGAAGGCAGGTGGTTGCCTGAAGGGAAGGGGGAGATGTACACAGAGAGAGAGAGAGAGAGAGAGAAAGAGAGAGAAACATAAGAGAGAGAAACACAGTGATACACAGAGAGGGGGTGAGAGAGACAGGTACAGAGTGATACATAGAGAGGGGGTGAGGGGGAAAGGGATAGATACAGAGGGAGAGGGACACAGGAAGAAGAGAGGGGGAGAGAGGGACAGAGACACAGAGAATAGTTTTGTGGCTGGGTAGGCATGGCTAAGTGGTCATGTGACTGGGTGGGAGTGAGTGACATGGAGTTGGCCATGCCCGCCCAGGTTTTATGATTCCCAGTGTGTGTTTTTTTCTGTAGGAAACAGGTCCAAGTGGCTTTTTGAGTGTTGCCAACCCCTGCCCTAGAGTTAGACATGACTGGATAGGGGAAAGCTTTACCTTTTTAAATGTATAATTAAAAAAACATTTTGGATTGGATAATTAAGCTTGGAAACTTAGGAGTAGGAGCCTAGATGGGTCAAGATAAGCTGAAATTAAATCCCTTCTAGATAAATATATCCTTTGTTGGTGAATAATCAGCTCAATTCCAACATTAGCTCTGGATGTGGATACACTTATCCTAAAGGAGCAGGTCTGTGATATGAGGAATTTCTTAGACTTGTGGTGCTGCCTATCCAACCACAACTGGATTGTGGAGCACCACAATCTCTGGAGGCAAGTTGTTCCACTGATTAATTGTTCTCATTATAAAAAAAAATCTGCTTCGTTCTAGCTTAGATCTCCCCTTGATAAATTTCCATCTATTACTTCTTGTCCTGCCCTCAAGTGTTTTAGAGAATAGGTTGACCCCCTCTTCTCTGTGACAGCGTCTCAAAAACTGGAAGAGTGTTATCATATTGACCCTGGTCCTTCTTTTTGTTAAACTAGATATACCCATTATATGTTTACCCTCCAGCCCTATAATCACCTTTGTTGTTATTCTCTATACTTCTTTTAGAGTCTCAACATCTTCTTTGTATCATGGTGACCAAAACTGAACTCAATATTCCAAATATGATCTTACCAAAGCAGTATAAAGGGATACTAACACTTTACATGATCTTGATAATATCCCTCTGTTGATACAGCACATTGCTGGCTCACTTGAGGGTGTGGTTTGGTTTTGTTTTGTCAGTTAGGTCCGCAATACTTGCTGAGGTTGTTGATCCATTTTGTTTTAGGTCTTTTTTGTGGATGGTTTTTACCAAGTGGAATCCATTCTATGACTACCTTGGTTCATCTGCCATCAGTTCTTCTTGCTATGTGACTAATCCATTTCCATTTCATTTCTTTTACTCTTGAAGATATCATATATCTTCATTTGTTTCATAATCCATGTGCATTTTTTATCTTGTCTTGTGATGCCAAGCACATATCTTTCCATAGCTCTTTGCGCCTCTCATAGCTTTTGTATCAATTGTGAGGTTAGTGTTCATGTTTTTATTTATTTTATTTTTATTTATTTATTTTGTCAAGTACATATTAGATAATATATATGTATAAGCATGAATTGAATACATAAAGTGAATACAATTAAAGGAAACATTAGGACAGGAATGGTAGGCATTCTGCACGTGCCTTACAGACCTCTTAGGAATGGGGTGAGGTCAACAGCAGACAGTCTTAGGTTAAAGTTTTGGGTTTTTTGGGATGAGACCACGGAGTCTGGTAGTGCATTCCAGGCATTAATACTAAAGTCATATTTTCTGCAAGTTTTGTTTGCATATGTTAGAACAGGCAGCACACACTGATCGAGAACTTTTCGTTTAGACATACGGGGGAAATTACACTTAGCTTGCTGAACGCCTGCCAATCACAGTTAACATGCCATTCAATTCCCTTTATTGTATCACCTTCCATTGAGATCCATTGGCCAAGAAGAACTACTACATCTAGTTCTTCTCCAGATATTGACTATAATATGACTATAAAATGTTTACAAAAGGAAAAATAATAATTTTATTTTGGATAAATTAAGGCTTGAGCCTGAAAGAATACAAAGTCCTGTCCTGGTATTATTACAATTCCATTAATTAATAACAGTTACCTTAAAATTCTGGATTTAGCTAATTACACTTCCAAAGTGATAGAATAAAATAAATTCAAAATAAACTGAGAAAGTTCTATAAATAAATGGTCACCTGATGTTTACCTCTGTTGATAGCACTACATCTAAGATGTATCATAATAGTATTTTTATTCAATACACCAGAATAGGTGAAACAATCTTTTTTCCCAGAAAACCATTGAGCATAATAGTGCCTGGATCTTCCACATTGAATCATATAATGGTCTGGAGAATATCAATAGTAATAGCACTTAGACATATTCTGCTCCAAATTGTTTTGCAGCACTCTCTGTGGAGTATATAATGTCAGCGTGTTGTCCCCCAACATTGTAGGTTCTCATTTTACTGATTTCAGAAGGATGGAAGGCTGAGTCAATCTTGAGCCAATCAGGAACAAACTCCTGGCTATGGGCAGAGTTAGCTTTCAATACTGCTATGTCACCATAACTCAATAGCTTGGTGAATAGTTCTGTTAAAACTGAAAATTTGGTCTAGATATTGAGATATTAAAGCAAAATATTCCAATTAGTCTGAAGATACTTGACTTCTTCAGGTCTCTATCTACACTTAAAGTGTTTTACATTGTTTTCTTTTATTATACTATAATGTTATATATTTTTTATTTTGCAGGCCTTTGATCACATTCTTTCAGCTATTGAAGATATATCTGGTCAAATAGGACACAATTATTTGAGAGACAAGTAAGTTGATTTGGAAGGGAATGAACGAAATGAATACAAAAAATTTACCCAATTGTAAGATGTAATATTGAGTATGGATGCCTAATACTTAAAAATATTCAGAATGAAATATACTGAATAACAGCTCTTTTTACTGTTATTAGTCTTGATTAAGAGAGATACAGGTAGTCCTTGTATGGCCAAATTGGGACCAATGAAGTTTTGTCTGTAAGCAATATGGTCATAAAGCAAGATATAATTTGGATAATAGCAGGAGCCCATTCTCATGATACCTGGGAAACACCAAAAGGATTGTAAGAATGTGACATATAACTTGAAGAAGAAAAGGGATGTTCGGTTTGGAGAATAGTGTGAAGTGGCAAATATCAGCAGGGTACAGCACACCCTGTGGACTGTAGAATAACAGGGACAACTGGCTTTGTGCAATGATGCTGGCATGACTGCCCATGTTGTGGGACTTGAGGCCACATATCTGAATGGCAGCAATGGTGCTAGAGCTGAAATAGAGACCTGAGGGTTTTGGCAGTTGGCTGACTGAGACTGCTCTGTCCCCAGCTTCTACTTTAGTTCTAACCCTGATACTGCTATCAAACAAGTGTCTCTGTGTAGGATGCCAAAAAGGGCATATATTGGAGGGAGATAAGTGGATGGGTGGAGTTGCAATACACAGCAGGCTGCTAAATGCCCAAATTTTCATCATGTGACTATAGCAGCATTGCAATGGTCATAACTTTTATCCCATTTTTTCAGCATTGTAATTTTCCTCACTGAATGAATAGTCGGAAATTGAGAGCTATTTGTAATTGAATTTATTTCATCTTGAAAAACTAAGCAGGATTAAACTAGTCCTTGGATGGCAAATACGAAGACTGAATGCATAGCCAGTTTTTTTCCATTTTTAGTCTCCCAATTCTGTATTGATAGCAAAGTTTCTCTTTTCCATTGTGTCAAATTAATTCTTGCTGCTATTAGCAGCTTGGCATGAAAAAAAATTCTTTACCATTTAGCAATTACAATTCACAAATTATTATCAATATAGGAAGACTTATGAATATTATACTCCCAACTAAGTATTATTTTAAAAAGTTTCTTTTAATGTTTTAAACCTGTTTTAAAGATAATGAATATATTGACAAGAATGTTACTAGCATGAGATACAAGTCCTGGTAATGCAAATAAAATGTACATGTTATCTATTTGTACCCTTAGATGGACAAATTTTGACAGAGAGATCTTCAGCAAAGTACTTATGAGAAGATCTGCCCAGAAAACTAGAGATCATATTCTTAAAGTTTTCCGTGAACTCAACATGAGGGATGCTATTAGTTATGTGGCTGAGGTAATTTTATAATTACAAAAATGCTATTTCCCTTTTTCCTTCCCACCCTTTGATGCTAAACTGATACTGGATGTGAATCTCCTAACTAAAGTTATATACATGCAGAAGGTACAGATGGTATTCATTGAAGTTCTATCTCTTTTAAATGTTAAATGTATGCAGATAAAAAGGGCAAGGCTTCTGTTCAATGAAACAGTTGCACTTTTGACTTTTAAAAATCTGCCTCTCCATATATACTTTTTCTTCTAGCGTTTTCATTCCGCTAATTTTAGTGGAAAATCTGAGTGTATGAAAATACACTCTTTATTGTCTAAATTTGTTTACCTTTGGATGATTGTGTCTATGAATTTGTAATAAATTTTATTACAGTTTAAAATAAGAAGCCCCAAAAATATCTCAAGGAATTATACAATAGGAAAGACTATAGAGATTATTTAATCAAAAAAAAAAAAAATTGGAGCCCCTACAGTTTCCTGCCACCCTAGAAATATTTGAGTGTGGCTCTGAAAAATTCTAAAAATTATTGTAATTTCTAATGCTTAATATCAGATGTATAAATACATTTTTATGAAGAATAATATGTAATTCATGTGATTCCGTTTACATTTAAAGAAAGCTAAATGAAATTAAATTATTTTTTTCTCCTGGCCCAACTGTGGCTTCTACCATACTTCAAGAATGCAAATGTAATCCTTGCTTGAAAAAAATGTACATTTTTGACTTAATCTCCTAGCTTTGAGGTTTTCCTGATATGTTTGAAATTTTGAAAGATGGTCATTGTACAATCACAAATTGTGATGGGGAAGTTATCTTTCAAATATCAATTATTTCACAGAAAATAAATTGGTATATTTTACAGAAGATGGTTAACTGAAGATTTAATATTACTGAATTACCGTATATACTCGAATATAAGCCGATCCGAGTATAAGCCGAGGTCCCCAATTTTACCCCAAAAAACTGGGGTAAACTGGGGACTCGAGTATAAGCCGAGGGAGGGAAATGAGGCAGCTACCGGTCAGGGAAAGCCTCCCTCCCTCAGCCGAGAAGGCTGGCGGCTCCCCCGCCCCGCCCTCTCACTGCACCGGCAGGGCTTCCCCGCGCTAATGCAAAAGCCCGCCAAGTTTGCACCATCCGGTATAATGTGAAAAAAAGAAAAAAAAAAACTCTAGTATAAGCCGTATATACTCGAGTATAAGCCGAGGGGACGTTTTTCAGCACAAAAAACATGCTGAAAAATTCGGCTTATACTCGAGTATATACGGTATTTATTTTTATAATGGAGTAATATATCAATTTGGCAATACATTAACATTGCACAATGTAATCTGGCCCTAATTTCTGAAGAAGGATTACTTATTTGTGATAAAAGTTCTTGCACATTTTTCTGTGTTCGAACAGAACAAATAGCAATTCTCTTTGACTTTTAGAAGCTATTCTAGATGATTTGAGATTGAACTTCTGATTACCTAACCAGCACATGAAAAAGATTAGTGTGATTGATGATTGATTGAGTAAATTTATACGCTGCCCATTTTACAGTTCAGGATGGATGGCTAATTTAATTAGTTGCCTAGACCCCTTCCGTCTTCCTAATTTATTATTTGGATTACCTTCTTGGATTTATTTATATATATGTTTTAAATTTTATTCTAATTTGTAAATAAGGAATAGAAATAAAACAATATATATAAAAAATGAAAAGAAAATTGGAATACCCAACAAATTATTTAGGTACAAAATTATAATACCAAAACAAATGGGGGAAAAAAACGAAGCAGAAGAAACTCTTGGAGATAAACGTGCTAAATTGTTATCACCTAAATATATGACATATTCATTTACTCATTTAATAACAATCACAAGTTTCTGCATCAACATTTATTTTTTATAAAATACAATACAAAATATTATTATAAAATATGAAATCTATGCCAAAGAGAACATATTGTGTCATTTTTATGTAGTAAAAAATATCATTTTCAAAAAAAAAATTAATCCCATCACTGATTCCTATGATAATCTCTGCAGACTTGATAGGTATTCTTCAGTATCCTCACCCAAGTCACCCAATTTGGTGGGACTACTAAAGAAGAAAAGGATTTTAAAAAATCAAGACAAGCCAGCACTTCCTCATTCCATAAGACTACTTTTCATTTTTCTGGACAGATGGAAAGCTTTACATTTATCACTATCAAATTCCATCCTATTCAGTTTAACCCATTCCTCAAAACCTGTGTAGATCTCCTGGATACACTCAGATGTATTTGGGTCTGGGTTTGGGGTTTGGCACCAGGTACAACTCCAAAGCAGAAGGATGAGGATAGTTGTCATCCAAAAGGTCTGAATGGCTTTCAGAGGCACTGTGCCACAAATAACCATATGTGAGATGTTGTGGTTGAAACTGGGCACAAGGAGTAATTCAGGTAATTGTTTTTGACTGACCCCTCTGCTGCAAAACTTTCCCAAAAGACGATTTCTTAAATTTATTTCAAAATCTTCCTGTATTCTTTTATAAAAATTTAAACACCACACAGGAAGTATTCTTTCAAATTAATCAAGTCCATTAACTTTCCAAAATCAACATTCTAGTCCATACTTTTATGTTTTCCAAAGTCATTTTAATCTTTAAACCTACACAGAAATACTTTCATTCAGGGTATAAAAGGGGTTTCTCCCACTGTGATGAAACTTGGTTTTCAATAGACTCTTAAAATTTAGAAAGCCAATAACAAGTAGTTTCCTAAAGTTGTTAAAAGAGAAAGTAGATGAATTCAGTATCACTTTGAAGGTGCCAAATTGCATCTTAGAACAAGATTATATTCTTCCCAGCTCCTATTGCTCTCAAAAACCAGTTTTACAATCTCTTCACAGGGAGATTCTATATGAAGCAAACTTGTGGATCAGGAAAGAAGATGAGTTTCTAGGAGCCAATCTATTCACTAGATCCTCTTTTTGCTATAGTCACCTTCAGCTTGCCATTGCTGTCTCTGGAAGTCCCAAACCTGTGACAGGTTGATGATGTGTTGGCATCCTAATGTAGAGTGACATGCATTATCATCAAAGATAAAAAAATTCCCATTATGTCAAATGTCTAGGTACAAGTGCTGTGGAATGACAATGAATGAAAAGGAATTTAAATCCTTTTATATTTTCTTTAATTGCAACTGAAATCAGTGAAGTATGATTATGATGGTTGTAGAGCATAAAGGAGTTTCTTTAAACTAATTTATAGAAACAATGTATTAAAATTACTGCCTTTTTGTAATTTGGGGTACATGTTAGCATATTAAAAAGTTCTTGTGTGTGTGTATATGTACACACACACACACACACACACACACACACATTTTTTTTTATTGAACAGGGAGAGCAAAGAGGTTCATTGTCATTCATTCGCTCTCCAAGTATTGAACACACCGCCAATGTGGACTTCAGCATTATCAACCAAATGAAGAGAGAGACTTCTGTCATCCAACTGCTGTAGGTGGAGTAAATATTTAAGCCCTAGTTTTATAAGTGCATTTTAATGTCAAGTTAGAGAAAGGAAGTTAACACTGCAGTTAACCTCTTTAAGATCATTTGGTTTTAATAGGAGAGATTTGACTAATTTTTAAAAATCACTTAATGTGCTTGATTTTGCAAGATGATGCCAATTAGGAACACTATTCCCACCCAACCTGGATTGTACTATTATGTTTGTTTCTGTCAGATATGAATGACCAGAACCACACTAGCTACTTTATTGTTCTGTGCCAATTTCACAGGAATCTTCCCAGATTGGCAGATTCACCTGAGTAGATAAGACTCAAAGGCATTCAAGGAGGGTCATATCTTGCCCTCTTGGATTTTTTGTAGCATTATCTGTTTGATCCCTCCTCCTGACTGGGATAGTTGCTCTCAAACAGTATTTTACATTTTCCTATGGATTTAAACTAAACAATATTGTTTTTTCCAGTATTCTGATTTTCTGTTATGAAGCTACTTTCCTATAGTGATTTTTTAAAGTTTTTATAAAAATCATGATGTAGAGTCAATTAGCAGGATGGGCGTCCCGGTGGGGTCTTGATCGCCCCTGGTAGTGGGCATCTGCTTAAGCGTCCGCATGCCCCACTTCTTTTCCCGGTCGATGCTGCAGCTTGTAGGAATAAGCGGCTAAGAAAATAGTCCATCGAGTCAATCATGGCGAAAGTGCCACAGGCGTTGGGCGGTCGCCAGCCAGTATCCCTAACAGCGGTCTGTGGTCAGTAACAATTTCAAAGTCTCTCCCAAAAACATATTCGTGAAACTTTTTTACCTCTGAAACAATTGCTAGCGCTTCCTTATCTAACTGGCTATAGTTCCTCTCTGTGGAGGACATCGTTCTGGAGTAGAAGGCTATAGGGGCTTCTGTGCCGTTTGGAAGTCTGTGGCTGAGCACAGCCCCCACCCCGTAAGGGGAGGCATCACAAACCAGTAATAATGGCAATGAGCTATGATACTGGATCAGCAGGCTATCGCTCGAGAGTAGGTTTTTACTGCTTAAAGCCCTACTTCCGACTTTCCCCAAGACCAAACAGTATTTTTCCCAGAAGCTATGTGCAGCGGTTCAGCAAGTCGCTTTGTTTTTAAAAAACCGCGTAAAATTCACTAGCCCCAGGAATGCCTGTAGCTCTGTTTTGTTTTTGGGCGCTGGAGCCTTTCTGATTGCCTTGACCTTGCTCTCAGTGGGGTGAATTCCTTTCTTGTCTATTCTGTAGCCCAAGAATCTGGATTCTACCCCTATCTGGCATTTGTTCACTTTAACCTTTAGTCCGGCTGACGGAAAATGCCCAGAACTTTTCTCAAACGCTCCCCAATTCCTCTAAATTTGGCTGATATCAATACATCATCAAGTAGGGAACTACCCTGGGAGCCCTTGCAGAAGTCGTTCCATTAAATTTTGAACAGCCCTGGTGCCACACTCACCCCAAATTGTAATCGGGTACACTTGAAAGCACCCTGTGAGTTACAATCGTTTGGGCTTGGCTGTGTTGGCGTCTACGGCAGTTGTTGTAGGCTTGAGCCAAGTCTAACTTTGCAAAGACTTGCCCTTGCCCCAAAGAGTGCAGCAAGTGTTGCACCACAGGGAACTGGTGCGCTTTTCTGTAAGGCTTTGTTTAACGTCGCCTTGTAGTCAGCGCAGATTCTAATTGACCCATCTGGTTTTACTGGGGTGACGATTGGCGTCTCCCACTTTGCGTGATCGACTGGCACCAGAATCCCTGATTTATGAGCTTATCTAGCTCCTTGTCAATTTTAGGTTTAAGGGCAAAGGACTCTCCTTGCCTTTAACCTAATGGGGCTACCTGGGGTCTAAGTTGAAGGAAATAGGGGTCCCCTTGTACTTGCCCAGGCAGTCCTTGAAGACATCTTGAACTCGTTCATGAGTATGTCTTTCAGGTTACAGTCACTTCTGTAGATGCCAGTCACTCCCATGCCCAGTGCACGAAACCAGTCTAGTCCCAACAAACTAGGCAGGGTCCTTCGGCGATCGTGATGGGCAGGGTCTTCTTGTGTGGTCCGTACTCGACTCGGACAAAGGTGGTCCCTCGAACAGGGATGCGATTCCCTTGGTAGTCGTGGACTCAGCCGTTGTGTTTGCAGGTGGCGTTTGCGACTGATGGCAAAATTTCAAAGTGTCCCAGGACATGATGGTGATCGCTGACCCGGTGTCCACTTCAGTCGGCACTCCACTCCTTCTATTTTTGGGGTGAAGATCTTCTTCTCCACCGGGTTGAGACCTATGACCACAGTCGTTTGATTTGAATTCGCGCCTTTTTGTTTGAGCCAATCGGGTCGCCTTGCGATCCGCGCTCTGATTCGATTTGAATTTTCGGCGGAAGGTTGGGGAGCTCGACAGACTTGAGCTAGGTGCCCTTCTTCTCGCACCGCCGACATGTAGCGTCCTTGAACTTGCAGTGTTGGCGCTGGTGTTGACCTCCGCAACTTCCGCATTCGTCGGTCCTCTTTGCCCGTTTCTCGGTTCGACAAACCCTTCCTCATCCTCACCGTCGGATTCGGTCTGGATCTCTTCTTGGTGCACGGGGTTGACTTTGTGCTCGCCTTTGGTGTGAGAGGCTTTTGCAGGGTCTCCGCCGCTTGGGTGGACATTTCATGCGCCTGGCTTCGCCCAGGGCGTTTGCCAGCGTTAGATTGCTTTTGATAGCAGCCGCCCGCAAACGCATGTCTCTGACCCCCGGATGAGTTGCTCCAGCAGCGCCTCGTCCAGGTCTCGGTACCCACAGTCTTTGGAGGCTCTCCGCAGGGCGGCCATGTAGTCGCCGATGGATTCGCCCTCTAGCTGTTGGCGCTCTCCAAATTCAAAACGCCGCACGTATTTGGACGGCGTCGGCGCGAAATGGTTTTTTAGTAGTGTTTGCAGAGTTTGCCACGATACCGATTGTACCGGCGTTGGCTCTGCCAGGGCTTCCGCGATGTCGATGACCTCGGGACCGCAGTGGCTCAAAAAGTATGCCCTTTTGCGGTTGTCTGAAACTCCTTGCAGTTCGTTTGCTTCTAGGAAGCTTTCAAAACGGGTCATGTACGTTCCCCATTTCTCTCTAGCTGGGTCAAACGGTGCGGGCGGAGTGTAACTGGCCATCTCCGCGTTTCTGCCCTGAGTTTGCTGGGTTCGGTTCTTCCGTGCTTCAGCTCGGTTCTGGTGCTCCTTAGCCTCGAGATCCCATCCTCGTCGCCAGTGTTAAGTTCGGGAAGTAACGAGGCTGGAGACCAGGGTAGTGACAACAGCTCTTTAATATAGGGTGAACCCAGCAACCTGGCTGGGGAAAAACCTCTCCTTATATACTGTTTAACCGGCGGCTTCAACCAATCAGCAACGTGCTTGTTTCCCGCCAAAATATTTAAAGATACATAACAAATTATTTCACAGAAAATAAATTGGTATATTTTACAGAAGATGGTTAACTGAAGATTCAATATTACTGAATTACCGTATATACTCGAATATAAGCCGATCCGAGTATAAGCCGAGGTCCCCAATTTTACCCCAAAAAACTGGGGTAAACTGGGGACTCGAGTATAAGCCGAGGGAGGAAAGGAGGCACCTACCGGTCAGGGAAAGCCCCCCCCCCCCAGCCGAGAAGGCTGGCGGCTCCCCCGCCCCGCCCCCCCACTGCACCGGCAGGGCTTCCCCGCGCTAATGCAAAAGCCCGCCAAGTTTGCACCATCCGGTATAATGTGAAAAAAAGAAAAAAAAACTCGAGTATAAGCCGTATATACTCGAGTATAAGCCGAGGGGACGTTTTTCAGCACAAAAAACGTGCTGAAAAACTCGGCTTATACTCGGGGATATACGGTATTTATTTTTATAATGGAGTAACATATCCATTTGGCAATACATTAACATTGCACAATGTAATCTGGCCCTAATTTCTGAAGAAGGATTACTTATTTGTGATAAAAGTTCTTGCACATTTTTCTGTGTTCGAACAGAACAAATAGCAATTCTCTTTGACTTTTAGAAGCTATTCTAGATGATTTGAGATTGAACTTCTGATTACCTAACCAGCACATGAAAAAGATTAGTGTGATTGATGATTGATTGAGTAAATTTATACGCTGCCCATTTTACAGTTCAGGATGGGTGGCTAATTTAATTAGTTGCCTAGACCCCTTCCCTCTTCCTAATTTATTATTTGGATTACCTTCTTGGATTTATTTATATATATATGTTTTAAATTTTATTCTAATTTGTAAATAAGGAATAGAAATAAAACAATATATATAAAAAATGAAAAGAAAATTGGAATACCCAACAAATTATTTAGGTACAAAATTATAATACCAAAACAAATGGGGAAAAAAAACGAAGCAGAAGAAACTCTTGGAGATAAACGTGCTAAATTGTTATCACCTAAATATATGACATATTCATTTACTCATTTAATAACAATCACAAGTTTCTGCATCAACATTTATTTTTTATAAAATACAATACAAAATATTATTATAAAATATGAAATCTATGCCAAAGAGAACATATTGTGTCATTTTTATGTAGTAAAAAATATCATTTTCAAAAAAAAAATTAATCCCATCACTGGTTCCTATGATAATCTCTGCAGACTTGATAGGTATTCTTCAGTATCCTCACCCAAGTCACCCAATTTGGTGGGACTACTAAAGAAGAAAAGGATTTTAAAAAATCAAGACAAGCCAGCACTTCCTCATTCCATAAGACTACTTTTCATTTTTCTGGACAGATGGAAAGCTTTACATTTATCACTATCAAATTCCATCCTATTCAGTTTAACCCATTCCTCAAAACCTGTGTAGATCTCCTGGATACATTCAGATGTATTTGGGTCTGGGTTTGGGGTTTGGCACCAGGTACAACTCCAAAGCAGAAGGATGAGGATAGTTGTCATCCAAAAGGTCTGAATGGCTTTCAGAGGCACTGTGCCACAAATAACCATATGTGAGATGTTGTGGTTGAAACTGGGCACAAGGAGTAATTCAGGTAATTGTTTTTGACTGACCCCTCTGCTGCAAAACTTTCCCAAAAGACGATTTCTTAAATTTATTTCAAAATCTTCCTGTATTCTTTTATAAAAATTTAAACACCACACAGGAAGTATTCTTTCAAATTAATCAAGTCCATTAACTTTCCAAAATCAACATTCTAGTCCATACTTTTATGTTTTCCAAAGTCATTTTAATCTTTAAACCTACACAGAAATACTTTCATCCAGGGTATAAAAGGGGTTTCTCCCATTGTGATGAAACTTGGTTTTCAATAGACTCTTAAAATCTAGAAAGCCAATAACAAGTAGTTTCCTAAAGTTGTTAAAAGAGAAAGTAGATGAATTCAGTATCACTTTGAAGGTGCCAAATTGCATCTTAGAACAAGATTATATTCTTCCCAGCTCCTATTGCTCTTAAAAACCAGTTTTACAATCTCTTCACAGGGAGATTCTATATGAAGCAAACTTGTGGATCAGGAAAGAAGATGAGTTTCTAGGAGCCAATCTATTCACTAGATCCTCTTTTTGCTATAGTCACCTTCAGCTTGCCATTGCTGTCTCTGGAAGTCCCAAACCTGAGACAGGTTGATGATGTGTTGGCATCCTAATGTAGAGTGACATGCATTATCATCAAAGATAAAAAAATTCCCATTATGTCAAATGTCTAGGTACAAGTGCTGTGGAATGACAATGAATGAAAAGGAATTTAAATTTTATATTTTATATTTTCTTTAATTGCAACTGAAATCAGTGAAGTATGATTATGATGGTTGTAGAGCATAAAGGAGTTTCTTTAAACTAATTTATAGAAACAATGTATTAAAATTACTGCCTTTTTGTAATTTGGGGTACATGTTAGCATATTAAAAAGTTCTTGTGTGTGTGTATATGTACACACACACACACACACACACACATTTTTTTTTATTGAACAGGGAGAGCAAAGAGGTTCATTGTCATTCATTCGCTCTCCAAGTATTGAACACACCGCCAATGTGGACTTCAGCATTATCAACCAAATGAAGAGAGAGACTTCTGTCACCCAACTGCTGTAGGTGGAGTAAATATTTAAGCCCTAGTTTTATAAGTGCATTTTTAATGTCAAGTTAGAGAAAGGAAGATACACTGCAGTTAACCTCTTTAAGATCATTTGGTTTTAATAGGAGAGATTTGACTAATTTTTAAAAATCACTTAATGTGCTTGATTTTGCAAGATGATGCCAATTAGGAACACTATTCCCACCCAACCTGGATTGTACTATTATGTTTGTTTCTGTCAGATATGAATGACCAGAACCACACTAGCTACTTTATTGTTCTGTGCCAATTTCACAGGAATCTTCCCAGATTGGCAGATTCACCTGAGTAGATAAGACTCAAAGGCATTCAAGGAGGGTCATATCTTGCCCTCTTGGATTTTTTGTAGCATTATCTGTTTGATCCCTCCTCCTGACTGGGATAGTTGCTCTCAAACAGTATTTTACATTTTCCTATGGATTTAAACTAAACAATATTGTTTTTTCCAGTATTCTGATTTTCTGTTATGAAGCTACTTTCCTATAGTGATTTTTTAAAGTTTTTATAAAAATCATGATGTAGAGTTTATTCTTTGTTTCAAAAAATGTTTGCTTGTTTTAAGATTGTTAGCTTGTTTTATTTGTTAAATCCTGTGTAACAAAGCAATTGTTAAATATTTGTTTTACTTTAGGAGAGAAACTGCCAGTTCTGTCTGCCTTGATATGCAAGCATTAGAACAGAGAAGGAAAAGCATTCGAGATTCAGAGGATATGTTTACCCATCATACTTTACAACTGTATCTGTATAAGCCCAGACAAGAGGTAAGAAACTACAGTTGAAGAAATTTCAGTAGGTTCTTTACCTTGCCAGTATTTTCAAGGACACTTAAAGCCCAAATTTTGGGTGAGGAATTTTTGTTTAATTTTTAAAAGAAGGCAGGGATACAAAGGTCCAGTATTGAAAAAAATGGAGAAAGGAAAAAGATAGTTAAAAGGGGTAGGGAAGGGGGAAAAAAAGACCCTGCCTTAGAACTATTGAGAGCATTGGTAAGAAGAATAACATAGTCCTGGAAAAACAGACAACCGCCATGGTGATTTCTAAACTATGTGCCATGTATTTATTCATGCCCATAAAGCAGCGGTCCCTAACCTTTCCAATTCTATGGACTGGGTGGCAGGGGAGGGAGAGAGGATGGTTTTTGCACTGGCATGCCACTTGTGCAAATATAGCTTTGTGCACTCGTTCACCACTTGCGTGACACAGTTCCCAATGGGCCTAGCCCGGTACTGTGCCATGGACCGGGGTTGGGGACTCATGCCATAGAGAATCCAAATTATATCTGCATCAAATGTAAACTAATTGGATTACTGGAAGAAAAAAAGTAAAGAGCCTAGAGGCAAATCTAGTCATCCTGAGCAGGGTGAAATCTACTTACCTTCCTTATCGGCTTGGAAGTTCACACGCCGCCCGCGTGCACGTGATATGTGGACACAGACCTTCTGCGCATGTGCAAAACCTTCTGTGCATGCATAGAAGGTAAAAAACACAGAAGGTAAAAAGACATCTGGGCACAGATGTCGCCGGTGGTTCGGTGATCGCTACCAGAACGCTGAACCACCAGCCACAATCGCTACCAGATCGCAAAATCCGGTCAGAACCGGGAGCATTTCACCCCTGATCCTGAAATTCAATCAAGAAAATGAGGAACTCCTAGTAAACACAGACGTGTGGGTTCAAACTACTCACAATAAGGAACAAACAACTACCAGGATAAATAAACTCACAGAGATAAACCAATAGCAACATGTCATTCACAGGACAAAAACATTGACAAGAGCATCCCTGCTATCTAGTCCAATCCAGTCCAGCCCCACGGGAGCTGAGCAATTAATTTCACGTCCTCCACTGGAAGAAAACATGTAGACAACCGGAGAAGGGACTTCAAAGTGTGTTTGTGATAGATGACTCACTTCTCAGAGGATCAAGATTAATAATTTGCAGACCAGATCAAGTGAAGTATATTGTCTCTCAGGGGTAAAGATCAAAAATGGCTTTTCAAAATAAACAAGTCCAGTGATTATTCATGTTGGGACAATTAATACAACAAAGAGCCTGAAAATAATATTAATGGATTATAAGCAGCTACAATGATATAAAAAGTCTATACAGCCCTCTTAAAAATCCAGATTTTTGAGATGTAGATAAATCAGACCAAGATAAATCACTTCAGAATTTTTCCACCTTTAATATAACATATAAGTTGTATAATTCAATTAAAAAACAAAGGGGAAAAATAAAAATGAAAAACATGGTTGCATAAGTGAGCATACCCTCTTATAAGTATGGATTTGTTTGTGTTCAGAATTAACCAATCATATTCAAACTGATGTTAAATAGTAATCAGTACATATTTGCCATAATTAAAGTGATCAAGTCCATATAAAGTTCAGGTGTTTTAGATAGCCAAGATAGAAGAGGAAGGCCAAAGAATATCTGGTGCCAATCATTTCAGGAAGATCTGAAAAACATCAGTCTTAAATGGAAGGATGCAAAGACTGTAGCTGTGGACTGAAAATTGTGGAATACATTTGTAGCTTAATGTGCATTACTTAATCTTGGTGGCATGGAATCTCTTATTGGAATGTAGTGCTAAAATGATATGAATTGTTGAAACAGACTCAACAAGAGAGAGGGAGTTGCATTGTATGTAAGGAATTGTTATACTTTACAGAAATACGCAACACTTAAGGATGACAATCTACCCTGTTTCCCCTCAAATAAGACATCCCCTGATAATAAACCCAATCTGGCTTTTGAGTGCATGGCAATAAGGCCAAGCACTTATTTCAGGATTCAAAAAAGTATAAGACAGTCTTGTTTTGGGGGAAACATGGTACATGGAGGAAAACATGCAGTGGGAACGTCAAAGTTCTGTTTTGAAGCCAGTGCTCTTCAATATCTTCATAAATGATCTAGTTAGGTATCCCCAGGAGGGGAACTCATCAAATTTGTAGATGACACTAAGTTGGGGGGAAATTGATAACACATTGGAAGCAGTGGTGGGTTGCTCCTGGTTCTCTCCGGTTCTTGTGAACAGGTAGTAAAAGGGGCGGGAGGCTCCACCCACCTGCCCTGACATCGTATTTGGCAATCTGTGCATGCACAGAAGCTTCTGCACATGTGCAGAAGCGTACACTTGCACGTACTCGCATTGCAAACCGGTAGTAAAGGTAAGTAGAACCCACCCAATTAGAACATAGACCCAAGATTCAGAAGAATATTGACAGCATTGATCATTGGGCCCTAACTAACAAGATCCAGTTTGGTCATGAGAAATGTAAGATCCTGCACTTAAGCAGGAAAAGCCAAACACATAGGTATAGAATAAGCAGTACCTAGCTCAACATAGTAACTGTGAAAGAGATCACCACTTAAGTATGAACCAGCAGTATGCTGTAGCTGCCAAAAAAGCCAACATAGGCCTAAGTTATATCAACAGAGTAGCAGGCAGATCACAAGAAGTGATAGGATCACAAGAAGTGATAGTACCTTTTTTATACTGCACTAATGAGGCCACATTTGGAATACTACATCCAATTCTGGTCATCACACTACAAAAAATATGCTGAGTCCCTAGAAAGAGTGCACAGAAGAGCAGCATGTGATTGTTAATGGGACACTGTTTGAACAGAGACCAGTCACATGTTGTGTAACACAAGGCTTAATCCTAATTCCTGTTATTTATTTATTTATTTGTCAAGTACGTATTAGATAATATATATAAGTATAAGGATGAATTGAATACATAAAATGAATGCAATTAAAGGGAACATTAGGACAGGAACAGTAGGCACACAGGTGCTCTTATGCATGCCCCTTACAGATCTCTTAGGAATGGGGTGAGGTCAACAGTAGATAGTTTTAGGTTAAAGTTGTGGGGGTTTGGGAAAGAAATCCCAGAGTCAGGTAGTGCATTCCAGGCATTGTCCACTCTGTTGCTGAAGTTATATTTTCTGTAATCGAGTTTGGTATGGTTTACCTTAAGTTTGTATCTATTGTGTGCTCTTGTATTGTTGTGGTTGAAGCTGAAGTAATCATTGACAGGTAAGACATTGTAGCAGATGATTTTATGAACTATGCTTAGGTCATACCGCTGGCGGCATAGTTCTAAATTTTCTAATCCAAAAAAATAGAAGTGGTTTTGGGTTGCCAGATTGGGAGTTTGATGTGCTACTAAACATTTAAGATGTGGCTCTGGTCTAGTCTGATGGCTCCATTGCCACCACCATGCCTCACCACTACTCTGTGGCAATTCGCTATGGCCAACTCACCACAGCCAACTCTCCATAGACAAACTGCCCGCGGGATAAATCATCATGGACAACTCATTGTGGGACAAGAGTTACACTAACATCAAAGAAATGATAGAATAAAATCATTAAAGAAAGGATGCAAAAAGAGAGACAGAATGAAATGTGAATGACAAAAATTAAAATAAATTTTAATTAAATCGAATTATTAAATTGTCCTGCAGTGAGTTTTCCCATGGCAAAGTGGCCGTGGCAAGTTGGCCATGGCAAGTTGGCTGTGGCGAGTTGTCCCATTCCAGTCACCACTAGCCACAGAACAGCTGATTGGCATTGTAATCATCAAGGTCCATCTCTGCTATGAATTACCTCACAGTATTTCAGAAAACTTAATAATTAGCTCTCACAAGCTGTTCCCGAAACTTCCAGCACACACCATTGGTTAAATACCCCTTTTCTCGAACACAGGAGAGACCGTTTTTCTATATTGTTCATAGGCTTTGACCATACTACTCCCTTGAGTTGTATTTGGCTTCCACTTTCTCAGTGACTAGGAATGATTTAGTATGCATTGTTTTAGATTTTGTCTTGAGCTTTCATCAAAGCAGATGGGTATAAATCAAATACATAAATAGTAGAATTTTCCAGATACGTTTGAGTTATATTTCTTTTTGTTTGTTTGTTTATGAAGCAATATGTGCTAAGAGTGTACTAACAATCATGATCTTTACACTTTCAGTTCTGGATCGATGGGAATGAATTAATTATAAATGGGACAATATAAAATAAAGATATGTAGCTAGATATATTTATTGAATATAGATATATATTTTGCTATCTTCTTTTTCTCTTTGTTATAGCAAAAATTTCTGTACAGCCGTCATAAAATAACTCTGAATGAAGATGAAAAGCAAAATAAAGAAATTTTTCACAGAACTATGAGGAAAAGACTAGAATCTTTCAAGAGCACAAAACTAGGTCTGAATCACCATAAGAAACTAAACAAAATTCACAAGAAAGACCGTGGCCAAAAAGGGGTAAGACCAAACATTTGAGATTGCCTAAACAAAACCTAAAAACTAAAGGGAAATTGACCAATGGCATCAACTTTATTTATTTGTTTAGAATGCTTACTGTATATCCTACTTTCACCATCACCGTATTTTTGAGACCAATCTGTTTTAATCTTCATTATCTGATTGGTTTGGCAGTCTGTAATGGATTCCTGTCAGTCTTTAAATCCAGATGCATTGTTACAACCAGGCCAGGGGACTTCTCTAGAAGCAAGTTTATTTCTAATATAGAGCACTACACTACCTCATCTCTTGCTGCCTGTCCCTCTGAAACAAGGTGTACACATCCACCAGATATGTTTCAGTAATCCCTATTATGTCATACTTGCCTTGCTTCCTCATAGCTAGTGAATCCTATTTGTTTATCATACTTTTTGAATTAGGTGGAAACATTTTTGTTATGGTAGTCTACTTGTATTCATCTTCTCTTGTTCGTTAAATTACACATGTACCAAATGTAAACTATGAATTACTTAAAGAAAGGTCGAGAGGCAACTCTAGCCACCGTGAGGTTCAACCTACAAAATGAGAACCTCCAACCAAAGGAAGAAAATTGTATCCAACTGAACACAAGGAAGAAACAACTTTGAGAACAAATGAAACTTTAGAGACAAGCCTGATGGCAACATGTCACTTAATACATGTCACTTAGAAGAATACAACCACCAAGTGCATTGTCCCTGCTATCTAGTGCAACCCAGTCCAGTGCAGTTCCTGGAGTCGAACAATCAATTTCATATCCTCCCCCAGGTAGAAAGCATGCAGACACCTGGAGAAGGGATAGCAACATTTGTTCCTCTGACAGGAAGTAAAATAGCCCAGACTTTGCTAGGGAAAAAAAGCAAGCGTTGGTGATAGGAAATTTACTTTTCAGGGGAACGGAAACAGCAATCTATAGATGAGACAATCAATCTAAGGAGGTATGTTGTCTCCCTGGAGCAAAAATCAAAGATATGGTTGAGAGCCTTACTAAAATTAGCTCACAGATTACTATTCTTTTCTTCTCTTTCATATGTGAATAAATGACATGACAATAAACCTAAAAACAACATCAACAGACTGAGCAGCTCAGCAAGAAAATTAAGGAGTTAGGACCATAGGTGTCATTTTCATCTGTACTTCCAACAAAAGGTCAACAACCCATGAGGGAATAAAGAATTTTAGAAATAAACCACTGCCTTAAGAGATGGTGCCGCCAAGGTTTTTTTAGAGTCCTAGACTGCAGTCTGCATTACCTACATGAAGAGCTTCTGGCAAGTGATGGGCTGCATTTCATAAGAATCGGGAAGAATGTGTTCAGAAAATGACTGACTCAGCTTATCCAAATAACTTTAAAGTAAAATTAGAAAAGATAATCAAGAGATCTGATTATCAAGGGACCACAGTATGCTGTGACCTCAAAAAAGCCAATGCAATTATAGGCTGCATTAACAGAGGGATAGAATCAAGATCACAGGAAGTATTAGTACCACTTTGTAATGCCTGGGCAAGATCAAACTTGGAATATTGCATCATGTTTTAGTTGCCACAGTATAAAAAAGAGATTTATTTATTTATTTATTTATTTATTTTATTTATTTATTAAATTTAAAAATTAAATTAAAAATTAAAAGATTCTGGAAAGAGTGCAGAGAAGAGCAATCCAAGATGATTATGGGGCTGAAGAACCCCATAATCATACACATACCCATATGAAGAAAAGTTGCAGGCATTTATTATGTCTAGTCTAGTGAAAAGAAGACAAAGGGTGAATGATAGCAGCGTTCAATGTTTAAAGGGCTGTCAGAAAGAGGAAGAACTATTTATCAAAAGTACCAAAAATAGGATGCAATATATAGAAATTAATCAAGGAGAGAACCAACTTGGAACTAAAAAGAAATTTCCTGACAATTAGAACAATTAACCAGTGGGATGGCTTGTGATCAGAAGTTATGGGTGCTCCATCATTGGAGATTTTTAAGAAGAGATTAGGCAACTATTTGTTCAGAATAGGATCTCCTGCTTATATACTAGAAGATCTCTAGAATCCCTTCCAACTCTGTTAATCTGTTAACAGGAAGAAATTTAAAATTCTTCATCTGACAGAAAAAGGGACTAATATAGATAGTGAACTCCTGGCTTAATAGTAGTGCATGTAAAATGGATCTGGATGCTTTTAAGGACATATTTAAGGTTCATTCCAATACTAGAATTTTATGAAATTCTATATAGAGCAAATTAGCTACCAGTTAGGAAATCTATTTAGTTCTTTCCATCAAGCAACTGTAGAAAAGATTGTAACCAGTATCTTGCTTGTAATAAGAGATGAAAAGTAAAAGCAGTTTGCCTCTCTTATTGTCCCCTTGTAGTCTCAATTACCTCTTACCCAGCAGTAAAATCTTCTTACCTTCCTTACCAGTTTGGAAGTGCACGCACCAGGTGCACATCTTCTGTGCATGCGTAAAACCTTCTGGTAAAAAAGGTTAAAAAACACATTACTTCCTGGTTAAAACCAGGAAGTAATGACACCTGGGTGGGCGGGCAGAGTTTTGCTCCGCCATCGCTATCGGATCACCAAACTACCAGCCACGATCGCTACTGGATCGCACAATCTGGTCCAATCCAGGAGCATTTCACCCCTGCTCTTACCCACACTTGATTAGGTTCACTTTTTGGCTTTTTTATCAGTACTTTAACTACTGTATATCCTGATACCAGTTTAGGAAGGCTGTTCAGGACCAATCATGTTAAATAAGACTGATTCTGCCTGATTTTAGAGGTCAACTAGTCATCAAGGAACTGCCTGCACATTGCTGGAAAATTCCCAAGTGTCTGTCAAAATCCATCTGGATCCATAAGGCACCTTTGGCAAACCATATTAATAGGCAGTTTGTCCCAGGAAGCTACTCAATCTCACCATCTAAACCAAGAGTGACATGACTACTACAGGCTGAATGTAATATTCTCTAGATCACTAGCCAAATACTCTAAAGTAAAAACAAAGTCCAATATATGCCCATCAGAAATTATTTAAATAAACTCTATGATTACCATGGAGATATGAAGATTGTCCCAAGCCATTCCAGAAATAATCCCTAGAGGTATGAACTTCGATGTCATCCAATACCAAAAGATGAAGAAAAGCAAGTTTTCACTTCAGTCATCAAAACTATCCCCCTTCCCCCTGTGGTTGGCATCCTGCCTTTATTCCCCCTCTCCTGAAAGACTGTTCTACTCACCTGCCCCTCTTAGGCATATCTGCACTGCATCTTTTTTACTGACATCCAATGGCTGTGTTTTTGCAGCATGGATATCTGTTTGCATATTGAATATTTAATTCAATATGCAAACTGAATTTTGCAATTTGAATATCTGCCTTCTTCTTGTTTTCACTTGAATGGGAAGGTAGAAATGAACAGGGGCTGCCACAAAGAAGAAGAAGTCAAACTATTCTCCAAAGCACCTGAGGGTAGAACAAGAAGCAGTGGGTGGAAATTAATCAAAGAGAGAAGCAACTTAGAACTAAGGAGAAATTTCCTTTCAGAACAATTAATCAGTGGAACAACTTGCCTCCAGAAGTTATGAATGGAAGTTTTTAAGAAGATATTGGATAACCATTTGTCTGAAGTGGTGTAGGGTTTCCTGCCTAAGCAGGGGGTTGGACTAGAAGACCTCCAAGGTCCCTTCCAACTCTGTTACTCTATTCTGTTCTAAAATAGATAGCAGGAAGTTTCTAGGGCCTCCAGAATCTCTAATTTAACAGCTGATGTTAAAGTGATAGTTGACTTGGAAGAAACAACTGAGATATCAGCAGCAGTGGCAATAGTTCTTCTCTCTTTCCTTTCACAGCTTATTCACTATGGCTTCTGTTGGGGCTGTAGAAATCTGGAACAGTTACTAAACATAATACCGAAAAGATATATAATGTGTTACCAACTAATCACCTTTTTTGGGGGCGGGAAGTTCTAGTTTGCTGGAAAAGATACCCCTCTAAATTATCAGATTTGTTGAGAGTGTAGGGCAGAAAAGAGTGGCAAAGGGAAAGTCTGTAGCCCCTAAGATGGCTTTGGCTCCTGTGTTTATTACTGTTATGCTACTGTTTTAAAATCAATCACCTGAATCTAGGTAATTTATGGGAGAGCATAAACTACCTTTGTAAAATCCTATTTCTGTTTTAGAAGAACATTACACAGAAATTTAGTTTTATAAATTGGTTTATGTAAAGTTATAATTAATTGAAAATGTTTATATAACAGGCAATATATTTTTATTAGCTAAATACTTTTAATTATAAAATATAATATAAACTTTGTATCACATGTTAGGTCTGCAAAAACATGGCACATATTAAATTGTATATATTCTGTACAAAATAGAATATGTTTTGTATGGTCATTTCTTGTTTTTTCAGAAAAACAGCACTGTCATACCAGATGGAAACCTATCTGCATATGTTATAAAAGACAAAGGTAAATGCACATTTTAAAAAAAATAAAAAGTTAAATGCCCTTTTTAAAAAATAAATATTGAGTAAATATTGAGTGACATAACTAGTTGCCTAGAATCTCTGAATTTCAGCAGAGTAGAAATATGAAAATAAATATTTTCTATTTCTGTTGCTAGCTAACATTGTATTGAATAAATGTTTTCTCATTTTTATTGCATTTATCACCTTTTTCCCTGAGTGTCTATGGAGTGGATGGTAATAAAATCTTCTAAGATCATAGTTTGACTTTCAGCTTCAAACTTTGGTAATTTAAAAAAAAATGCATTAATAACTTTTAATAAAATAACAGCTAAACTTGGCAAACCTATTTTTCATGAAAATTCTCTGGAATACACTACCTGAAGACCAAAATAAGAACCAAACTTTTATCTCCACCAGCAGCATCAGTCTTTGGAACAAATTTTTACTTTTAAAAAGTGAAAATTGACTAAAAGGGATATTTCTGTAACCTTATTCAATCTGTTGTCAAAACATTCAGGCACATAAAAAGCCCTTCAGTGATTAACTGGGTAAGCAGGCTCATTTTATAAGGCATCTGTAATTTAACCTAGGAGCAAGTCAGTGTGGTGGTTAAGATATCAAGCTAGAAACCCAAAGACCATAACTTCTACTCTTGCTTTTTGTCACTCCCTCTCTCTCAACCTTAGGATGGAGGCAATGGCAGATTTCTTCTAAACAACCTTGTCAAGAAGATTGCAGGGCTTGTCTAGGCAGTCACCAGAACACTAACTTGAAGGCAGAAAAAAAACTAATTTAAACCATTCAGAGATAATCTTGCTCATTTTATCCATAATTTTTTGCTCTGAGCTATACATAAAAATATTTTAGAACTTCTAAAATACAATAAAAGCCTAACAATAAAACAGAAATCAATGAACATACTTACAGATTGAGGAATTGTAATTATGTGTATTATTTGTGTACAGAAATCAGAGCTGAAATTGTTTTACTTTGTGGGAAATTATTATGTTTGAATATGTGTTAGATTCAATACTGTTTTTTAAATTAAATATCAATTTACTTTTACAAGTAGCAAACTGTCTCAGAACCTAATTATCTCAGTTATATGAATAATTATTATTTTATTCTAGAAAATGAGTTTTCTGAACCAGAAGAAAATGTTTATGGCTATCCACAGATAGGTGGAGCTGTAAACTTCCTGGATTATGTCAGCAAGGATAATTTCACAGAAACAAATGGTAAAGAAATTAATATATACCGTAGTAATATTGTGTAGCATTGTGGTTGTTGGCTTGTCTTTTTTTACATAGGTATATAAAAAGAAAATATTTTCCAGAAATATGGAACAGAAGACACATGCACCATTTGTCAGCATTGTGAGGAAATTGCCATTATTCAAACAATAATGTTAAAACATATACGTATCACAGAATAAAGTGTATTTTATTCACACACTTTCTAGAGGATGCAGTTTCCTTTTTGGGACAAACAAGGGAAAGAAAAGATTTTTTAAATTCCATAGATGACATTCAGAACTAAACTGTTCTATTGCTCGCTTTCAATCACTGTGTTGTCCTATAGTTCAGGCAGCAGGGCTTTTGTGAAACTTGCTTTGTTAAAATAGTTTTAGGCTTTTTTAAAATTGCAAATGCTGTATAGTTCCAATTTTGCAATAATCTAATACAGTATGAAAGCTGTCATGTTATGTTTACTTAATTATTGATTTTTTCTTCGGTGGACTTTTTATAGGCATCGATAATCCAGTATTTTCAGATGATATTGAGCAAAATGCCATCATGAAGTTTACACCTTGGCTATCCAGTGATGAGATGGTGGTACCTTCCCAAAGAGCCAGAGTACAAATACCTTATTCTCCAAACAGTTTTCAAAGACTTGCTCCCTTTCGACTCAGCAACAGATCCACAGATTCTTTTTTGCAACTAGATGGTGCTGAAGAACAGCCTAGAATTTTTCTCCCAGAATCAACTCACTTGTAATTTAAGCATACCTAAAGTTCTTATTTTTCAATCACTCAGATCTTTCATGATCTAGCAAATAGCCATTTTCCCTCATTCAGAATATCTTTGGTGTCTCTTTATTTTCTTTCTTGGCATGAAAATTCTGCTTTAAAATCAGTTAAATATATTCTAGAATATTAAAGTAGGACTTGGTAAAGTTTGTGGATTATGAATACTAAGCTACTTGCTTGAGAGCTACAGAATGAAATAGACAACATGAGATGGGGGCAGAACTAAGCAGCATTGTTATGGTTAGTCCTGGGGTTACAACAATAATTGAGATAGAATTTATATTATTAAATATCATTGTTATAAAGTTCAGTGTCATGGGACCTCATTGCTTAGTAATTTGATTGAGTTGCTGGCTATAGAAATTGAATGAATGACCATAGTTTTTTCTTGTTAGCTATCATATGCTTTATATTTCAATGAGCAAGATATAAATAGCTAATGATTAATAATTCATTTGTAGCTAGTTCTTTGTACAAATTCCTTTGGAAAATATCTTTATGAGAGATATATAAGCTGAAGTATTTTAAACTTTTTCTGATTTTGTATTCACTTATATAATATACCTGTCAATTAATAAATATGAACAAAATTGCCCTATGCAGTTTTTATTACTTAAGTATTAATGAACTTGATTCCAATTTTGCATAGTGCTTTCATTACTTGTATGGCATGGCTATTTCATCTTTTCATAACACGCATATAGTATATTTTCTTAGTAAAAGGCACATATTATAAAATACAAATGCAAAACAATGAAGTTTTTTCATGAAACCATAGTGAATGCTAGAATACAATATATATTGCCATGATGGCGAACTTATGGCATGAGAAACCATATCTGGGCATGTGAGCGTTACCCTAGTTCAGCTCCAATGTGCATGCATGTGCTGGCCAGCTGATTTTCAGGCCTTCCAGACCCACACGAAGTCAGAAAATGGACTGTTTCTAGCCTCGGGGGGGGAGGCCATTTTTACCCTCCCCAGGCTCCTAAAAAGCCTCTGGAGCCTGGGGATGGCGAAAAACGGGCCTTCCGGTCCCACCGGAAGTCGGGAAACAGGTTATTTCTGGCCTCTGGAGGGCCTCCATGGAGTGAGGAAGGCTGTTTTCGCCATCCCCAGGCTTTAAGAAAGCCTCTGGAGCCTGGGATGCGCAAAAAACAGGCCTACTGGGCCCACCAGGCTATCGCCTGCCAAAAGCAAGGAGAGTGCAGGGGGGTATGCATGCGCGAGGGTGGGGCGCATTGAATTATGGGTGTGGGCATGCCCCTAAAACAGGGGTCGCATGGGCGGGTCGCACAGGGGCATGCCATCACTGATATATTGTAATAGTGCTTTATTATCTGTAGAAAATGCAAAATATTTATTAAAATAGCTTCATCAAACCCTAATTCATCAAACTGGATTTGCGGGAGGCATATTATTGAGTTAGGATCAAGGCATGGGATGAGTGGGAAACAGCTTTAAATTGTCTCTTAGGATGTCTCCAATTTAAGGTCTTCCCTTTCAGACTGCAAGAGGTCCCTGCTATGTTCATGGTGCTGATAAATGAAGTGGTGCATAAGTACCTGTACAAGAGAGCACTAGTCTACCTGCATGATATTTTAATCTAATCTTATTGCATTCTCTGACAAAGTGACAAAATTAGTCAATATAATCAATATTGTCAATATAATCTACTTGGACTTCAGTAAGGCATTTGATAAAGTAGACCATAACTGAATACTTGATAAAATAGAAAAATGTGGTTACATCTTATCACCACCAGATGGATTCGTAACTGGTTGACCAACCACACCCATCGTCTAGTCCTCAATCGAACTGCATCTTCATGGAGGGAAGTATGCAGTGGGGTACTGTTCTAGACCCAGTACTCTTTAACAATAATTGGGATGAGGAGATAGATGGGGAACTCATCAAATTTGCAGACAACACCAATCTAGCAGGAATAGCCACCACTCCAGAAGATAGGCTTAAGATACAGAAGGATGTTGACAGACTTGAACATTGTCCTCTGCAGGACAGATGCCTCTATCGGGGGGAGGGGGGTTAGAATGTCTGGTTTGCCAGGTGTGGTTTGGCACCTCACAGGCATCTTGCTATCAAAGGCTAGAAATGGAGGGGTAGGATAAATGGACAATAAAGCTGTGTGTGATGGGAAATAGGGAGCGGGGGGAATGACAGGTGATGAAGTCCAAAGAAGCTTGGCATCAGTGTGCACCAGGATCTAAGGCCAGGCACCCTGAAAAAGAATGCCTATTACCACAAACATCTAAGTTCCGATTGGTTGAAGACTGATTGGTGATGGGGTGAGGCTGGGATGAGGGGAAACCCTTCTGTCTCTTTTGAGCACGCAAAATCCAGAGCTAACCTGACCTTACTGAAGTTAACATATTTTTAATAAAAGAACCTTTCACTTCAACCTAATGGAATTGAGGATTTTCTTTCACTCTCCCCCAAAGTTCCTGCAACTTCCTCTATCATTTCTTCTGTTAATAAGAATTAGGTCCAGTATAGCTAGATGTACACTCATGTCTGGATATTTAAAATCCCCCATTACTACTGTGATGTATTTCCTACATACATTCGCTAACCGATTAGCAACACCTTAATCTATTTCTTCTGCTTGGTTGGGTGGTCTATAGTACTATACACCAATGACAATGTTGTTCTTTTTTCATTTTATGTTGATCCACAAGCATTCAAGAAGGCTTTCATGCTTGGTTTTGTGTATCTCTGTGGAGAAGTGATCTCTAACATATAATGCAATTCTATCTCCTCCTTTGTTGTGTTTGTTTCTTTTGAATAGTTTATATCTTCTATCAGTACATTCCAGTCATGAGTTCCATCCCACTAAGTTTTTGTGGTGGCAACTATATCATACCTACTCTCATGTATTAGTATTTCGAGTTCACCCTGTTTGTTCCCTAAACTGAGCATCAGTGTAAAGACATTTAAATTATTTGTGGCTGACCCCAAGTGTACTTCTTACATCTACTTTGTTTCGGAGTTTTTCTTTTTTTCTTTTCACTTCCTATCTTTTTATTTGATTGGTTATCTAGTTCTGTTTGCTTGGAATTAGGTCCTAAAAGTTGTAGTTTGTTTACCCTCCCCCTTCAATTTTAGTTTAAAGCTTTTCTGATAAGGTGAATCAATTGTTTTCCAAATACGTTCTTCCCAGTTCTTGTGAGGTGCCATTCATCACTTGCCAGAACCCCTTAATGTAAAGTAATGCAGAGCATGATCTAAAAATCCTAGGTTCTGTTGATGACACCAATTTCAGGTAGTACTTTGTTTCTAAATTCCTTTGCTTCTCCACTGAATGTTGGCCTTTTGTTGGAAGTATAGATGAAAACACCACTGGTGCTCCTAACTCCTTAATTTTTTCCCTAGTTGTTCTTAATTTTTTGTTATTATTTTCAGGTTCTTTTTTTTTTTTTACATTTATATCCCGCCCTTCTCCGAAGACTCAGGGCGGCTTACATTGTGCAAGGCAATAGTCTCATCCTATTTGTATATTTATATACAAAGTCAACTTATTGCCCCCCCAACAATCTGGGTCCTCATTTTACCTACCTTATAAAGGATGGAAGGCTGAGTCAACCTTGGGCCTGGTGGGACTCGAGCCTGCTGTAATTGCAAGCAGCTGTGTTTAATAACAGGCTATCTTACAGCCTGAGCCACCCACGGCCCTTCATGTTGTGTCATTTGTCCCCACATGTAGAAGGGGTAGTAATCTATGGGGTTTTATTATTTTAGTTAGATTCTCAGTCACATATTTGATTTTTGCTCCAAACCGCTGAAAACATTAAGAAAACGAGGAGCTTCACTGGGGTGGATTGAAGTAGACAGTAGGGCCATGGCTCTTGTTGGCTGTATTCTTTTATAAGTGATATATTTCCATTGGTCTTTCTCTTCAAATTGATATGGGGTCATTTTTTTGGAAGTTGTTCTCTATTGTGTTCAATCTTGCATAGTATTCTTGCTTAAGTTGAGGTTTTTGGTTTTGTAGGTTGATTTTCAGAGTGGCTAGAGTACCTTCTACACTCTTTAACTTTTTCTTCTAATAATTCAATTAATTTATATTTGGTACATATATCATTTGGGTCTTCTATGAACATAAGCTCAAATATGTGACATATTTTGCAAGTCACAACATCAGTCTCTTTTGCCATGGGTTTGTTTGTTTAAATTTAAATTTAAAAAGAAAAAAGTTAAAAATGTAAAATTCTAAATCTTAAATATTTAAAATTTAAGCCTTTAAATGTTTGTGAATCCTTTTTAATTTTCAAAATTTCTCGATAAATATAATCTAAAATGTGTTCTGTTCTTGTGAATTGTCCCAATTAAGTCCAGTTCTAAAACTGGGCAAAGAAAATCCAATTAAATGAGTCAAAAACTTTATATAGATTCATTTATTTACTGACAAAAATTATTTAAAATTACCTGTGTGGCGAAAGTATGTAAACCAATAGGATTATCAGTTTGTTTAGAGGAGAAATTAAGAGTTTCCATCTTGGGATAGTAATCAGGTATGAGTGTGGGAGGTTCTTTTCCAATTGTGTGGAAAACAGATCACATTTTAGGTCACATTTATCCAGAAATATCAAAGATTCAAAAGGTTTCACAAGCCTTTTGAATGTGTCCTTTAATATTACTGGCAAAGAGAGAAAAGAACACATAAAAATATTTAACCAAAAATGTTTTTGGTTAAAAAACTGTTTATGTGTGTTATTTCTATTTCACAATGTATGTATCACTATTACCGCTACTTTTATGTTTCACCTTTTTTTGTGTGTGTGGTGTTATTTATTAAAAAGCAACAAAAAATAAAAAAGGGTAAAAATAAATTCAAAATTTAAAGACTCACATTTTTAATCAATCTTTTAATTCCTTAATAGTACAAAGTTTTTATTGGAAATAAATACTTTATAAAATAAATAAAATAATACTTAAGCTACAGAATTTAGAAGGAACCAAAAGTATTTGCAGCTTGACACAGATATTGTAAAAAATAAAAATTAAACAATTTAAAAACCAAAATTGCAACAACACATCCTTTTTAAGTACTGTGATAAGTACATAGTATCTTCCTTGTTTGGAATATAATATTTTCAATACAAATTTTAATCACAAATTTAAACTTTTAAAAGTTTTCTAATACAGGTAGTCCTTGACTTACAACAGTTCTCTTAGTGACCGTCCAAAGATACATTGGCACTGAAAAAAATGACTTGACCATTGTTTATACTTATGACTATTGCAGCATCCCTGTGATCATGTGATTTACATTTGGAAGCTTGACAACTGACTCTCATTTATGATGGTTGCAGTGTTCCAGAGTCATATGATTACCTTTTGCAACCTTGTGACAAGCAAAGTCACTGGGGAAGCCAGATTAATAATAACCTTGTTATTAATTGCCGTCCGCCAAGCAGTGTCGGCTGGCGGCCCCCAGGGGAAGGTCCTTCTCTGTGGGAGCACCTACTCTCTGGAACGAACTTCCCCCCGGTTTACGCCAATTGCCTGACCTTCGGACCTTCCGCCGGGAACTGAAAACTTATTTATTTATACAAGCAGGACTGGCCTGACTTTTTAAATTCTAAATTTAAATTTTAAACTTTTAATGGTAATTTTATTGGGTATTTTTATGGTCAATCGACGGTTTTAATCTGGCCTTTCATTGAATAAGCTTTTTAATGGTTATTTTAATATGTATATTTATTGTTTTAAATGAAGGCTGTACACCGCCCTGAGTCCTTCGGGAGAAGGGCGGTATAGAAGTTTGATAAATAAAATAAAAAATAAAATAAAATAATTTAACAACTGCAGTGATTCATTTAAGAAATGGGGCAAGAAAAGCTGTATAATGGGGCAAAACTCGCTTAACAAATTTCTCACTTAGCAACATAAATTTTGGCCTCATTTGTGGTTGTAAGTTGAGGACTACGTATAGCAAATATTTTGGCATTGTATTGCAATAAATAGTAAGAAATTGTGTAGTGCTCCCTCTTACCAATTGTATCAAATATTCAAAAGGTTTCACAAACTTTCAAGTATCACTGTGTAAATGAGTCCTTTAATAATATATTTAAACCCTAAAACAGGCAGAGCTGGGAATTAGAACAATATCAAGAAGATCTGTCAGTAACTACCACTAAATTGTATCTAGCAGTTGTAGATACTAGTCATCTGACCAAAGTGTAGATCAATGGGCCGGACAAGCGGCAGGCTGAACTGCACATGCCGTGCACAACTCCACTCACACAAGAGAAGACTTTGGGGTGATGTTTGCGCAAGTGGAGCTACGCATGCACATACATGCACTGGCCCGACTCTCATGTGGCCCGATTTCAAATAGGCCACAGCCTGATAGTGGGCTGCGCCCCAGGGGTTGGGGACTTCTGTGCTAAAACTTACAAACAAACTTGTTCGTTTGTTTCTTATTCATTCATTTAATTAGTTAGTTAGTCCCTTCTCACAAAATTTTTGAAAGCTTTAACAAGCCTGTTTTGTAAATCCAATACAGGAAAATTATTCAGATCACTCTCTTGGTTTGTTATCTGTATATCCATTTTAATTATTAAGACTTCTTCAACTTTCTTCATATTCTTCAATGAATCCAATAGTAAACTATTTTGCTTCATTCTGTATTAATTGAATGAACTGAAGATCGAAAACAACTCACCCGGTGTTTTCAGACTTGTCCAAAGTCCAGGGTTCTTATATAGCTAAAAAATAGCTAACATGTAATTTAGGAAAATGAATAGAGAAGGGAGTGTGCACTGGTCTTAAGGCATTGACTGTGATTTGAGCAAATGGTTATTCCCTTATTCCCCCAGAGCTATAAACTGTGGACTGTTGTCTTATACTTTTGTCATGAGCAGCAACTGTCTGTGGATGAGGTGAAGTCTCTCTTTGTCTAGAGAAGTATTATAAAGAACCAATTTACTTGCTGGCTCTTCATTGTGCTGCAATTATCGGCTCTACTTTTAGCTGAGCCATTTTCAGTTTGCCATTTCTTAACTGAAATTTCTATGAATTTTTCCCTTATAACAAAGCTACAGCATTTTTGCACAAAAACATGGATTGAAGAATTAGTTATGAAATCAGCTAGACCATGAAAGGCAAGAATTGCTATGGCTTATAGTAATTTTTATGGTAATAAGAGCTTTAAGAAATACATTTCTCTAGCTCTCCGTAAGTTGTTTTTTCCTTGAAACCTATTTTCAACTTCCCTGAAAATAACTTTTATGATTTTGATGCAAGGCTGCCCATTATTTGCAGCCTCCGAGACTATTCTCACTGCTGCTTAATTGATACACAGGTTAGCATGGTCACTCAGCAGTTTTAAGGTGTTGGGCTTATGGGCTGGAAAATCAGCAGTTCAGGTTCAAGCACCACACGATGAGATGAGCTCCCATCCTCACCCCAGCTTCTGTCACCTAGCAGTCTGAAAGCATGCAAATGTGAGTAGATAAATAGGCACCCACTTTAGTGGGAAGATAACGGCACTCTGTTAAGTCAGGCTGGCCACATGACCATAGAAATGCCTTTGGACATTGCTAGTTCAATGGCCTCGAAACGGAGATGAGCACTCCCTATAGTTGGCAATGACTAGTGGAGTAAAATCCATAGTAATTCCTTTTTTTAATCTAATTGATTTGTATTTTAGAAAGTCATAGATTTTATAAATATGAAATAATTAGCAAGGATATCAATTTATAAACTATTTCATTTGAATAATTTTGCATCTTCATCTTTTTCAATTTAGTTTATTTCCTTTTTAACATTTTTTCAAGTCACATAAGCATTAAATAAGAAATTACATAAGAAAAAAAAACATATGTTGACAATGTCATTACTAGACTAATTTTTATTAGTTTTATTATTTCCTTAATAGGAAATCTGGATTTTATTTTTGCATTTTTATCTCTGTCTGTGTCTATCTTCCCCCTGCCTCTCTTTCTCTCTCTCTCTCTGTATGTGCATGGCTGTGTGTCAACATACCTACTAAATATCTACTGATGTATCACACATGCTTTAACAGGAGTATTAATGTAAATAAATGATTAAATGCATCTCAAAAATTATATTTCAAAAGCTTCTATAAGAAAGGCAGGTTATAAATCTAACAAACAGATGAATGCATGTTTACCAGTAAATCTTCAAAGGCTTATGCATCTGTAATAGAGCAGGTAATTAATTTGTTGGACTCACAAGTACAGCACTGTAGATTTTAGAGGCACCCATAAAAATGCAAAGGAGTATGGGTCCTATAATGGCTCCTTCTAGTCCTAGGTAATATGTTCCACCAGCTATTGCAAGTCCTGTCAGATAAGGATGACCTCCTCTGCAATCAAATAATAAATGAAATTACTGTAATGTAATTTAAGAACCATCAGTGGAAAGCTGATTTTATATGTTGAGTCATCAAAAGACACAAAATGCAGGAAGTTAATATCTAATCGCAAGCAAACTTATTTCTCGGCAGATACAAAAACCTGTCTTGTCCAGAAAAGAGAAAAGTAGAGTTTGAAACATGATAAAGGGTCTATGTAAGTAATGTTGAAGAAAATCATGAATATTTAAGCCATCCTTCTATTAAGGATTTTTTTCCCTTACATGTGACATTTGTTCCTGAAGAAAAATGCCAGTGATGAAGAAAGTCAAAACTACTCTACACTTATATTCTCTCCATTGATAGTCTTTCAACTGCACACATCAACTATCTATGCTGTCTTTTGTTGCACAGAACTCTTTATACAATTTATAAATTTTCTATTTTCTGAAAATAACCTAATCCATAACTACTATATGATTTTGAAAATGATAACTTTTTTTAGAGTGACATCCATGCTTATTTTGTTTTAAGAGTATGTATAATAAAGATGCCAGTATTAATAATATAAACAATTCATCTAAATATTTCTGGACATTGATCAATCTGTTACAGATCTTTTTTAAACACAGTAAAGGAAAAAAATTAAAATATTCACCCAGATATATCCAAATAGATTGCTGTATCTACAAAGTAAGTTGGCAATAGATGACAAATGAAGAGAAGCATAGCTTTATATCCTTTTCCTTGAACAAGCCAAAGATCTAGAACCGCAGGTGTAGTTGCCCAGTATGTTCCCAAAAATGGAACTACTCCAAGTATAGCAGCCAGAGCTAAGAAGAGATGAAGTTTGGAGTTAGAAAGGAAATGTAACATTTGCAATTAATTATTTAGGAATGTAATTCTACAAATATTTTGCAATTTTATATCTCATACCAATACTTAAATTCAAAGGGAACTTAAATAGAATATAAGACAGCAAGATAAAAGAGTTTATAATTACTTTGCTTATAAAATAAAGTAGGAGCTACCACATCTTGAATTTCAATGCTACTGGATCAGGAATCAAGAATTAAGACATCATAAACTAGTACCTTATTATATGAGAAACAGTTATAATGATAGAAGTAACAAAATACTACAAGTTGAATTAAGATGAACATAATTTATATTCAAGGCAGCACCAGAACAAGAATAGATATGATGGAAATCTCTTGCCCATTCTTCCCCTTTGCAAATCCTTGTGCTTTTGGGTGCTTCTTCCGTTAGAGCAGGAGTCTCCAAATTATAGCCCAGGGGCATATCTGGCCCTCTGGAAGGTTCTTTCATTTCATCAGTTCATCCCATGTGCTGTGCTCCAATCCTTTCCCAACAGCAGAGGAAAAGAAAGCAGGCTTGTATTTACCACTGTTTGGAAAGGAAAGTAGGATTTTTTCGATTTCTCTAATGCTAGGGTTGCGAGCCAGCTGGATGGTTGCTAGACGAGGAAGGGGAAGCATCATCCTCTTTAATATTTGCCCCAATTGGGAGAGATTCTCATTTAATGTAAATTTGTAAAAATGCAGGTAAATAAAATTTATTGACAAAAAGAATAGCTCTCTTTTCTCATTTGCAATTATTAATTTATAATGAATGAAGGAAAGCTTGTAAGATTAAACCTCTGGCCTGGTGACCGACCAGGATTGAATTAATTTATTATTTCTTCAGAGCATTTGTTAACGTATGATACTTTTCTTATATCGTTTGTCTATGCAAGCCTGGCATCATTTCTTCATAATTGTCACTTTCTTTTTTGCTGCTGTTATGAATCATATCACATTGACCAAAATAAAACATGTTCAATTAAATTTTATTTGCTCATTTATAAAATTGATTTTTCCCCACTGGCCCTTGAATGTTTGCAAAATGTCCAATGAGTTCTCAGGGTGAAAAGTTTGGAGACACCCCCCCCCCCAAGTTAAGAATCTTCAAGAAATTCTGAAATATGACTCAATTCTAAAAGGGTCGGCTAGCAAACTATGACAGAAATAAGGTATTTCCTCTGTTTTAAAATCTTGTGAAATGTTTGCTCCACATCTCATATATTAGATTGGACAGACTTTTGTCTGGAATATTATAGAGCAGTGATGGCGAACCTTTTTGGCATCGAGTCCCAAACTGGAATGTGCACACGCTGGAGTGCCAGAAACCCAAAGACCAGCTGGCCGGTGTGCATGCGTGCACTGGCCACTTGGTCTTTAGGTTTCTGTTGGTCTTTGCATGTGCCAGAGCCCTGGAAACCCAAAGACCTAATGGCCAATGTGCATGTGTGCGCCGGAAACCATAAAAGCCGCTGGTGACAATGTGCGTGCCCACAGAGAGGTATGCCACGCATGCCATAGGTTCGCCATCATGGTTATAGAGTCTCCTGCTGCTTTATCAGAGTGTTGGATTAGAAGACCTCTAAGATCCCTTCAAACTCCGTCATTCTGTAATTCTATATTTTTCCATACAGATGGTACAAATGATTGCATTGAGTCTAGACTTTCTTAGTTGAACTTCCCTTCTACTACCATGTTTCCCCGAAAATAAGCCCTCCCTGAAAATATTTAAACGCATGCACAGCAGATCTGGTTAGGGTTAGGGAGACAGAGCTGGAAATCAAGTAAGATGGCAAAAGGAGCCTTGTCTTGCCCCACGTACCCTAAAATAATAAGACCTCCCTGAAAATACGGCCAAGCACTTATTTTGGGGTTCAAAAAAAATATAAGACAGGGTCTTATTTTCGGGGAAACCCAGTAGTAAGATTTATTTTATGACAACCTTGATAACCTTGAGTTATCACGTTTCTTTTGACACACACATCAAGAGGATAAGAGGTTTAATTACATTGATAGATGCTAACTTTATATAATTAAATGAAAAGGGTGATATTAATCAGAAAATGGAAGAAATTGCTAGGAAATGCTACAAAATTAGAATTTCTGTTACAATCTATTACATTTAAAATTATAGTTACAATTAAGAAACCCGAAGAGAGCGGGTCAAATCAACATGATGAATTTGATCTCTGTAAGTTTAGGGGTGCAGAACATTTCTTGGGGGAAAAAACACATTTCTGATATAAGCACTCTTGATTCTTGACTCTCTTCTAGTGAGGAAGCTTGCAAGGACCTAACGCTGGTCCTGCAGGCAATGAGCTCAGTGCTGACCCTTTGCTATGCTCTTCTCTGGTGTTGTCTGTCTTGGGGGGGCCTGACGCTTGGCAGAGATGCTCCATGCCTGAAAAAGAGGATCTTCTCCACTTAAGATCTGCTTTTGGTCTCCTTGATATCAGTAGCTGAACAAAACTTTGGGAACATCTTTGTCCTGATTTACTCCCAGCCTATCCCAGTTGATCCCTGGTCCAAGAAATTGTAATGGTAATTTTTTTTTAAAAAATTCCCTTTTAAATAAAACATAGAATAAAATAACAACTGAAACAATGATACACTACTCTTAATAAAAGGGGCCTTTGTTGCTAATGAATAAAAATACCCTGTATATGTTTAAAATGGCAGACATGAATTGATTTTAAATCAGTTTTATATGCACCCAGGAAAAGAAGTGTTTTAGTATCTTCTTAAATTCCAAATAGCTGAGCCTAGTAGACCCTGTTTCATAGAGCCAGATGAGAAGAGGCTTTTAAGTATGATGTGGCTATTCAAATACATGATAGAACCAAATGCTGCTGCTCTAATACGGTTTTTTCTTGCACTTTTACTGCTTCAGATGTCATGGGATCTGATAGGTTAAGCACATAAAAGGTGAATGTTACCTATCCTTGGCTAGATTCAGATTTCATCCGACCAATACAGAGTTTCCTGCATGAGCAGGGGGTTGGACTAGAACACTTTCAAAGCTCCTTCCAACTCTGTTATTCTGTTATTCTTTAATATAAGGGTTTATATATTTTGTATGATGTAGGATTCAGTACTGAATATTATACTAAAGTTCAGATAAAATGTCAAAACTTACCAAAATGGAGTATGATCTTTAGATATTAACATAAACACAAACATTCAACGTTATTTTGTTCTCACCTGAGGGTATGAAGACAATGTTTATTCCAAAGATGGTATGAGTCAGCCAGGTATATAGGCCATAGAACCCAGCCATTTTGAGAGATGCATCAAATACCCCTCTGGAAGAATGTAAAAGCCATGTAAATCTATGTCAGACTGCAATATTAATGTTTACTTAATTAGTAAGATAAGAGCCGTGGTGGTGCAGTGATTAGAATGCAATACTACAGGCTATTTCTGCTAACTATCGGCTGCCAGCAGTTCGGCAGTTCGAGTCTCACCGGCTCATCACCGACTCAGCTTTCCATCCTTCCGAGGTCAGTAAAATGAGGAGCCAGAAGTAATATGCTGACTCTGTAAAACTGCTTAGAGAGGGTTGTATACCACTGGTGAAGCAGTATATAAGTCTAAGTGCTATTGCTATTGCTAATAAATACCTATTTGTTAGTTCCTTCCAGTTAAAAGTATTTGCTATAAATTTACTTGAGAACAAAAATAAATCCATTGTCAGAGAAAAAGAGTTCTTGTTAAAAGAACTGTTTATGGGTTTTTTTTTCCTTTTTGACAATGTATGCATCAATGTATCCTAGAAAAGATAATAAAAAACCAGATCTAAGAACATCTAGAAACAAATAAAGTTATGACTAGTTGCCAGCATGGGTTTGTTAAAAACAGATCATGCCAAACCAATCTTATTTCATTTTTTGACAAAGTGACTAGATTAGTAGACCAACAAAATGCTGTGGACATAGTACACTTAAGATTTCTGTAAGGCATTCAACAAAGTAGACCACAACCTACTTCTTGGTAAGCTGGAAAAATGTGGAATAGACAACATCACCACCAGATGGAATACTAGCTGGCTGACAAATCATACTCACAGAGTATTCCTTAATAGTACTACATCTACATAGAAGGAAATAAGCAGTGGGGCACCACAAGGTTCTATCTTAGGTTCAGTATTCTTCAATATCTTCATAAATGACTTAGATGAGGGAACAGAAGGAGAACTCATTAAATTTGCAGTTGACACTAAGATCGCAGGGATAGCCAACATCCTAGAAGACAAGTTCAGGATCCAAAAAAATCTTAACAGACTTGAACAATGGGCCCTATCTAACAAAATGAATTTTAATGTGGAGAAAAGCAAAGTTTTACATTTAGGTAGGAATAACCAAAGATATAAGTACAGATTAGTTAAGACCTGGCTCAAAAACAGTAACTATGATACTTTTTTGGAGTTCTAGTGAATGATCACTTAAACATGTGTCAGCAGTATATAGCAACAGCCAAAAAAGCTAATATAATCCTTGGTTGTATAAACAGAGGCACAGAATCAAAATCATGTAAAGTATTAGTACCACTTTATAAATCCTTAGAAAGATCACACCTGGAATACTGCATCCAGTTTTGGTCACCGCATTACAAAAAGGTTTTGAGACTTTGGAAAAAACGCAAAGAAAAGAACTAAGTTGATTAAAGGCCTGGACACTAAAAAATATGAAGAACAATTGCAGGATTTGGGTTTGGCTAGTCTAGAGAAAAGGACTGGTGGAGGGGGACGACAAACATGATAGCAGTATTCCAGTATTTGAGAGGCTACCACAAAGAGGAAAGGGTCAATTTATTTTCCAAAGCACCAGAAGGCAGAACAAGAAACAATGGATGGAAACTAATCAAGGAGGGAAAAAAACTGGAATTAAGGAGAAACTTCTTAACAGTGGAAAAGCTTGCCTTCAGAAATTGTGGGTACTTTATCACTGGAGGTTTTAAGAAGAGATTGAACAGTCAGTTGTCTGAAATAGTATAGGGTCTCCTGCTTCAGCAGGGGACTGGGCTAGAAGACAAATTCCATTCCATTCTGATTTGGATGCAATGTTTATAATTACAGGATAAAAATCCAGTTGTTTTAGAAAAGAAACTTGACTATAAGTGGTGAAGAAAGTATTTGTGGTTGATTTTTTTTCAAGCAAAAACCAACCAAACATCTATAGCTAAAAGACCATTCATATCATTAAACATAATTATTTGTGATTAATATGGAAAAAAATGAAAGAAATTAACAAAAAAGTTTTTAAACAGAAATTACTCTTGAGCAATAATTAACAATTTCCAGGCCAAAATAATAAATATTTTCCAAAATAAATTAGTCTATATCAAGAAACAACCTTCAAGAATTTTAACAAATAGCCTGTGTGCATGCACTCATATGAAAATATCACACACACTAAATTGCACTGAAGCCATGACAACATGCAACTTAGTAAAGTGCAGTATCACCACCAGAGCAAGCAGGATGGGAACTTCAAAAAGGAAGGGTTTGATGCATTCAAAATGAAAGAGCATGCCACTTTGGAAAGGATAATATTTCACACAGAAGATATACATGCAATTCAGAAATGTATAATTTCAATTATTTCTGCCATTGTCATGAAGAAAATGAGGATGATTATAAGCATTTTGCTAAGTTTAAAAATAATTCTATTCAAACTACCTTTTTACAAGTGAATAGGAAAAAGAGTATTGTATAAACCAGTGATGGTTAATATATGATGTGAAAATTGAGAGAGAAGAGGGCATGCTTTTGTGCTGTTTCAGATACATCAGAGGCTGCAGAAGAATATTCTCCAAAGCTGCATCAAGAAAGAAGGCTTTCTATGACCTAGATAAACTTCAGGTAAGCCACAGGGGCCTGTCAATACAAAGAAAATATTTGCCTACAGTGGCATATAGCAAATCCTAGGAGTGCTGGGCCACAGGACAATTACATTGATCCTCAAAATACCTTGGGAAATGGTGTTTCCCCCTGAGTGCCACTGTTCAAAGTGGCTTAGAGAGGGAAGGGATAGAGAATTATTTCTCTTTTGCTCAATGTCTGTGTTTAGGAACGTGTCTTTCTGTGTGTAATATAACACAAGTCAAGTTAAGCATTTTCTAAATTTTTAACAGGCTGAGCCAATAGGTTCGCCATCACCGTTGAATCACCAAGAATATATTTTTGATTGAGAAGATTCAGATTGACGTTTACCTATACCTAAAGATCATCAGTTCCCTTTGAACTAATTACTTTTTGTTGGCACAATCTATCTCATTTGTATTTTCTTTTTTTTTACTCCTGGTGACTGACCAAAGGCTACCCAGATGACTTCATGTCAAGACAGAAGTAGAACTCACAGTCTCCTGATTTCTAGCTCATCTCATTGGGATAAATATATAGAGAAGACTGTGCTATGTTTCTGCCTTGACCCCCTGGGAAAATGTGGAACATTAATATTTCAAAACATTGAATGAACACATGCACACATAAACATTGAATAAACATAAACACATGGGTGAGTATAGTTACTAATGGAAGAGACTATGGTATTGTTAGCTAAGCAGCAAATATTAGCAAATTTGAGTATTATAAGGTTTTACTGATTTATCCAATGCATTTGATATATATATAGACATTTATGATGCCTGTGTTTTGATGTTCAATATACACTTAAAATGAAGGGATTAAATTAGCATGTGGCCACACAGATTCTCATATACACAATGCTTATCACTTTTATGCAAATATTTCATTTCAATATGCATTTTTATTATTCAGAGAGGAGAGATGATGAAATGTAGTTGTTTACTGGTTTAAGTTGGACTAGGAAGAAAATGTTTCAAGATCCTTCTTGGCCAAGGAGCTCACTGTATGTTTAGTGAGTCAAGCACTCTCTCAGCTCAACTACCCTACCATATTACTGACCATGTGTAGATAAAACTACAGGAAATTTTTAATCAGAAAAAGCATAGAATGTAAATGCAATCTATATTTTTCTACACCTGGAGTACAATTATCATATACTTGTACTGTAAATGAAAATATTAAATTTAAATTTGCCCAATTGAGGGGTATCTGTAAAAATCTGAAGACCGAGTAAATAAACATTCAGTAAATATATAATTGTCTTCTTTCTTCAAACACACAAATATTCTCTAATTTATTTGGGCTTCAGATTGCATAGTCGTTGGGAAGATACTGAAATGTTTTCTATTCAGGTAGTTGAATGCATTATTCATATGGGGCTCAAAATCTATTCATTTTGTTTGTGATCTTGTTTATATCAGTGGTGGGTTTCAAAATTTTTTATTACCGGTTCTGTGGGTGTGGCATGGGGGCATGGCATGGCTTCGTGGGCATGGCAGGGGAAGGATACTGTAAAATCTCTATTCCCACTCCACTCAGGAGAAGGATACTGTAAAATCTCCATTCTCTCCCAATCCAGGGGAAGGTTACTGCAAAATCCCCATTTCCTCCTGATCAGCTGGGACTTGGGAGGCAGAGAATAGATGTGGGCAGGGCCAGTCAGAATTTTTACTACCAGTTCTCCGAACTACTCAAAATTTCCACTACCGGTTCTCCAGAACTGGTCAGAACCTACTGAAACCCACCTCTGGTTTATATATCATTCTAATCTAAAACATAATTTGGCTTGTTTGGTTTCAGTATATGAGAATATACTGTGTTCAGTATATTCAGTATATATGTGAGCCCATCATTCTAAATTTATCAGTTTTACCTAGAAATTTGAATGTTATTTACAAGGAGCTCCAGACATATTAATATTAATATGCTATATTATATAGGATAAATTATTCAGGTCATGAAGCAAAATCTATCACATTAAAAATAATGCCTAGCGACTTCCAGTTGACTTTGCAGCAGGAATCGGACACGCAGGTGGGTGTCCATGCTCGTATGCCAAGTTCCGTCCATTGGAGGAGCCAAAGCTACCCTGTAGGGGCGGTAAAGAAAAGAGGGGTGCCCTGTGAGATCAAGGAGAGGCGCAGCTCTCCTGTCTGACCCAGGGTGGGGATTTTCCCTCTCAGCCACAGCAAGGAGAAGAGGCAGCCTAAAGATGGCTGCCACAAAGCTGGGACAAACAAGGAACAAATAAGACTGGTGCTGGAACAAAATAGGTGAACAGTGACTAGACATGGGGGAGAAGATTTTTTTTTTTTGGCTTAAAACTTAACCCCAAGGAATAATTTAGAACTATTTGCTCAGAACTATTTGTTTAAATGGCATTTAAGCATTCTGAGAAAATACCAGACTGGAACGGAGAGTCGTAAAAGAGAAAAATAATAAGTTTTGAAATATACAGAAAATTGGACTCTTAAACTGGAATGACGTGGAACTGAGAAGGCATTTTAAAATGCTGGAATTATTTATTTACAAAACTTATTCTGCTTTTGTAATTGATTCACAACTAAAATGACAATTGACTAGTGGCAATACTGAAATTTAAGTTGAGATTGCCACCTGCTGATGAAAGCAAAATTTACAAGTCTGGGAATACTTATATGAAGGACTTTGAAAACATTTACTGGATTATTCCTAACTACCAATTTAACTACTCAATGACTACTAGAAACTTAAATATGAAAACAAGGAAGTTATTTAATTAAAGGGCCCCTGAATGTTATGCTAGAAGATTGAATCATTTTGATAACCTCTGGGATTACTTAAATGGAACTGTTTGTTTACCTAGTGCACTCTTTGAAGGGCAATTTAAAGACTGAATAAATAGTTCTTGGACTGCTGGACAAAGTTAACTATTCAAGTAAATTCAAGTAGATAGTCCAGCATTTTTAATACCTTTCCAAAACAATGCCTATCCAATTTAGAAGTCCAATTTTCTATGTTTTAAAAAGTCTTTAGCTTTTCTCCCTTTAGTTTCCTTCTTTTGGTCTGGGATTTTTCTCTCTATGGTAGTTTGCCACTTTAAAAAATAGTTCTAGGAGTCTCTTTTCCTGAATTTTCCTTTTTCTTTTTTTCTTTAAAGTTAGGATCTAAATAAAAAGGAATCTTCTCATCCAGTTCCAATTACTGTTCATCTGCACTGCTTCTGCACATTTCTTTGTTGCCTTGGCTATCCCAGCTTCGTCCCAGCATGATGGCTGCCTCTTCTCCTCAAGGGAGATGGAAGAAGCTCTGAGTCCAGCAGAAGAGTTGCTGCTCTCCCGAACTACAGGGCACCCCTCTTTTCTTCATTATTCCTACAGAATAGCGTTAGCTCCTTTTGAAGCCCTCCAACAGGGAGAACTCAGCATGGGAATGTGGAGACCTGCTCTTCATGTCTGATACCACTGTGATGTCAGCCAGAAGTCCTGAATTACTTAATATACTTCATGAGGCTCATTTGAAGCCCTCCAACAGGGAGAACTCAGCATGGGAATGTGGAGACCTGCTGTTCATGTCCGATACCACTGTGATGTCAGCCAGAAGTCCTGAATTACTTAATATACTTCATGAGGCTCATTTGGCCATTGGCCATTGGCCATGTGACAGAACTTTCACCCAAGCATAAGAACATTATTTGTCATATCGAACTGAACATTCACCTTTGTGAGCTGTATTAGGAAAGAACAAAAAGATGTTTTAAAAGATGTGGTAAAGCCGATAGTTTTGTCAGATCAATCTCATCTATCTTCAGCCCCATCCTGTTAGAATTCAAGTTTATAATAGTAAACTACCAAGATTTCCTAACTAAGTTTGTAGTTTCCAAGGCTCTGACATTAAAGAAAGCGGAAGAAGTAACATGCAACTTCATGGACATGTTTACATTGCTTGACACACCATCGATTCTACAATCTGACAACAGCAACATGCAACTTCATGGACATGCTTGACACACCATCGATTCTACAATCTGACAACAGCAAGCAACTTGCTAATAATGTGGTGAGCAGCCTAAAGAAGTACTGATTGACTTTGAAGATCATCAGTGACAAGTCTTGCTACTCACAAAGCCAAGGTAGTTTCAAAAGAGCTAATTGGAACACTGAAAATATGCTATGTACTTGGATGCAAGATAAAAAAACCTGACTGATAGAGTGAGGGACTACATTACTAATGAAAACAGGGCATTTCATTCTGGGATTAAGAAAACACCATATGGAGCTCTCACAATGTCTTCCCTATCTCAAGATGTTTTACAAGATATACAGACTAAGGAACAACTGGAAAAAATAATAGAAACATTCAAACAATACAAGAAGAAACGGATCACCCTATGCAAGAGAGAGAGCCTACTGCACAAAACACGGATGAGATTATAGTCCATGATGGAAGAAATTAAAGTGATGGTGAAGACATGGTTACTGAAGAGGCATCCATTTCTGCTACTGTAGAGTCTATTTAAAGGAAACTAGTGGTAGGCATTTCTATAAAAACTGTTGCCGAAATGTTCATGCCATCTGTAGGTATGCCAATAAAAATGATGGAGATGAGAAAATGTAAGATTATGAGGTTAAGATTTTTAAGGGGTTTTTAGGAAGAGACTAGACAGTCATTTGTCTGAAATAGTAGAGGGTCTCCTGCTTGAAGGGGGGGGCTGGACTAGAAGACCTTCAAGGTCCCTTCCAGCTGTATTCTGATTGATTGATTTATCTCACTATGAGAAATTTATAAATAGGAGAGGAAACCACAGTTTAGATGTAACATGGCTCCAAGTTGATAAAGAAGTAAGATTATCTTCCTATTTATTAGATCTATGTACTGAATATACACAAGGGGGGCTGCTTTGGAAGAAAATGAGCATGCTTTTAAATTGGGAATGAATAATTAATAACCCAAATTATGCACATGATCTTGAAGCTCTAATAATGAAAATCAAGGGGCACACTGAAAAAATGGGACTAAAATTAAATATAACGAATACATTAATGATAACATGCAGCCATTAAATATACCTGATATATAATGTCAGTCTAAATATAAAAAATAACTATTCTAAGAAATAACTTTTTAGAATTTCTTCAGACAAAATGTAAAATGCCCACCTTTAGCTCATAGGGGAACAAGAACTGTTTTGATATCTCTGGCTTCAGTCTAGGATTTTTGGTACTAATGAAAAATGTTTTAGCATTTTTATAAATAGGTAGGAAAAATTGTTGCAAACCATGCATATAATTCCATTAACTACTGTACCTTATGGCTTCCTCCACAGATTCGCTGATTATGTTTGAAGATGCATCAGACTGCAGTAAAGGGATCAAATTGATCACCCACTTCACTGGCTTATAGTATTCATCACTGGTACTTAAAAGGTAGAATAATGTGGTCAGGAATATAACCTGTAAAACGGAAGAAAACATGACTGAAAATTCAGAGTATTATGAAAAAAATAAATAAAGGAAAAGCAAACCTACATCCAGCAAATAAATAACTTCTAAAACAGTGTCTGAAGCTTTTTTCCCCACATTGCCTCTCTTATTTTGATGGAATCTTGGTCAGGGATATTCAGAGAGAACAATGAGATAGAATATTTATTTGCACCCCATTTCTTTGGACTTTGAAAATACCATCCTTCCAACTGAATAACTGTTTAACTCTCCATTAAGATCAGAGAAGGATACAGATAATGTGAGCATCTTTAGTTCCTAAACTCATATTTTATTTATTTATATTTTTTATATTTAAAGTATTTATATATTTTATTTGGCATAGGACCGGGCTATTTACGGGACCGCCTGCTGCCGCCGATAGCCTCCCACCGAGCTGTGCGCTCACACAGGGAGGGTCTCCTCAGGGTGCCATCAGCCAAACAATGTCGGCTGGAGACCCCCAGGAGCGAGCACCTACCCTCTGGAATGAGCTTCCTCTGGGGTTACGATTACTCTCCGACCTCCGGACCTTCCGCCGTGAACTCAAGACTTTTATGTTTTACCGCGCAGGGCTGGCCTAACGCACTACGGTTTTTAATTGGGGCTTTTTATCATTTCTTTATTATAGTTTTAAATGGGGTTAGCCAAATTGAATAAGATTTTTAAAATGTTTTTAATTCTATTTATAAATTTGTTTTTATGTTGGCTGCAATCTGCCCTGAGTCCTTTGGGAGAAGGGAGGTATAAAAATCAAATAAATAAATAAATAAATAAATAAAATATTTATTTTCAAAAGCTATTTGACATGTTCTGTGTAATCTATGTTCTACTAAAGCTCTTATGCCTATTCATTTACAACCTTCAATTGGGCAGAAAAATGCACCACAGAACAAGTTTTGAACCAAAGTATCTCAACTTACAGAATACATCTAAAATCCAGAATCCATTGCTCCTATGGGATAAAATTTGTCAAAATTATGCCTGCTACAGGACAACTGTGCCTTCTTCCTATTTTTCTCAGAAACCCACAGGTTGTGTGGCACAAAGAAAATGGATGGGGCATATCCACCCCCTCTTTTCTACCTCTCGCTGGTCCCTGCGTCCAATTGACCTGAGATTTGAAACTTTTTAATGATGGTGGCCAGTGAGGGAAGTATGAGAAAGGGTGGCTGTTAGTGAGATGGCTTCTGGAGGGCATTGGCAGGTGATGGGTAAGCCCACTTCCTTCCTGGAGGGAGAGAATCCTTGGAGACATGCTGGGATGGAGAATGGGAATGAAAGTTCCCATATGATCAGTTTACCCTTCTCCCTAGCAAAAGAGGCAGGCAGTTCCTCCAGTCAGGCAAGGATAATGATGAGTGATTTCCAAATTCCTTGCCTCCTTCCTACAAACAAAGACAACGGGGAAATCAGCAGAAAGTCAGAAGTCACTCATTCTCCCTCTGCTTTCTTGCCTCCTGTGATCATTTCCTTTGTTCCTCTCCTCTCAGAAAAGTGACAAGCAGTTCCATGGGTCAGCTGGTTTCCAATGCAAATTGCTCATTCTGCCACTGCTATTTTGTTGTTGTTGCCACCAACCGTTATTCTCTGTTAAGATAAATGAGTATCTTTAAAAGAATAACCCAGTGTGTTACAGGTTGTCTAGTCAACCACAATAAGGATTAGAATAAATGGCTATCTATATAGAGAAAAAACAGAGCTTCTACTGCAGCGGATTCATAGCATTTTGAGATAACAATATTTATATTGCAGTGGAGGATTTTACATTGACCTCAAATATTTTTCTGCCTGAGATAAATAACATAGTACACTTCTGCATTCTAAGTACAGAAAATAGAATAGAATAGAATAACAGAGTTGGAAGGGACCATGGAGGTCTTCTAGTCCAACCCCCCTGCTTAAGCAAATGAATGGAATAAAAAACGGAATCATATGTGCCAGTCACTCTTTCTCAACCCAATACATCTCACAGGATTATTGTGGGGAAAATAGGATGAGAAAGGTCTGTTGGATATGTTTGTTGTCTTGAGTTATTTGTAAAAATAATAAAGACAGAATACAAATAAATAAATAAATTTCTCAAAAGCCTGCAATGTAAGAATCTACCCTATTTTTTCTCATGTCTTGTCACTAATGCATAATTTTGCAAAAGTTCACAAGAAAATTTGTGCTGGATATCCAGGTCAAAAGCACCTACATATTCTACTCACTATAAATATCAAGTTAAGTGCATACAAATGATGTGGTCATACTTACCAATGAAAGAACAAAATTAAGAACTGCAGTGCTACTATGGAAAAGGACTGTTACCAAAGTTGTAACTGTAGTAAAAAGAAGGCTAACATTATGACTCATCAGTATCCAAAGGGATTCTAAGATCTACAAAAAGATGCAGAATTAGATGCATTATCATAGAGCAGAGATTATGGAATAATACATTTAACTTAGAAGAAAACACAATTTGATTGACTCTAAGGGGGAAAACATTCTGGATGATCAGTTACTGAAATACTTTAATTTATTGAGCAGAAAATTGGATTCAGTATCTTAAGCAGTTTTTCCACTGTTATGAATTTGTAACCTAAAGGCAAGACTAGTAAATAGTATATGCATATCTGCATAAATTACAATATATTTTAAACATACAGGCCTAATCATTATTCCTTTAAATTGCAATTTTATCCCTGTATTTATTTTAAAGAAAGACAATATTTTTTCTATAGCAATTAATCTTTGTCCTCAGCTTCACAAGTGGGGTCAGCTTGGTTTTGCAGAATTAGAAGCAGAATACATAATTTAAAATAGGGATTCTCTCCTTCTCCTGACTTGCTACATATGCTCACAATCTAGACATATAAAGGAAATAGTTTGCTCTTTTTCAGTTTTGCAAAAAGTTTAAGACTGACATATAATAGTAAGCATTTTATATTACTATCATAAGTATGTTATATTACTACCATCATAGTTACCTTCCGTTTGCTATTTCCATACTGTTTTTATTCTTTTTCATTTTTGCTGCATCTGACATGTATATAATTATGTGTGACAGAGTATAGCTTGCATGTACAAGGAAGTCAGTACAGAGATAGTTTAAAAAAGAATAAGGAAAATGCTGGAACAAGTTTAGGGTAATTGGAGGTTAGGAATTCACAGGAATCAAGAAAAACAGCAACTGAAGAAAAATAAATGTAGACAGTAAAACATATACTAAGAATTATAAGAACAATAAGCCAGCACTTCAAAATTTTGATGAAGAGCCAGAAATGAATTTCAGATGCTGATTTTAACGAGGCCAAACTTTTGAACATAAGTCTATGCGTATCTGCTTTTATTTTTGTTAAAATGAAGGAAATAAGTATATCCTGTAATATTTATTATAAAAATCACATACCGAAAGAAATGTTTCAATATTCTCATGAATAAAAGAAGCAACATCCTGCCAATCAAGCATGTCATTTGTCCAACTATGCTCACGATTTAAATGCCTTTTGTGACTTTTTTGTTGTCCAGAATGAGTTGTATTCTATAAAACAAAAGCAAAATGTTACAAAACATTTCATGTATTGAATTTCACAGGACAAAAGGAACAAAGTATAAATTTATTTTTCAAATAAAAGCTGGATTAGCCTAGATTACAGATCTCATTAGAAATTACTGTATTTTTCGCACTATAAAATGTACTTCCCCTCCCAAAAGTGGATGGAACTGTCTGTGCGTCTTATAGAGTGAATATTGAGTGCAGGAAGGGAAGTTGGTCCCGGGAAATGCTGGAGCCTCCGCTACCAAGCAGCTGATTGGCGGTTGGATCAGCCTCCCAGAATACTGTGGATCAGCTGTTCTAGGCGGTGGGGCTTGCCACTACTGCCTATGTCCGCCTGTTTGCCGCCATCCGTTCCCTGCTGCTGATCAACAGTTCACCACCGCACATTCGCCACCAGCCATTTGCCACAAACGGATGGTGGCGGCAAACAGGCAGTGATGAACGGCGGTGATAGGCAGTGGTGGTGGTGATCCCCGCCACCTAGAACAGCTGATCGACAGTATTCCAGGAGGCAAATCCAATTGCCAGCCTTGGCAGCGAAGGCTCCAGTGTGCTCAGTGGCAGCAACTCAACTCAATTGACCAGTGGTGGCCACAATGGAGCAGAGCCCTGACGAGCCACATGCTGGGATGCGATAACATACTGAAGCTGACCAGGCTGTTTTCTGTTTTCTGCAAGGACGTTAGCCAGATGAATACCTGATGGATTCTGGGAGGCAGAGGCAGATTTTTTTTTTCTTGTTTTCCTCCTCTAAAGCTAATATGCATCTTATAGACTGGAGTGTCTCATAGTGCAAAAAATACGGTATATCACACTTTATAGCATAGGGTCTCAAAGCGGTCTTTATTGACCCCCAGGGCTGACAAGGAATCACTGTATTGTTATGATGATTATTTGCAGTACTATTAAAATAGTATTAATTGAATTATTTTCATATAATAAATTGTTGGGGAGTTGATGAACAATCTAAAAATTCATGAAGGTGTTTATGGGTTGGACTTCCTCCCAAGATGGTTGATGAATAGTAATAACTTCTTTTTTTCTCTTACCAATGATCTATTGATTTTACTGCCAAAACTGGTTCTTTAGCAGTACAGCTCTCTAGTTTTGAATGGGAACATTTAGGAATGACCCAAGAGGACTTTTGGACTTTTTCTAAATGGCTTATTTTAACATTTTCCTAACAGAATTTAAAATCTTCTCTGGTGATAAAAAGACATTTGACAGCTACTTAAAATTTTTCTCAATTTCCCTGCACTCTTTTCACTATTCTTTCACCTTAAGTATACACAAAGACTTTAATACATATATAAACCCAAAGACAGAAAAAAACCCAGAGCTCTTAAGTTTACACTTTATAGTCAATTTCATCCTAGATCCTAGTTTGGTTCAAAGGTACTTTTAAAGAAGGCTTAGCAATTCTGCAGTAAACTCACTGGTGAAAAGCTACCAGTTTGTCTGAAACGGTATTTCCACGTGCTTTAGCTTTGCTAGAAAATAGGAAATCCTGCTTTCTAGTGAAGCTAAATTGTGTGGCACAGCTGTTTCTCTCCCCCCCCCCAACTGTTCTACTTACCTAGGGAAGTCACTGTGCATGCGCGTGCAGCATGCTTTTGGCACACGCTGCTCATGCGTGCAAGCAATGCACGTTTGGCACGCACTGTCATGTGGTCGCAGCGAACCAGTGGCGATCCGAGGAGGATTTCACCATTGAGTAAATTATATAGCTAACCCATTTTTATTAACTTTCTTCTCAACAAGCACACAAAGAAGAGAAAGATCAGTGTTATTGTTTTTCTTTTTTAAAAAATACCTTTGTTTAGCCAAATCTGACTGTCTGTCTCATCTCTAAACTGGATCCATTCCCAAAGTTGCACCTGTACACACACACCCATTTGAATGCTGCTGGTTGCCACTGAAATTGCTGATGCCCCCTGCACTTCTTGCCAGTGGGTGCATGCCAGAATCATCAGAAGCGTGTTTAATTGTCCTGCAGGAGGAATTAGTTGTAAAGATCAGTGTTGCGGTGCAACGCCCGCAATTATGCAGCTTCGGAGAAGCAGTGGAGTTGTAATGGCAGCAATATATCATTGGTGCAGGGCAAGCCATGATGAAGATCTGGGATGGGTCAGCTGGGCTGGAAAAGTATGATTATGAGGTCAGGATGAATAGTCCTAGACCCATGAAGTGAGAGCAAAACAGAACTGCAAAAATGTCAGGGAAAAGGGACAGAATTTCAAAGTGAAGTCATCTCTATTCAAGAAGACCTGCCTGAAAATAACTGTCAGATGATATTTTGTTTTTTGTCATATCAGGACCACTTCAGATGATTTTAGCAATTGTCCTGATCTGGTGACAAGGACAATATGTCAGAAATTTCAGTTTCAAGTTCTTTAGGACCTTACATATAAAAAGTATCTCAGCGGCTTGGTCACAGGGTTCTACAGCTTCCAGACCAAGCAAAAGGATAGATCCAAACATACAAATACAAATATTCAGATGAATTCATGCTTATAGTATGTGATTCTTGTAGCTAGACTGCCCCCAGGAAACAGAAAGAAATAGGTATATAGCCAGTCACCAACATCACTTGTTATAATATATATTGTCATGTGTATTGGTAACTCAATGTAAATGAATAATTGTTAGACACTCTTCAAATGTCACAGTGGCCCATGTCTATGCTTCCTTAGTCCCTTCATGGAATGGAATGGAATAGAAAATATAATGGAATAGAATGGGATGGGATGGGATGGGATGGGATGGGATAGAATAGAATAGAATAGAATAGAATAGAATAGAATAGAATAGAATAGAATAGAATAGAATAGAATAGAATAGAATAGAGTTGGAAGGGACTTGGAGATCTTCTAGTCCAACCCCCTGCTTAGGCAGGAAACCCTATACCACTTCAGACAAATGGTTATCCAACATCTGAAAAACTTACAGTGTTGGAGCATTCACAACTTCTGGAGGCAAGTTATTTCACTGATTAATTGTTCTAATTGTCAGGAAATTTCTCCTCAGTTCTAAGTTGCTTCTCTCCTTGATTAGTTTCCACCCATTGCTTGTCCTGCCCACAGGTGCTTTGGAGAATAGCTTGACTCCCTCTTCTTTATGGCAGCTCCTGAGATATTGGAACAGTGCTATCACTGTCACCTCTAATCCTTCTTTTCATTAAACTAGACATACCCAGTTCCTGCAACCGTTCTTCGTATGTTTTAGCCTCCAGTCCCCTAATCATCATTGTTGCTCTTCTCTGCACTCTTTCTAGAATCTCAACAACTTTTTTATATCGTGATGACCAAAACTGGGGGCAGTATTCCAAGTGTGGCCTTACCAAGGCATTATAAAGTGGTATTAACACTTCACGTGATCTTGATTTTATCCCTCTGTTTATGCAGCCTAGAACTGGGTTGGCTTTTTTGGCAGCTGCTGCACACTGCTGGCTCATATTTAAATAGTTGTCTGGGTTGAGGGAGAGATCCCTCTCACAGTTACTGCTATTAAGCGAGGTACCACATATACTGTACCTATACATTTTGTATTTCTTGCCTAAATGTAGAACCTTACTTTTTTCACCATTGAATTTTCTTTTGTTAGATAGTGCCCAATGTTCAAGTCTGTCAAGATTCTTCTGTATCTTGAGCCTATCTTCTGGAGTGTTGGCTATTCCTGCCAGCTTGGTGTCATCTGCAAATCTGATGAGTTCCTCATCTATCCCCTCATCCAAATCATTGATGAAGATGTTGAAGAGTACTGGGCCTAAAACAGAGCCGTGGGGTATTCCACTGCATACTTCCCTCCATGTAGATGCAGTTCCATTGAGGACTACAGTTACAAATCCATCTGGTGGTGATGCTGTCTAACCCACATTTTTTTATTTTATCTAGTAGTAGGTTATGGTCTACTTTGTCAAATGCCTTACTAAAGTCCAAGAAAATTATATCGACAGCATTCCTCCAGTCCACTAATTTTGTCACTTTGTCAAAGAATGCAATAAGATTAGTCTGGCATGATCTGTTTTTGACAAACCCACGTTGGCTTTTGGTTATTAGTTTGTTTCTAAGTGTTCGCTGATTTGTATCTTGATTATCTTTTCCAGAATCTTCCCTGGTATTGAGGTCAGGCTGACAGGTCTGCAATTTCCTGGATCTATTTTTTTCCTTTTTTGAGGATGGGAACTACATCAGCTCTTTTCCAGTCCTCTGGCAGTTCCCCAGTGCTCCAGGATCTTTGAAAAATATAGTTCAGTGGTTCTGAGATCTCGTCTGCCAGTCCCTTCAGAACCTTGGGAGTGTAATCCATCCGATCCTGGTGATTTGAACTCATCTGGGGTAAACAGGTGCTCCCTTACCATTTTCTTCCCTATTTTAACTTGTGTTCCTAATCTGTTTTTTGTGGTGCTGTTTTTGATAGGTTGGACTATTTTTTCCCGTTCTGTAAAGACAGATGCAAAAAATGAATTAAGTAGTTCTGTTTTCCCCCTGTTGCTTGTCACCTTCTTGTCACTTTCTCCCAGCAATGAGCCAATTGTTTCCTTGATTTTTTTCTTGTTTTTAACATATTGGAAGAAGTTTTTTTGTTGTTGTTGCTATTTTTTACTTTTGTCACAAGCCTTTGTTCATTGTGAGCCTTAGCTTTCCTCACTTCATCTTGGGCTATTTGCTGATATTCTGCCTCAGTTATGTGTCCCTCTTTCCATTTTTTATACTTGCCCTTTTTGTCTTTCAATGAAGCACCCAGATCCTTAACAGAATCATGCATCTTGAGATATTTACATAATCGTATCAGGTGGAATTTATCTTTGTAACTATTAATAAAATAGCTATTAATAAAATATACTGAAATTTCTCTTGGATCAATATATTGGCAATATAAAAAAGATACTTACTTTTGCAAACCAAGTATGATATAGTCTGTCCCAAAGATCCAGAACTTGTTTTTCAATCACAGCAGTACTATTTGCTTTTTCTCCTAATATTTTATCAAGCTATAAAATATTTTAAAATATGTCAAAATATTTGAAAAGGAACATATTCATTGACCAATTATGTATTTTATATTTACTAAATATCCATTAATCAAATAAACTATTTTAGATAACAAAATGCTCATCTCATTTATTCATTCACTTGCTAGAAATATTGCAAATATTGAAAAACTAGATTTACAAAAATTAATATATATATTTTTCCAAGGTCCTTTATTTATTGAGAGAATGGTTTATATTGTCATTCAGTTTGAAAACATTACATAGCACTTGAATAAAATTTAAATTGTAGCAATAGCAATTTCAGTAGTTATGGTTTTGGTCGATATAATTAAATCATGACAGTAATCAGAATTTATTTAAAAGGAACAAGGAAACTGACAGAATTTAGATTATCAAATCCAGAACTATATTATGTTATTTCAGAACCAACTGTTGTTGTTTTACTCAGTTAATACTGCTTAATAAGGACTAATGTATATTCTCCAAATATGCTTGTACAAATCTTTTATTGGACTTAGCAGGTAAACAAATAACTGTTGAAATCTGATCTCATAATGATATTAGGAGGGATTAAAAAGCTCATTTAACGTTTATAAATTATTGTTTAATAACAACTGCAAGTTTATATTTTTAGTCCAGATAATTTGAAAACATACTTGTTATAGTTTTATTTAGCAGACTGCTATGAAATTTGATAAATGTATGATGAGTGATGACAGCACAAAATGTATTTTTCATTAATATTTAGTTAAAGACAAACTATTTGCAAACAATCAATATTAAATATCAAATATTTATCAAAGGTTATTTTTGCAGTCATGAATCTTTTTGAAAAGAAAGTAAGAAGCAGCAGAACATTAATCTCCAAAAGGAATCTTATCATTACCTTATGCGTTATCCATTCTCGCCCGTACTGATAAACATTATTAGCAGCTGAATTCAAAGCCTTCTGAATGACTTGAGCTTCAGGAAGCCAACTAATTAAAAAATACAAATGTAAAAAATGCATTCTGATTGTACATATTCTAATTGCACGTATGCTGTTTCAATAAATAAATGAAGATAGACAACTTGGTACTTTTAATAGGAATGATGAAGATGTTTAAATGTAGCTCCTCATGCCAAATAGCATATATTCAGATTTATAAGTTTTTCTGAAAGTTCAGCATATTGAACAGTAGCTATTGAAATGCCAAATCCTTGATCTTGTTATTTATCTGAAATATATTCATGTACAAATATTTTCTAAAAATGGCAGAATAATGTAGATTAAAGGAAAATTCCAAATTTCCATAGGGATTTCTCAGGAATAGAGCCTCTTTTTGTAAATATAATTTTTATTAAAAACATTTTTAACAAGATAATAAAAACGTTAAAAAATAAAGAAAATAACAATAGTAAATACCTAAGAAAATTAGAAAAAGAAATGAAAAAGAATCATAAAGAGGCAGCTTTCTATCTTTTTAATAGCAGTTATACATGCATTTATATTTACTCTCTGTCTTCAAGGTTACATCACAATTTCCCTCTTTCTATAAACTATCTTTTCTAATCTACAAACTCATAAATCATAAGCACCTTTTTCTCTTTTTTATAATAATTTTATTAAACATTACTATTAGGAAAAATAAAAAATAATACAGACTATAAAAATATAAAAAGAAAAATATAGAAGTGCAAAAAAAAGAAGAGAGAAAAAGAAAGAAGAAAAATATATAAAAAAGTAACTTCCCCCTTCATAACTTAGCAACATCTCTTAAAACAGCAATACTCTTCTTTTTTTGTCTCGTCTCTGTGGATTTTCAAATCTCTTTTGTTAATTCAATTTAAAAAGTTATCTGAATCACTCTTCTACTTTGATATTTGTATGTCCAGTGTATCATTTTATAAGATTGAAATTTATGTAAATATGGATTTAAACATGACAAATTATAAGAATTATCATTCTTGTTACAAGTTTACAAGTTACAAGAATGATAATTCTTGTAACTTGTCATGTTTAAATCCACATTTACATCAATTTCAATCTTATTCGGTATGTTCTTCTGTAACATCATTTTTGTTGTTATTCACTCGCTAAGTTGTGTTTGACACTTTGTGATCCCATGGACTATAGCAGATCAAGACCCTGTCCTCCACTCTTTTCTAGAATCTGCTCAAACCCATTCCCACTGTATTAATGACACTATCTAATCATCTCATCTGCTGCCATCCTCTTTTCCTTTTGCCTTGTATCTTTTCCAACATCAGGATCTTTTCCAATCAGTCCTCTTTTCTCATTTGGTGATCAAAGTATTTGAGCTTCAGTTTCAGTATTATGCTTCCAAAGAAAAATCAAAGTTAATTTCTTTTTGGATTGACTGATCTCCTTGCAACCGAGGTGATCGAGGGAGCTGCACGCTGCTCCTGGGTAACACCGCTCCTGCGCAGTCTGCACTGGCTACCTGTGGTCTTTCGGGTGCGCTTCAAGGTTTTGGTTACCACCTTCAAAGCGCTCCATGGCTTAGGGCCCGGGTACTTACGGGACCGCCTGCTGTTACCTTATGCCTCCCATCGACCCGTACGCTCCCACAGAGAGGGCCTTCTCAGGGTGCCGTCCGCCAAGCAATGCCGGCTGGCGGCCCCCAGGGGAAGGGCCTTCTCTGTTGGAGCACCTACCCTCTGGAACGAACTTCCCCCCCGGTTTGCGCCAAATATCTGACCTTCGGACCTTTCGCCGGGAATTAAAAACTTACTTATTTATCCAAGCGGGACTGGCCTGATTTTTAAATTTTAAATTTTAAATTTTAAATTTTTGTAATTTTATATGGATTATTTTAGGTTGGGTTAATTGACGGTTTTAATTCGGCCATTATTGAATATGTTTTTTAAACTGATATTTTAACTTTATATATTTTATTGTTTTTATTTTTGGCTGTACACCGCCCTGAGTCCTTCGGGAGAAGGGCGGTATAAAAATTTAAATAAATAAATAAATAAACCCAAGGGACTTTGAAGAGTCTTCTCCAACACCACAATTTGAAAGTATCAATTCTTTGGTGCTCAGCCTTACTTATGGTCCAACTCTTACAACCATACATTAGTACTAGGAAAACCATAGCTTTGATTACATGAACCTTTGTTGGCAAAGTGATGTATCTGCTTTTTAATATGCTGTCTAGGTTTGCCATAGCTTTCCCCCCGCCCCAAGAACAAGAGTCTTTTAATTTCATGATCATTGTCACCGTCTGCAGTGATCTTGGAGCCCAAGAAAATAAAATCTGTCACTGCTTCCATTTTCCCCCTTCTGCTAGGAAGTGGTGGAACTAAATGCCATAATCTAATTTTTTTAATGTTGAGTTTCAAGCCAACTTTTGCACTCTCCTCTTTCACCATCATTAATAGGCTTTTTACTTCCTCTTCACTTTCTCCCATTAGAATGGTATCATCTCCATATTTGAGATTGTTGATATTTCTCTGTGCAATCTTAATTCTGCCTTGTCATTCATCAATCCTGGCATTTTGCATGATGGACTCTACATGCAAGTTAAAGAAGCAGAGTCACAATATACAGTCATGTTTTTCCCTATTTTCAACTAATTGATTGTTCCATGTCCAGTTCGAAACATTTCTTGTTGACCTATTGGCATACAGGCTTCTCAGGAGATAGGTAAGGTGTTCTGATATTCCTTGTACTCCTCCAAGAACTTGCTACAGTTTGTTGTTATCTAACAATCAAAGATTTTAGCATAGTCAATGAACCAGAAGCAGATGTTTTTCTAAAACTCCCTTGCTTTCTCCAGCAAATGTTGGCAATTTGACCTCTAGTTACTCTGCCTCTTTAAACCCAGCTTATACTTCTGGTAGTTCTTGATTCATATACTGCTGAAGCCTAACTTATAGGATTTTGAACATAACCTTGCTAGGATGTTAAATAAACACAACTGTATGGTAGTGTCACATTCTTTGGCATTGTCCTTCTTTAGAATTGGAACATAAACTAATATTTTCAAATTGTGTGGTCACTGTGGAGTTTTCGAAATTTCCTCACAAATTGAGTGCAGCACCTTAATAGCATCATATTTTATTTATCAACTGGAGTACTATCACCCCTGCTAGCTTTGTTGTTCATAATGCTTCCTAAAGCCCACTTGACTTTGTATTCCAGAATGTCTGGCTGTCAGGACATTAAGATCTTTCTTGCACAATTCTTCTTTGTATTCTTGCCACCTCTTCTTAATCTCTTCTGCTTCTGTTAGGTCTCTATCATTTTTGTCCTTTCTCATGCCCATCTTTCCCTTGATATCTCCAATTTTCTTGAAGGGATCTCTACTCTCTGCCATTCTATTGTTTTCCTCCTTGCACTGTTTTGCTCTTTGCATTGTTCATTTAAGAAGACCTTCTTATTGCTCCTTGCTATTCTCTGGAAATTTACATTCAGTTGGATATATCTTTCTCCTTTTCCTTTTCCTTCTTTCCTCAGCTATTTATAAGACTTTGTCAGACAGCCACTTAGCTTTCTTGCATTTCCTTTTTTATAGGATAGTTTTAGTTGCTGCCTCCTGTAAGGTAAAGGTAAAGGTTCCCCTCGCACATACGTGCTAGTTGTTCCTGACTCTAGGGGGCAGTGCTCATTTCCGTTTCAAAGCCGAAGAGCCAGCATTGTCCAAAGACGTCTCCGTAGTCATGTGGCCAGCATGACTGAACGCCAAAGGCGCATGGAATGCTGTTACCTTCCCACCAAAGGTGGACCCTATTTTTCTACTTGTATTTTTTACATGCTTTCGAACTGCTAGGTTGGCAGAAGCTAGGACAAGTAATGGGAGCTCACCCCGTTACTTGTCCCAGTGTTCAACAGCTCAATGGCAGCACGAGGGATTCGAACTGCTGAACTGCCATTCAGCGATCAACAAGCTCAGCGTCTTAGCCCCTGAGCCACCACGTCCCTATTACGCTGCCTCCTGTATAATGTTAGAAAGGGGTAGTTCTTCAGGAACTCTGTCTACTAGATCTAGTCCCGTAAATATATTTACCACCTCCACTATATATTCATAAGGGATATGATTTAAACCATATTCAAATAGCATTGTGGTTTTCCCTACTTTCTTCAATTTAAACCTAATTTTGCAATAAGAATCTCATGATCTGAACCACAGTCAGCTCTAGGTCTTGTTTTTACCTAATACAAAATACATAATATATCTGATTTTGGTACTGACCACCTGGTAATGTCCTTATGTAAGGTACCTCTGGACCAGCATGTTCTCATGACAAAATTCTGTTAGCCTTTGCTCTGCTTTATTTTATACTCCAAGGCCAAATAACAGCTGCCTGTTATTTCAGTTACCTCTTGACTTTCTTACTTTAACATTCCAATCCCTATGATGAAAAGGATGGCTTTTTGGTGTTAGTTCTAGAAGATCTGGTGGATCTTCATAGAACTTGTCAACTGCAGACTCTTTGCCATCAATGGTTGGCTAATAGACTTGGATTATTGTGAGGTAGAATGGTTTCTCTTGTATTCAAACATCTTTGTTCGAATAAAGGCAAACTATTCTACATCAAATAGAACTAAACAGTGGGAGGTAAGCAGTGGGGTACCATTGTACCAAAGTTCCATTTTAAGCCCAGTACTCTTCACCATGTAAATGAAGATTCAATCATTCAGGCCAAAAGTAAATTAAAATAATGCCAACTGGACCAAAGCTTATTAAAACTGAGGTGTTTAGTTATTCATCCAAGTAATTTTTTAAGTCAAAATGAAAATTGAATTCATTTACATGTTGCTTTTCATTTTGGGGAGAAACCCCTTGCAGTCTATATGGCAAGAGTTGGTTCTTTCCAACAACTTTCTGACTCTCTGTCTACCTAACTTTTTATTTTAACGGAAGAAATTACTTGGATGAACAACAAAATATCTCAATTTTAATAAACTTTGATCCAGTTTTTTTGTTTGTTTTTTTTTTGTTTACATTTATACCCCGCCCTTCTCCGAAGACTCAGGGCGGCTTACAATGTATAAGGCAATAGTCTCATTCTATTTGTATATTTTTACAAAGTCAACTTATTGCCCCCCCAACAATCTGGGTCCTCAGTTGCCACAATTTAACCTTTTCAAGATACTCGCCACGTCTTCATAAACAATTTAGATGAGGCAATACAAGGGAAACTTATCAAATTTGCAAATGATATTAAACTGGCAGGAATAGCCAACACTTCAGAAGATAGGCTCAAAATCCAGATAAATCTTGACAGATTTGAATACTGAGCTCTATCTAACAAAATGAAATTCAATGTAGAGAAAAGTAAGATTTTACACTCAGACAAGAAAAACCAAATGTACATATACAGATTAGATGAAACCTAATTCAATAGCAGTTAACTGTGACAGGGATCTTGGAGTCCTAGTGAAAATCACTTAAACATGTGGCAGCAGCCCAAAAAGCCAATGCAATCCTAGGCAAACAGAGGCATAGAATCAAAAATATGTGAAGTACTAGTACCACTTTATAAAGCCTTAGTAAGACCACATTTAGAACACTGCATTCAGTTTTGGTCACCATAAATAAGAACTTGAGACTCTGGAAAGAGTGTAGGAAAGAGCGACAAAGATGATTAAAAAGCTGAAAGCTAAAATATATGAAGAACAAAAGCTTGTTTAAATTGGGCATGTCTAATTTAGTGAACCCTTTCATGGATCACTGCCTTGTCATGGTGAAGGGGCTTGCGCAGTGCAATGAAGCTATGAGCTATGCCATGCAGGGCCACCCAAGATGGACAGGTCATAGCAGACAGCTCTGACAAAATGTGATCTACTGGAAAAGGAAATGGCAACCCACTCCAGTATCTTTGCCGTGAAAACTCGCCAAAAGCTGAGCTATTCAAAATCTTAAATGATGCAGTAAAAGTGCTAACTCAATATGCCAGCAAATTTGGAAAATTCAACAGTGGTCACAGGATTGGAAAGGGTCAGTTTACATTCCAATTCCAAAAAAGGGCAATGCCAAAGAATGCTCAAACTTCCGCATCATTTCACATGCTAGCAAAGTTATGCTCAAAATTCTACAAGCTAGGCTCCAGCAGTACGTGGACCGAGAACTACCAGAAGTGCAAGCAGGATTTAGAAGAGGCAGAGGAACTAGAGATCAAATTTCCAACATATCCTGGATCATGGAGAAAGCTAAGGAGTTCCAGAAAAACATCTACTTCTGCTTCATTGACTACGCTAAAGCCTTTGACTGTGTGGATCTCAACAAATTGTGGCAAGTTCTCAAAAAGATGGGAGTACCATCTTATTTGTCTCTTGAGAAACCTATATGCGGGTCAAGAAGCAACAGTTAGAACTGGACACAGAACCACTGATTGGTTCAAAATTGAGGAAGTTCTACAAGGCGGTATACTGTTGCCCTGCCTATTTAACTTATATGCAGAGCACATCATGAGAAAGGCGGGGCTAGATGAATCATAAATTGGAATTAAGATTGCCAGGAGAAATATCAACAACCTCGGATATGCAGATGATACCATTCTAATGGCAGAAAGTGAAGAGGAACTAAAGAGCCTTCTGATGCAGGTGAAGGAGGAGAGTGCAAACGTTAGCTTGAAACTCAACATTAAGAAAACTAAAATCATGGCTCCCGGCCCTCTCAATACCTGGCAAACAGATCGGGAAGAAATGGAGGTAGTGACAGATTTTATTTTCCTGGAATCCAAGATCACCGCACATGGGGACTACAACCAAGAAATTAAAAGATGCTTGCTCCTGGGAGGAAAGCTATGGCAAAATTAGACAACATGCTAAAAAGCAGAGACATCACCCTGCCAACAAAACTGCGTATAGTCAAAGCTATGATTTTCCCAGTTGCAATATATGGTTGCGAAAGTTGGACCATAAGGAAGGCTGAGTGTCAAAGAATTGAGGCCTTTGAATTATGGTGCTGGAGAAGACTCCTGCGAGTCCCTTGGACTGCAAGGTGATCAAACTGGTCAGTCCTAGAGGAGAGCAACTTTTTTAATTACTATGAGGACTACTCGACATCTTCTAAGGCAGAGGTGTCAAACTCATGATGACATGTTATTGTCATGTGATGTATCATAACTTTCTCCCCCTTCACTAAACCAAGGGTGGGCATGGCCAGTGAATGACGCATCTGGCCCACAGGCCGCAAGTTTGACACACATCTTCTTAGGGATTTTTGCCCTCAGTAAGGGATCATTTGGTCATCTGAATTAATGGCCAATTCCCATCCACTTTAGTTCACTGATTCAAAAAATGTTGATATGCAATCTTGCCATCTCCTATTTGATCATATCCAGCTTACCTTGATTCATAGATCTGAAATTCAGGTTCCCATGCAATATTGTTCTTTACAGCACTGGACTTTCCTTTTATCACCAGACACATCCACAGCTGACCATTCTTTCATGGGCCCCAGTACTGGCAGGTCTTTTTACACAATAAATAACACCTGCCATATTCCACCTGGGTGGAAGATGGCTGTAGTTGTCCCAATATACAAAAAGAGCGAATAAAAAGGATCCTAGAACTATAGGCCCATCAGTCTGATTGACACTGTAGCAACAATATATGCCAGGTTCCTTTTGAATAAAATTGAAACCTGGGCAAAATAATAATATATTATTTAAGAAAATAATATCCCCATAGAAAAACAAGGTTTAAGATGAAACCAATCTACCATCAAAGATGAATACCTTCAGCCGAAGATTAATACCTGTAGTAGGTGGGCTGAATCTAAGTGACATGACCACAGCCATGTGTTATGGCCAATTATCATACACCCTGCTGGCTTTGCTGGCATTTTCTCTTTTGGAAAAAGAAGTGAATTCTGGAGGAGAAAATACAATTTCCTTTTCTTCCATTAGCACATGTTTGACAGTTTCTTTATCGAAGAGCCCAATACCTTACTAGCTTTTTACTTCTATCATATTTGAAGAACAGTTTATTATCTGTCTTCAGTTTTGGTAATATACTCTTCAAAATTTCTTTATATCTCTCACTTTGAAATCCACTCTCTTTGAAATTCCTTTTAAAAAATTCTTTTTTTTTAATTCATGATTTTTTGTTTTATTTATTGGGACAGGTGTTCCACTTTCTAAATCAGGGGTCCCAACTTTTTGGGCTTCAGAGACCACCAAGTTCATAATTTTAAATCCCACAGACCACTAATATGAATCCAGCGCGCCACTTACTGAAGCGCCTGGACTCCCAGTGACGGGATGGGGTCCTTCAGGCACTGTCCCTCCTCTCTCTTTCTCTCTTTCTCCCGCCCTCCCCTCTATCTCTCACTCTTTCTCATTCTCTCATTCTCTCCCCCCCATTCTGATTCTCTCTCTCTATTTCATTCTGTCTCTCTCTCATTCTCTCTCTCACTCTCTGATTCTCTCTCTGATTCTGATTCTCTGTGCATCCCTTTTAGAGTCAGACAGCTTCGAGCAAGAGCTGCGAAGAGAGCGCCCCCCCCGGTGACATCCCTGGGGAGGCAGGCAAGCCGGGCAGCAGAGCACCCTTTGAGTTTTTCCTCCAGCTGAGTAAGCAGCCCAGAGACTCCGGAAGGAGGCAGGCAGAAGCAGGAGGAGGGCGGAGTGATCCGGAGAAACAAGGCGTGCCAGGAAGGACCGCTGCCTGCTGTGCCGACCTCGCAAAATTGAGGTGGGGAGTGTCGATACAATGCAAGACATCCCTCTTCACACTCCCCCCACACTTCTTCCAAGAAGCCGGTGCTCTCTCTCATTCTCTTTCTCTGTCTCTCATTCTCTCATTCTGATTCTCTCTCTTTGTCTCTCTCACTCTCTGATTCTCTTTTTCATTCTCTCTCTCTTATTCTGTCTCTTTTTCTCTATTTCATTTTGCATGGCATCAGCATTCCGCCTTGGTATATTTGCCCAGCTGGTGGCACAAAGCAGCCCTCATCTCCTGCCTCTTGGGACTCGGAGCTGTAAACAGCATCTGATCAGGGGAGCAACCAGATTTTGCTCTCTATTGTGGATGCCAGATTGCTCCCCTGCAAGCTCTCATCTTTAGAGAAGCCTGGCCGAAGTTTCCCGCGCCGCTTAAGCAAGCACTCATGAGATGAGAGCTTGCAGGAGGCCAATCTGGCATCTGCAATAGAGAGCAAAATCTGACTGCTCCCTGGACCAGTCATCATTTACGCTCTGAGTCCCAAGCTGCAGGAGACAAGGGCTGCTTTGCGCCAAATATACCAAGGCGGAATGCTGATGCTGCGCAAGTGCAAGTAGTGCTTCGCTCCCACAGCTTCCAGCCATTGCAATCGCTTGGTATATTTGCCCAGCTGGTGGCACAAAGCAGCCCTCATCTCCTGCTGCTTGGGACTCGGAGCTGTAAACAGCATCTGATCAGCGGAGCAACCAGATTATCCTCCACCAGGGTGCACCAGAAAAAATATGAAGATTTCTCCACGGACCACCAAAATTTCCTCACGAGCCACCAGTGGTCCACAGACCACTGGTTGCTGACTGCTGTTCTAAATAATACTGTTATGTCTTTAATAGCTTCCTTTACAATGCTAATAAACCATGTAGGCCAGTTTTTGAGCTATGGAGTCATTTTCATAATTTCAGGAATACATTGTGTCTGACCCTTTACTATTATGTTGATAAGCAACAGCCAAATTGTATGGAAGGAGTGTGCCCTTTGAACCATTGCTTTAAGTTTCTTTTTTACCAGTCTTTTCAATTTTGTATCTTTGTGACTTATTATATAGATTATTGCTTCTCTATGTTGAATTTTATTAAATGTTGAATTTTATTGTATTATGGTCAATATTCCCAATCAAGTCAACTACATGCATTTTTCTCAATAAATCTTGAATATTCTCTTGTTAGATCAATCATCAAGTGCTTTAGTGCAGTGTAATTTGTAGTGTTTAAGAATTTTAATTCTCTGTCATGGAATATTTTAGAATAGATGATATTCATCTTTAAGTACTTAGAAAACAATGTAAAATCACCATTGATTTGTCTTTTAGGATACTTTTTCTCAATTTTGGATTGGTTAACTTTGCAATTGACTGGAAATAATATAAATGTTTTGATTTCAGTAAAACATTTGAAATAGCATCTCATTATATTCTGATTAAGAAACTAATTAAGAATGGGTTAGTTATGTTTAAGCAGAGACTGGACCAGAATATTTTGAAAGATATCTCCTGGCTGAGAGCATCTCATTTATTTCAGTTATTGCCTTTGTTAAATAATATTGTCTGTTCACATGCGTCCTGAGTAGTTTTGATAGACAGTTCTAGGAAAATATTGACTCAATATAAGCCTAAAGCGCAAAAATGAAATATGTCTGAGAACAATCAGAAAAAATTTGGGAACTGCAAATATTGTAATGCTTAAATAAAACACAGTATAATTACACTTAGATATAGAGTATTTTCTAGTTCATTTCTATTATAGCCCTTGTATCTGGAGAAGGTTAAAATTGTCCTATTGGTTCCTTTCATTATATCAAATTAATATAGTTATTGCATACTTTTGCTTATATATATGCTTATTTGATGTATTGTTTTATGTTGATGCTTGTGTATACTGTTGTGTCAAAATAAGAAAAAATGGTTTACCTTATAACAATTCAAATTCCACAAAAATTAAACCGCTTTTTAAAAAAGTACAAAAAATAATGAACTAAAGTAATTTATATTCTTCAAATTATATGTAGCTGACTTGTATGCATCTCAAAACTGATACTGCAGAGGGGTCAAAGTACAGGAAAGGACAGTCACAATTATAAAAAGGCTGAAACAATGTGGTTGTGAGAAAAGGTAGGACTTTTAAGTTCAGAAAATGAAATATAAAGATATGCAGCAAAACAGATTTAAGGAGAAAAAATTGGCTTGATTCATGTCTGGGTGCTGACATAAGGTTTGATGGCATTTGATTAACAAAAGATTTGATTTAAGGAAGAGCAAACAAGTACTGTGTTCATGTTTGAGGTATGCTGCAAATCACAATGCTATTATACATGGCGCAAAAAAGTGGATAAAATGCTGGAAAATGGGAAAATACTATTGTAAAAAAATCAGCTTGAAAGTGTCCTATTGGCATATCACTGACTACTGTGAGAACAGAATTTTTTATCAGATAGAATAATTATCTGACCTCAAATAACCTTTCTGTTTTAGGATTCAAGGAAGAATTTAAATAATTTAATTTATAGAAAATTATTCCTGTATAATTAAGAAATCTAAGCACATGAATTTCTTAACTTGATATAACAAAGTGGTAAGATAGTAATTTGATGTTGAGGCAGTATCAAAAGCTTCCAGAATGATTTGGGAGTTGTGACTTTTTATATATATTTCTCAATCCAGCCATATTCTTCTCACTAAAGCCAATATCTTATTAGTTTCAAATGCTTTCAAAATTCAACAATAGGCCAAAAATAAATTATAGCCTCTTTCTCATATTTTCCATCAAAATGTAATATTTTCCACCAAAATGAAGAGAATATTCATATCCTATCAGTTATGGCATTACTTACTTGGCCCATTCTGGGTGATTGGCTACCGTTTCATTAATCAACCTGCTTGTTACTTCAATCATATGTACACTTTCCTGATGAACCTATTGCAAGACAGAAGGAAGAAAAAAAATGAATTTATCATACCATTAAATACATACCTTACATTTATTCTATGACTAAGATTGATAGTTTGGTGTAATCCTTATTCTGGACTAGATTGTGATTTTATTTTCAAAGGCAGTCCCATATCAAATGAATTACAGTAATCCAACAGGGAGATGAATAAAGCATTGAGGATAGGTCACAAGCAGTCCTGCTATCTGGTCCTATCTAGTCCTTGGCTTCTACCTTCAATGCCTGGCAACTATATCCACAATGACCACTGATGTCAATTGCCATTGATGTTTCTGATTGCCAAATTCAAAGCTGGTTCTGTGTAACAAAGCTAGTTCTTACCTTAAAGCTATGATCTTACTTCGTAGGAGTGCTGACCTGGCATGTCTTGCTGAGACCTGGATGGGCCTGAATGAGGGGGCACAGGGGATTCTTCTTAGAAATGTGCCCACCAGCCAAGATCCCAGGAAATGGAAGAGAGGTAGCTGCTATCACCTGTGAGTAGTTATGGGCTTTCAAGAACTCTGCTCTGCAGATAACTGGTCTCTAGATTAAGGTAATAGTTGGGACTGCTGCTAGTATGTCATTCTCTCTGCTGCCCACTCCCCTGCAATCGCTTCTGCATGCCACCACTACTGCCAGTTGCCTGGTGCCCTGTTACTTCTGCAAATCTCTGCCAATACCACCAATTGCCCAGTGTCCCCTCCCTGTGCGATTGCTTCGCATGACACAGCCACCAGTTGCTCAGTGGCCCTGCCCTCTCCAATAGTTACCTGGTGTCCCCTGCCCCCCTGCAATCACTTCTGCACATTGCGACATCACTGCCACCAATTGCTTGGTGCACACCCATGATCACTTCTGCATGCCACTGCAACCACTGCCAATTGTTGGGTGCCCCTCCCCTTAGATCATTTCTGCATGTCATCACAGCCAATTACCCGGTGCCTCCCTGGAATCACTTTTGAACATCTCTATTGCCACCAGCTGCTTGGCACACTCCCTCAACCCTGCAATCATTTCTGCACGCTGCCACCACCACCACCAGTTGTCGGGAGCCCCATACTCATGACCACTTCTGCACACCACTGCTGCCAGGTCCTGGTGCCTGCCCGACAGCCCGGTAATAGTGCACTGCCCCCCCACAATCTTCTGCCAACCACTTCCTGCCACCTGCCACCATTGTCTGGCTGCTTCTTGTCCCATGCAGCCAAAGGCTTGGGTCAAAAAGTGTGTAGGCAAATAGGAAGAAAGCGAGGGTGAGGGTAAGAGGGCCACTGGCCATGGATAATGGCTAGGGAAGGCCAGTGGAGGATGAAAGCTGGCTGTAAATTGGCTGAGGCAGGTGGCTGGGGATGAAGGGGGCACGGCCAATGGGAGTGGTCTTTGAGGTTCTGGTTGGGCTGTTTACTCTCAGCTTGTTTGGCACTTCCTTGTTGAAATATTGTTTACTTCTTGATTGCTGCTCTGATGTTAATCTTGGAATTAATCTATGCTCCTCTGGGTTCCAATTGTTAATGGCAAGGTATTTTAGTGTTTTTGTTCCCCTCTTAGCTAATTGATTGTCTCTTTTGTATAGTATGTACTATAGATATTACGTCTTTAACTCTTTAATTTTGCAACATATGGATAGAGTTAACTATATGTTAACCAGATTTAGCTGGGAAACTAAGTATCCTAGACTAAACCAAATCCATATGCACTAAGGAATTTCCAGAAGCCTAATATTCTGATAAATTATCCATCAATAGATATAATAAAATTTAAAAGTGTTTTCATTTTTATAGACTCCATATATTTTACATCTGTTTTCTTATAAGAAAATTACCTACAACCACAATGATATATGTGATGGTATATTATTATCTTTATACCTTCCTTATTTCAAAGAAAAAAAGGAAAGAAAAATACATTTTATGCTTTGTCAATATTCACCTATCTATCTTTACATAAGAGGGCATGTTAATATAATGGATACATTGCAGGCTTCTCACAAATTTAAATACATCACAATTTGAATTATCATCCTGACATATGAATAAGCTGGTTGGAACAGGGTTGTTTTTCTACTTTGTGCATACCTCTGCTTTTTTTCCTGGAAAAACAAATTTATCTAATCTGAGGGAAACTAAAATACTTGCTTTTCTTTTTCAACCATGATCATTGTTTAGTGTGGTTATTAGAATATACATTGATCATATCAATTTTGAGAAGAAATAAAACACTGACCATTAGAGAAATCTGCAGATCAGAATGAATAAATCTTCAGTAAAAATGTTGCATTGTTTAATAGGACACATACCTTTGCTGTAAGGAGCAGCGCAAGCAGCAGGGTGCCTATCACTAGCACAAATATAATGAATATGCTAATGATTTTATCTAGGATTTTTTCCAACCACACGATCAGCTGTGAAAAACAAGAAATGTAATAAACTTCTTTCTAAAGTTTTTTCCAAAACTGTATGAGTAGCTTCTCCAATCTTACAGAAATGATTTCAGTAGTGCAAGATAATAGATGAATATTACTTCTGTCTCTTTCTTATGTAAGAATGCTTCATTTTTAATAAATCATAATCCCAGTTATTTACTATAATAAGACCCTGAAAACAACCCTGGAAAAGTTGTGCTACTTATAATCTGAAGCCCCATCAGCATTATTATTTTTTAAACAGAAAAATGTGGCAAAATGCAAGGTGCTTATTTCTTAAAAAATATTTGAACTAGAGCAATTTTACAAATAATTTTAAATACCTTGCTGTCTAATTTGAGAATAATTCTTCCGAGCCCCTTAATTGGTTGTGGTACAAGAACTTCTTGACGTTGGCTCACAAAATCTTCCAGAACATGCCAGTAGGTACTGCAGTAAATCAGTGAGAATTGCACTATTCCAAAGTGGACCAACAGTTTTTTTAAAACCCACACTGCAAACATAAAATGGGAATTAAGTACTTTTCATACATAATACTTACACTTTTTGCTCATAAAGTAATTTTGTTTCAATAGGAATTAATAGCAATAGAAATAGCACGTACACTTATATACTGCCCCACACTCAGCACCCTCTGGGTGACAATGTCAGTGTATTACCCCCCAAAATATGGGTTTTCTTGCCACCAGAAATTGACCAACGGGCTGTTTTTGGCCTCCATAAGACCTCCAGTGTGGTGAGGAAGGCTGTTTTTGCCTTCCCAGACTCCTAGAGAGGCCCTGGAGGCTGGGGATAGCAAAAAACGGGCCTTCCAGTCCCACTGGAAGTTGGCAAACGGGTTGTTTTCAGCCTCTGGAGGACCTCCGGGGGGGGAGGCTGTTTTGCCACCTCCCCCAGACTCCTAGAAAGGCTCTGGAGCCAGGTGAGAGAAAAACGGGCCTACCGGGCCATCCCATACCAGGAGCAGGGGGAGCAGGAGGTTGCACATGCATGCGCAGGGCACATAGAATTATGGGTGTACGCAACTCCCCCTCCGACTCCCCTCCTGGCACGCAATGGCAACAAGGTTAACCATCAATGTCTTAGGGAATAGAATGTTAGTTAAGATATAAGGAAGGTTAATTACCAGCTGAATTAAAATTTTGCTATAGAAGGGTTATAAAAGAGTCAAAAAGGTATGAGAAGGATTTGTATGATTAAGAGCAACATTTTTGTAATTGTTTCTATGCCAATGCTAGAATTCTTTGAATCAAGATGGGGTACTAGTTAATTTAAATGAAAATGCAGATGTAGTAGATATCGATTAAAGGTTGGTGGAAGTGGCAGGATTAGTGTAAACAGTTCTGGAAACAAACTTTATAGAACGGACAGGCAGGAGAAGGCATTACTCTTTAGAGCAAAGAGTAAGGAGGTTGTAACTTCATTTAGAAACTCTCTTCATACAACATACTAGGTTGTGGTCACACTGTGGTCACAATTAATTAGCTGTGCTATTAATTATGCTTATAATAAATCAGAATAAGTAAAAATAGGGTTTAAACTGGGCTCTGCTTCCCATTCCCACACCTGCACTTTTAAAAAATTTAAGCATGGCTCCTGATAAATGTATTGCCTCACTCTTTAAGAGTATTGAAGTTTATATGAATATATCATTTGAATATATAATAAACATGCTAGAAGTATTTTGTGTCCTGTCTCCATACCAATTGACACAGTAGGTACCTTAGTAAGTATCTACACAGAGAAAACATCTTATATCTTAATACTAGTTAAATGTAGGATTAAGCAAGTCAGGGCAGTATGTTTCTGCAAATTGGACTCCTTAAATTGGCTCTGACTAGATTTTATGATTGTATATTTTTTCTATTGCCATAATATACTCACAGTCCTTCAAACCTGGGCTGAATTTTAAGGATAAATAAATATGCACAAAGTTGGATTGGAGTCGCCATACCAAAGACAGTATTTAGATACCTGCCCAATCAAAATGTAAATCACAATATAAAAAATGAATAACCTGCAAAAGGTAAGGGCAGCAACTGAATTATCCAGAAATTAAACCAAATCTGGACTATTACAATGCTCCATACAAGTAGAACAAAGTAGATGTCACTGGCTTTCTTCTTATTAGGAAATGCTGCAATCTCAGGTCTCTGTCTGCTCTTCTCATTGGATGATACTGATAATGGGACATCACTTTTTACCATTTCTAGAAAAAAAAACATAATTACAACAATAAATATTTATTATTGGATTAGCAGGCTTAATTTGAAGAAGTTAAGAGTATCACTGAACATAAAACACTTCTATTGTTATAACAGTGAACCAGCTTAGTTACAGGTAGTCCTCAATTTATGATCCAATTAGACTGGAACATGATGTAATCATTAATGGAGTGGTGCCCAATTTTGCAATCCTTTTTACTGTTAAACGAATCACAAAAATCTTGCTTGTTGGAAGTCCCCTGGGAAAATCACAAATGGTGATCATATAATCTGGGAAGCTGCAAATACCTGCCAGTTGCCAAGTGTCTTATTTTTTATCTCGTGACTGCAGTGACACTGTAATGATCATAAGCAGGAGGACCAGATGTAAGTCCCTTTTTTAAACTTTGAATGGTCATAAAATGACTGGCCATAAATCAAGGACTACTTGTAGTAATTAAGGCAACAGGGTGGAAACCAGAAGTCAATGATTTCTAGTCCCATATTAGATACAAACCCACTGGGTGATATTGGACCAATAACTCTCTTTCTGCCCTAGGAAGCTACTAAGCTACTTGTGAAAACTTGCCAAGAAAACTGCTGGGGGAGACAGGAGTTTATCTTCTTAGACCTTGTGTGAGGTAAAAGTTTTTCTAGCCATTTCCCTCATAAACATGAAAGACTGGTAAGAAGAAAAGGGTCATGAAGCCCAGCAAGAAACAAACCTGTTTCTCTGAAAATAAGACCTATCCCAAAAATAAGTCCTAGCATGTTTTTTATGCCTGCACCTAATATAAGCCCTATGCCCAAAATAAGCCCTGCTTAAGACCCTATTCAGCCAGCTGGCTGGCCATTCCATCTGGTTGCATGCAGTGCCATGGCCACAAGGTGAAAGGGGTGGTGGTGGAACTGCCCCATGAACCCTGCACTAGCTTACCTCAGGGCCTCTCAACCAGGCCATCCACGCTACACCTGCCTCATGGTGGCAGTGCCAGCCATGAGCAGCAGGAGCCTACATGGCCGCCGGCCCACTTCCGGTGTCATGGTGCTATGGCCAGGAGGTGAGATAGATGTTGGGGCATGGATGGCCTGGCTAGGGGGGCCTTGAGGTATTCTGGGGTGAGGCGCATTGGGTAGCTCACCCACCTCACTTTGTCGCCATAGCACTGGTTCATTGCTTGGTCTCATGCTCCAGTGTGGCTATGAGCAAGCAGAAATAGGGCTCCCATACATGGGAAAAAATGAAGAAAAGGAAAAGCAGTACTGGACTGGCAACTCCCATGCACTCACAAGCAACGCCAAAGCTTCTTGGGCTTTGCAAATTTTTACAGTCAGTTCATTCCAGGTTTTGCTAAAGTAGCTCTACCCCTGACGGAGCTGCTGAAAACAGGAGGGGATGCTCCGAAACCGTGGCTGAACCAACCACTGGCCTGGTCACTGAGCTGCCAAAGAGCGTTAAAAGAACTAAATTCTTAGCAGAAGAACCCATTCTTCAGCACCCGGACACCGAAAAGCAGTTCGTCGTCCAAGCCAATGCCAGTGATGTGGCTGTAACAGTAGTGCTCTTGCAAAAGAAACTCCAGAGCCAGCTCTTACCCTGCACCTACATGACAGAGTAAACACACAGTGTTTACTCTGTTTACTGACACAGAAAGGCTATGGGCAATATGGGAAAAGGAAGCCTATGCAGTCAGGTGAGCCCTCCTCTCCTGGTGCCACCTCTTGGAGTGGAGTAAGGTGCCCTTTGAGGTCTGGACTGACTATAAGAACCTTGAGGTCCTAAAGATCCTCCCCAACAAACTCTCCCACAAGCAAGTCTGCTGGGCACAGTATTTTAAGTGGTTCAACTTCGTGCTAAAATACATCCCAGGGGGGAAAAAAACCTGTTTGCAGATGCCTTGTCAAGAAATCCACAGTTTAATAGTCAGTGAGAGGAGGTCATGTACGCGATTATTCCGCCCTCCCAACAGGCGACTCAAGTCACAAGAGGTCAAACTAGATGTTGGGACAACCCCAGAGGGATCAAATGATGACGGCATTGAGGTCTCCTAGCTGACCAGTAGTCAGAAACCCCTGGGCTTCTCTAACAAGTGGCCAATTCCTGCCGGCTCTGAGGGGAAATTGCCAAGGACTTTATAGTCAAATTCCCAAAGAGTGAAGAAAATACGGTCATTTGGACCATGACTGACTTATTCTTGAAGCAAGCCCTGCCTGCTCGGGATTGTCCTCTGCCAGGAAATTGGCCAGGATGTTTGTAAAGCAAATGTACCAGTTGCACGGAGTGCCCCACAGGGTCATCTCTGACTGAGGGGTTCACTTCAACGCTAAGGGCTTAGCTCGGCTTTCCATCTGAGTACTAATGGAGCTGCGGAATGCACAAACTCCATGATGGAGCAATAGCTGAGATGCTGTGTGGACTATCAACAAGATAACTGGGCAGATTTGCAGCCTTTTGCGGAGGTGGTTTACAATAAAGCAGTGCACAGTAGCATTGGACTGACCCCTTCCAAGTCACTAGCAGCACTGAATTTGTCCCCATGCCCGAGCTGCCACAAGAGCCGCCACTGTCAATGACCCTCGCCGAATTGATGGAATCCATTGGATTGGATTGAGAGAATACAAAGCAAGTGCTAGCTGAAGCAGCACAGGCATACAAGAAGCAGGCAGAAAGGCGCGGATCTCTCCAGCTCACCTTCCCAGTGGGAGATTGTGTATACCTCTCAACCAAATACCTTAAACTAAAATTGCCTAGCAAGAAACTAGGACATAAGTTCCTAGGGCCATTTTCAATAGTGAAAATAATTAACCAATGACTGTACAACTTAGCCTCCCACACTGTTAGAGAAGATGCATCTGGTTTTCCAAAGCAGTTTACTGAAAACTGCAGTTAGCTCATAGCTAAGATCATGGGACTGGCCAGCACCTAAGCCGATGGTAGTGTAGGGGGACACCCACTATGAGGTTAAAAAGATATTGGAATCCAGGTTACACAGGGGTGGCTTGCAACCTGGAAAGGATACCTTTTTCTGAAACTATAAGAGTTGGGATGTGAAAGCAGATAGATTAGTAAAACAATAGCAAGCATAAGAGGCCCTCTGGGGATGGGGGAAGAGATGGTTAGGAACAACATTACTAACCCCCGTCACTTATCTCATTTCAGGATGTCCTCATTGGCTGGGGGGGGGGCAGCCTGTCAGCCCTGGAGCCATCTTTAATTGGAGTCTTCAAGGCTTTCACAGTGATGGATGGTCAAACTGTGGGAATGGGAGGGGGTGGTAGAGACAGTGTGGGGTTTGTAGTCCTAACAACATTTTTTCCCTTGGGAGTCAAAGACGTTCAGCCTGCACCTGGGGGAGCATGACTGGAAGTCAACTACAGTTGGGACAGTGATCTGATTGGACAATGTGATGCACATGTGGATGGAAGGAACTTTGATTTTACTTTGGGTGGGAAAAACCCAGGGCTTTCAGATTTGGGTTTTCCCAGATGTGCCAATATGACATCTCTAATAAATTCAAGCTTTGAGGAAGATGCCTGTCTCGGAGTTTTGATTTTGTTGGGGGTGTTACTTGGAACCCTGACACTCAGAACATAAAAGGAAAAGCAAACAGCCATAATGGGAATTCAAGAATTTGAAAAGACACTGCAATAGAGATGCCAGTAAGAGGTGTTTAACATTTCAGGTCTTTCTGCACTAGGCACACAGAATATTAGAATCATAGGATTGAAGGCAACTTGGAGATATTCTAGTCCAGTCCTCTGATCTAAGACCATACCAAACAAATGGCTCTCCAAACTTTGCTTCAAAAGGCCTCTAGGAATGAAGCAACCACAACTTCAGGAGGCAGACTGTTTCATTCATAATAGCTGTCACAATTAGGAAATTATTTGTTATCTCTTTCTGTAAAGCTTCCACCTATCAGTTCTTGATTTACCTTTGGGCACTACAAAAAAGAAAAACATACCCTCTTCCCTATGACAAGCCTTCAAATATTAAAAGGCTTCTATCGTGTCTCTTTTTACCTTTCTCTTCAGGCTAAACATAATCAGTTCTTTTAACAATTCTTCATAATATTTAGCTTCCAAGCCCCTTATCATCTTCGTTGCTCTTCTCTGTACTTTTTCTAGTTCCTCACCATCTTTGTTGTGTGGTAGCAACTAAAACTGTATTCCAGGTACAGTCTGGAATACACCACACATATATACACAGCTTGGTTTTGTGTAGGCTTCTGGAAACCAATCAGCATCCATGCAGGCTCCACAAAAACAATGATTGTGTACATCCAATGTCAGGAGTATCTGAATCACTGCATTTTGAATCAATTGTAGTTTTCAAATACATTTTAATGGCAGCATAGGTAGACCAGAGGTAATGGTTAGTGAGAAGGAATAAGTGATTAAGTTACTGTTGCCTAATTGTAATGAAAATGATAGATATAAAAATGAGCAGGCAACTAACAGTTTTTTCTAGCTTCCTAAATTAGGCCAGACAAATTCAGAATTGAAGAATGTTTTGTAATCTACCTATACATTTCAGTTTTTTAAACATGTTTAATGCTACCTTAATTTTTCTTAAGACTTCACCATTAGGGTTGATTAAAAAGTAAATAAAATTTCTTCTGAAGCATATATATCTCCTAAATTAGTTTAATTTCAGCAACTACTTTAAATCCACCAACTTTCAAACTAAGAAAAAAAAATGTAGAAATCAAATTAAAGTGCACAAATCAATATGAACAAGCCTTACAAGGCAATTAATTAAAATATTTGAATATTTTAACAGAATCATTGGAATTAAAGTCACCTGAAGTTTGTAATGGATGATCTTCATTACTTGATTCATAACATGAATCTGAGATTACCGTCGTGACCGCAGATGCTGCAATAGAAATTACTTGACCAAGAACTTGTGCCTCTGAATTAAATAAATATAACAAATGAAAAGGAAATATATGATACATTTTAATAACTGAATTCTCCAGCTTCTTTACAGTAAATTTATAATCCAAATAATATAGAAATACCTATATGAACAATTTAATAGTAGAATGCAGGTAGTCCTTGACTTACAACAGTTCATTTAGTGACAGTTCAAAGTTATAACAGCAGTGAAAAAGTGACTTATAACCATTTTTCACACAATCTTTGTAGAATACCTATGATCATGTGATCCAAAGACAGATGCTTGGCAATTAGTTCATACTTATGACAATTGCTGTGCCCCAAGGTCATGTAATCACCTTTTGCAACGTTCTGACAAGCAAAATCAATGGGGAAGCCAGATTCACTTAACAACTATGTTACTAAATTATCAACTGCAATGATTCACTTAACAACTGGGGCAAGAAAGATCATAAAATGGCACAAAACAAATGTCTCTGTTAACAACATAAATTTTGGGCTCAATTTTGATCTTAAGTCAAGGACTACCTGTACTTCAGAAAACTTGAAATAGGTTTTAAATTCATATACCAAATCCAAGTTAATAAAATGAAATGCTTTCTTCTTTTTGAAAGAATGGCAATACCACTAACCTTTTCCCCACCACAATCACAAAAACTTCAAAAAAGTCTTGCTGGAACGTATTACCTACTACTTGTGTCCAAACAAAACTATATTTCTCTCATAGTAGCACCTTGGTTGATTCAATCTGGCAGGGTTGGCACCTTCCAGATTTCTTCAGTTAAATACTCCTCTCTACTGGACCTTTAATGTGCCTTCTAAACAATAATGCACTCTGTAATGAGATTTCCTCTGAGATCTGAGAGCTCCCATTTCTGATGTTTCAAAGGGCTTTGAAGACCTGGCTCTTCATCCCAGCTTTTGGCAAAAATGAGTGAAAGCCCCTTTGCCCTACGTGACAGTTTAGTGGTACCTTGATACTCATTTTTAATTGTGCAATGAGTACTAAAAATGATAAGTACCAAATAAAACACCTGGACTTTGTTTTAGCCAGGAAGGACTTCCTATCTGTCTCTTTTCTTATGTCAGTGACCTTCCCAGCGTGATTGACTTTCCGTTTACTCTCTGCAACCATCCCCAGCTTCCTTTTGCGGAGATCTTGCTGGCTTAGCCAATTTCCTTTCCATTCTCCATGGCCATCCCTCTCTTCCTATAGCAGTTAGTCAACAAACAAGTACCAAGACAACATTTTTTCATCAAAATGTGTTGAGTGTCAAATTCGACAAGTTTTGAAGCAGCTGAGTACCAAGGTATCACTGTATTTATTTTGTTCCCCATCAGTTATTATCATTTCTCCCATTTTCATCATTTATTTCTAATAAATGTTTTTTAACTATTCTATTTTTTCTTTTATATTTTTTTATCTGTAATCGCCTAGAATCTTTGGGAATTGGGCACTGCATAAATTTAAATAGGCTCACTGCAGATAATAATTCTATTCTATTCCTGTATGGTGGACTTGTAAGAAAATTAAGTCTTTTTGGATAAGAATCTGGTGGATTATGCAGAATGTTCTGAAGAAGAAGATAAAGTTCCTACCGCAATTTTTTCTTTTGGGAATAACAACTGACTGTACAGTGATTGAGACTAAGTTGATTTTGAACTTAATAACAGCACCAAGACTGTTGATTGGACAATATTGGAAGAAAAAAGAATTACCTACAATAGAAGAATGGATATTGAAAGTTTCCAATTTGGCTGAGATGGCTAAAATTTCAGCCTTCTTGAAAGACAGTACTCAAGAAAAATATTTAAATGAATGGAAGAACTGGATTGATTATATTCAAAATAGATATCAGATTAAGAAATTTCGGATTGCCTTTGAATGAAGGAAGTTGTTTTTGACTTTAATGGAAGAAGTCAGGTTATGTGGAGAGAAGGATTATAATTGTGTTAGATTTTAAAATTTTAATGTATGACTGTTTGTTTAATGAACTATACCTTGTGTTTGCTCCGGGAAGTCGGGGGGGTGGGGGTGGGAGGGGGGAAGGTGGGGGAGGGGAAAAATTTAATTGTTGTTTTAAAACTTTTTCAATTAAAAAAAAAAATTCTATTCCTTTCTTTTAAAAAGTAATTAGTTTTTACCTGGAGGCTCTTTTCCATTTGATTGGTCATGAAACAAACCTACTGTCATTAAGACAATTATAAGTACAACAATTGGAATTCTCCAAGATCCTGCTGCAGAAGCTGAAAAAAAGTATATATATTTTAATACAGCCACATTTTTTAAGTAGATATTGTCAAAGACGATGATGATAATACTGTTAGCCAAGTTATAACAATATCAATCATAGGATATTAACAACAATTTATGATAAAGCATTTTTGTGTGCTTTGGATTAATTTTGAATACAATACAATATGCTATATTCAAAGTTAATACAAAATGTAGGAAAATGCTACCTAACTTTCTATTTACAGCCAGTTTGGTGTAGTGGCCGAGGCATCAAGCTTAAAAGTGGAAGATGGTGAGTCTTACAGGCACAAAGCCTGATGGATAATGTTGAATCAGTCACTTTCTCTCAGCCGTAGAGAAGAGTCAATATTAAAACACCTCTGAAAAACCTTGCAAAGAAAACTGCAGAAACTTGCACAGGAAGGTGGTAGGAGTCAAAAACCTGATTAGATGGCAGGTACTGATTTCACAGTGTATCACCTCCTTGCAAAATTAGGACCTAGTTCTAAAACATCATTCACCTAGTTCTAAAACATCATTCACCTAACTCCCAGACAGTGTACAAAGTTAAAGTTTAACCTTGACATTGAAAAAGTTATCCATAAATTTGGGATGTATACGTACAAGAAAGAAATACAGTAATTATGTTTCCATATTACAATAGACCATTATTTGAATAACCGTCTCATTCATATATAATGCAAAGTCATGAATTATAGTTTCCAAACCCAACAGGTAAGGTGACATATAATGCTAGATCAAAAGTAAAAATGTATCTTAGCATGATGTATGAACCCATAAAGCTTTAAAAAGAACGAGGACCTTCAGATTTAGAAATTACACATATTCAATCAATTCTTATCTTCCTTTCATGCCAAAAATACGTTGTAATATGCTAGATAATAATCATCTACTATACTTAAAATACAGCTAACTTTCCCATCTAACCTTCTAGTTTCTAAAATCTACGGAAAAATCTCATACTATGCAACATGTATTCACTCACCCAAATGAAACAGCAGCACAATCCAGAGGGGAACTGAGATTGCTCTCAAGTAACGTTCGGTGGTCTGGTTCCATCTGAATAACACAGTCAACAGATAAGCTGCTATCAAGGTCCATATCTGAATATTTAAAAAGGAGGTGAAATTTGAGTATAAATCTCTAACAGAGTGTTACATTAAGTTCAATTTACCACTACAAACCCATAAGCTGAATTCAGTCAGTGTATTCCTAGAAGTAACTGTTTCATCTTTATATCCTTCACTGGAAAAGAAAATGTTTTTCCATTTTAAATGACAGTTATTAATTAAATAATTTCCCATGATTATAGTCTTGCTTCTGCAGTTTCTCAAGTAGATGTTCAGTATTTAACATTTATAAAGTCATAGAAACTGAAAGAAAGAAATGCAAGGAGGAATTGATAAAAGCTAAACTGGGGATGTACAATCACAGAATCATAGGCTAAAATGGATTTTGGAGGTCTTCTAGTCAAACCCTCTGCCTAGGGCAGGAGACCTTATTCCATCCCGGACAAATGGTTGTTCAACCTCTTCTTGAAAACCTTCAGTGATGGCATACCCACAACTTTCAGAGGCAAACTATCCCATTCATTAATTGTTCTCACTGTCAGGAAATTTCTCCTTAGTTCCAGGTTGGCTCTTCTGATAAGCTTCCATCTGTTGCTTTTTGTCCTGCCCTCTGGGGCTTTTGGAGAATAAATTGACTCACTCTTCCTCATGACAACCTTTCAAGTATTGGAAGATGGCTATCATGTCAAACCATAAATGAAAGGTGTGAATTTTAGCATCTCCATAGAGTAAAGAATAAATATGGTAAAATAATTGTTTGTGTTTGAAACACTGTATCTGTATACAAACACTTATGCTACCATCTCTCAACTCACATTTCCAATCTGTAACAGAGTATGTTTATTTCAATCAGAATAGAGCTGGAAGGGACCTTGAAGATCTTCTAATCCAACCCCTACTTAAGCTTGACTGGATACAAGACAAGCATTTTGTACCAAAACAGCTTGCATACATTTTTCTAGTTCAAGGTCTATTACAATCCTAGAAATCTGTAAGGATGAAATCTATTACTACAATATTCCTAAACACAGAACGTCTAGTCTGAAAATATAAGTATTGTTATGAAAAGAGGTTGCATTAAAATTACATTAAAGAAAATTAGAAGTTAAAATAATAAACTAGAAACAGCATTGTTGCACATCATTTATATTTGATACCATCATGTTTTCAATAAAAAAACATCTATTGTAAATCCAGCTTTTAAACTATTTACTGAATCTACACTACTATTAATCTTCTCATCGTTCCCATCACCAATCTCTTTCCATTTATGACTGTATGACTATAACTTGTTGCTGGCAATCCTTATGATTTATATTGATATATTGACCATCAATTGTGTTGTAAATGTAGTACCTTGATGAATGTATCTTTTCTTTATGTACACTGAGAGCATATGCACCAAGACAAATTCCTTGTGTGTCCAATCACACTTGGCCAATAAAAATTCTATTCTATTCTATTCTAAAAAATTTTTCAAAAGAGCAATATATAACTGCTAATGTAACCCATTTCATTCCTTCTATGTTTCTTGCTTAATTTATAACAAGAAATTATTTAAATGAAGCTCAATAATTATTTTCAACTCTCCTTTCCTATAGAACTGTCATGCAGCTCTCGTTTCTTTCAAGAAGCATTGTCATTTTTAATGACATTTTTAATGCCTTTCAGTTCAGTGATTCTGAGATTTAGAGGAGAGTTTTGGGTCCTCTGAACTTAGTTCAAACTGCACTTCGAGGCAATTCAAAGTTTGAGGCTACTGGTTGAACTCGTTCGTTCAAAAATCTTCACGCGTGCGTCCCTCTCGTGTAGTTTCTTCGAAATTTACTCGTAATACTAACTCACGTGCGCGGGACTGACCAAAGGGCTGGGCCAGAGGTGGTGGTTGGGTCATGTGCAACTCGATGTAGCAAACAAATCCACTTATGCCACTACTTCCAAGAGATTGAGTATAACTTACCCAACGGCTACTGAAATAGTCTAGTCCTCGGCAAATGAGGCTGGCGGAATACTCAAGCGCGACCTGGACTCCAAAAGAAATACCGACGCAGTATAGTCCATACAGAACAGGACTTCCTGCACTCAGAAGGAGAAGAAGCCGACGGCGCCGCACGATCTCGTTACCCAAGGTTTCGGCGGCCGCATTAGCAAAAGACAGCGGCAATAAGAAAGTAGCCAAAAATATGGGTGTGTTGGAATGGCGGAGGCGACGCAGCCAGCGGCGGCCAAATGCCGTGAGGGAACGCTTGAACGGGTGCAGAAAGGTGCCGCATAGGACAGCCCACAGGAGCGGCCGCAGAAACGCCTCGAGGATAAAATAAATGAGTACCCCCACCCCGAAGCATACTCCCACCAGAACCAGAGCTCCGGTGTTGTAGAAGGCCTGGCGCAGCGGTTTCTCCAGGCGTGGCAATTGCACAGGAGGCGGCGGTGGACAACGCTGAGGGTCTGGGTCCGCTTCAGGTTCTGATAGCGGACTTGAAGAATCATCACGCTTGTATGTAGCCATGTCGCTAAGCCAAGGCGCTAGTATTATTGCTTCTTTCCTACATCTCGGCACACCCGCTTAAAAAATCCACCGGGCCAACCGCAGGGAAGCAATGATACCGCACTGAATCCTGGGGAATGCAGACATCCAGTAGGCGTTCATGTTCTGGGAACGCAGAACTTGGCGTTTGGCTTGAACATAGAGAGCCTGAAATGTGGTAGCTGCTACCCGTCATGAATTGTATGTATTTCATATGCCTGCTTCATTTAAAAAATCTAACAGCGGCATTATTTTTCTTTATTATTATTATTTTCTTTTTCTGCTGAAGGTTGACGGAATTCTGACCATTTTTGTGGATATTTTATCCAACTGATTAAGTAGTTTTGCACCATAAAATTTTATTTCATTTGATGTAATTTGTTGTTATCATTATTGTTATCATTATCATAACTTGTTATTCAGGACATCCAGAGGCAAGTATAAAATATGAGAAATGGTATTTTAAGTCTGGTAATTTTCAACTAATGCATAGAAACTCAGAATCAGAATAGAGCTGGAGGGGCCCTTAGAGGTCCAGCCCCCTGCATAAGAAGGAGATCCTATACCATTTCAGACAAGTGATTATCCAGTCTTTTCTTAAAAAACCTCCTATGATGAATCAGCCACAACATCTGAAGGCAAGCTGTTTTCACTGTTAAGAAGTTTCTCCTTAATCCCAGGTTGCTTCTCTCCTTGATTAGTTTCCACCATAGTTTCTTGTCCTGCCCTCTGGTACTTGAGAAAATAAATTGACCACCTTCTCTTTGTGGCAGCCTCTCAAATATTGGAATACCGCTATCATGCCCCACTAATCCGTCTTTTCTCTAGATTAGATAACTAAAGATTCCCCTCGCACATATGTGCTAGTCGTTCCCGACTCTAGGGGGTGGTGCTCATCTCCATTTCAAAGCCAGCGCTGTCCGAAGACGTCTTTGCGGTTATGTGGCCGGCATGACTAAATGCCAAAGGCCCACAGAACGCTGTTACCAAAGGTGGTCCCTATTTTTCTACTTGCATTTTTTATGTGCTTTCGAATTGCTAGGCTGGCAGAAGCTGGGACAAGTAACGGGAGCTCACCCCGTTACACAGCACTAGGGATTCAAACCGCTGAACTGCCGACCTTTTGATCGACAAGCTCAGCATCTTAGGCACTGAGCCACCGCGTCCCAATCTCTAGCTTAGCCAAACCCAAATCCTGCAACCGTTCTTCATATGTTTTAGTCTCCAGGCCTTAATTGTCTTAGTTGCTGCTCTTTGCATTTTTTCCCAAAATCTCAAAATCTTTTTTGTAATGTGGTGACCAAAACTGGATGCAGTATTCCAGGTGTGGACTTACTAAAGATTTCTAAAGTGGTACTAATACTTCACATTATTTTGATTCTATGCCTCTGTTTATACAATCAAGGATTGAATTAGTTGTTTTGGCTGCTGCCGCATACTAAGACATGTTTAATGATCATTCACTAGGACTCCAAAATCCTGTGGGAGGTATACTCCAAAAGGACAGTGCCAAAACCTTTCTTCCAACAGACCCTTTCACAATTATTGTTTTTGAGCCAGGTTTTGCCTAATCTGTATTTATTTAGTCATGATTTATCTCAGAAAACTCCTTTATCTTTGAGGAATTAGCCTGATAAGGTACTGACATCATGTTTTCTGGACATGGAAAGATAATTAAATCACTCCTGCCTTCCCAGAGACATACTAGTGAGTTTTAAGATTATTTATTATTTCTGCTGATAATAAATTATCATGTTATATTCTGATTACATTTAAGAAATCACATTGGTCTGGTGCCTTCTTTGCAATTGCTTTGCATTTCTTTTTTGTTAGGCTTATTGTTTGTGTTTCATGCTGGTCATTCACCAAAATAAAGTTTGAACTAGATGCCTGTAATTAGAGTGTGTCATTTAATGGGGTGAAAAATAATTTTTGCATTTTTTTTCAGTGAGGGGTTCTAAAAATATGTTTCAAATCTGCTGTTATTTTTGTGATTGCATAGTGTTTAGCTAGTTATGATAAATTCACATCTGATCATATACCCCACAAAAGTCTCTTGTAACCAAAATACTGTTAACTTTATCTTCTCAAAATTACACCTTGTGCTGCAAAAATTAAAGTTTTTTTCTTCATGAATCTTATTTAGCTGAGCAAAAAATAATCAATGCAATCATAAACTAATTTCAGAAAGCAATTATCTGAGTTACAAAAATGATTGAGTTTCATCAAGTCGTGTTTTGATTCGTTCTGCGACATCAGCCACCAACTTGCTTCTTGGCCTCTGATATATCTATCACATTTCTGATACAACTGTGCTTGCTGCTTCTGTGACCTGTTTCACACATCTCTGTATTGATAGGGGATGACAAGGTCCCCTGTGATATTTGCATTGGTTTGTCAATGAACTTCTTTATTTCTGCTGCAGTCAGTTGGCATGTCAAAAGTGGCTCATATACACCTTCAGACTAGTTACTCCAGCAGAGTGGATGCTCTGGCGTTGATTAAAGTTTTTTTTCTTGCACGCACAGAAAAATCTCCCATCGCATGATCATCTGCACCCCTCAAGTCAATGATGTTTTGCACACCAGCTCCTCTATCTTGAATATCATATTGAAGGGAACATATATACTGAAATACTAGAATTAGTAGAAACTTGCTAATTGTTATGTATGAGATATGATGTCTTTGCACGCTGTAAATATATATTTCCTGTGGCACTGACATAAGACAAACATGCCACACTTATGTATGTATTGTGCCTTTGAAGCTGTAAGACAGACATGCTGGCGTCCTGGAGTGTTGAGGTCACATTGAGTAAATTCCTGGATTGTTATTGGGACCTCATCCCGAAAGTGTCTGGCAATTGTCAGGAGATATATCCCATCATTTGATCGGAGCCCATCATTTGATCTCTCACCACCCCACTCTGGCTGAGAACGTGTATGTTATCCTCCAGGGGGGGCAAATAACCACATGTGAAAACAAAAGAGACTAATGGTGCCCATTAAGAGGCACTATCCTATTTCAAAAGATACACAAACTAGATTCCAGAATATGCAGATGCCAGAGTTGAGGATTTATGACCTTTTTGGTATAAGAGGACATTGCTTTCTCTCATGAGTTTGTAGGTCCTTCCTTGCATGTATGTATCATCTATGTGTTTGGAACGATTATCCATTTGAACCTTATCAGGATTAAATGCTATTTTACTCAAGCCTCTGTTTAAGTCTCTTGATTGGCAGTTATGAGCTTAGACATATTAATAAGTGAACCTTTCAATATGAATACAAGAGTATTTGGATTATCATTTCACTGAAAGCATACCATGCTGAGCGCTGAATGGTTGGCAAAATAACATTTGCTACAGACTTCTTTTGCATTCTAACTTGCTGCAGCTGGAACAACACATGATGCGGGCCTGGAAACAAAAACATTTGAAGAACAGTTGCAGGAATTGGGTATGGCCAGTCTAGGGATGATGTGATAGCCGCGGTGTGGCTCAGGCTGTAAGATAGCCTGTTATTAAACACAGCTGCCTGCAATTACTGCAGGCTCGAGTCCCACCAGGCCCAAGGTTGACTCAGCCTTCCATCCTTTATAAGGTAGGTAAAATGAGGACCCAGATTGTTGGGGGGGCAATAAGTTGACTTTGTATATAAATATATAAATAGGATGAGACTATTGCCTTACACAATGTAAGCTGCCCTGAGTCTTCGGAGAAGGGCGGGATATAAATATAAATAATAATAAAAAAATAGCAGTATTCCAGTTTTTTAGCAGCTGCCATAAAGAGAAGGAGGTTTCCAAAGCACCAGAGGGCAGGACAAGAAAAAATGGATGGAATCAAGGAGAGAAGCAACTTGGAATTAAGGAGAAACTTCCTGACAGTAAATATAATTAACCAGTGAAACAGCTTGCTTTCAGAAGTTGTAGGTGCTTCATCACTGGAGGTTTTAAGAAAAGACTGGACAACCATCTGTACACAGTGAAATGGTACACGGTCTCCTGCTTGAGCAAGGGGTTGCACTAGAAGAACTTCAAGGTCCCTTCCAGCTCTATTTTTTCCAAAGCTGGGGCAGTGTATGCCAAAGCAAATGGTTTCTGACAAAGACAATCTCCTTCCAGCTTCTACTTAAGTCAACGCATACCAGGTGTTCCATGTGAGGCGGAATGGAGCAAACTTCTTCCAAGCAGCAGAGCAGACCTCGTTTGAGCTTGCTTCCACTCTATACCATGCCCTTAGATCGAGTGGGGGAGGCAGCTGTTCCTTATCAGAGGAGATCTGCTGCCTCTCAACATTACTGCCTGTCTGCAGCTGATCCTCCCCCATTTCTGTGAGGGCAGGCAGCTGTCCGTCCTGTTACCCATCTCCCCCTGATGTCTGAGGGGCCTGGGACAACATTGTCCTCAGTCCCTGGCCTCTTCAAATATTCCATGCCATCCCCATTCAGATGGTCCTGGTTCGAACTCCTCTGAATCGGGATCTGATGGAGCCAAGGCACATGGGTAAGGCCGGTCTGTAGGGCAAGCCAAGTCTACAAGGCAAAAGGCCACAGGGCAAGGCAAGACACAGGACACACAAGGCAAGACACAGGCAGAAATAAGAGTCAAGGCTGAGTTTTTCTAAAGCTGGGGGATACGTGCCAAAGCAAACAATTGTTCCCGACAATCTCCCTCAGCTTCTGCTTAAGTCAACTCAAGCTAGGTGTTCCTTATGAGGAGAGGCAGGATGACCTTCTCTCAAGCAGCCTCACAGACCTCCTTTGAGTTTGCCGCTGCTCTACTCTTAGTTTTCTACTGTTGTGCAAGGTGTGACCTATTTGGTTTTCCTTGTCTAAGTGCAGGACCTTAATTTCTCCCCACTGTTGGATACAGCCCAATATTCGAATCTATCTAGATTCTTCTGGGTGTTGAGTCTATATTCTAAATTATTAGCTCGGTGTCATTTGCAAATCTGATGAGATCCTCTTCTATCCACTCTTGTACTTCATTTATGAAGATGTTGAAGAGTATCGAGTCCAAAAATGAACCTTGTGGTACGCTACTTCATGCTTCACTCCAATGGATAGTCCATTGAAGATTATATGCTGTAATCTGTATTTGGTCAGCCAATTGATAATCCATATAGTGATGATACTGTTTATCCTATATTGTTCTATAGTTGCGAGGAGGTTGTGTTCTACTTTGTCAAACTATAGTATGTCCACTAATTTAATTCTTGTATCAAAAAAGGCAAAAACTGTTTGTCTGGCGTGATCTGCTTTCAACAACCCCATAATGGCTTCTAGTAATCACCTTGCTTGTTTTTAGGTGCTCACAAATCCACCAATTGATTATCTTTTCCAGGATTTTCCCAGATATTGATGTCAAACTGATTGGCCTATAATTTCCTTAATCTATTTTCTTTCCCTTTTTATAGATTGGAACAGCATCAGCTCTTTTCCGTTCCTCTAATAGTTCCCCGATGCTGCATGAGTCTTGAAAGATTATATTCAATGGCTCCAGTATCACATCTCCCAGCTTTTTCAAACCCTGGGATGTATACGATCTAGCCCAGATGATTAGTACTCATCCAAGGTGGATAGGTATTTTCTTACGAATTCCTTGTCTATTTTGATTTATGTATTTGTTCTATTTCCATCAGTGTTGTTTTTGATAGGTTGGGCTGTTTTTCTTTTTGCATAAAAAACAAATGCAAAGAAAGAATTACGCAGTTCTTCTTTCTCCCTATTGCCTGTCACCTTTTTTCCAACTGATTCAGTTAGTGGATTCAGTTCATTTCCTTGACTTTCTTCTTATTCCTTTCCTAATTGAAATCAACTTTTTCTTTCTTGTTTTTGGAATTAGTTACTAGTTTTACCTCATTCTCAGATTTGGTTTTCCTCTCAGTAGTTTTGGAATGTTTGTTGTTATTATGCTTTAGTTATGTTATCCCTCTTTCCATTTTTTATGTTTGGTCCCTCAATTTGTCAAAGAGTTGTTTATGCAACTATGCTGATCTTGGCTAGTATACTTTGTTTTGCTTTCTCTGTGGTATTATTTTGGATTGGGCCTCCATTTTTTCATTTTTCAGGGTTTCCCAAGTGTTTTTCCTTTTAGGATATCCATTCATGCAATCCTTTCTAGTCTCTCTCTTAGCTTTTTGAAGTTCTCTTCCTGTGTGACTTTGGGATACCAAAGTATTTGTAAATTGGTCTGTATGTCTGCTATGGAAAGGAAAGAGCTACCAAAATACTTTCAGCATGTCAATTGTCCCACCAGAGGCAAGAATACTCTAGACCATTGCTACACAACACTAAAAGATGCTTATCAGTCTTTACCACGTGCAGCTGTAGGACACTCTGATCATTGCATGATTCACCTTGTACCTGCTTACAGGCAAAGACTTAAAGCCACAAAACCAATAATTAAATCAGTGAAGACCTGGACGGAGGAATCAAAATTAAAGCTACAGGCATGTTTTGACTGCACTGATTGGAATATTTTTAAAGATACCTCTGCAGACCTGGATGAACTCACAGATACTGTAACATCATATGTCAGCTTCTGTGAAGACCTATGTGTACCTACAAGGAACTTGCGAATATACAGTAACAACAAACCTTGGTTTACACCTAAACTTAAGCAGCTATGACATTCCAAAGAGGAAGCCTACAGAAAAGGTGATAAAATGCTGTACAATCAGGCCAGAAATGCACTAACAAGGGAGATCAGAGCAGCAAAAAGAAGCTACTCTGAAAAGCTAAAGAATCAGTTTTCAGCAAATGAACCAGCAAACATGTGGAAAACTCTTAAAAATATCACCGGCTATGGCAAACCTCCTTCCCAGGCTGAAGGTAATCAACAACTGGCAGATGACCTGAATGAGTTTTACTGCAGGTTTGAAAGGAAACTACAGCCACCTATCTCCACAACCCCCATCTCAGACACACCAACAACAGCCAAGCCTCCTACAACTGACCCCATTTCATTGGGTTCACAACCCCTAGTGATCACAGAAAAGGAAGTGCAGGACCTATTTCACAGACAAAAGCCAGGAAAAGCTCCAGGCCCAGACAAGATAACTCCTTCTTGCTTAAAAGTCTGTGCTGACCAATTGGCTCCCATCTTCACCCATATTTTCAATAAATCACTAGAGATGTGTTATGTTCCTTCTTGCTTCAAACGCTCTACCATCATCCCAGTGCCGAAGAAGCCCACCATCAAGGAACTGAATGACTACAGACCAGTTGCTTTAACATCTGTAGTCATGAAAACCTTTGAAAGGCTAGTGCTTTCCTACTTGAAAACCATCATGGATGTTAGACCCCTTGCAATTTGCATACCGAGCAAATAGATCAACAGATGATGCTGTTAATATGGCTCTGCACTACATCCTACAACATTCACACATTGCTCCCAGAAGCACGAAGCTGAAGCCTGAAGATGATGAATGAGACTTCGTCGAAACGTCGCCAAGACACTTCCAATTTTATGCAGGAGAAAACCTGAATAACCGAAGACCTACATACAAACACCCGCGAAAACCTCAGAAAACAAATATATATATATATATCAGAAGCACAAATGGAAGCTATGGCAAGGAGGGCTTTGTATATCTTAGGGTTGTGCACCTGTTGTACCCATTCATGCATCAGGAGGCCTGGTTTACAATCACTCATGCCCTTGTGACCTCTCATCTCAATATATCAATATAAATCATAAGGATTGACAGCAACAAGTTATAGTCATACAGTCATAAGTGGAAAGAGATTGGTGATGGGAACTATGAGACGATTAATAGTAGTACAGATTCAGTAAATAGTCTGACAGTGTTGATGGAATTATTTCTTTAGCAGAGTGATGGCCTTCGGGAAGAAACTGTTCTTGTGTCTAGTTGTTCTGGTGTGCAGTACTCTATAGCGTCGTTTTGAGGGTAGGAGTTGAAACAGTTTATGTCCAGGATGTGAGGGATCTGTAAATATTTTCACGGCCCTCTTCTTGATTCAAGCAGTATACAGGTCCTCAATGGAAGGCAGGTTGGTAGCAATTGTTTTTTCTGCAGTTCTAATTATCCTCTGAAGTCTGTGCTTTTCTTGTTGGGTTGCAGAACCGAATCAGACAGTTATAGAGGTGCAAATGACAGACTCAATAATTCCTCTGTAGAACTGGATCAGCAGCTCCTTGGGCAGTTTGAGCTTACTGAGTTGGCGCAGAAAGAACATTCTTTGTTGTCCTTTTTTAATGATGTTTTTGATATACCTTTCAAGACAGACAATTATAGGTCCAGAACATCTATAAAATATTTTATTTCAATTTTTCTTTCTTGCAGCATTACTGGAAAAATAGGAAGTGTTTCTATATACACTCAACCCAGAATAAAAGAATAACAGATTTGGAAGGAACCTGAGAGGTCTTCTAATTCAACCCCCTGCTCAAGCAGCAAATCCTATACCCGTGATGGCAAACCACGCATGCCCAAAGTGGCACATGGAGCCATGTTGCCTGGCACACGCGGCATCGCCCGTTCCTATTCTGGGTTTCTCATGCACATGTGCGTACGATGATCAGCTGGCCCTTGAGCTTGCGTCAGTGCCGGAAACTGGTCTTCCATTTTCTGATGTGAGCATGTGCGGTGAGACCAGCTGTTTGGTGCGTGCGCATGCGTGGCAGTAACTTGAAGACTGGTTGGCTGACATGCGCATGCACGCATCGGAAACTGGAAGTACATTTTCCAGTGTGTGCTTGCAAGCTGATCAGTGTGTGTGCATGCGCAGCAATAACCTGAAGACTTGCCAGCAGTAACCTGAAGAAACCACAAGTACCTTCTCCAGTGCATGCACACTGCTGGGCAACTCCTATTCCTGGTCTCAGCCCAGATGAACACACGCGTGAAGTGTGCATGTGAAGTGCTCCCTTTTTGGCACTTGGTGCCTCACGCACATGTGTGGTCTCCCTTTTCGGCACTGAGTGCCATCACTGTCCTATACCAATGGTTGTCCAATCTCTTCTTAAAAATCTCTAGTATTGGAGAATTAGCAGCTTCTGGAGACAAGTCATTCCACCAATTAAATGTTCTAACTTTCAGGAACAATTTCTCCTTAGTTCTAGGTTGGTTCTCTCCATTGGTTAGTTTCCATCCATTGCTTCTTGTTCTGCCTTCAGACACTTAGGAGAATAAAAGAAACCCTCTCTTCTTTGTGGCAACCCTTAGATAGTGGAACATTGCTCTCGTGTCACCTCTAGTCCTTCTTTTCATTAAACAAGACATACCTAATTCCTACAACTGTTTTTCAAATGATTTAGCCTCCAGCACCCTAATCATCTTTGTTGCTCTTCTCTGCACTCTTTCTAGAGTCTCAACATTTTTATATCATGATGGCCAAAATTGGATGCAATATTCCAAGTGTGATCTTATCAAGGCATTATAAAGTGGTACCAACACTTCATGTGATCGTGATTCTATCCCTCAGTTGATGCAACCTAGGACTAGTTTACCCAAAGTGTATCCTGTCTACACTTAGTGGTGGCTAATAGTCAGATGAACATATTGATCTGGTGGTCGTTGTTTTTTGCCCGGTTCAACTTCCGCGTGACCTACATTCCCAGCGGTCACAACCGGAGGGCGGATGCCCTGTCCCGCAAGCCAGAGTACCTCTGCGCCAAAGACCCCCTTCCTCCACGGACAGTGCTGTCGGCAGAAGCCTTGGCCGCAGCACGGGAACCAGTGGACTTGTGGGCCCAGGTGCGAGAGGCGCAGCGCCAGGACGCCTGGTCGCAGCAAAGGAGAGCGGAGGTGGGCCCCGCGTCTCCTTGGACCTTGGAGGAGGACTTACTCAAGTTTCGGGGGCGATTATATGTGCCCACAGGACCACTCCGAGCCCTCGTCATGACCCAGTGCCACGACAACCCTGCAGCAGGACATTTTGGGTTCTTCAAGACCCTCCACCTGGTGACACGGACCTTTTGGTGGCCCCGAGTGCGGCATGATATACATGCCTATGTGACATCCTGCGTACCATGCCGGCAAGCCAAGACCGCCACGGGGGCACCTCCCGGGCTCCTCCAGCCCTTGCCGACACCCGACAGACCCTGGGGGGCGATCTCTATGGACTTCCTGACAGACCTGCCGCCGTCCTCTGGGTTCACCACGGTGCTGGTGGTGGTGGACATGCTCACCAAGATGGCACACTTCATCCCATGCCGCGGACTGCCCACAGCCGCAAAAACGGCCCGTCTCTTTCTGCAGCACATCTTCCGCCTCCATGGTCTACCGGACAGGGTGGTTTCGGACCGCGGAGTTCAGTTCACAGCCCGCTTCTGGAAGAGCCTGATGGCCGCGTTGGAGGTGCAGGTGTGTCTGTCGTCATCGCACCATCCGGAGACCGATGGGGGTACAGAGAAGGTCATCGGTATACTGGAACAGTATCTCCGTTGCTTCATCAACCAGCAACAGGACAACTGGGCCGACTACCTGTCCCTGGCGGAGTTTGCTTTTAACAACTCTCAGCACACCTCTACTCAGATGACCCCGTTCTTTGCCAATGTGGGGTACCATCCGTGGCTCTTCCCTCTGGCACCACCGGACTCTCCTGTTCCCGAAACACAGACCTTCCTGATGGAATTGCATGCGGTCCAACAGTTGGTACGTCAGCAGCTGAATCAGGCAAAGGAGGACTACAAACGGTCCGCTGACCGCTCCCGGCGAACGCGCCCCTGCTGTGATTGGAGACCAGGTGTGGCTCTCCACCAAACACCTCCCGTCCGACCGCCCGGTAAAGTTGGACCACCGATTCATCGGCCCGTTCCCTGTCGAGGCAGTCATCAACCCGGTAGCCTACCGACTGACCCTGCCACGATCCATGCGGATCCACCCGTTTTCACGGTCCCTTCTGGTTCCTGAGGCCACACGAGTCCCCTTCAGTGCCCAACAGCACCCGTCACTGTCGCCGAGGGCGGATCGGAGGAATCTGAAGTCCACAGCGTCACGAGACTCCCGCTGGCTGAAGGGTCGTTTCCAATATTTGATCGCGTGGAAGGGATACGGGACTGATTTCTCCTGGGTAGATGCCTCTGGCGTTCATGCCCTGACCTGGTGCAGGCCTTCCATGAGCAGAACCCAGCCCGACCGCATCCCGATCGTCAGCCCGGGGAAGGGCCCTGCGGTGAGGATAGTGTTGTGACCGAGGTTCCTGGACCCGGACTCCTGGACTCAGATGATTCAGAAAGTGAGGAGAAGACCTGGCCAGCCCTGCTTCTCTTGAGCCCTTTCCTCCTGGCACCCACTCAAAGGGAGGAGGAGGGCTGGCAAAGCCTGATTCCCTGGAGCCTCCTTCTGATTTGGCGCCCAAGAACAGTTTTGGAGTGATGCAAGATTACGCAGGCGTGACGGCGCAGCAGCAGCGGAAGAGTTGGGACAAAGCCAAGTCATAATTGTCATGCAGTGACATCTGCAGAGACTATAAATAGGGCGGGACTTCCTGGTTTTTGTCTTGGACAAAGTAATGAATTTCTTGAGCAATCTGTATCAACGGAGGAAGAATATATTCGTGAGTAATTCTGGCCTTATCTGTAATTTCCTTGTTATCTCCAGAAACTTGGCAGGCCCGTGGGTAGACGTAGCCAGGACATTTATATATATGTAAATAAATCAGAAAAGGAGGCCTCTGACTGACTCTTTGCTGGGAGTATTGGGGGAAGGGAAACAGAACATATGCCCTGGGTTACTAGTTTGTCTAATTCCCGGTCAATCTTGGGCTTAAGGGCGAAGGGGACCCTCCTAGCCTTTAACCTAATGGGAGCCACCTGGGGATCTAAATTAAACGAAATAGGGGTCCCCACATACTTGCCCAGGCAGTCCTGGAAGACGTCCTCGAACTCTTTCAGCAGTTCATCCTTTAGGGTGACTCCATTTCTGTGAACCCCGGTCACTTCCATCCCCAGGGCTCTGAACCAGTCCAGGCCTAGCAAGCTTGGAAGGTCCCCATCTACGATGGTGATCAGTAGAGTTTTCTTAAAATTTCCGTATCTCACTTTGACGGACGTGACCCCTCGAACAGGGATCCGGTTTCCCTGGTAGTCTTGCACTCTCAGCTTTTGGGATTGATAGTGAAAGAAGAGAAACAGAAAGAGGAAGGATGTCCCAGGACATGATCGTGATCAACAATCCGGTGTCCACCTCCATTTTACATGGCATTCCTTCGATGTGCTGTTACCTTCCCACCAAAGGTGGTCCCTATTTTTTCTACTTGCATTTTTACATGCTTTCGAAACTGCTAGGTTGGCAGAAGCTGGGACAAGTAAGAGGAGCTCACCCCATTACACAGCAGCACTAGGGATTTGAACCGCTGAGCTGCCGACCTTTTGATCAACAAGCTCAACGTCCTAGCCCCTGAGCCACCATCAAGAGAGAAGAAGATAAAAGAATGGGAGAAAGGAGAAAAATATTGAGAGATGGAATAGTGGAGAGACTGAAAGAAAATGGTTAAAAGGAGGGAAAAATGAGTAATAGAAAAGAAATGAAAATAGTGGTAGAAACTTTTAGGATAGACTATTGTAAAAGAGTAGTTTAAAAAGGGTTGAAGAGAATGAAGGGAGCTGAAAAGAAGGAATTTATGGGTCAATAAATAAATAAATAAATAAGAGAAGTAAATGAAATGTGGAAAATATAATGTGATATATGTTTTCCTCTTCTTTTTATGTTTGAGAATGTATGGAATGAGAAGGAATTATAATTGATGGTAAGGAAGAAATAATAATAATAATAAACAGTCCAGCAGATAGAATGTGAAAGATAGTATGATCTATAAGTGAAAATGATTGTTATTGAAATGTAAAAGGAAACAAAATTGAAATGTTAGCAAATGATGTATAATATTGGAAGAGAATAATAACTATTGATTTGGGAACAAAAAAACTTTAAGAAAATAAGAGGCAGAAGGTTGTAAGATATAAATGGAATAAGATGAAGACAATACTAATAATTAAAATATATGAGGGGAGATTCAAGAAATATATATAATAAATGAGAAAATCAGGGTTGCCTGGACACCAGAAATATTGAAATGGAAATAAATACAGCAACGGAGAGAGATAAGAAGAAGAAAGATGGAAAAGGAGAAGGAGGAAGAGAGAAAGAAGAAAGGGAAGAGAAAGGGAGGAAAGATAGGGGAAATAACAATAGGAGAGAAGGTTAGAAAGGGAGGAAGTGGGGAGGAGGGGGAAAAAGGAAGGGGAGGTAGAGAAGGAATATGAGAGGAGAGTAGAAAGTAGGTAGGATGAAAGAAGGGAGGAAGAGAAATGAGAAGAAGAAGGGACTGCTGTGAAAGGAAAAAGATTAAATGGAAGAAAGGCAACCTTGAACATATTTGAATATATCAGGATAAAAAATGAAACAATTAAAAAAGAAGGATGAAAGAATGTATACCAATAAAATGGAGAAATTAAAATCTGAGGACAAAAGAAGAGGAGATTTAATGAAATGAGCAAGGAAATATTGGGGTATGAATAAAAACTATGGGGGAAAAAGAACATTTTGGCAAAAATTGTAATTAAGTAAAATGTATTTGAATATATTGAATTGTATAGGACATGATATGGCCAATACTCTGCTCATAAATTATGTATGAATGTAGAGGGGGGAATTAAAAAACTAATAAAAACTTGTTAAAAAACAACAAGAAGTTCCTGGTTGGTACACATAGGTCTTCACAGAAGCTGACATATGATGTTACAGTATCTGTGAGTTCATCCAGATCTGCAGAGGTATCTTCACAAATATTCCAATCAGTGCAGTCAAAGAAAATCTGTAGCTTTAACTTTGTCTCCTAAGTCCAACTCTTCACTGATTTAATTGTTGGTTTTCTGGTTTTAAGTCTTTGCCTGTAAGCAGGTACAAAATGAATCATGCAGTGATCAGTGTGTCCTACAGCTGCTCGTGGTAAGAACCAATAAGTATCTTTTAGTGTTGTGTAGCAATGGTCTAAAGTATTCTTGCCTCTAGCAGGACAATTGACATGCTGAAAGTATTTTGGTAGCTCTTTCCTTAAGTTTGCCTTGTTTAAAGGTAAAGGTAAAGGTTCCCCTCGCACATACGTGCTAGTCATTGCAGACTCTAGGGGGCAGTGTTCATCTCCGTTTCAAAGCCGAAGAGTCAGCGCTGTCCAAAGACGTCTCCGTGGTCATGTGGCCTGCATGACTCAACGCCAAAGGCACACAGAATGCTGTTACCTTCCCACCAAAGGTGGTCCCTATTTTTTCTACTTGCATTTTTACGTGCTTTCGAAACTGCTAGGTTGGCAGAAGCTGGGACAAGTAACAGGAGCTCACCCCATTACATGGCAGCACAGGGATTTGAACCGCTGAGCTGCCGACCTTTCGATCGACAAGTTCAACGTCCTAGCCCCTGAGCCACCGCATCCCTCTTTGCCTTGTTTAGATCTCCCAAAATAATGGCCAGTGAATCGAGTATTTGGCTTTAGCCTCCATAATTTGGTCAGCTAGCGTTCATAATGCCTTGTTTACACAGGCTTTGGCCGGGACATACACAGGAGGTAGTAGAAATGAGGAGAACTCGTGTGGAAAATAAAATGGTTTACAGTTGATAAGTAAAGACTCTTTAAGTATTCATCACAGAATTTATATATCATAGTTATATCCTGAGACCAGCTGTTGTTGATATATAAGTATAAGTCTCTTCCCTTCTTTTTACCAGATGTTTCTGCAATTCTGTCTGATCGTTGAATCTGAAACTCTGGGATATGCAGGCTGCTATCATCAATTGATTCATTTAACCAGGTTTCAGAGAAGAATACGGCTGCTGAGTTGTAAAAATCAGAATTGTATCTGTTTAAAAGGAGTATTTCATCCATCTTATTAGCAAGTGAATGTAAGTTGGTTAGGAAAATTGAAGGCAGAGGGGTTTTATTTCTCCTATTCCGATGCCTGTTTAAAATTCTCACCCTTTTACCTCTCCATCTCCATTTCCTCTGTTTGGTTTTGTTGGTAATCCATAGCTCTGGGGAAATTGCTTCTTTTTGTGTTAGAATCTCCTCCGCATTTGTAAAGACTGGGGGGAGAGGGTGTGAAATCACAGAAAGCTGCTCCTTAAAGAAACGTTGCTTAATTCTTAGCACTCATGAGAATCCATATTCTCTATTCACAGAGAATAATAAAAAATAAAGAAACCATTAGAGAGCATTTCATCGAGACAGCCTTCAGCGGTGCCATCTTGGATCAGATGCTGCATTATTTGAATTTACACTACCAACACCTGTGATTAGTCTTCTCCTGCCCCAGTGTATAGCTTGTCCTGACGGTATTTACAAAGGTTTAATAACCAGACTACAGCAACTATTTTTGATTCTTAAAAAACTAAACAAAATAAGTACCTTCAACAGATGTTACCATCATTTATGTGAATTTGGGGATTTGCTCTTTAGGAAGACAATTCAATTAGAAGAATATTTAACTTTTTTTTTTCCGGGCAAAATTTTTTATTTTCCATAATAATTCCCACAATTTGACCAGTGTACAATACAATCACTTATCCAACAATCGATCCTATACTCAAATTATGCTCAATCAGGCCTGCTCGACCGCCACTCCCTCCCTTAATCCTTTCTATCCTTCTCATCCTTCTTCTACTTTCCCCACCATCCTTCTCCTCACTTTCCTACTTCCCCTCCTCTTTCCCACTTCTCACTACCATCCTTTCTAACCCTCTATCTTCTCCTCCTTCTTCTCCTCCTATCCTTTCTTCTCCCTCCCTTCTTTCCTACCTACCTACCTGCCTACCTACTTTCTTCCTTCTTTACTCCTCTTTCCTTACCCTTTCCCTTCGGGAGTGGTTACCGAGCAGTCCCGACTTTACACCATTCCAACTTGTTTAATTCTACCATTATTCCTGTACAATGGCAATCAATCAATTTATAATCTTCCCCTTCCCCCCCGCCATTCCCCCCCCCCCCCCGAGACTTCCCAGAACAGAATACAGGGTATTGTAACTAACAAACATAATCTAAAATATAACATAAAATATATTCCATTTCACACCATCACACTATCAATTCCCTTCTTTCTTAAACTCTAATATATAGCAATTCCTAACTTCACTCAAAAACTAACTGATATTTTTTAATCTGATATTTATTTTAAATAATCGATCCACTTTCTCCATTCCAAAATATATTTTTCTTGTGTACAGTCTTTCAAGTAGGCAGAAATTTTTGCCATTTCTGCTAACTGTGATACTTTACTAATCCATTCTCCAATTGTAGGTAAGTCTCCTTCCTTCCAATATTGTGCAATCAACAGTTTTTTAGGATCTAAATGCCATCTATAAAACATTTTATAAAAATTTTCTCTTAAATTTTGTGCTTGCGTAAATTTAACATTCCTCACCAAAATTTTTCCCCATGTTTCTAACATTATAGGTTGTTGAAAATTTTGTGTCCATTTTACCATACAATCTTTAACTAACTCCAATTGATTCCATTTCTGAATCAATTTCAACCAATACATTATATAATCTCTTTATATGCTGTTGACCTTGATCTTTTATTTGTTTTACCAAGTTATCATCACTTTGCCTTATACCAATTTTCTGATCTATTTTCCATCTAGATTGCAATTGTCCATACTGGAACCATGTATAATTTCTCCCTTCATCCCTCAATTTCTCCCTAGATTTTAACTGTAATTCAGTTAAAATCTAGGGAGATTTTATCAGTCCAGTATTTTCTTCTTTAAGTTAAAATTGGTCCTGGCAGTTGGTCGCGGCAATTAGGTCTGCCGAAGCAGGAAAAAAGCCTCAAATCTGGAGCACTTTGAAGTTCTGAGGGGGCTTAACCCTTCGAGCCCCCTCCTGGTGTCTTCCAGGAGTTCTAGGGAAGCTCTACCTCTTTTCTTTCGCTCACCTCTTCTTCTTCACCCAAAGAGGGGAATTTCGAACCGCTGGGCAGCTGATTGTCACTGTCTTAGCGGTCCAACACGATCCAGAGGTTGGTGATCAGACAGATCACCTCCATTGCCAACGGAGCCAACCAGGAAGTCAAGAATATTTAACACTGAACACAATGTTAAACAAACCAATTTGAATTTTTGAAAGTGTTTGATAGAATAGGATGGAAATTTTACAGTAGAAGGAAAGGGTTATACTGGTAAAAAGATTTAGAATTGTCATTTCTATAATTAACCAACTAAACCAGGGATAGTCAACCTTTTTATACCTACTGCCCACTTTTGTATTTCTGTTAGTAGTAAAATTTTCTAACCGCCCACTGGTTCCACAGTAATGGTGATTCATTAAGTGTATCATCGTCTGCGCATGCCTCTCGCGCATCATGGATTGGGTTTTGGGGGGGGTGCTGGCTACCCACTCTGCTTGTCTGTTACAGCTGGGTGGTGTGGGGGGAGATGCGTGAGCTATTCTGGGACGAGGCTCTTTTGTTTGCGGTCGCACTATAGCGCCATTTAGTTTCACTTACATAACGTGAACTAAACTTATGCGTGGGCAATACAAATAGTATATTTTCAGAAATTTAAATTGTCACAGGGAATTTTATGAAAACCTAATGAAAATGTTTTTAAATAATGCTATGAAATTTTTTTAAAAAGTCAGTTAAATTTTAAAAAAAGGAAAGTGCTTCAGTATTGGACAAAATTCCCTACCGCCCACCATGAAAGCTGGAACCCACACTAGTGGGAGGTAGGGACCAGATTGACTACCACTGAACTAAACCATATTCACTTGAGCTCTTAAATACTTTGGATTTGAAGGCAAAATGTGCTTCACCAATATGTGTGCAGTACAAATGAAGAACTAGTGCCAGCTTCTTAAATTAACTATGTAATCATGGAAAAATCATGTTTGATTTAAGGAGCTTCAAATAGTACTTTTGTCTAGATACTCTGAAGCACCTTTCTGCCTTTGAATCCAAAGCACTGTATTGGGTTGTATACAATTTTTTTCAAATAAATGAAAGGATATCTGTTTTTTTCCTATTCTGTTTAATCTCAAATATATTACATACAACACATTAGACATGACTATTCAGAATATTAAATAAAATGCAGTAAATCTGACAGATGAAAATCCAAACAGCAATATAATTCTGTTTTGTCTGATTTAGCACTTTAAACTGCCAACGTGGCTAGATTTATGCATTAGCAAAGCTGGGTATTTATTTTGATAGATTTAAAGTTCGTTAAACCTAAGGAACATGAGGATCATTCAGAACATACAAGTATACATAAAAATATAAACTCCTGGAGAAGTAATGGTGAACTGAAGATAACTTTTGTGGTAAAACCAGGAACCAGCAAACATATTAGTGCTTCAAGATTCCTCTTTGGATAAAGGGGAGGAGACTGTAAAACAATGGTCTCAGCAGATTTTAGAATTCTGGGAGCCAATAAAAAGTCACTTTGCCGAAACTGTATTTCCTCTTTTTACAGTAACAGAGTTGTAAGGAACCTTGTAGGTCATCTAGTCCAACCCCCTGCTCATGCAGGAGACCTGTACTAGGGATTTGAGCCAACCTTTCTGATCGACAAGCTCAGTGTCTTAGCCACTGAACCACCTAGTCAGGCAGTAGTTTGGAGTATTCAAGTAGACACTTTCTTAATTATTTCTGGAAATAGCTTGTTTAATTGCTTTTTGGATATTGAGAACTGCAGAACGGCACGTTTCATCCCACTCAACATTTAGAAAAACATTTAAAATTTATTCTGAAGTAAACAGGTAAAAGAGTAATTAGATCATTGATTTTGGAAAGTTATAAACACCTAAAAGGCTAGATGGATCAGAAATAAAAATTTAAAACTAATTATAAGACTCCTTTCCATGGGTTGTTTAAAATCCTGTTAAAATATATGAAGATTTTAAAGGCATGAGTAAGAAATATTAATATAGAAAAATGTGGAAAATGTAGAAAAACATAATAAGAGGAGACTTGAAAGAATGGATACTAGAAGCAAGCAGAAATAACTAAAGATATAATTAAGGGACAAGAGATCCAATAATACAGAATGGAGAAAAGTATGTTAACTTTGGAAGAATTCAGGGATATTTGGCAGCAGTGCACTCAGAAATTTCTCTTAAGATCTACTATAAACATAAGTTTAAAAGAGGAGATGGAAGAGAATACAACTGAGAATCAGGGAATTTTGGATATGAATTTAAAAAGACAAGATACAAGAAAGATAATACAAATAAAACCAGCTGATTTCTCAATAGCTAAACAGGACAAATAATAAATTAGATGAGTGACTTGGATAACTTACTTTCTTTGGATTAAAAAAGAGAGATACTCATGAATTAATATCAAATATGCATTAAACTATGTACTGTATTTGGCTGCTTCTCATGGAATATAGACAGGTGTACTTCAGTATCGCTTTTAGCCTCCCATTTCTGTGCCTGCTACTCCCTTCAAGGGAAGCATGGTTTCAATCACAAATATGTCTTCCTCGGCTGTTCATTTGGTTGCATTGCATCTATTTCAGCAATGTCCAATCATCTCGACTACCAATAAGTACATAGCCATACCCATGTAGATATTCACGTAATAATTAGGAAGTGTTTTGCAAAAAAAAAAAAAGGTCATCCTTTGTAGCTGAAAGTGGGTTATGACAGCAAGATCTGATGCTAATACAGTAGTAGTTCGGCTGAAGTCTTGCAAAGGGTGGAGTAGAAGAGCAGAAGAGGCGGTGGCGACGCGCAAGAACTCTATCGGGCTTAAGAACTGCCGCCATGGCCGCATTTGCAGCAATCTTGTCCTGGCTGCACTGGTGCAGCTTTTGGATGCTGCTTGTGGCTGCTTCCGCTGCTTCCTCTTGGGCCATCGCTGCGGACGAGAACCCCGGCAGGGAGACAAGATCTATACAAGGCCGCGAAACAGATGCGAAAGGGAATCAGCCCGATGAGAAGCATCAACCTCACGATTCCTCATATGGCACTTTCGCCAGCGAGTTTTACGATACCCGCTTCCTCTCCGACGAGGGTGAGAACCTATCCAAATAGAGCAAGGATCTAGAAGCGCTTCAGAGGGAAGGTTGAAGGGAAAAATTGAGGTTACCTAATTTTACTGGACGCAACGGGCTGCGTCTCTGTTGCTGTTAAAAAGGGAATTGTGGCATTATCAGCCACCGGCTGAAACGGGGGAAGGGCACTCCGTACATGATCAAAATTCTGTCTTGCCTTTTGGTAATCCTTGACTGTTTTGGGGAAGGGGTGAGATAAAATGGGATAAATATGTTCGATTCAACAAATAAGGTATAATATATGGTGGCGAAGTTTCCTCCATTTGAGATAAATTGGTTTCCCGGAGTGAAGAAAAGAAAATGATTTTCTGACAATTTACCGTTTCCTCTACTCGATTCCTTTCCTCAGACTCTCAATTTCTAGTGGCTACCATGGAAACAGAGGCTGTTGGAATGCAGGCATATTGTTATCCTAAGAATATTCTCTGAATCTGAAAATCCAGGGTGGGTTAAGCAGAACTGTTTTGTTATAATAACATGCATCCGCTTAAAAAAATTAAAATGTGAGATATATGCAGAGTATAAGTTATAAGCATTAGGTGAAACTAATCATCTGTGCCTACTTCATTCAGTATGGTTCTGAAGGATTTAAGTTTGCTTGCTCTAAATAAAAGGAAAGCCATTATGTTCAAATTATTAATAATTGCAGTGTACTTGGGGTGAAAAAGGTTTAATGGGAAGATTGTGCAATTCTTTTTGACCAATTAAAGATCTGGATTTTTTCTGTATTCATAAATTTAAGTCCAAAAGGGAAGTGATAAAATCGGGCCATCTTGCCAGATAGGAAAACTTTTGCTATTTATTGGTTAAGTCTGAGTATACCAGAGATGTGGCTTCTGTAGTGTGGTATAGGCTAGTTCTCCCCTTACGATCACAATTGAGCCTAAAATTTCTGTTAATAAGTGAGACATTGTGAATTTTGCCTCATAACTTTTCTTGCCATAATTATTACGTGGATCCCTGCAGTTGTTAAAATTAGTAACATGGTTGTTATGAGTCATTTGCCAAGTATCTGAATTTTGATCATGAAGATGATGCAATGATTGTAAGTGTGAACAGAGGTCAAAAGTTACTTTTTCAGTGCCATTGTAACTTAGAAATGAACTGATGTAAGTCAGGGACTATGTGTATTCTGGCTCGCAAGGTCTAAATTAAAGATTCTAGCTTGCATAGGATAAACATGAATATACTCAGGCTTCAGAATAACTTTTTCCATACTGGCCCATATGTATTCTGAGGGCCACACAGATGGACTTTGTCATACTTGCAAAGTGATTTTTGTAGTACTATTGAACAGAAAACATAAGTTTTCTTGTATTTTAAATTTGATTTTTTGAATTTAATGGCAAATAAATTGCCAATAGCCTTAACCTTCAGGAAATCAGGCTGCCAGGAAAGCATTTGATACATTGTAGATAAAAGTTTCGTTTTCAGCTATTCTCAATTCTCCATGAACAAAGTACCCATAAATGATCAAGTCCAACCTTGGAAAGCACTGAAAATATATCCTATTGATACCCAATCTGATGTTTTTTTCCTTTGCAAAGACACATCTTTTACTTTTATTCAGGATACAATACTCTTTTCTATTAATAAAGATATAATATAATGGATACTTCAATAACATAGATATCTGTTGTGAAACTAGTTCTGCAGGGTCACCCCCAAAGCTCCTTAGATCTTCCTGAGTGATTCTTTTTCTAAAAGTTTTCATAAGATACAAAGTGATTTTCCTAAAAAATGGCATAACATACAAGGTGATTCCATTCTAATCAACAGAAAAAAGTTGGTTGAAGATGTAGAAGTAGTTGGAACTTTTGGCAGAAGCAATCACGTAATCCTGAGTTTCAAGATACAATAGAAATTGAAATTCTAGCATAGTCGTACGTGTCGTACGGGTCTGGATGGGAAGAAACAGACTCAGACTCAATCCATCCAAGACGGAGTGGCTGTGGATGCCGGCATCCCGGTACAGTCAGCTGCAACCGCGGCTGACTGTTGGGGGCGAGTCATTGGCCCCAACGGAAAGAGTGCGCAACTTGGGCGTTCTCCTGGATGGACGGCTGTCGTTTGAAGATCACTTGGCGGCCGTTTCCAGGAGAGCTTTTTACCAGGTTCGCCTGGTCCGCCAGTTGCGCCCCTTTCTTGATCGGGATGCCTTATGCACGGTCACTCATGCTCTCGTCACTTCTCGTCTGGATTATTGCAATGCTCTCTACATGGGGCTACCCCTGAAGTGCACTCGGAGACTCTAGCTAGTCCAGAATGCAGCTGCGCGGGTGATTGAGGGAGCACCACGTTGCTCCCGAGTAACACCACTCCTGCGCAGTCTGCACTGGCTACCTGTGGTCTTCCAGGTGCGCTTCAAGGTTTTGGTTACCACCTTTAAAGCGCTCCATGGCTTAGGGCCCGGGTACTTACGGGACCGCCTGCTGTTACCACATGCCTCCCACCGACCCGTGCGCTCTCACAGAGAGGGTCTTCTCAGGGTGCTGTCCGCCAAGCAGTGTCAGCTGGCGACCCCCAGGGGAAAGGCCTTCTCTGTGGGAGCACCTACTCTCTGGAACGAACTTCCCCCCGGTTTACGCCAATTGTCCGACCTTCGGACCTTTCGCCGGGAATTGAAAACTTATTTATTTATCCAAGTGGGACTGGCCTGATTGTTAAATCTTTAAATTTTAAATTTTCCAATTTTAATATTTTATTGGGTATTTTATATGGTCAATTGGACGGTTTTAATTTCGGCCTTTATTGAATAAGTTTTTTAATTGTTATTTTAGTGTGTATATTAATTGTTTTAATGTAGGCTGTACACCGCCCTGAGTCCTTCAGGAGAAGGGCGGTATAAAAGTTTAATTAAATAAATAAATAAATAAATAAATAAAATTTTAGAAGAGCCAATTTCAACAACTGTTGTTGGATTCCACAGGCAAAAATTCCAGGGCAGAGAATTTGAACTTCTCAAAAAAAGTAAAACCACACTTTTGTATGGTATCAGACTTTTTCCAATCCTCTGGTATTTCCCCTGTGCTATGTAGCTTTATAATATTACATTCAGTGTCTCCAGTATTACACTTGCCAGCTCCCTCAAAATCCTGGGATGTAAGCTATCTGGCCCAGATGATTTATATTCATCCAGGGTGGAGAGGTATTTTCTTACTAAATCCTTGTCCATTTTGGCTTATATATGTGTTCTGTACCCCCCAAATACTTCACTTGGAAGTATCATTGGATGCTTCTCTTCATGTTGACAAAGAACCTTTATAAGATACAGTTGTTTAGCAGGTCCAAATCATTTGGGAATAGGATCATTTATCTTGCATTATTCAATTTTATCAGAAATGTGGCTATAGTCAACTTTATCAAATGTCTCACTGAAACCTAAGTATATCCATAACATTCTCTTGGTCTAGTAATCTAGTCATTTTGTAAAAATGCAAAAGAAAACTATTTGCCTGTCACAACATATTTTTAACAAATTCTTACTCACTTCTTGTAATTACCATGTTCTGGCCAACAAGATGGATGGATGGATGGATGGATGGTTTTTTTGGCATTTCCAATTTTTTGGCATTTCTCTGGCACTCAAGGAGTTTTTGAAGATTACAGTCAGTGATTCTGAGATTAACTCACAGGGATGTAATCAGTGATTTAACTCACAGGGATGTAATCTGGCCCTGATAATTTGCTTACTTCAGATGTAAAATAGGAATTAAGCTGTTCAGCCTGTTTTTTGATGCCCATAATCATCTCACCATCTTTCTTTAACTAATTGACCAACAGTTTACTGATTCTTCTCCTGTTATATGTGTGTGTGTGTGTAATCATTTTAGAGTTTTTAGATATTTATTGCAAGATTCAGATTATTCTGAATCAAAACTTTACTCAGTTTATCATTATAGGTTTGGCCTATTCTCAAATGCTCTTGTCCTGCTGTATGCTGTTTTTCAATTGTTAAAAATTTTCCCTTTTATTTTCCAGTCTGTTAGAAAAATATACAATCACACTGGTTTCATGAGATAGCTCCCTTTTTTCTTCCTCTTTACTACTGTGTGCATTTGGGCCTTAATTATATCATTTTTCAGAATTTCCCAATGCGCCTCAATTTTTTTCTGTTACAAGATTTTAATCCATGGAAACTTTTGTAGTTTTCTCCTAGTTTATTAAAGTCAACTCCCTTGAAATCTAGGACACAAATCTGACTGCCTTAACTTCTTCTGGCCAGTACTTTGTGGATCCAATTATCATTCCCTCCCAAGGTCACTTCAAGTTCCATTCCATTAATTATTACTCCCCCTTAGTCCATTAAATTCAGTATAATTGATCCCTTAATTCAGCGGTCCCCAACCCCCAGGCCATGGCCCATTCAGAACCAGGCCACTCAAGCAACGGGTGAGTGTGTATGTGCAGCTTCACTTGTGCAAACTGCATGCATGCCTGCCACTTGCATGGAATCATCCGCTCTACTCCCCCCTCACTGCTGGTCCACCAAACCTTAATACATTGCTCCACTTTTGGGTGATGAAATTTTCTGCAAGATATGCTAAAAGCCAATTGCCTCCCCAGCCCCTATAAAGTTTTGTTTTCATTTGATGTCAGAATAGTTGAAATCCTCCATTATCTTTAATATACATTTGCAAGACAGAGATGAAATAGAGGGCAGATTCTACATTTCTGATTTTGTATGAACTACCAGCAATGCAATAAGCTGAGTTTGCATAAAACAGCTCCATTTTTGCATATTACTGGTTTCTGGTCTGTGTTTATGTTTTTCCTGATACTATTCCTGCAGTGTTGATGCCACAAGTATTTATAAGAACTTTAGGCAGCATAAAACTTCTGATGTTCTGATTAATATACAATACTTATAATTTTTTTTTTATGTGTAATTCTGATTTTAGTTCTTTAATTGGTTCTTTTCTCCCTTAAAAACTATACGCTATATTTGCCTCACTGAATAACATATATGGAAGCCATTCTTTCTGACATTTGGTTAGACTTCTGTTGTGAATATATGCTGTTAATTCTCCAGATTTACATCATCAATCTGATGTCATCAATAATTTACAGTATATCTTTTCCAATTTTGTGCTAAATTTATTATCCTCAAGACTATGATCATGTATTTTGGATGGGGAAAACAGGCTCCGACTCAACCCTTCCAAGACCGAGTGGCTGTGGATACCGGCATCCCGGTACAATCAATCAACTGATTCCATCGCTGACTGTGGGAGGCGAGTTATTGGCCCCCATGGAGAAGGTCCGCAATCTAGGCATCCTTCTGGATGCACGGCTGTGGTTAGAAGAGCATATGACGGCCGTCGCCAGAGGAGCTTTTTATCAGGTCCGCCTGATACGCCAGTTGCGTCCCTTCTTGGATCGGGATTCCCTATGCACAGTCACTCACACCCTCTCACTTCCCGCCTGGACTACTGCAACGCTCTCTACATGGGGATCCCCTTGAAGACCACCCGGAATGCAGCCACGCGGGTGATAGAGGGAGTGATTCGAAGCTCCCATATAACAGCTCTCCTGCGCAGGCTGCACTGGCTTCTGGTGGTCTTCCGGGTGCAATTCAAGGTGTTAGTTATCACCTTTAAAGCGCTCCATGGCATTGGACCGGGTTATTTACGGGACCGCCTGCTGCTACCAGTGGCCTCCCATTGACCAGTGCACTCCCATAGAGAGGGCCTCCTCAGGGTGCCGTCAGCCAGACAATGTCGACTGGTGGCCCCCAGAGGGAGGGCCTTCTCTGTGGGGGCTCCAGCCCTATGGAACGAGCCGCCTCCAGGGCTATGCCAACTCCCTGACCTCCGGACCTTTCGGTGCAAGCTGAAGACGTTTTTATTCCATTGCGCAGGACTGGCCTAATAGTTTTTAATGGGGGTTTTATTTGTTTTATATTTTTCAGCCAATTTCGTATTAGTCTTTTAAATTCGTTTTTAATTTTTATATCTGTTGTTTTTATCTGGCTGTAAACCGCCCTGAGTCCTTTGGGAGAAGGGCAGTATAGAAATTGGAATAAATAAATAAATAAATAAATTAATTAATTAATTAATTAATTTTAGTAAATTGCAATTTAAAAAAAAATGTTTTTGAACAGGGAACCCCAATCAGTGGTCCATGGTCTGCTAGGGGGCCATGGGGAGGGGGGGCTGCAACTGGGCCGTGGGAACAGCCAACAAGCGGACACATGTGCACACATATCCTCACTTGCGTGAGCAGTGGGTGAGTGCACACAGTCTCCATTTAAGTGAATGGCAGGTGCCTACGCATGCCACTTCTGCAAATTTGAACTCCATGCGCACATATACACTTGCTGCTCATGTGGAACCATCCCCTCTCCTCCCCTGCTAGGCTGCAAAGCCAGAAACATTGGGGAACTCTGTTTTAAAATTATGCCTGGTAAGAATTATGGTTTCATTTTGAATTTGATATCTAAAATTTTCTGAATAGTGTTGTATATTTCTTTTCAGTATATTTGATTCTTTTACATCCACTATGTGAAATCACTCTCTTTCCTGGCATTTATAACACTTGAAATACAATTTGCCTATTGTGGCAATTATTGGTACAGTCATAGATAAAATATTTTTACACTAGTTTTCTCTTAAGTTGTAACTTGGGCTACATTCTATAGATTTTTCTAAAAATTATAGAAAAATTCTATAATTTTTCCAGTTGAAATTTTGTGACTATTTCTTTACATTTTACCATGTATTCTATCATTGCTTTTTAAAATTTGTTATATTTCCTTGTCATATTTGAGTTTGTCAGATATTTTTGTCATTTTTCATCGAAGCTATCCTTCATTTTTGAGGTAAGGTTTTATTCTTCCAGCATTTTTAAATGCATTAACTATGATATCGTCTGGACTTCATCAATTAATTCTTCCTGTGTGTCTTTAGTCTATTCATGGAATCTGAGTGGATTATCTGCATATAGGTAGTCCTCAATTAATGATCACTCATTCTGTGAACATTCAAAATTATGATGATACCCTAGCACCCACTCAGGGATGTGATTGCAATCTGGGCACTTGACAAGTTGGCTTACACTTATGAGGTTGCAAAATCCTGTGGTCATGTGATTGCCATTTGTGACTTTTCCTGTTGGCTTTTCAACAAGTAAATCTGTGGGAAAGCTGAGAGGACAGATGGCAAGTATCTTAGGAAAGTCTCCCCCATCTGCGCGCACTTTCCCCCAGCCCTTCTGTGCTCCCTTTATTTATTAAATCTGTTTGCCAGCCATCTCGCTGCAAAGTGATTCTTGGCAGATTACAACATTAAAAGCAATAAGACTATATGCAGTATATATACACTGCTCAAAAAAATAAAGGGAACACCCACACAACACAATGTATTGTATTTAATAAGAATATTTCATTCCATCAGATCTAGGATGTCTTACATTATATGTGTGTTCCCTTTACTGTATACTGTAAGACATCCTAGATCTGAAGGAATGAAATATTCTTATTAAATACAGTACATTGTGTTGTGTGGGTGTTCCCTTTATTTTTTTGAGCAGTACACACACACACACACACACAAGAGAGAGAATAAATGTCAATAAAAATCCAGGTTATGATTAAAAGATGGGACAGGAGGGAGCACCTTGCTTAGTGATGGAAATCCCAGTCCCAATTGCCATTGTAGTTCAAGGAGTATCTTGAATGTATTTTATTTCACTTTCTTACTATAGTAATATTGACATAAAAAGTCAATATTAAAATTTGTTAAAAAAAATTCTAGAATCTGAATTGGTACCTTTTGAAAGTAGTTTTTTAATACATTTGCCTTAATTACAATTTGTCATAATCAAGAAAATGTTACATTTTTATTAATTGTCTTGATATATTTCTTAACTATTGTCTGTAAAATGCAAACCCAGATATTTCATGGAATCTTTTTTAAAGCTTTTATTGAAAATGTATTATACTATACAATGCAATGAAAATCAAGATTAAAATGGGGGTGAGGGATGCAAGGTATAAAGGGGGAAGAAAAAAAAAGCATTGATTTCTGCCTAATTCCAAGACAACAGGGTAATATGGACCACTATTACACTGTATTAAATACATCTTCAGCCTCAACATTTTGCCTTCCATTTAGATATTACAATCCATTTCTATAACACCACAATTATGAACTCTTCAAACTAAAATTTAAATCCCATTTTTTCTATTTTGAGCATAAAAACCAGAAATGATTTCCTAATAGAAGAGGACTAAATACACTGTTCTCTTTGTCTGAAATGATCTTATCATCTCAGCCGAATCCATTTTTCCCATTGTGAGAAATGGTTTTTTTTAATAAATAATTTTTATTGTAGTTTTTCTTTTCCATAACTCTAATAAATAGTCAGCCATTTTTATATACTTTGGATTAACAGTTCAAGTAAAATCTACATTATATACATATATATACATCCTCAGCTTCCTTATGAATATTTCCTATTTTTGTTTCTGTTGTCTATCCACCTATACCATTTTTCCCAAACCGCATAATATTCTGAATCATCTTTTTCTTTTAATTCTAAGGTTAGTTTATTCATTTCGGCACATTCAAATATTTTCTGGATAATCAATTCTTCTGGTGGTAAGTTATGTTCCTTCCAATATTGCGCGAACGCAATTCTTGCTGCTGTTAGTATATGTAGGATCAGGTATCTTATTTTTTTAATCAGATTTAGTTTTTTATATTCCCAGGAGAAATGTTTCCAGATTTAACTCAATTTGGCAATTTATTAAATCTTGTAGCCAATCTTGTATTTTGGTCCAATACTTTTAGGTTTAGGGGCATAACCACCAGGCATGGAAGAAGGTACCTTGTTGCTGGTTGCATTTCCAGCACTTGGGGCTTAGGTTTGGGTACATTTTAGCCAGCTTTAAACAATAAAGCATTTTATTCTGGTTTTCCTTATAGGCAACCAATTTTCTTAACATGTAGAGAAATGGAAATTTTATTATACTTACCTATTAGATTTTCTGCAGGATCATCTATAATGATAAAATTTATAATATTCTTTCAACTGCTTTGACCAACTTTAAAGAAACTCTAAACGTTTCTTAAAAACCATCTTCTTTGCAGTTACAATTAATTCTAATACATTTAGAATTATTTTCATTTTAAAAAGGAGGTTTTTCTCTCATATTCATTCATTATTAATTTCCCATTGCGCAAACATTATGGAAAACAAAACAAAAAATCGATCTTCTTCCTTTCCCTCTTCTTCTTAAACATAAATAATCAATTTTGATAATATTTTGAGAATACTTTAAGAATAACTTATTTATCCATTTTCAAATCCACCTTTTAAAGTACAAATCAATGAGTTAAATCTTTCTTTTAATTTTATATATATTGAACCAATAAGATACCTGATACCAATTAGCCTTTTGAATTTTAGTCACTCTCTCCAGCATGTGCTTATGCAATCTTTCTTCTTTAGAATGTCTATTGCATGAATATAAACTATTTTTCTTAAGAGATTCTCAGATAATGGCTTTCAAAACATATATCATCAGCATTATCAATTTCGATTTTGAAGTAGAAAACCATGTTCTCTTGTGGCTTGTAGTCTTGTTTGCAGTTCTTCTTTCAGTTGTATTGGGAGAGTTGTAATTAAACCATCTTCATAGTAGACACTGTTACTGTCAGATCTATATTGATCTATATTGAAAAAAACAATTGAGTCCCTTATGATATCAAATATTTGTATAGTAACCTCAGTGATTTGAAACTTTCTATACTTGATAGCATTGCTAGATTATCAGTCTTTCTTCCAATTACTAGAGTATTTTGTTCCTCTTTTGTAACATATTTAGAGCATAGGCTGTCTATAAAATGAATTATTTTGTCAGAATATTCCTCCAAGATGTTTAAGTTCTTTTGGAATTGTTTATCTTCTGTTTAATTCTTTATCACTAGTCTTTGGGTCCCTCTTGTGGTCAAGAAATAAATTTTTAAAACAAAGTCAGGTATATTTTGGGCAATTTCAGTTAAAATGAAGTGGAAGATTTCAATCTCTCACAACAAACAATTCGGAGTTGCAAAATATAACTCCCAATGGGAATGACAAATTCATAAAAAGGCAACATTAAACCACAATTTGAAATTTTTATGTTTCTCCATCAAAGTTAGAAAAGAAAAAGTATTCCATGCTTCCTTATTTTAGCTCACCACTGTCAGCCCTTCTCATTGTTTAGCAATAATGATTCCCTAAAATTGGGCTAATCTTCACAAAGGACTAACAGACTATGGTTGAATCTATACTTCGTTTGTACTTCCAACGAAAGGTCAATATCCAGTGAGGAAACAGGATTTTAGAAATAAACCACAGGCTTTAGGGATGGGAATCATGACTCCTACACACCCCCCCCCTTATTCTATGTCTCCAGGAAAAGAAAAAAAGCAGCTTTCCTGCTCTCAGGCAGGAACTAAAACAATGCATGAAAGCTTCAAAGAAAAGAACCATTTGCAAAGGCAGGAAGAGGGGTGGAAATATGCCTCTCAGCTGAGTAAAATAGCTTCAGGTGAGCTGAGAAGAGCATTCCACAAATGGATACATTGTATCCCATTTGAAGGAAAACAGAACCCCATGAATGTAGCAAGGAGGGGCTTCTGCACTTCAGACTAACGCAAATACTGCGGAAGGCACTACAAGAAGCAGCAACAGCAAATGTACATGACGAAGGCATGTAAAGGCAAGTGTAGGTGTGCTTTCCTCCAGCACTAAGGCTCTAGCCATCGTCACTGCCATGACAGGGCGACAGCTCTTACCTCCATCTGCCGCAACAGGGCAACAGGAAGCCACAGCAGAGGGATGAAAGAGTCGCATGTAGCTCTGGAGCTGTGGATTGCCAACACCCAGTGTACACCAAATATTTGCCAAGCAGTTTAACAACATACTGCAAGAAGGTGAGATTGAGGAGTGGCTAACATCTGGCAAAAGCTACCTGATAATGAAAGATCCAGCAAAGTGGATAGCACCAGGCATCTACTGGCCAATTACCTGATTACCAACAGTTTTCTGATGAAAAATGGGCTACAGGACGCATCTCTGTTGGCTGAGCAATTAGGATCAGCAGCTGTAGAATTACTGGAAATAGCAATAGCACTTAGACTTACTGTATTTTTCACACTATAAGACGCTCTTCCCCCAGCAAAAAAATGTGGGTGGAAATGTCTGTGCATCTTATAGAGCAAATATTGTGGCAGGGGGAGTGGGATTGGTATGTCATTAAAACAAAGAAAAAAGCTAATGGCAGGTAATGCTGAATAGCCAATTTCCTCATGTAAAGGATCTCTTGCTAACAACCTGTCCTGCTCTATTTTGAGAGCTATGTCAAACACTTTCTGCGGGTCTGTAGCTCTAATTCTTAACAGTCCTGTGGTATAAAAAGCACGTTGGTATAGACAATTCTGAATTCTGGCTTTTTCAAAAAGAGATAATCTGATCAAGAAGAATGTGGTAGTCAGAAAATTGATGGAAAAATGATGTATGAGCAGAAATAGAGCCAAGAAAGTCTTAGGTTTGAGGGGAATATGAAATAGTTTATTAGTTGTGTACAAACAGACACTGACCATATTTCATAAATATTTTAATTTAGATCCTACACAGAGCAGAGGATTGGATGATGACTTAAAAGTCTTTTCCCGTTACCATTCTATGGTTCTTTCATGTAGACTCTGAGGAAATGAGAACACTTTTTATTTTAACATCTGAATATGACACTTTGTAGGGTGATTGCTGACTCTAGTAAGAAACAAAATGTGGGATATAAATTTGACTAATATATAAAATACATACAAATTAACATTTAGTATTAAATTAAAATGCATTGTATTAAATAATTAACATTTTGATTCTGATTCTTAAAGGTTATCCTTTTCCGACTGCTCCTCCAGTAGATCCATTTGCAAAAATTCGAGCGGATGATTGTGGAAAAACAAAAGGATGCTTTAGGTCAGTATGATACAATGAAAATTTGTTAATTGTTTCTTTTTTAAGTAAAACCAATCTGACCTATGAAAAAGGTCACGCTATAAATTGTTTCAATAAATATATCCTATTAGCAATAACTTATTGTAACTCTGAGTACATATGAAGTTTCCCAGTTGTGAAATTCATTTGTTTAGACAACTGATATAGAGTTCTGCATAGATTAAAAAAAAAAAAACTTCCTAAAAACAGAACACTTTGCACTATATTTTGATACCAAAAAACTTGAAATTTTGAGTGTTTTTCCATAGGAAACTATAGGAACAAGACCCTTGCTAGCTTGATGTATGTCCTAAATTCACAAAGATTGAGTAATTTTTAAAAATGTACATAAAAATAAACAATTTTTGTTAATGTCTATCTACAGAACTATAGTACTTAGCTCAGCAAAGAAGCAACAGCAGTGGGGTCATTTCAGTAGAGCCTATAAACTACAAAATATCGGCAATTGTGGGTTGTTAAAGCTTCTTCCCTGTTTCCCTTTGGCAAACTGACTGTAATGTTCAACCAACAAATAAAGTAACATTGTGTTTAAATTGACAGTTGAGAACTCACCATCATAGGAACAGTATCTGTAAAGCCCACGCACAGCTTATATTTTGACTTGTATAACCTGGCTTAAAAAGAACACCGCATCCATTTTTGGTCACCATGATACAAAAAAGATGTTGAGACTAAAAAAGAGTGCAGAGAAGGACAACAAAGATGATAAGGGGCTAAATCATATGATGAATGGTTGTAGGAACTGGATATATCTAATCTAATGAAGAGAAAGATTAAGAGTGACATGATAATAATTTTCCAATATTTGAAGGACTGTCACAGAGAAGAGGGGATTATTCTCCAAAGCACCTGAGGGCAAGATAAGAAGTAACTGATGGAAAATTAATAAAGAGAGATCCAACCTAAAATTAAGGCAAAATTTCCTGACAGCAAGAACAATTAATCAGCTTGCCTCCAGAAACTGAAACTGTGGGTACTCCATCACTGGAGATTTAAAAAAAAAAAAAAAATCGAACAGCCATTTGTCCAGAATGGTATGGGATCTTCTGCTTGGGCAGGGACCCTCAATTTTTTTCTTTTCAATTCTGTTATTCTGTGTTCATCCGAAGACATGGAGAATTCAGAGTTCCTGATAATACATAATTTTAAAACAATGTCAGTGACAGTAGAGGTGGAACTGTTTTATGGATAAATGTATGGTACACAGAAAAACAACATGGAATAAAACTCCTGCTTTTGGCCCCATTTTGGAACAATGCTTCATTGGAAGCATTGTCTTGTCCTGAAATTGAAATACTGAAAATGGCCATGTTAAGCTCAAAATATGTTTTGTATATCCTTACTTAAATGGTCTAGAATTAATAATTACTTCTTCTCACTTGAGTCTGACTTGAAAGCTTGCTCTGTAAATCTTATTGTTTCCTGTCATCTTACTGAAATGGCTTTTTTCAATCAAATCATTATAAAACTAAATTTGATTGCAAACTATAGTTGTCTTGATCTCTGTTGTTTACTTTTAAGCCAATAATCATCTATATTATTTTGGCATGTGTTTAAACTTAATTTTCTTTTCACTGTTTTCTCTTTATTCTTCTTTATCTATAGTCTGAATATTAAATGTTACCATGTTTTATCTTGAGTGGGACATTCTCTGTCAAAAATCAGGCAATATCTAATAGTTTTTATAAAGAACATTATTAAGGATCTGCGAGATCAACATCTTAATGTTGTTCTTTACAAAAATTTTCATAATACAAAATTTAAGTAAAAATTTGGGACATGGAGCAGCTGTAGCTAATGATAACTAGGATTATCATACCTGAGCTGCAAATTTTCCAAGAAATACTAGGTGACAATAGAGATATTTATGTATTTCTTTCTATCTAGTCATTATTTGGATTATTGCAACCCCAGAGATGATAAATTTTATGAAAGAAGATATTGCGTATATAATTACTGATCTCTCTATAGTATAATCAAACCAATTAATTAGGCATACTCTAACAAGGAAAAAAACTGCTTTAGATTCATGACTTTAGAGTACATGTGTATGCTATAGGTACACTTACAGTCTTTTTACACAAATATAATAATATACTGCCAGGATGGCAGCTATCCCTCATCTTGTGTAGATGGAATATACTGAAACTCTTTTATTATCTCCTTTATTAAAACTATGCTCCTTATATATGCAGGAACTTTAAACAGTCCTTGACCAGAGATGGGATTCAAATCCCAGCGCTACTGGTTCGCTATCGGTAGTGCATGCGCTCGCTTTGCGAGTGCACAGACCTTCTTGTGCATGCACAGAGCATCTCCCAAACGGGCCAACCAGTAGAAACCCACACCTGTCCTTAACCATTTAAGAGATTACATCAGGTAGTACGCAAAGTCATATAAACATGAGATATGTATAATATAAATCACATGGTATATCATATATTACACCAACTGGAGCTCACAAAAGGAAACTAATGACTGAGGAAAAGTTGGTATGCTTCAGTACATGAATACATAGCTAATATTTCTGCCTGGAACCCTAACAATTACTTCACCTTGGAACTTCAGGCACCAACCTCTCCTAGACTCCAACAACTGCGGGACAGTGGGATATGCCTCATGCAGGTAAGGAAGGGAAGGGGTGGAAATATGTGGCAATGTGTAAGTGCTATGTTTACATTTTTCATTTTCTTATTGTTGTGATCATTTTTGTCTAATACTCTTTTATTTCCTAATAATGTTCTCCATGCATTGGGGAGGAACTCAGTTCTACAAGCAGGAAGACCTTAGTTGGAAAAACAAGTGGGTCTACATAATCTACAGCAATCCAGTATTCCTGAACATGTTTCTTGGACCACAGGCTGAATGCACTCAGTGGAATCTTTAGTTGTGGCACAAAGTATTTTACTACAGTCTTCAAGGAAGAAAGAGTATGTATATTCACAATTACTATACTATTCTCCTTATTCTATAAAATAAACCATTTGGCACTCAAAATATTTCACTTTCCAAACAAGCATTGGTGCAATTAAATTCCTGGTACTGCCTCCAGCTTGATACCTTATCAATATCTCCTTTTCTTTTCCACAGGTGCCATTTTGCACAAGATTGATTCCATACAACATTCCATCAGGAATAGAAAAATGACGGGGAACTGTGACCAGGATGCTTCCAGCTATTTTTTTAAATTAATTATTTTGTTAAACCGTTTGCTCCAGGGAAACTTGGGTACTTTGAAAACCTCATCACGGATATTTATCCTATAGTTAAGCTATTTATACCATAGGACTTGTGCTACAGAAGAGAATTGTGCTCTTTGTCAACCCAATCATTCAGAATATTTAGTGAAGTGACTGATTGATGATTCAATTTGTGCTTTCCCTTTCAGAATATTTGCCATTTTGGATGCTGCTCTCTAGAGACTGACACTACTTTATTTATTGTGCTCAATAGTGATTTGAAGGAGCTTGAGTCAGATGGCCATAGGAAGGGAGTTGTTTAGAAGGCAGAAATGTTTTGGGTTCAGGGGCTTTTTGTGGGGGATTACTGTTGACTTCTGGAGATTGGGGTTTTTGTGGGGGATTACAGTTGACTTCTGGAGATTGGTGGAGAAGTCCCTGAAGTTTTTTTGGCATGATTTCAAAAGTGGCAGTTCCCTTGACTGCTTCTCAGGATTAGAGAAAGTCTGTCTCAAGACCACTCAGCTGACTTCATGCCTAATATGGATCAGAATTCATCTTCTTTTGGTTTCTAGCTTATGTGTTAATTAACACACCAAGTTGGGTCTTTCAGACAATCATGGATTCACTTGATTATAGTGAATATAATCACTTGATTATATTCACTTAATTATAGTGGCTGCTATTGGTGTATATGAAATAGTTTGATGAGGATGGGTAGAAGGATCCTTGCTAAGATTCTGTAGGTATGATGGATTAACCTAAACAAAGTTTTGTTCTGGTTTGTCATCTTTTCTAGGTGAAAAGACTAGAATAAATGGGTGGGTGTTCCTTCTGATAGGCTCAAATATGAATAGATTTGTGTTATTCCTATTTTACATAAAATAATCTTGCTGGGTTTAGTTAAATCCCATAGCCAGTTCTACTGGTTAAAACACCGTACCAGGAAGTGGGAGATTATGAGTTCTAGTTTTGTCATAGTCATGAAAGCCAGCTGGATGACCTTGGGCCAGTCATTCTCTCTCAGCCCAATTACCTCACAGATTTGTTTAAGGAAAATAGGAGGAAGAAGATATGTTAGCCGCCTTATTTGTGAGGTAGAATACAAACATATAAATAAATAAATAATTTAGTTTAGCATTTTATTTCCCTCAGTGAACAACTAGATGCAACCGCAATGCTTTCAAATAGGAGACAGAGACTCCACTTGATACTACTGTTTCTCTTCAGTTAGTTTTTGGGGCCAATGTTATCAAAAAATATTTATATTTATTAAATTTATTGGCCTCCCATTTTACCACAAGTTAACTCTGAATGGTTTACAATATTAAAAGAATAAAATTACACAAAGCCTATACATAATACAAACAACATACAATAAATATAAAAGTCAACCTTATCTAAAAAATGGAGTGGGAGGGAGTAGGATGAACAGGAGGGGAGGGGAGACCTGTTATTACTCTGTCAACCATCTCCAATGTGAAGACCCCACCCCCCATTGGAACCTCAATCCAACTGGCAGAGCCATGTCTTAAACTTTTGCGAAAGGTCAGGAAGGTTAGAGCCAACCTCGTTCAAAGGGCAGGAACAATGGCAGAGAAGGCTCTTTTCCTGGACCCCACCTACTGGAATACCCTAGCCTAGCTAATAGGGCCTGCAGCATGCCTCCTCTGCCAGCATGGGTGGAGTAGCCAATCCCACTGGGATAAAACAGTCCCTCAAATAATTTGGAACCATGTCATTAAGGGCTTTAAAGAAGATTACCAACATCCTGAATAGCATCCAGAAGCAAACTGGCAGCCAGTGCAACTCGTGGAGCAGTGGTACTATATGGGTCATTCTTGGAATTCCTGAAACTGTCTATGACACTACATCTGCATTAGCTGTAGCTTCTGAATGCTCCTCAAGAGTAACCCAGTGTAGAGCATGTTTCAATAATCCAAATGCAAGATGACTAGCACTGGCATTAACTGAAAATCTTGGAATTAGACACATTTGTATGAAATCTAGGTGCTTTATTAGAATAGAATAGAATAGAATAGAATAGAATAGAATAGAATAGAATAGAATAGAATAGAATTTTTTATTGGCCAAGTGTGATTGGACACACAAGGAATTTGTCTTGGTGCATATGCTCTCAGTGTATATAAAAGAAAAGATACGTTCATCAAGGTACAACATTTACAACACAATTGATGGTCAATATATCAATATAAATCATAAGGATTGACAGCAACAAGTTATAGTCATACAGTCATAAATGGAAAGAGATTGGTGATGGGAACTATGGGAAGATTAATAGTAGTGCAGATTCGGTAAATAGTTTGACAGTGTTGATAGAATTATTTGTTTAGCAGAGTGATGGCCTTCGGGAAAAAACTGTTCTTGTGTCTAGTTGTTCTGGTGTGCAGTGCTCTATAGCGTCGTTTTGAGGGTAGGAGTTGAAACAGTTTATGTCCAGGATGCGAGGGATCTGTAAATATTTTCACGGCCCTCTTCTTGATTCGTGCAGTATACAGGTCCTCAATGGAAGGCAGGTTTATTACAGCTGAAAATTATAGACTGCACAATTTTTGTACAGATTACATCCCAATACCAGTACAGTGAATGACTCTTTATAATGGACTGTGACAAAATGCAAACACATGTCAAAAGTAGACAACCAAATAACCCACATGTTCATTACATATATAACAGTATATTTCATAACAGAAGATAGCAATAGAAGTGTGAGACATGGCTGTCTAAAATAGCATGCTATCTGGTTGCTATTTCAAATGTCACATTTATTTAACATTAACTTAGCATTGGTCAAACCTATGAGTCAATGTTTGTATAACTGATGTTGCCATGCCACAAAAGTGTTGCCATGCTGAGAATAATAGCGTCATACAGTATCTGCCAAAAATAAGGCAGTATAAAATTTACCTATTGATTAAAAAAAGGGCAATAAAGACAAAGTAGATGTCACAACTAAATGCCACATAAGACACAACATACTTTTCTGACTTCTCTTATTCCCCCTTCCAGCTGGACAAAAATTTCTACATACAAACATACCTACCACTCAACGTTGACCATTCAACGTTGCAACAGGGTTGACCAGTACTTACGACTGGTCTTCCAAGTTCCAACCATTGCAGTGTGCTCCCACGTCACATGATCATGATTCAGATGTTTGGTAACTGGCTCACACTTGCAATTGTTGCAGCATTCAATGTCATATGATTGTAATTTGCAACCTTCCCTTGGCCTCCTTGAACTTTCATAGATCCATCCTCATTTTCTCTCAGCTTAGTCTTCTTCCATTAACCATCACCCTCCTTCCCTCACCCTTCCTGTGCTTTCACTAACCCACATCCTCCTCCTTTTGATCTCCCTGTGTTTGCACAGCATTGCAGAACCCCGCCCCACAACTCACATACTGTCTGTGCCAGGCCTCCAAGGGCCTTGCCTAGCCTCCTTTCCTGGAACTCTCACTGCTTCCTACTTAAATCATGTCTCCTGAAGTTATGCCAGCAACTGGATCTGCCTGGATTAGTGTCGCTAAGCAATGCAATGACATGGTATTGCTTTATGACTGCATCATTTAGCAACTGCAATCCCAGTCCCAATTGCTGTCGTTATCTAAGGAGAACATGGTAAGAAATGTGAATGCTCGGTATTACTTCATAGTTGCAGGTTTTCTCAGGTAATTGATGGGCTTGGAAAGATTAACTTTCCAAACAGTTAATGCTGAGAATGAACTCAAACACCATTGTTATTCATTCATATTACTCAAAGTAAAAAAAAAAAATGGGGAAAATTATACTACTTAATTTTCTCTTTTAAAAGGCTGCGAAAAACAAATGTTAATTGTTAACTCTTCCGTTAAAGCAGAAAATAGGCAGTCAATGCTATTGCAGAAGCTCCCAAGAAACCGTGGACCCAAGAAACTACAGACATCAATATCTGGGGAAATCCTGGAAGCAATAATCAAGATTCATGAGCACCTAAAAACAATCAAGGCAATTACTAGAAGTGTGCATGGGTTTGCTGAAAATAAACCTTACTGCATTCTTTGACAAACTCTCTAAATTTTTATTTATTTATTTATTTATTTATTTGTCAAGAACATATTAGGTAATTTATATAAGTATAAGCATGAATTGACTAAATAAAATAGGTACAAATAGAGGAAAAATTAGGACAGGGATGGTAGGCATGCTGGTGTGCTTATGCACACCCCTTACAGACTTCTTAGGAATGGGGTGAGGTCAATAGTAGACAGTCTTAGGTTAAAATTTTGGGGGTTTGGGAATGAAACCAATATAATAAAATATAATAAAATAAATATAATATAATAATAATTAATAATAATATATATAATATAATTAATTAATTAGTGAATTAGGGAAACGTGGATATAATACATCTGGATTTTAGTAAGACATTTGACAAAGTAGATCACAGCCTACTTCTTGGTAAGGTAGAATAATGTGGGATAGACAGTATCACCATCAGATAGATTTACAGTTGCTTAACCAAGTGCACTTAGCATGTAGTACTCAATGGAGCTGCATCTACATGAAGGAATGCATACACTGGAATACCTCAGAGTTCTGTCATGGGCCCACTGCTCTTCAACTTCTTCATAAATGAAATGAGGGATAAAGGGGGAGCTCATCAATTTTTCACATGACATAAAGTTAAGGGGGAATTGCAAACACTTTGTAAGATAAATTCAAGATTCAGAAGATCTTGACAAACTTGACCTTATCCAATAAGATGGAGTTCAGTGATAAGAAAAGATTTTACACATAGTGTAAGGTCCTGCATTTAGATGGGGGAAAAAATGCATAGGTATAGAATAGACAGTACCTGGCTAAACATAATAACAGTGGATCTAGGTGTCTTGGCCCACCATTTAAGTATGAGCCAGCAGTATGCTACATCTACCAAAAAACAACAACAAACCCAATACACTCCTAAGACTGCCAAGAAAGGGAAAGCATTAAGATTATGAGAAGTGATAGTATCACTTTATATTTGAGCATTGGGTCCTATCCAACAAATTGCAATTCAGTAATGAGAAAAGGTTTTACAGTTGGACTAGAAGACTTCCAAGGTCCCTTCCAGCCCTATGACTCTGTGATTGTTCAATTGTCAACTATATATACAAAGTACTGACAAATGCTGAGTTCAACCAGTTCGGCTCATAGACTAGTAGGAAGAAAAAAGGCAAGGCTGCTTGTAACAGTCTTTTCAAAACATTCAAAACATTCAAAGCAAAGAAATACACTTTGATAACTATTGTTGCCCAAATTTCCAGAAATAAGAAGAGATGAAAATGAAATGTATTCCAACCTGCAGTATTCCATGAAAATATTTTGTACAGTGCTTTTAGTTGCCTATTTTAATGTCGAGCTAAGGGATCAAAAATTGATATTCCCTTAGTGAAAAAAACAAACGTTGTTTCAAACAAATTAACACATGCTTAAGGGCCCATTGCCTATTAGGAACATCAGGAATCATCAACTTCATCAACATGGAAAATAGTTGTCTTATGAGTTCTAGCCCCTAGGTTTAAATTAAGGGCTTATTAGATAATCTATTGGGAGTTATAATTGTGTGTGTGTGTGTATAAGGAGAAAAATATTCTGACATATCATGAAACCATAATTAGAATTCACAGCAAGAGCAAAGAAAGCGCTCTGGAAAAATCAGGGTTGGGTCATTATGATTAAGTATTCTCCTTATTGTTATCCTTAAGCCTTAAGGTTTTCAAGAATTGCACATCAAATAACAACAATAAGGATTCAGCCTTCAGAGTATTTTTGTGTAACAACTTCAAAATGATATTTTAGCACATCAATATTTTTACTTTGTGCTGCTAGTTAAAAAGGTACTGTTCATAATGTAAATGAAGTGAGTCTCTGAGGTCTTCCAGATGATATTTGAGAACTAATCACTACCTTTATTGGAACAACCGAAAAGAATGGAGAAACAGAAGACAATTTGTTGTATCGATTGTTCTAATAGACTACTATAGGATTTTAGTTTTCTAGCTCTGATTCCAGCACAAATTGTGATTCCAATACCTCATTGTTTTTCAGTATTCAAATAGAATTTAATATGCCCGGTATGCTTTATGTTTTCTTACCAGTTTGTAGAAATCATATAGACTGAGCACATTTTGTCACATTTTTATTTTCTTCCCACACTCAGAGCTGGGGATTCATTCATAAGTTAATGGATCAAGAACTGATACTGTATGTAAATTAGTAAAAAAAACCACTAAAAATTATAACAAATAATTTAATAAACCCTTAAATAAATGAGGAGAAAGTTAGCAGTACACTAACCTCAGTGGTGGGATTCAAATAATTTAACAACCGGTTCTCTGCCCTAATGATTTCTTCCAACCACCAGTTCATCAAACTCCTCAGAAAGTTAATAACCAGTTCACCCGAAATGGTGCTAACTGGCTGAATCCCACCACTGACTAACCTTGAAATAACTACCAATTTAATGTTGTTTAACTGCAAATACAGATATAGTTCAAGAGGAAAGTTCTTTGAATGGTTTCCATTTCCTTTATCACATGTAGGTATGGTAAACCTGGATGCACTGCAGATACATGCGACTATTTTCTCAGTTACCGCAGAATAGGAGCGGACATAGAGTTTGAACTGAGTGCTGAAGCTGATGGCTGGGTAGCTGTAGGATTTTCCTCAGATAAGAAAATGGTAAGAATGTGTTTTTTGCTGAAATAATTGCTGCTTTTTCTTGGAGAAAAAGTATTCAAATTATTATTTGAATAAAAATAATGACAAAATGTAGCAATTTGATATACATAGCATTTTGCACAATTCTAATGATGGGACAGAATGACAGAAATGTGATAACCAATTAAGGGTGATAAACAATTTTAAGTAAATATTGTTTGTCTAAAAAACAACTTATCCACCTTCTCCAATGGTCCTACTAGCAGCATAGAGATCAACTCTTATCATTCCCCAAGTCTCTGATAGTCTCTAGGCTTGTTGGTATCACCATCCAATTCCAAGTTAGCTCTCCAATCCTATCCCCACCAGCCTTTTTATTCATTGTCTTACAGCTGTTATTGCCACTGTCATCCTTGCCATTTTAAACCTCTATTTTCCTGACCAGAATAGGACCATGTTTTGCTGCTTCACTATATCTTGCCAACATTTTGGCTTGGTTCAGCATCAGTGATGGGTCTCAACTTTTTTTACTACGAGTTCTGTGGGTCTGGTTTGGTGTGGGCATGGTGTGGCTTAGTGGGTGTGGCTTGGTGGGCATTGCAGGGGAAGGATACTGTAAAAAGTCCATTCCTACTCCACTCCAAGGGGGAACTGCAAAATCCACATCTCCCCCTGATCAGCTGGGACTCAGAAAGCAGAGAATAGATGGGAGCAGGGCCAGTCAGAATTTTTACTACAGGTTCTTCTAACTACTTAAAATTTCTGCTACCAGTTCTCCAGAACTGGTCAGAATCTGCTGAAACCCACCTCTGCTCAGCATCTCTTGCCTCCAAATTTCACCCTTGGAAAATATTTTGGTGTTGCTGCCTCTGGTGATACAAATGCAAAAATAAATGCAAATACCATTGGCTTGAGTCAGCATCTCTGACCTCTGAATTACAGGTGGAAGCCTGGACTCAGTATTCCCTGGCTTTTCCTTTCTCCTTTTCCCCAGCTCTGGGCCTCAGCTCCATGATTCCAGCCCCAGCTCCAATGTCTAGCTGGTGGCCAGTCCTTGCTGAGTTCTCCTACTCATTTTGGTGTCAACCAGCATCAGGCCACAGTTTCAGCCACCAGCCTTGCCATTGGGTAGATAAACAAAGAGGATAGAGGCAAGGGATAAAGATAAAGGGATAGGAATGGAATATGGAGTGCAGTGAATCAACAGGGGTCCTTCTCCCTTCCTAAATGAAAATTTATCAATAAGGAGAGTATGATCAGTAATGTTTTGGTCAATTTTAACAACCAGCTCTGCTGGCTCCATATCCATAGCCACACTTGCTTCCATACAGCTGATCAGTGCACTATGTGTTGTTGCTTAGCTCTGCTCTCAGCTGGCTTGCAAAATTACAGAAAATTTAATAACTATCTCTTGTTAGCCAGAATAAGCCTGTTCCAGCCCCCTTCTCTTTTTTTGTGACCTTTATGCTACTAGTTGAGGAAATAAATTGTGCCTATTGATAGCAATATGATTTGAACCTACTTTGATTACTGTATACATTGTTTGATTCATGAAAGTCAGAAAGAACAAGGCTTGACATTCCAGAAAAAAAGAAGAAAAAGGTGGGCTTAATATCATAAGCTCTTAGAAATTGTTCAGATAAGAAGCACCAGTCATGTTTACTGATATTATCTTTATTTGTAAGGTTACAAATCAGTAGTCCTCACTCAATGACCATTCAACAACTATTCAAAATTATTATGACATTGGAAAAATGATAATTATGATTGGTTCTCAAAGTTATAGCCATTGCAGTACCCCACATTATATGATCAAAATTCAGGAAGCTTATCCCCATTTTCAACCACAACGTGCACTTTAATTTCTCCCACCTGCCTATCTCTTCCCATCTCTGCCCTTCTGGCGGCTCTGCATCCTGCTACCACCTATCCCTGCCATCTATGCTTTGCTATTTTCTTGCTCCCGCTGCCGATAAGGCATGTCAGCTAAGGCATCTGTTGACTCTTTGTGAAGCCTTTGCAAACCTTTCACGATGCCCACACGCAAACCTTTTGGTTGTCCTGCACATCACTGCCTACACCATCAACAGTTACCTCTGCTATCCCCCACTGCTCTCAACTGAACTTTGCCATCGTCTTCCTCCCTTGAAATGACCAACGGCTGCCTTGCCCAGATGCACCCCAGCAGCAGCATGAGGAACAAGATAGTCAGGATCAGCTGGAGGCAGTGCAGGGCAGCCAAAAGGCAGAGATGGCAGAAAAAGTAGGTAGGTTGAAGGACTTGAATGAAGGCGAGTGCAGCAGGCCAGGACAAGCATGATATTCTCTCAGACCACCATAATATCTCAGCAATTTGACCCTTATCTCATTCCCCAATATTGAGATCACTTATGCCAAGATTACCTATCTTCATATTTCAGTAGACATTTTCAAGTGAAATTCTTAGTTCATTTTTCAATTTAGGGTGGAGATGATGTTATGGCCTGTGTTCATGATGATAATGGAAGAGTCAGAATACATCACTTCTACAATGTTGGTCAGTGGGCAAAAGAGATCCAAAGAAACCCTGCCAGAGATGAAGAAGGTATTTTTGAAAATAACCGTGTCACATGTCGATTTAAGCGCCCAGTGAAGGTTCCCAGGGATGAAACTATCGTAGATCTCCATCTAAGTTGGTACTATTTATTTGCTTGGGGCCCAGCAATTCAGGGTAAGTTCATTTTTTGTTTGGTTGGTTATCCTCCTCCTAGAGAAAATCTATGTGGTCTTTAAACATTAGCAATTGACATTTAATTGATAGCAATAGCACTTAGACTTCTATACCGCTTCACAGTGCTTTTACAGCTTTCTCTAAGTGGTTTACAGGGTCAGCATATTGCCCCAAACAATCTGGCTCTTCATTTTACCAACCTCAGAAGGATGAAAGGCTGAGTCAACCATGAGCCACTCCGAATCAAACTCCTGGAGTGAGCTGTGAGTTAGCCTGCAGCACTGCAATCTACCCACTGGACCACCACTGCTGTTAATTGATGGTCAATCAAACCAATCAACTGATTCTTTACTGTATTATTACAAAAGACACAGTAGAGATTACATTAAACTATACAGGGGGCTTGCATGGTTAAAGTTTGGCATGATTATCTACTGTGTTCTATCTTATGAGAGGAAACACCGGAATAAAATTGTTAATATATAGTCATAGTAAAACAACCAAAAAAATCTGATCTAAGGCTGGATATACAAGTTGTGCCAAACTAAAATGTAACTTTCTTGGTATTGACATATAATTGCATTATCATATCACCATATCATATCATATCATATCATATCATATCATATCATATCATATCATACCATGTCATATATCATACTGTACTATGTTATGCTATGCTATTCTACAAATTAAAATGTAATGTAATGTTAAATATAATATTATAATATAATAAATACAATATAATATAATATAATATAATACAATACAATACAACACAACACAATACAATACAATACAATATTCAGTAACAGGTAGTTGGATAGAGGCTAACGTAGCATTGATTTCAAAAGACGACCATAATAAAACACACATTAATCTTCATGAATAAAGTCTTCCAAAATTACTTTCATCCTATCAGGATGCAGTGGAACACTGGGTGAACTTGTCGGATAGTCTTATGCAATTTTACTTCTATAGTTACAGGGTTACAGGGTTGAAGTGGGGAATGACAATGGGGAATGGGCCAATATACTGGAGACCCAATTTTTTTTCAAAGGTAGTATGGACTGCAAGTACTTTGTAGAGTACCTTGTAGAGAAGAAACTTCATTTCCTACTTGAAATCCAGCTTGTGGTTGGATATTTTTTTGGGTCTGTGTATTTTTTTATTTTTTTATTTTTTTTTGTGGCTTTCCCTAGCTTCCTCCAGCATTTTGCAAATGATTGGTCAAGTATTTTGTAGGGATGGCATACAGTCGGCGATGGGAGGTCTGCCGTGGGAGTTTTGGCATAGCCATGAAATCTTGTCCAGTCGCCAAATGGCAGTGTGAATCAAGTGTGAATCCAGTGCCAGAGTGCATGACATTGTTATAGGCCACCTCTGCGAAAGGGAGGATATTGGACCAATTGTCTTGTTGATTGTTGACATAGTAATGGAGATATTGTTCCATGACTCGATTCATATGTTCACAGCCTCCATTTCTTTGAGGATGCCCTTGGGACCTTCCCAATAATTTTAAGAATCCACACCAAAAACTGGATGTAAATTATATGCCTCTGTCAGAGATGATCCTCTCGGTGGCATCATGGAGTCAGTGGATATGTTGCACAAAGAGTTTAGCTAAGGTCTGTGCCGAGGGAATTTTCTGACATGGCAATAAGTGTATTTGCTTGGAAAAAATGTCGATATTACCTGAACTATTGCCCATATGATGGAATTACCTGAACTGTTGGGTAATTCTACAATGAAGTCCATGGAGATTTCCTCCTGGGGGGAAGTAGAGCTAGTCACCAGTTGTAGGAGACCATGGTGCTTTTGGGCTGCGTTCACATAGGGCAGCTTTCTATATCCTTTTACATGCTTGGCCACCAAAATTGACATCTTATTAAATGTAGGGTTTTCATTCAATCAGAATAGAACTGGAAGGGACATTGGAGGTCTTCCATACAATCCCCTGCTCTAGCAGGAGATCCTATATGATTTCAGATAGGTGGTGGTCCATTCTTTTCTTAAAAACTTAAAAAGTAATAAACATCTACAACTTCTAAAGGCATGTAGTTAGGAAGTTTCTCCTTAATTCCAAGTCACTTCTCTCCTTGAATAGTTTCCATCCATTGTTTCTTTTGTTATCGTCTGGTGGTGCTTTTTGGCAACCCTTCAAACTGGAATATTGCTATCATGTCACCTCTAGTCCTTCTTTTCTCTTCCCAATTCCAACAACTGTTCTTCATATATTTTTGTCTCTAGTCTCTAATTATCTTAGTTGGTCTTTGCACTTTTTCCAAAGGGTCAACATCAGTGGTGGGTTTCAACCGGTGTTACCACTGGTTCACTTTGGACACGCGCTTGCTGGCTACTAGTTATAACTATTTGATTCTAGATGTTCACAGTTCTGTTTTTTTATTATTTTTTCCAGAATCTTCCCAGGTATGGATGTTAAACTGTTTGATTTGTAGTTTCCTGGTTCTGCCCCCCCCCCTTTTTTTTTTTGAAGATGAGAACCATACCAGCTCTTTTCCAGTCCTCTGATAGTTCCCCACTGCTCCAGGATTTTTGAAAGATATGGTACAATGGTTCTGACCTAGCATCCATCAGCTCCTTCAAAACTCTGGGTTGTAATCTGTCAGGTCCCGGTGATTTATATTTGTCAAAACCAGATAGGGGTTCTCTTACAATTTTCTTGATTATTTTAATTTTGATTTCTAGTCTGTCTTTTACAGTTATGTTTTTGATAAGTTGGGCTACAGTTTCATTTTGCATGAAACTGAGGCAAATAATGAGCTTTGCTTTCTCTCAACTGCCTATTACTTCCTTGCCATCTTCTCTCTTTAGTGGACCAACTGTTTCTTTGACTTTTTTGTTAAGGCTAAATTCTTGTCAATGAAAGCCCTGTGTTCCTCTAACTGTCTGGTGTCATCAAGTAAAGTGGGCTTCAGTAATATGACCCTGGGTAACATCTCTATTGTATAGTCCATGTGTTGGGGGGTGGAACACATCCACCTCTTGTTTGCTAAACACATCCTCCTAGGCAGGGGTGAAATTCAGCAGGTTCTGACAGGTTCTGGAGAACCAGTAGCAGAAATATTGAGCAGTTCGGAGAACTGGTAGTGGAAATTTTGAGTAGTTCAGAGAACTGGCAAATACCACCTCTGGCTGACCTCAGAGTGGGGTGGGAATGGAGATTTTGCAATATTCTTCCTCCAGGAGTAGGGAGGGAATGGGGATTTTGCAATATCCTTCCTCCAGGAGTGGGGAGGGAATGGGGATTTTGCAATATCCTTCCCCTGCCATGCCTACCAAGCCACACCACACCCACCAAGCCACGCCCACAGAACCAGTAATAAAAAAATTGGATTTCACCACTGCTCCCAGGGGTGGGCTGCTGGGGGTTCGCAGGGGCTCGGGAGAACCTCTAGTAATATTCTGTGCAGTTCAGAGAACTCCCAAATCCCACTCCTGGCCTGTCCCCCCACCTCTCCCCCCGCCATGCAGCCCATTTTGGATATAGGTAAGTGCAGGGCGTGCACGGAGGCTTGGGGAAGGCGAAAAATAGGCTTCTGGGGGCCTCCAGAGCCTGGGGAGGCCATTTTTGCCTTCCTGGAGGCTCAAGTAAAGCCTCTGGAGGTCAGGGAGGGCAATAATGCCCCCCCCACTGTGATACAGGAGGCTGACTAGGCCACACCCACCATGTCCATGCCCACCCAGCAATCGGGCAACCCTTGCTAAAAATTTTGAAGCCCATCCCTGCATCCTCCAGTCTCTAGTATTTGCTAGGAATAGCTAATTGAGGCAATTACGGTAGCTAATGGTCCAAAGCTGTATGTTCTTCTTTTGCTCTCTTAACAAGTGGCACATGGATACATTGTTTCACTTTCTCTGCGGTCCAGGGGTAAATCTACTTACCTTTCCTACCAGTTCAGAAGTGCATGCACTGCACGCATTACATGCAATTTTGGACCCACTGTGCATGTGCAAAGCCTTCTGCGCATGCTCAGAAGGTAAAAAACAGTTTACTTCCTGGTTAAAACCAGAAAGTAACAATGTCTGGGAGGGTGGGTGGAGCCTCATACTACGCCACTACCGGTTCTCTGAACCACTCACCGCCGCTACCGGTTCGCCTGAACTGGTGTGAACCGGTAGCATTTATTTATTTATTTATTTATTTGATCATATTTATATACCGCCCTATCTCCCGAAGGACTCAGGGCGGTTTACAGGCACTTAAAAAACACATAAATACAATATAAAAAACAATTAAAAAACTTATTCTAAAAGCCCAATAATTTAAAAATATAGAAATAAAACCCAATTTAAAACCATAAATTTAAAATCTAACTCAGTCCTGCGCAATTAAATAAGTATGTTTTAAGCTCGCGGCGGAAGGTCCGAAGGTCCGGAAGCTGACGAAGTCCGGGGGGTAGTTCGTTCCAGAGGGTGGGAGCCCCCACAGAGAAGGCCCTTCCCCTGGGCGTCGCCAGACGACATTGCCTCGCTGACGGCACCCTGAGGAGTCCCTCTCTATGAGAGCACACGGGTCGGTGAGAGGTATTCGGTAGCAGTAGGCGGTCCCGTAAATAACCCGGCCCTGGTTATTTCACCCCTGGTGGTTTCCCACCCAAAGAGTTTCCGGCAGATTTCTAGTCTATGGAGGGGTTCCACTTTAGCAGTCACGCCAGTATAGATACCATTGGGTGATCCATGCCCAGAGTCATGATAAATCAAATAGCCTCTTCATGAATCCCCATCTTTACTTCTATCAGCTCAGTCATAAATATTGCTTCCCCCCCCCATTCCCACTAGTAAGCCATCTAGCTGCATGAAAGTTATTGGAGCTTTTAGCTCCTGAAATTGCAGGCCATTAGCATGTCCTTGCACTTTGGTTCTACTTGGATCATTACTGGGATTATGTGCCACTTATCATTGGGTCGACATCTCTGCTGTCATGGTCCCGATCCACTTGTGGGCCTCTGATTGGAGTTCCCTCACCAATGCTGGATGATGGGTGTGAACTCTATGATCTCCATTCTTCTCAGGGCTCCCTCTCTGCCTTTAAGCATTGCTTTTGCCTTCTCAGGCACTTCTCAAGCCAAGGTGAGGGGCAATTAATGGCTTGGTGGGCCTCTTTACTGCACTGGGGAACATCTTTGCTGCATTGCCCTTCCCAAGCCACCGCGTCATTATATCTCCATTGTCCAGTCATATTTAGAGAAAATGTTTTGGTAAACATTCCCTGTTGTGGTTGATAGATGGATAAGTGCTGCATTCCATTCCTGGGACCATGGCAATGGATGTCTCAGGATGGCATGACTATTGCTTTTCTTTTCCCATCTCTTGCTTGCAGATTCCCCGTCTGATTCCCCCATGAGTTCCCCTCTCCCTGTAAGATATGGCAGACTGGCATCTAAGCAAAGAATAGAAGTGAGAAAAAAATGGACTGTTTATTCCTTGAGAAGAAGAAAATGTTTTGTGTCTCAACCAAGAAGTTTCATGTTGTGATTTATTATCATCCATCTGTCTGTCTGCTGTCTATCATCTATCTATCTATCTATCTATCTATCTATCTATCTATCTATCTATCTATCTATCTATCATCCATCTATTTAGCCCTCAATTTACGACCATTTGTTTAATGACCATTCAAAGTTACATCACCAAAAAAAAAAAGCAATTTATGACCATTTTTCACACCTATGACTTTTGCCGCATCCCCAGGGTCATATGATCAAACTTCAGACATTTGTCAACTGCCATGTATTTATGAGAACTGCAACTTTCTGATAAGGAAAGTCAATGGGGAAGCCAGATTCACTTAACAAACATGTTATTAGCTTGATAATAACAATGATTCACTTAAACAACTGTGATAAGAAAGGTTGTAAAGTGGGCAAGCTTCACAACAACTATCTTGTTTAGCAACAGAATTTTGTGCTCAATTATATAAATGATTAGGGTTGTAAATTGAGGACTATCTGTATTGCGATATTGATCTTAATGAAAAACCAAGGCAGTTTAAGTGGATACAGGTATTTAGGCAGTTAGAGGTTGAGTTCCAACCACTTAAGTGTTCAACAAGGTAATAAGTAGAAGAGCAATTTCCCTGCTCAATGTAAATGCATACATGATCACTGAAAAAAACCACAGTTACAAGTAAGTAGTCTGTAGTTAGCAGCTGCAATTATTATTTTCTTTTAAAAAAAAATATTTTTAGCATTATGAAATACAAAAGAAAAATGATCTATATTGGATAGCAACAGTTGAATAACAAAAAGATAAACAACTAAATATAAACAAGACTTAAATACAAACATTCTCAGAAAACATTCTCCCCCTCCCTTTCATTTATTTCCTTAACCTCTAACCTCAAGATACTTAAATTTTACATTATATATTAAAGATTATTGCTAGCATCAATTTAAATCCTTTCATTCATTATTCTTATTGGTTCCATAACTTTGTTCCTAAAAGCATATTCCAAATATTCTAAATTTGCCATGCAATACAATTTATAGTTTACTACTTATGGCTGAGAAACTTGAAAACTCTGAAAAAGGCAGATAGGAGAAGGGTGGATGCCTTTGAACTGTGGTCTTGGGGAGTATTATGCATTCCATGGACTGCAAAAATAACAAAGAAGTTCTAGACCAGGGGTGTCAAAGTGGCGGGCGGCGGGCCAGATGAATCACACGGAGGTCACAGCCCCCCAACTCCACAAAGGCAAAAAATATCATGGTATATCATGTGATGTCACATGATGCAATTGAATTTCACACCTGTGTTCTAGACCAGTGGACCCCAACCTTTCTGGCTCTGCGGACCAGCAGCACGGGCGGCGGGGGTCAGAGGCAATGGTCTCGTGCAAGCACCTGCCACTTGTACACTTGTGCTTTGTACACTTGCGTGCTCACCCTCCATTTGCATGGCCTAGTTCCCAATGAGCCACGACCTGCTTCCAGGTCACAGAGTGGGGGTTGGGGACCTCTGTCTAGACAAAACCTCATTCAAATTATTACTTGAAGTCAATATCACCAAACAGAGGTTGTCATATATTGGTCACATCACGAGAGCCGACTCATTCAAAAAGTCAATCATACTGAGAGTAATCAGTGGAAAAAAGAGAAGGGTCTGCCCTGGTACCCACTGGCTGAACACTTTAAAGGATGACACAGGGATGACCATGGCAGATCTAAAGGAGGCAGGGTGAGACTAAGGGGCATAGAGAGTGCTGATCCATAGAGTGACTGGGGGTTGGACATAACTGAATGGCTCACAAGGATGATAATATATAGTATATATAGGAACCATTCTTGTTTAAATTTGGCTTGATTTCTATTATGGATGTAATCTCTCACTCTTTCCATTGCTACATATTCTTCAATTTTGGTATCCCAGTATCCCAGTATCGTATTGTCAGCAAAGTTCCTCCTTTCCAATGTCAAATTTATTTTTGCAGCTTTTAGCATATCTTTTAATAAATTGTTATATTTTTCATTTATACTTCCTGGAATTATGCCTAATTATACCTATGTGTAGTTCCAATTCAAATTTTTTTAATGATTTTATTAATATATTGAAGAATTTCTTTTTAACACTTTTAAGGATTTTTTTCAATATATATATAAAAAACCACCACACATGGTAAACAGTTCCTTCTTTTTTATGGCATTTCCAATATTCATTGTTAATATGATTTCTCTTATATTTTCTTTTGTTTAACCTATTTTAGGTTCTATAACTCGGCATGATATAGATTCTCCACCGGTTTCGGAGCATGTGGTCAGTATTTACAAGTATGAAGATATTTTTATGCCTTCAGCTGCCTATCAGACTTTTTCTTCTCCTTTTTGTTTGTTACTTATTGTTGCCTTGACATTCTATTTATTGATGGGAACTCCATGACATCTCGTATATTATTATGACAGATTGAAATTATTTGTCAGACAATGTCGCTTAAAATTCTACTCTTTTCTATTGGAGTTTATATTAGAGAACAATTTAATCATTCAGATGGTGAACAATAAACCTGAGCCATAAATACGTGCCAAATAATTCCAAGATTTGAAAATCAATACAGCAAGTGGATACTTCTTACTGGATACTTCTGATATATATTTAGCTTATATTTCCAAACATATACTAAATATATATTAAAGTATTCAGTAAGGTGCAAACACTTGTTGTATTGATTTTCAAATCTTGGAATTATTTTATGTTGTTTAATTGATGTTACTTAGATATTTACAACTGTGTAAGTAGCATTGAATAAACAACATATAACAAGGTAGGGTTGCCTGTAATGTAATATAACATTTTACTGTTTGAAAAAAACTACAGTATGATAATGTCATATTATAAAAAATATATACAATTACATTTCTTAATGTTTAGTTTCATCTAAGGAAATATAAATTAAGATGTTGGTGAAATTAGATATTATAAATATAATTATATGTTATAAGTTAGATTTTTTGCTTTGAAAGCCCTGGTGACTGCATTCAATTTTACTTTTCCAGGTAAAATAATGTTTAGGCTTAAATCAATAACCTTTTTAGTCAATGTTTTATGTTTGCTGATGTTTAAGAAATAAACAATGACTTATATTTTTGGTAGCTGAACTGAATGGTGTATGTGCTTGCTCTGATCTGCATTTGATATAAGGATTGACTGGTATTGCCTGCTATTGGCATCTGAGCTCTTCTTAGTTGCTTGAGGGAATTCCTTTGGAATTCTTGGGAAGGGAGCTAGCAAAATTTCCTGGTTTCTGCTTTGAAGTGAGCTGGGTATTTGCTATGTACTTAGTTGATTTACAAATTCTACATTTTACTGCTATGTCGAATGATTTAGTTTTCATCAGGCAAAATCTAGCTATGTACCCAAGGGACTCATAGTTCTGATCTCTTCTTTTCTTCTCTGCTGGTGACAGGATTCTTGGTTTCTCCAATTTCCCCCATTGAATTCCATGGAAATAATTAGAGTGGGCATTGAGGAAGAAAAGCTATAACTTCTTTTCCCCTTACCATTTTTCCCTGCCTCAATTCTTTCAGTGAGGTGTCTATTGTTATACAATGTTGATACAGGTCTTCAACATGTTTGAGGTGTTTTGCTTCACCAGCTCATCTTTCAAATCTTTGTCCAGTTTTCTCTGAACTGATCAATTAAAGTTAATTTGTTCCATTCTATATCACCAGCAAAATTTTGAATTATAGCATCCCTCCTCTGGACAAGATTTATGGCGTCTCCTCTTACGTAACATATATATGAAGCTACTGGGTATTAGATAGTTTGTGGTACGGTATCATCCTTATCCTGATGATCTTTAGCTTTATATCTCCATCCCAGGTTGAGTAATATGGTCCTCCAGTGCCTGTAGAGTATGGGACCCAAATGTGATGCAACTAGGTTTCAGCTCAACACAAGCAAGGCTAAGTGATGTTGAGTGTATGGATCTCCCAGTATGGAGATTTTCCATTTTTGGTTTCAAGTTTTGGGGTTGTGCCTCAGACAGGTCCTGTAAACCATATGGGGGTCCTCCTGCACTTGTAGTTCCTTCTTGTTCCTGGTGACAGAAGGGTCTATGCAACTTTTGATTGTGCAATGGTTGACTCATTCTTGTACCAAGAGGCCTCACTCATGGTCCCTTGTCTGGACTACTGTCCAGTCTATTGGAATTTATATTAGAGGACAATTATTCAGATTGTTAATAATAAACCTGAGCCATAAATATGTTCCAAATAAATAGTATGTCTGGACTACTGCAAGACACTCTACATGGGGCTTTCCTTGAAGAGATGCAGCATCAACAGGTACAGAATGAGACAGCATGGATTGTTAATGGGATGTTATTTGGCACACATAACATCACGACCTTTTGAGCTGCATTGACTACCAGAATGCTTCTTGTGCAATTCTTATATAAGAATATAAGAAAAAACTATACCTCTACAGAAATGCAACAAAACAATGATGAAAACCTTCTTTAATGCATTTGGGTTAATAGAAAAAGGGAGAAAAAGGGAAAAAAAGAATGACATTGCCCAACCAAATAGAGGAAATAAATGAACTTTTTTTGCTAATCCGGTAGCTTAGGTATATATAGAAAGCACACCACAATAATAATGGGGGACTTTACCTACTCTCACATCAACTGGGAGACAAATTCTACACCTAAAGCTCAAAAGGTTTCTTGATGTTCCTAGCAGGCAACTTTATCTTTCAGAAGGTAGAAAAAGGAATTAGAGGGCCAGCTATATTGGACTTAATTTTCCACAACAGAGATGAAATGATAGAAGGGGCTACGGGAACTTTGGAAAGAGTAACCATGCAATATTTGAATTCAACATAATGCAAACACAAGTAACAAAACAAAGTCAAATTAGTGTCTTGGACTTTAAGAGAACTGATTTCAACAAATTTAGAGAAGGATTCATGGGTGGAAATCCTCAAGGGGAAAACAATCTAAGAAGCTTGGAAAACTCTGAAAAATGAGATTATAAAAGGCTAGTCTAGCACAATACTATTGAAAAATTAAAATAAGAGATCCTATGTAAAGAATTCTCTGCTAAACTGAAAGACAAAAAGGACAAGTATAAAAAGTAGAAAGATAACTAAAGCAGAATATCAGCAAATAGTCTGAATTTGCAAAGATGAAGTCAGGAAATCTAAGGCTCAGAATGAATTTAGGCTTGCAACAAATGTCAAAAATAATAAAATAAAGTGATTGGCTCACAAATAGGAAAAGATGGCAAGAAGGTGATAACCAGCAGGGTCAAACTGGAATTGCTTAATTCATTTTCTTCATCTGTCTTTACACAAAAGAAAAAAACAGTCCAATCTATCAAAAATAGTACCATAAAAGACGGAGTAAGAATACAAGTCAAAATAAGCGAGAAAATGCTAACAGAATACCTACCTACTCTGGATAAGTTCAAATCACAAGGACCAGATAGATTATATCCCAGAGTTGTAGGTGGGACATGTGATCTCAAAACCACATCTTTCAAAAGAAATATGGACAGGAGAACTACCAGAGGATTGGAAAATTGCTGACTTGATTCCTTCAAAAAAGGGAAAAAAATGGATCTAGGAAACTACAGACCAATCAGCCTGATATCAATACCTGGGAGGATCTTGGAAAAAATAATTAAGCAATAAATCTGCAAAAACCAAGAAGCAAGCAAAGTTATATCTAGAAGCCAACATGGCTTTGTGAAAAACAGATGATTCCAGACAAAACTTTTTGCATTCTTTGACAAAGTAACAATATTAATGAACCAGTGAAATGCTATGGCTATAATATTTGGATTTCAGTAGGCATTTGACAAACCACAACCTACTAGTTTAGGGGTATCAAACTTGCATCATCATGGTGTTGTCATGTGATGTATTGTGACTTTTTTCCCGTTTGCAAAACCAGGCGTGGCCGTGGACATTGAATGCCACATTTAGGCCATGAGTTTGAAAGCCCTGTACTAGTTGATAAGATAAATGTGGGTTAGACAGCATCACCACCAGATGGATTTGTAACTGGCTGACCACCAGCCGTACTCAATATGTAGTTCGCATTGGAACTACATTTACATAAGAGGGTAATATGCAGTGGGTACCCTGAGCTTCTGTCTTATGCCTAGTACTCTCCAACATCTTCATAAATGATTTAGACAGGATAGAATTTGCAGATAACACTGAGCTGTGGGAAAGAGCCAACACTTTTAAGAAGATAGATTCAAGAACCAGAAGAATCTCAACAGATTTCAACATTGGGCCGGATCCAACAAAACGCAATTCAGTAGCAAGAAAAGTAAGGTTTTACACAGAAAAAGCAAGTGCACAGGTATAGAATAGATGCTGATTCAATACCAGTAACTGCAGATCTTGTGGACAACCACTTAAATATGAACTGGGAATGTGTTGCAACTATCAAAAAATCCAAAGTCCATAGTCCTAGGCTGCATTAACAGAAGGATCACATGAAATGTTGGTATTGCTTTATGATACTTTGTTAAGACCACACTTGGAATACTGCATTCAGTTTTGGTCACTACCATACAAAAAAGGTGAGACTTTAGAAAGAGTGCAGAGAAGAGTAACAAAGATTATTAAGGGATTGGAGGCTAATATATAGAACAGTTGCAGGAACTGAATATATCTAGTCTAACAAAAAGAAAGATTAGAGGTGCTTTCAAGGAGATATCCACCTAGAACTAAGGAGAAATTTTCAAGAACAACCTCCCCTTTTGCCTGAAAAATTTTTGATTACTGTGTGCTACCTGCTGTAAACATATCTGATGAAACATGGACACTAACCTCACAATTGATACAAAAGCTACAAGTGGCGTAAAGGGCCATGGAAACATACATGCTCAGCATTATAAGACAAGATAAAAAGACCTGCATATGGATTAGAGAACAAACAAAAGTATATGATATCATCAAGAAAGTAAATAAATTGAAATGGAAATAGACAGATCACATAACAAGACCGATGGCAGGTGGACCAAGGCCGTCATAGAATGGATCTCACTTGATAAAAAGCATCCACGAAAGAGACCTTTACTCATCTATCTGGCTCCAAATCAGTGCAATTGACTGTATAATTACCTTTCATGACCTAGTTCCTTATGTCAAAGCTCTAGAAATTACACCTAAGTAAGGAAATAATAGCAATCATTTCCCAATTTTACTTTATTTAAATGTTTTCATTCAAGAAACACATATTGATTCCTTATTAATGCCAGCAGGAAGAATTTACCAATAAGCAAAGTAGACCCTCTATTAAATTACTGAAGTTGCAGATGATACAACAGTCATTGGTCTCATTCGAGATGATGATGAATCTGCATACAGATGGAAGGTTGAACAACTAGACCTATGATGCAGCTGGAACAATCTAGACCTGAATACACTTAAAACTGTAGAGATGAGCATAGATTTTAGGAAAAGCCCTACTATTCTACACATTATCAACAGTATCTTTAACTTTCTGGGTTTTATAATCTACCAGGACTTGAAATGGGCACCTAACATTAGAACCATAATTAAAAAGGCACAATGAAGAATGTACTTCCTGCATCAGAAAGTTCAGGCTGCTCAAGGAGCTGCTGATACAGTTCTACAGAGGAATTACTGAGTCTGTCATTTGTACTTCTATAACTGTCTGGTTTGATACAGAAATTAAACAGGACAGGTACAGACTTCAACAGATAGCTAAGACTACAGTAAAAACAATTGTAATCAGCCTGCCTTCCATTGTGGACTTGTATACTACAGGAGCCAGAAAGAGAGCTGAGAAAATATCTATAGACCCCTCTGTACATAAACTGTTTCAACTCCTTCCCTCAGGACACCGTTACAGAGCATTGCAAGCCAAAACAACTAGACACAATGACAGCTTTTTCCCACATGCCATCATTCTGCTGAACACCTAATTCCCACAGGTCTTATGTAGAACGTTATTTACCCAGGTAGTAGGGCTGTATTACTATTATCATTCTCATCTTTCGTATTATCTTCTACTATGGTATCTTAGAATTATATTACTTTGTTGTCTGTATGTACACTAAGAATTTATGCATCAGAGACAAATTCCTTGTGTGTCCAATCACACTTGGCCAATAAAGAATATTCTACTGTATTTGATTCTAAATGGTGGAAAATACTAGAGGCCTCCATGATTGACTGACATTTGCTTTAGTTAATATGTATGTTTCATGAAGGAACCTCACTTAAAGTAAGATATAATCCCCAGGGTCATCTCACCAGTGTCATTATAACTGAAAAGGGAGTTAAGCAAGGATATTCACATATTCAGTTTTATATCAATTCCATGATGGACCATATCAATGCAAACTTTTACTCCCAAAAACTTGCAGGAAAACTCATCTGTTTTAATTTATGCAGGTGATGCAGCAGTATTTTCAAAAACATCTATTGGTCTTAAAACAGCGTTTAAAACATTAGCACAGTATTGAAGGAAATACTGTATTCTAGTTGAGTATGGCTAGTACTCAACTAACAAAAAACAAAACAATGGCATTTGCCAAGAGGCCCAAGAGACATGCTTGGAAGGTGGATAGCCACAGGGCTAAGCAAGTGTTCTGCTTCAGATACCTGGGAATCATTCATTCTGCTAATAGTAGGAAACTCCATGGAGATGTTGCTGAAAATGTAGAACTCAACTGCCATTCTCAAATTTCTCAAGACTAAAGGTGGCCATGATATACATGGAACATTCAAACTATTTAAAGCCAAATCAGTAGCGCAACTATTTTATGGTGCTCAACTGGGGCATTTTTCCAACTTTGCAATCTTAGAATTTGTTCAATCCAAATTTTTAAGGTCGACCTTTCAAGTCCCTAAAATGTGTTTCTAATATGTGTTTCTTGAAGTTGGAAAAAGGCCCATGAAAACTGAGGCCAGAATTTGGATGATCATACTCAACTATTGTCTAAACCAGGGGTCTGCAAACTTGGCTCTTTTAAGACTTGTGGACTTCAACTCCCAGAGTCCCTAAGCCAGCTTTGCTTTGCTGGCTGAGGAACTCTGGGAGTTGAAATCCACAAATCTTAAGAGAGCCAAGTTTGCAGACCTCTGGTCTAAACTATCCTCTTCCCTCTTGGCCTCACCCTATAACCAGGAGGAATGACTTTCAACACAAGGAACAAAGCAAGGGCAACTAAAATCTAATTGTTGGGCTTCTCTCCAAGAATTATACTCAGTATTGCTTATGATCAGGCCAAAGCTCTTATTAAATAGCATAGAAGGCAGCTAGCTCCAACTGAACCTAGCCAGGTCCACAACTTTTATTGACAGTGAATCCAACAGGCATTCTGCCTTGCCCATTATATACTTATTCAGTCTTGAAGTATCTAGCCATAGGAGGGCCTTCATTCATTCCTCTGAGCTGTTCCTGAAGGCAGGTACAGGAAAATTTTCCTCCTGAAGGGGCAATACCCCTATGACTCTGGACATATAGAAATAACAGAGCATGTGCTCTTACAATGGTTGTACTATAGACATTTGTACTAGCCTTATCTCATCAATATAGTGTTGCTAGATTTTGCACAGCAGTGATCAAAATCTGTCAAATGATGGCCTATGTCTCAAACCTGACTTAATGCTTTGTTAGTTGAGTATTTTGTTATTATATTAATTTTTATCTCCCTATATAATTTTTTTTAGATTGCTGGTTTTACATATACATTATTGTTTTTTAATTTTGTGTATTTTGTATTTTTTTTAACTTTTCAAATTTTTACCTATTTGTATTCTATCCTTCCTTTGCTGGTTTATAATTATAAGATTTGTTTGCATTCTATTTTAATATCAGTTTCTGAATGATTGGTCGTAAGTTGAGGACTATCTACACATTACAATATTGGGACCTTTAAATTAATTTTTGTTATAATTAAGAGTTGTGATGTAGAAATTTGAATTTTATACATGTTAATGTTAAAGTTTTAGAGTTTTGGATTTTTTGCTGGTAACTGGATTGAATTGGATTGATTACTTATTTGAGTTGCCTATTTTTAATAGATGGGTTATGGGATGGAAAGAATTATATTTATTAGCTAAGAAGAGATTATGCAACTGCTAATACTTGCCAGAGGGGAAATAGCTTTCCTAAGGAAGGAAAAATTATGCTATTTTCCTTGTTTCTTTACATTTTTCTCTTTTTCTTTTCTTCCAGTTTGTATATCTTATATTGTTCTATTAAAATTGTTTTATTATACAATATTATAAAAATAAAATTATTAAAAAGAATAAATAGATGTAATTATTTCTGCAATTATTAACTAGCACAATTTCAATAATAATGCAGCTTCTTCGATCCTGATTTAGAGCTTCTTATCTTCCTCATGAGTACCCACAGGCATCCTAATACCATCTGTTGTTGTCTCCTTGCTTTCATTTGTTTTCCTTCCTGTTGTATTTTGGTTGGGATGGGTAAAAAAAAAAAAGCAGAATTGGGCAGTGTATACCAAAGCATAGAGGATGGCTCTCATTAGGAAATTAGGAAGCTCTACTAAATTCAGGATTCAAGAAGCTGCAACAAAAGAACAACCATTTTTGTGGTTCTACTACAAAAGAACCTGCTCTTATTGGGGATGCTGATATGAGGGCAGAACAGCTGTTGTTAAGCAACGAATTTTACATTTTACATCATACTGCATGTTAAATAATACATGTATATAAGAATTACATAAAGATATAAATAATCATATAAATAGTTGCAAGGAAGAATAGAATTTTATTAGATTTTAACATAAAATTGTTCACAAATAATTATAGCATATTACCAATACTGAGGAAGATTGAAATTTCACAACAAATGTGAATTCTCTGCAAAACAGATACATTTACTGCTTAGACTAATTTATTCTCTTCATTTGAGGTTGAAGATGTAGTGTTCTTTAATACAAGTATCTCAGATCCTACTGACAAGGTATCAGAAAGGGAGATTTGTGTCTCAGAGTGATTTGCCAGGTATATTCCAAAGTTAGTCTGTAAAAAAAAAGAAACAGCACATTTGTCAGTTTATAAAACAAAATCAAGACTTTCAAAATAAGACTGCAAAAATCAGGACAACCATTAAATGGAAACAAATAGTTTCAGATTATTGTAGTCTACTTATAGTAGCCATAATGAAGTAGATTATACAATATCAACCTAAAGTTCTTTTGGATTGGATTGGATTGGATCAGATTGGATTGGATAAATTGGATTGGATTGGATAAATAAAATTCAGGAACTAAGACAAAGATACTAAGCAATAGAAAAGGAGAGCCACATTTTAAATGACACTTACAACCATTCTTATTTTAAATTCTCTAAATTTATGCTGATTTTCTAAGTGAATATTATAATATTTGTAACAAGTGGTTCATTAGTGGAAGTAATTATTCAAAGACCCAACGATCTCCCTTTGTATATGTACTCTGAGTTTAAACACAAATGCACTCAATTGGATTTCTGTACTCAGCTTAAGTGATTGATGAATAATGGCTCCTTCCTATTCCTTATTTCTATTATTCTCTGATTTTGTCAGATACTACTTTTCTGACCAAAAATGGTATCATCTCCAGAGCTTAATCTGTAGAATTTAGGAAATTGCCCAGAATTTTCCCCAATATGTTTATTAGAGGGATCCCATAGTTGAAGTTGGTGATTCTCAAACTGAATGTTTTGGGGAGAGGTGAAGCGGGGATGAAGGGAAAGAGCTTTACACAGAGAATTTAACTATGAGGGAGAGAGGCAGTTAAGAAATAGAATGTATAAAAAAATGTGGACGATAAAACACATAAATAAATAAATAACTGGTCACTTCATACATATAGCTCCTTTCTCTAGTTGCATCAGGTATATTTATTCATGAAAGTTATATGTCACCCTTTTCACCTACAGGTGACTTACAATAAGTTAAACAACAAAATAATTAACAAATATGGTAAAGAAGAGAATAAGATGCACATGGGCAGGAGGCGGTTAGTCCATTAACCATCTCCAGATGTTACAGATGTCCACTGTGTTATTAGGCTAGGTCAGGCAGTCAAGGACTACCTCTTCATGCTTTGTTTGTACTTCCACGTCATTAAATATAATGATATTCCTTTTAGAATTCTTCCACTGGATATATTAAATCATGACAAAAAGTTGAAGATAATATTTTTATAGTAAAGAAAAAAAAGTAGCAAAAGAAGAGGATCAGAAGATTGGATCATTAAAACACTACTGCTTGTACACTGACCTTTCTGTCTCTAATGGATGACAACCTTTGCAAAAAGTCCTTGTTTCGCTGTCCAGTTTGTTGATTAATGCAGATAACCAGGCATCTGTGACATGGTCCTAAAACCTGAAATTTACATAGAAAAAATATGAAATATTACTCAGCTAGAATGCTGGGCAAATGTAGCAGGAAGTGTCCAGCAATTATTTTTACTAGGACCGTGGCAAAGGTCATCTAAACTCTTTTGGGGCTGAATCAGCTCAAAAAGTGGCCAAATATGTCTTGATTCAAGACAAATGTTAACTTTTCCTAACTCAGTCAGATAACGGGGTATTAAAAGGTAAATGTTTCTCTTTGTGCCCATTGCATAAAATGGATTTGGCTCAATTCTGATCATAATGTACCTGTACATGATTAATCTATGAATGCAGTACCACAGGATGAGGTGGCAGCTACTAATGTAATTGGTTTTGAAGGAGATTTAGATAACTTTATGAAAAACAAAGCTATTGATCTTGAAGATTCATTATTACCCCTGAGTTGAGAATCATATGCTGTTATATACCAGCAGAAAATAGCAAGATATGTTTGCAATTTCTGTTTGATCCAACAAAGTTAGTTTGGTTGTAGTCTATTAACAAGATAAAACAAGCTGCTATTTTAACCTATATACCAGTAGGTAGCCAATATTATTTTCTAGGATCACTTTTGGTTTTCTGCATCTTGTCTTTCCTCATTAGGCTTTGCAATTACAAAACAGAGCTACAGCCATTCCATACCCTGAAATGTAGAGGACCAATGGCAATCTGATCCCACAAGTCTTCTTCAAACGGCTCATTTGTTTTGATAACAATGTTGGCCCGAAATCGATAAATTAATTCCTGAGGAAGAAATGATTCACCTAGACTGTTTCACAAAGACAAAGAATAAAATAATAATTTAACTGGAATGAGACATAATTTTAGTTTAGTTCATTTAGTAAAATTATAGTTTATTATTTAAAATGTAATAGAGACTAACATATACAAGTCTAACTGTAGAAGTGAAATATAGTAATCTTGGGAACAATTGCAAATTAGAGGCAGAGTTACAGAAAAATCCACAAATACAGAAGCAGAAAGTTTAACTAATCTAATGCAAATGCTATTACAGGTAACCCTCGACCTATGACAGCCTGCCCACTATGGTTACAAGTGGTGACAACCATGCGACAAGGCAGTTAAGCAGCAAAGCTAAAAACTAGCAGAAGTAGAAAAATCTAGCTAGATTAAGGGCCAACTCCATGTTCCAATAGTGGAGAGTTCAAACAAGCTTCTGTGTTTAGCTGGCCATCAGGAGACTGCAAGCCTCTCCTGGTACTTTCTAGCCTTTAAGGAAGCCAGTAATTGGCATGCAACAGTGAAAGATTCAGGACGAGCTTTCCAAAATGTTCCCCTTGCTTAAGCCTGGAAAAAAGGCGACAAAATTGGTAATACTTACCTTGATGAGTAACTGCCAGGCTGAAGTGTAAAGGAAGAAAACAACGTTGAAGAAATGTTCAGCTCAAAAGAAAAACTAACCACTTGGATATAATGATTTAAATCAGCGGTAGTCAACCTGTCCCTACCGCCCACTAGTGGGTGTTCCAGCTTTAATGGTGGGCGGTAGGGGTTTTGTCCAATACTGAAGCATTTTCCTTTTTTTTAATTTAATTGACTTTTTAAAAAAATTTCATAGCATTATTTAAAAACATTTTCATTAGGTTTTCATAAAATTCCCCATGACAATTTAAATTTCTGAAAATACACTATTTGTATTGCCCAAGCATAAGTTTAGTTCACGTTACGTAAGTGAAACTAAATGGTAAATAATTATTTTATGCTTTAACTTGCTGTAACTCTGCTTTATAAATTTTATAAAGTACATCCCTACTTTATAAATCACCATTACTGTGGAACTGGTGGGCAATTAGAAAATGTTACTACTAACAGAGATACAAAAGTGGGTGGTAGGTATAAAAAGGTTGACTACCCCTGGTTTAAATCATTAAGCTAGAAACTGAGAGACTATGAGTTCTAGTCCTGCATTAGGCATGAAGCCAAATTAGATAATTTTGAACCAGTCTCTCTCTCAGCCCTAGGAAGAGAATAATTGCAATCCAGAACTACAACAAATTAAATTAGAAAAGTAAAATTGAAAAAGGAAGAAAGGAAAGGAAAGGAAAGCAAAGGTAAGGAAAGGAAGGAAGGCATACAAAAGTAAAAATGCAATAAGAGACTTATAACAATTGGGACTGGAATTTGTCATTGTTGTTAAGCAATTGTTAAGAGAGACGCCTATAGCATATGTGACTACTTTGCTCAATAATCGCAATCCCAGCATTCCCAGTTGTAATCGTTAACTCCAGGTTTTTAAGCGAACAGAGCAAACATGCTGTCTGCTGGATTTGAGAGCAAAAGGAATACCTGATGGAGGGTTTCAGTTCCTTGTATAGCTGAAACCCTCCTCAGATATAGTCCTTTTGCTTTCAAATGTTCCCACAGCTTGCCAAGGGAGATTTCAGCTCCCATCCACTTCCTCCAAGTGCAATATTTCCTGTTGGCTTCCTAATTAAGTTTCTGGAGAATCTGGCAGAGAAGATTACAGATGGCAATCTCATGATTGTGATATACTTGGCAATCAGTCTTAAATGTGAGTCAGTTGCCAATTGTTCCAAATGCTGTCACATTATAGCAGGGCATGTGTACAGTATGTGTGTATGTGTGTGCAACATTTTATGATGGTTGGAAATGCTTTATGGGTGTTGTAACTTTGAACGATTGTTAAATAAGTCAAGGACTACATATAGAAGAAAACAGAAAAAAGCTAGATATGAAAACAGATATAAAGACAAAAAAATGGCTTCCAATATTTTTCATAATGGTTGTTAAGTTCAATCATATTTTACCTTCTCTCTCTAAAGTTACTTCATGATTCTCTTTTTTCTATAACCTCTCCTGTCTATTATCAAATCACAGTTCATGTTTTCTTTTTTATGCAAAAGTCACTGAGGTTTCAGTCACTAATATTTGAAGGTATTGTCTCTTCTCTGATCACCAATGCAAATCATTTGTGAAAAATCTTGCCAAGAAAGCTGTACAGACTCAACTAGTTAGTCACCAGGAATCAAGACTGACTTGAAGGTGCATGTAGTGATTCCCACACACGAAGGACTACTTGGTAGATAGAAATGGGGATAGAGTGGAAAAGGGCTGGGAGACAGGAGATGCCATCAGAGTGTTGATGGAAGGAGTTGGTGAATCAGCTGCTATTTGGGAATGAGGTTAAAAAATGTAACGTTCAGTCACATCTTCCAGCCTCCCAGTCTCTTATTGAATTTCTAATACTTTAACATTGAGAGGTTAAAAACAAGAAGCGAGTGACTCAAGCCCTTAGGCACCCTTCTGTATCCCTTAACACTGATTGGAATCATTCACAGAAAAAGGAAAGGAACAACTGCAAAAAGTGCCTCCTAATCCCAACCCCCACAGCTGAGACTTCCAGAGCATCCACAAGCATGACCAATGCTGTCTCAGTACTGTACCATGGTTTGAAGGATGGTCTCTTGAGAAGGAAGTGCCATCACCTCTTTCAAGCCAATTCAGGGTAGGCAGTACCACCCTTTCCCACACAGAGATATTCATCACTGCTTGGATCCAACCAACTTCCGGGAAGCCTTAAAGAGGTATAGATACAGGACACAGGCAAACTGATAGCCAAGAGGAACCAGCCCATTTCCTCAGGATCAGCTAATTCAAATTCCTTTCAGGTAACAGCTCATACATATTTTAGTCACTTCCAAAGGATTTGCTCAGAATCCAACTCTGAGTGAAGTCAAGCAATTTTGTTTTGAGAAATTCTGAGATGATTTCTCACAGCAGCCATGCAAGAATTCCAAACTGCCTCCTTACCCAGGAAGTCCCTCATTACTCATAAAGGACCAAGTCACACAAATGTGGCTGCTATTCTTATTCTCATCTATAAAGATGTTGTATAGCACTGCAGGGATGTCTGGGGCATCCACGCACTTTGCAGAACCATTTATGAGCAATTTTCAGATGCAGATATTCAGCTAGTTGCAAATCTAATGGGCTGAACTTTCCAGTCCACATATATCTCTTTAAACAATTTGGGGAATAGCATAATCAATCATACTATAGCAGTTTTGGATTAACAAGTGTAACATTCAAATCTGATTAATCCACTGCACAGGGTTGTTGTGAAGAAAATAGGAGGGAAGAATATTAAGTATGATTATCACCTCCAGTTATATTAGAAAGGTGGGAGAAGCAGAGAAAATTACAAACTATAAAATTACAAACTTCAAATAGAAATAGAATTTCAATGGCAAAAGAAAGTAAACATAGTACCATAAGCACCTTGGGTGTAATCCCAAAACTTCTGGAGCACTACGTGAATAATCATTGGCATTGACAAAATCACTACCAGTCAATTGCAAAAGACAGTTTACTTGGAACAGCTTACATCTTGCAACAATATCCTCAAACCCCATCAAACAACATCTACCTATAGTTTGGGAAGGATTTGATAGGTAAATAAAAATGGCAAATTCAGTCTAAGCATCTGGATGACTAGACGTTTGTGACTTGCTACAGCAATTTCAAGCAGAGTTAAACAGTCTAAGATGCTTTAATTTAGATTCCTGCATTGGAATTTAAATTAAAAAGGATTAAACCTGATATCTCTGTCCAACTTTATGATTCTATTAGCAATAACAAAACCAATTGTTCATATTCCAGTCCTCCAGACCTATGGTTCTATGAAAGCAAGTTATAACACAGGAATGCCAAGCTGCCTACAGGAGGACAAACGACAAACAGTATTGTAAAGCAAATTCCTCTGTTTTTCTATTTGTCATACTCAAAAGGGGCATCAATGTGATACAAGCTGTTTTTATAATGTTGATAAAATTTCAGATCCTGCAGATTCTGCATGGTTGAATTAAGCATCTTGGCCTGAAATATCTTGGTTATTGAAGTGGCATAAAAATGCCCAAAGCAAAGAAATTTGCTTTTTTTTTTTTTTTTAAGGAAAACTGAGTACCTTACCTTGCAGTAACCTGTTCTCTCAGTTGTAAAATACTTGTTATATTTATCAGGAGATACTGTGCTTCATTTACTAAAGAAAGTGAAGGAATTGCAGCTGGGGTCTCTCCTAAAATACAAACAGTATAAAGTGATAATAGAAATAGTGAAAATAAAAAATCTATTTTCTACTACAGGGTTTCTAGTTACTGAACATAAAGTGAAACACAAGTATTGCTTCTATCTAAATATTCTCTAATTGAAGCCATGTATTAAATGTATCTTTTACCTTAGGTACATCTACGTTCAGTTCCATCATATATAACATCACAACTGAGTCACAATTTGCAAATTGGACAGCCTTTAAACAGGCTTAATTAATTGGAAGCATTTTCATTACATAATATGCTGTACATTAATACTGGGGCAAATTAGAAACATTAAATTAAATTGTTCTTAAGTATATTTTAGAAATGCTAAAATGTTCATATATTATTATTGGTGATTGTATTTTTATTTATAACTCTTATGTCTTTAATATTTGCAATATTATTTATTCTCTAATGAAGATACAAAATATTTACCTTTTTTATTTTTCTTAGAAGAATTTCTTTCGAAGTCTGAACTCTGCCTAATCAGGTGACACTGTCGACCAAGAAACTTAGTAAACCAATCAGCTAGTCTTTCCCCACAATCATATGTCTTTACTCTTTAATGAACAAAAGTAAAAAAAAATATGAGAATCCAACGTCTACTTTGGCTGCAAAACTACTATAATTATAATATGTAATTTAATATCCATTTATTGCCACTCAGAATTTTGCTATAGCTGTTTTAGCTGCATTCTGCATTCAAATGCAAAAATTCTAACAGGAAATAGATAGCCTTCTCCTTTCTTTGAGAGTCCATTCCTGGTGATTGCCTGGACTATTCCCTGCAAGATTTCAAAAGTGGTTTGTCCTTGCCTCAGTTCCAAGGATGAGAGAGAGTGACAAGCCCCAAATCACTCAACTATGTTTGTACCATGGGGGAACTAGTCTCCTACTTTCCAGCTTGATACTCTAAGCTAGGTGTCGGCAACTCACAGCTCCGGAGCCACATGCGGCTCTTTTGTCCCTCTGCTGCAGCTCCTTGTCGGGTGATACCACCACTGGCTGGCCCCACTCCTCACCCTCCCCTCCCAGTCACTTCTCACCTGGCCTGAGAAGGTAAGGGAGACTCGCTCCATATTCCAGAGCTGGAACAAAGCTCCCTATACTTGCCTCACCTCTTGCTGAATCTAGGTACTGTGTGTACCTCAATCATTCAGGGAGATGCGCTACCTGCTCTCCGCCCTGAGACACTGGCCCACCCTGGCTGTGGCCAACACTGCTGCTGTTGCCACCTTCATGGCCTGTCCGCTGCTCTTGCAGTGCCTTGCAGCATGAAATTTAGCATGCTTCACAATGGGGGAGACTGGGTCCCTTCTTCCCCCAAGAGCCCATTATGCCATGGAGACACAATGGGACCCTGCCCCACTCACCCCTGGCAATAGCAGCGGCATTGGCAGCAGCCGGATTGGGCCAGTGTCTCAAGACGGAGAGCATGTTGTGCAACTCCCTGAATGACTGAGGTACGCGCAGCAAAAACAAGGGCCAGAAGAAGGGCCCATGAGACCCAGCAAGAGATGAAGTGCTAGAGAATCACAATGAGAGAGAGAGAGAGAGAGAGAGAGAGAGAGAGAGAAGAAGAAGAGGAGGAAGGAAGGAAGGAAGGAAGGAAGGAAGGAAGGAAGGAAGGAAGGAAGGAAGGAAGGAAGGAAGGAAGGAAGGGAAGAGAAAGAGAGAGAGTGCAGGACCAAATTCTGGGATGCAAAGGAATCTTTGAGGTTTGAATGGTGAGAGGCACAGATCTTTGTTCCCACCCCGCGCTGAAGCAAACCAAATGGGCCAGGGTCCCTCCCCGCTAAGTGGCCCTGCTGAGCCTACTTGTAAACTTCGCCAGCCATGGCTCCAAAAGTTCAGCTCATGTATCCCTCCTGGCTCCATCCCACCTGCTGCAACATCCACCTCCACCCAGATGTCTAAGCTGGAGTCGTAATGCCTGGCTTTCCTTCCAGAGCAGGTAGGAGTGGGTGTCTACCCACTGGCCTCTACCTGTTTCTTGCCACCATCATCTGCTCCTCCTCTGCCTGGGAGGCACTGCGCCTCGCCAGCTGGCAGGGAACACAGGGTTGTCAGCAGCTGGAGCCTTTCTAGGGCTGAGCAAGGAAACCCTGCTGGGACTCTCTGCAAGGCGCAGCGGCCACAGGAGCCCCTCGGTGGCGTTTCTGCCTCCTACCTGCATATAGAGGTCAGCCAGCGCCATCATGACGGTGGCAGCACGGAAGGTGCATGCCCTGCCTGCTCTGCTCTCACTGGCCAGAGGTGCAGCGCAACGTTTGTTTGCTTGTTGGCCACTTCCAAGAAGTTGCCCTCAGGCCACCCAGGCTCCTGCTGCAGGGGGAGAGAGGGAGAGGGAAGGAGGGGTGTCTTCCCGACAGGATCCAGGTTGGACTTGCCTTATTTTGCATGGATCTCCAATGCTTGGCTTTGCGTGCCAGCCTCCAGTCCCCCTCCACCACTCAAGAGGTTGGATTCACACAACATGTGAAGCTGGGCAGGAGAGCACAGATAGGTGATAGATAGATGATAGGTAGGTAGGTAGGTAGGTAGGTAGATAGATAGATAAATAGACAGACAGACAGACAGTCAGACAGAAAGACAGGAGAGGGAAAGAAAGAGAGAGACAGAGAGATACCGGTTTCCCATAGAAAACATCAAAAGCCACAAAACCTGGGTAGGCGTGGTTGGGAGGTGGTCATGTGACTGGGTGGGAGTGAGTGACATCGAGTTGGCCACACCTACCAAGGTTTTGTGGTTCTCAGTGTTTTCTGTGGGAAATGTATCCAAATGGCTCTTTGAGTATTTAAGGTTGCAGACCCCTGCTCTTAAGTACTACACCAAACTGGATCAGCTAGTTTTATTGAGATTGGATATAATAACAGAATCTTGTGAATTATGTCCTGTTGTTCCTCCTCTTGCTACATATAATTCAGTGAATAAACTATCTATCTAAGCCACTTCCAAATATTATCTGTCTTTTGTGGACTTAAAATATTTTTTAACCCCTTGTCACCTTAGCAATGCATCTTGCATTTCTCTGAAAAGGTTATCTTCCTTGTTCTCTATAGTCTTATAGGTGCTGCAATTATTTTCCTTTAATTCTTTTTTGTTCAGTTCAATCTGCATCTTAATACAGTATTTCTCCAGTTATGGTCAAAATTGAGCCCAAAATTTCCATTGCTAAGCAAGACAGTTTTAAGTGGATTTTGTCCTATTTTAAGACTTTTCTTGCCACAGTTGAATCACTGCAGTTGTTAGTTACTAACATGATTTCCTTGTTGACTTTTCTTGTAAAAAAAAATCACCTGGAAACTAGTACAAGTAAGCTTTGACTTATGACCACAATTGAGATCAGAATTTCTGCTGCTAAGCAAGGCAATTAATAAGAGAATTGTACTTGATATAACCTTTTTTTGCCATGGTTGTTAGGTGAATCACTGCTGTTAAGTGAAATCACTCAGTCATTAAGCAAATCTGGCTCCCTCATTGACTTTACATGTTGGAAGCCAGCTGGGAAGATTGCAAATGGCAATCACATGACACCTGGGACCCTGTAACTGTTATAAATACAGCCCACTTGCCAAGCATCTGGATTTTGATCACATCACCCTAGAGATGCTGCAATGGTTATAAAATGTGAAAAACAAATCACGTCACTTTTTTCAGTGCTGTTGTAACTTCAAATGGTCACTAAACGATGGTTGTATTTTGTATTTCATGTATAGGTAGTACAACCCAAATTATAACAGCATTGAAAAAAACAATGTCCTTGCAGCATCAGTCAAAATTTGGGAGCATGGCAACTAGTATGTATTTATAGTGGTTGCAATATCCCGAGGGTCATGTGATTGCCATCTGCAATCTTCCCTCCAAGAAGGGAAGTCAATGGGGGAAGCTAGATTTGCTTAATGACTGAATGATTCACTTAATGGCAGCGATTTACCTAACAACCATGGCAAAAAAAAAAAAAGATACTATCAGGTGCAATTAGTAGTTGCCTTGCTTAGCAGCAGAAATTCTGATTCCGACTGTAGTCATAAGGAATACCTGTACTAGTTTCCAGGCATTCAGGCAACTAGGCCTTTTCCTCAGAATCAATCTATTGATATCCGTGTATCTTTTGTAGGATTAGGTACACAATTTGTTTCCGCTTAGCAACATGCACTTCCTTTCTGTCTTAGCTTTACCATAACTACCCAGTGTTTGAAAGTTAGAGATAATAAAATAAAATTAAAAAACTGATTAAAGATCTGTTGGTGTTCTTTTATCTGCCCTTTTCTGTCTTGAGATAAAAAGGGGGAAAAGATCTGAAAAGGAAAAAGATCCTTACAGTTCTGAGTTTAAAGCAATGAATATTTGATTCAATTATACCTTTTCAATTTAAAAAAAAGTATTTGGTTTAAAGGACTTTCCAAGTAAAAAAAAAATCCTCTTACTCAGTCATTCAAGGCTTCACATTGGTGTTCAAACTGTTGATCTCCATAACAAGTTACTCTATCCTACTACTGCCACTTGTAAGACACATATTTGCATATATACACAGGGATATGTATGTATGAGGAATGCATGAATCTACAGCTAATTCACATAACTGAGATTAGTGAGAAATTGTAGTGAAATAATTTCACTAATATTATATCCAAAGATAGTCACTAGTCTCCTTTCCATTATGAAATGTCCTACCTACCTGTGAGAACAAACTTTGCTTTGACAGATTTCTGTTAAAGTTCCCACATGTTCTTCTAAGGATACAGAAATGGGATTCATTCCTATGAAAAGAACAGAGAAAAAAATCATTACCAAATAAAATCTATTTGAAATGTTGGCTTATTTGAAAGAGTGATACTTAGACCAAGATTTGTAATATTTATGGTACTTCTTCATGGATTTAATATTGAGTTCAATACTTAATCATATAATACCATTAAAACCCATTTGGGAGTGATGTTTTCATTTTCAATGTATACGAATGGCAAATCCCTTGTAAAAGGTAAAGGTTTCCCTCGCACATACGTGCTAGTCGTTACCGACTCTAGGGGGCGGTGCTCATCTCTTTTCAAAGCCGAAGAGCCAGCACTTGTCCGAAGACGTCTCTGTGGTCATGTAGCTGGCATGACACAACACCAAAGGTGCACGGAACGCTGTTACCTTCCCACCAAAGGTGGTCCCTATTTTTTCTACTTGCATTTTTACGTGCTTTCGAAACTGCTAGGTTGGCAGAAGCTGGGACAAGTAACAGGAGCTCACCCCATTACACGGCAATAATAATAATAATAATAATAATAATAATAATAATAATAATAATAATGATAATGATAATGATAATGATAATGATAATGATAATGATAATGATAATGATAATAATAATAATAATAATAATAATAATAATAATAATAATAATAATAATAATAATAATAATTTAATTTGTATACCGCCCTTCTCCCGAAGGACTCAGGGTGGTTAACAGCCAAATAAAACAACAATCAAGACACATACTATACAACTAAAAACAATAATTTAAAAACTTATTTAAATTTGGCCCAAGTTTTAAAATACATTCAAAAACCCTATAAAACTAATTCAAATTAAAACCCATAAAATCATCTAAAATATTAAAATTTAAGCCAGTCCTGCGTGAGAAAATAGATATGTCTTAAGTTCGCGGCGAAAGGTCCGAAGGTCAGGTAGCTCTCGAACTCCAGGGGGAAGTTCGTTCCATAGGGTGGGAGCCCACACAGAGAAGGCCCTTCCCCTGGGGGCCGCCAGCCGACATTGCTTGGCTAACGGCACCCTAAGGAGTCCCTCTCTGTGAGAGCGCACAGATCGGTGGGAGGCACAAGGTGGCAGTAGGTGGTCCCGTAAGTAACCCGTTCCTAAGTCATGGAGCGCTTTAAAGGTGGTGACCAACACCTTGAAGCACACCCGGAAGACCACAGGCAGCCAGTTCAGCCTGCGCAGGGTAGGTGTTATGTGGGAGCTCCGAACCGCTCCCTCTATCACCCGCACAGCTGCATTCTGGACTAACTGGAGCCTCCGGGTGCTCTTCAAGGGGAGCCCCATGTAGAGAGCATTGCAATAGTCCAGGTGAGAGGGATTCGAACCGCTGAGCTGCCAACCTTTCGATCGACAAGCTCAACGTCCTAGCCCCTGAGCCACCGTGTCCCTTTTAAATCCCTTGTATCTATACTTTAATTCTATTCATTATTCATACTAGTTCATTTTTTGTAATTATGATTTTTTAAAAGGACAAGTTTTAACTTTTATTAATGAGTACTAAATGCAAGAGATGTATCTTGAGAGTTGCTGATTCTCCTGTGTGAATGACTGCTTCCTGCTGACTAAATAGTCTGTAGAAGGAACACAAGACAGCCATTTTCTTTGAGTGAGTTCCCTCAATGTGTGAACAGGAAGAACAAACAAGAAGGTTGTTAATGAAGTTTGGTAGATGTTTCTGCTAGACCTGAGGGGTGTGGGGAGAGTGTTTACTTCACTAGGGCTCTCCCATAGGGGCCTCTTAATACGTCATGCAGGACTGCCACAGAATCTTTTCAGAGTCTTTATCCATTGCACTGATCACAGCCTTAGGGTTTTTTCCTTAGTTTGCCTTCTATTTCTGGCCTCCCTTACAAAGTTCATGACATGCTTCCTTAAAGATAGCTGCTGGAGGATTCATTTGTGAATCATTGATTTGTGATTTGTGATTTGTGATTTGATTTGTGAATCAGTGGGAAATGAAGGGAAATGAGTCCCTTCATTTCCCACTGAGGCTTTTCCTGGTCTTGATATTACTTTATCTCTTACTTTATTACTTTATTTCTTACTGGGCATCTCCACTAAGTATCCTAGCAGCAGCTGTGGATATGATGGACCAGAACGGAGGATGGCTCCAATAGCCTTTTCCCTGAATAACTCAAGAATGCTGTGAGGGCTCCTCCTTTTCCCCTCTCCCTTCTGCCTGCCTAGGGGATTGGGCAGGCAAGGAATACCCACTTTATTTGCTGGACAGCAAAGAGCTGTGGATACTGTGTTTTGCTCAGCTGCTTGGTGGAGTAAGAATTGGCAGAAAATTAACAACATCCATGAAGCTCAACCTCCTGAGCTTGGCTTCCGGCATTGGCCACTTTGTGAGGGGGCACAGGTAGCAGCGGCAAGAGTTAGGCTGCATAGATTGTGATGTCAGAATGTCAGTTAGCCCTAGAAACACCAATGACAGCCACGACCCCCACAGAATGCCATTAACCCATTTGTATGGAGCTAATTTGCCCCCTGTGGTGCACAAGGGATAGCACAAATGTGTGAACTAAATGAACTAGCAATTTCAGGCAGCCAAACTACTTTGTGATTGCACTGTAAACTTCCTGGCTCCCAAACACATGAATATGAATCACAATGACCCTTCTCAGATCCAGATGATAAGGAAGTTTGGAAACACAATTCATATATGCCAATTTAATGCTGAAGGACTCAATAGATAAAAGATTTATTTATTTATTTATTTATTTATTTATTTATTTATTTATTTATTTATTTATTTATTTCCATGTTTCTGTTAGAAAATCACATTGATGTGACCATTTTCCAAGAAACATATACTGAAAATGAAAAAGTAGGAGTAAATCCAATTGATACAACTTACTGGGTGCTGTTTACCACCACAATTATGGCATGCCAACCTTCATCAGGGGTAATATTGAGCAATTATCACTGATAGTGACATTCACAACTAAACTTCAATAAATCCCGTGGGAGGGCATGGATCCTGCTGTAAAAAAACAGGTGGTGCTAGCCACCCAGCGCAATAGACACCTTAGATAAGCATTGATTAATTTGCCTTCTGAATTGTCTCCCTCTCCAAAGCCCCAAGGAGCAAGGAACATACCACTTACATCAAGAGAATGCTCAGGACATTACAACAAACACATTACTGACTACTCATGCCCTTTCACTGCAGATAACCATCAATACTGTTATCAAAACCATCAAATGCAGTAAAGCAGGAGGATTTGATGCCATCCACCTGGAATTCTAGATAAACTATGGGCAACATACATGTAAATCAATAGATTATATATTACTCACATATTGTCTTCAGTAGCTGCTTATCAACATATTTTAATATGGCAAAAATGATATCAACTTTAATATTGGATAAACCAAAAGACAATAGAAAGCTAGTCCCCAATAGCCCTATTAAGCTCTTGCTGTAAACTCTTAGAAAGACTACTCTTAACAGGATCAGTTGTACACCTGAAGAACATCTCCCTGTGGAACAAATAGGATTTTGACAAAATTGAAACTGCTGAACCTACCAAGTTATACTGAAGCAGGATTCCAATGAGGCCTTAAAACCAAACTAGTTTTTGTGGACCTGATTGCAATATATGTCAGAGTCTGGAAGGAAGATTTATTATACAAATTACAACTGATCATCATCCCATGTCAAAAGACTATCCATCTTGTTAATAATATGCTGAGCAAAACGACTTTTCAAATAATAATGAGGGGGGAGATTAAATAATGGCCTACCAAAGGGCTCTGTGCTGGCTCCCACATTGCTCAAATTTATGCATATCTTATGCATATCTTTGATGCTAGACATCAAAGGACAGAAATTTGCTTATGCAGATGACCAGGTCCTAGCAGCCCAAAAGAAACATATGGAGGATGGTGACAACTCCCTCATAGAAGACTAAAAGCTCTGGGGAAGTGTTTTTCTGACTGAAGGCACATCCCAAGCATGAACAAAACAGAAACCACCTGTGTTACCACCTTAACAAGCAAAAAAAGTCCCAATGGTATACTTCAATTGCAGCCTGCTGCCTAACCATCCCTTTTGAAAATACCTTGGCATAATGCTGGACCAAATTCTCTCTTACAAGAAATAATGCAGCAAAAATTGATACTAGAAATAGCATACTGTACTTCAGGGAGCCTCTGCTTCTATGCTCAGAACATCAGCATTGGGATTGGTATATTCAAGAGCTGAATATTGCGGCTCTGTCTGGATTAACAGCTGCCATATAAACAAACTGGAAGCCAGAGTAAATGATACAATGTGAATAATAATAATAATAATAATAATAATAATAATAATAATTGTATCACGATCACATTGATTGGAAAGTAAACTGAATTATTGAATGTCCAGAAAAAAATATATCTGACCCAACACAAAAATTAGCAGCTTACAATGCCATCCACCAGTACTTGAAAACTCTGAATAGGATTCACACCTCGCATGGCATTTGTTGAGATTCTCTGTTTAAGTGGGGTAGAGAATCCTCCCCTAAATGTGACTGCGGTGCTCCTCTAGACACTGGATCATATATTGACTAGCCACCATTTGAGAGCTTATACAGAAGATGCAGTGGCTCAGTGGCTAAAACGCTGAGCTTGTTGATTGATAGGTCAGCAGTTCAGCAGTTCGAATCCCTAGTGCCACGTAATGGGGTGAGTTTCTGTTACTTGTCCCAGCTTCTGCCAACCTAGCAGTTCGAAAGCATATAAAAAATGCAAGTAGAAAAATAGGGACCACCTTTGGTGGGAAAGGTTACAGAGTTCCGCGCGCCTTTGGCATTGAGTCATGCCAGCCACATGACCATGGAGACATCTTCTGACAGCGCTGGCTCTTCGGCTCTGAAACAGAGTTGAGCACCATCCCCTAGAGTCGGGAACGACTAGCACATATGTGCAAGGGTTACCTTACCTTTTACAGAAGGAAAACCATATTTTTCTTTCCAACTAACAAATACTGCATTTAATTGGATAAATGGCATAAATATTAATAGATAAAACACTAATTCCATTTTCATGAATCAACATATTTCAAAATATAAACTATAATTTATATATAGCTTATTGAATTCCTCATGCTTTATAAAATTGACTAGTATTATGTCTCCTTTTATATTCCTTTTATATAAGAAAAATTCCTTGTGTGTCCAATCACACTTGGCCAATAAAAAATTCTATTCTATTCTATTCTATTCTATTCTATTCTATTCTATTCTATTCTATTCTATTCTATTCTATTCTATTCTATATATTTTTACTACTGCTTGGGAAACAAGGCCCTGTGTAACTAGAAGCTGGCTTGGATAGATGCAAGCTTCTCAACAGCATGAGAAAAATGCCTGAAGGTAAGCAGCATACAGTAGACCATTGGAACTATTGGGGGATGTGGACAATAGCTCCTTGAAGAATGGTGCAATTACCTTAACATAAGCCCCTAATTTCAGGCTCTTATTTCTTGCTATTGATATCCCCAATGGCCTATTCAATGTATTAGAACTGGATATGATGCAACTTCCAGCAAGTGCAACTAGAAGCTATATTGGATGCTGCAGAACTCCTAACAGCAGGAGAAAAATGTCTAAAGATAAGCAGTATGTGTCAGATCCTCAAGAGTGCTGGCTGGGTGATGGAGCAATCATGCTGTTCCCCATGGTTCACATGACTTGGAGAATGGCAACATTTTTGCATGGCAGCAGCAAAGCACGTGTGCGATGCGAACCCGTGGTAAAATTGGTTAGAACCCACCGCTGTTTGGTAACATGCAATATTTAATTGAAAGCTTTTTAAAAAAATTTGATAAAATGATAATGGCTGTGGAATTCAGGTGCAAGTAGCTCTGGATAAATTAGATTCACACAAGAAATGTGATTTGAAAGAACAGATCTATTGAAAAGAAATATGGACTGTACAGACTTAGAACTAACAGAGTTGATTGCTGAAATTCAAGCCTGCACTTTTTTACAACAGCAGCAACCTAACTGAGTGGAGAAGTGATAAATTGGTTTTCCCTAGGACTGAAGGACACTGGGGAATAGTTTTATCACATTTAACTGCAAACAATTTCATCTGGATTTTTTGGGTCAGAAGATAGGCCAACTTTGGAGTTTTTTTATTATATTTAACCAAACAGCAATTGATAACACTTTGTATTAAAAAAACAAACATGAATATTTGATCCAGGACAAATTGCTGTTAACTCTTGGAAAGATTTGGAATAGATAAGATGCTATGGTAAATTTTCAGTGAGTTCATTACAATAAGTTTGTTAACATAGAGTTTTGAAAATTGAGTCCTTCCTTTTTATTATTATTATTCTTGTTAACTATGTTGTCATTAATATAACATGATAGGTTAATAATTTGCAAATATATTTAGTAATTAAAACATTTTGGGCCTGTTTTGCAAGGGGTGGGAAACTAATAGTCAAACTAATATTAATCAGTATTCAACTAAGGATATAATATGTGCAAATGTGTTAGTTTTCTTAATGTCTTGTTTGTTTTGTGTTTATTTTATTTTTTGTAGTTTTGTATTTTAGCTTTCTTTGAATAAAATAACAATGGAACCAAAAGTAAAAAAAGATAGGCAGGCTTGGGGACCCAGGCAACATACCTTAGTGACATTGGCAGGGCTGAAATCAAATTTCCCAAACCAGAGGCAATCTGGGCTGCTAAACTGAATGTCCTCTTCATACGAAGTCTTCTTAATGTTTAATATACAGAACAATTAACTCCCTCAATAAGGACAAATTTTTAAATGTTTAGATATGAGGTGCAACTACCGCCCCTTAATTTGTATTTCCTTGACTCCTGGCAAATATATGGACAAGTTTACATAGTGTTCTGGACACCACTTGTTGAAGTAGTTTGCCACTGACTTTTTCCCAGAGCTGATACTAGCCCAAAGTTACCCATCTGGTTTCTTATGCTTGAGGCAAGACTAGAATTCACATCTTCCCACTTCTATTTCAATGCCTTGATCACTTATTTGTTTTAATTATCTACATACAGTTTTTGAGAAGTTTAATACCTTTAATGTATGTATGTATGTATGTATATATGTATGTATGTATAAAATGCAGACATATGCCCACAGCATAGAACAATCTTCCTGAAGTCTGATTCTGTGAAACTTGATTCCCAGGGAGTATCTCTTAAGAGAGGGATGACAAAAACAGTGTTCCGAAGAATTCTGGTGGCCACCTACCAGGGGTGGGTTCTAATTTTTTTTTACTACCGGTTCTGTGGGCGTGGCTTGATGGTCCTGTGACAGTGGGTGTGGCTTGATGGTCATATGACTGGGCAGGCATGGCCAACTCAATGTCTCTCATGTCAAGGGGTACCTCGCCTGGCCCCTCCCCTCCCAGCCATTCCTTGTCACACCCAGCCTCAACATATCTATAGTTCTGCAAAAATGTTGTTCACCTTTTTTCAACTTTATTATCTACATACTATAGATCAGGGGTCTCCAAACCTGGCCACTTTAAAACTTATGGACTTCAACTCCCAGAATTCCTCAGCTAGCTTTGCTGTCTTAAAGTCTTAAAGTGGCCAAGGTTAGAGACCTCTGCTATAGATGCACTTTCATGGACCACTGAAAGGAGGAAATGGCTCACATGCTTTGCCCAAGGGTGTGATAGGCAACAGGCTTTTAAGGGGCTGCTAGAAATAGGGGGGGGGGCAAAGTATTTTCCAAAGCACCAGAAGGCAAAACAAAAAGCAATGGATGGAAACTCAACAAAGAGAGAAGCAACCTAAAACTAAGGACAAACTTCCTGACAGTGTGAACCTATACAGGTTTCAGTCATAATTTCACATATAAAATAGCCATTCATGTAATACAACCTGCATATTGTTCAAAACAATCATTAGTATTATGGCTGATGTTTGACAGCAAGCCTAAAAACCCTATTCCCTCCCCACTCCAGGGGAAGGTTACTTCAAAATCCCCATTTCCTCCCCACCCCACTAATCTGTTCTGGGAAGGAATCAAACTCCCCGCTCTTCATTTCCCAAATAAAATATCCCAGATAATTAAGGAATAATCAAGCTGCTAGCAAGGAACCTGTCTGGAATTCCACATTCCTGCCAGCTGCATAAAGAAAACTTTGTAAGCAGAAAACAGTGTGCTTAGAGATCATAGAAAGTGGAAGCCTGAACTTCGGCTCCATTTACAAGCAGGCAGAAAACTCATTCAAGACAGGATACTTCACAATGGAAATCACCCAAACCTTTTTAGAAACACAAAGCCCATGTTGCACAAACCCCAAAACTTCAAAAACATTGAACCATATAAGAATTCCTCCTCTTATCCAATTTGTTGTTCAGCTGACCCAGAAAGGAGCTTCCAGCTCTGTCAATTTAAAATGACAGCGTTTCCCCCCCCACTTCTTCTTTGCCAAGTGATCTCCTGGCTGAGAAGCGAGCCGTTCAGTTGGGAAACTTCTTGGCTTCTCAATTTAAAGGGACGGTGTCTTGTTTTTTTTTTTCCTTTTCTTTGACAAGTGAGTCTTGATTTTTTCCTTCTAGCCGATCAGCTGGGAGTTGGGAGGCAGCAATAGATTGGGGGCGGGGCCAGGCAGAATTTTTACTACCAGTTCTACAAACTACTCAAAATGTTAACTACCAGTTCTTGGGAAACTGGGGAGAACCGGTAGCAACCCACTACTGCCACCTACAGTTAACAACAACACCACTAATCTGAACTAAGGAGTATCAATTCAGGAAAAATTAGAATGCAAGTGAAGAAAAACTGACGCTGAATATGATCAAATAAAACTTGAAGCCCCTTATCACCCCTTTCCAAACAGAGCTTTTCCAAGTGGTAAGAGGCCTGTTTTAATCTGGCCTGAAGAAAGCTATAGTTGTACAGCATTAGTTTCTCATGTTTTTGAGAAATTTGTGATAAAGTTGCTTGAATTTGCATAACAGTCTGCAGGTAATGCATTTATAGAAGTGGAATTACAGAAATGTCCTTCCTGTCATACTGGATGAGTTTCAGTTTTTAAGGGCTGAGGAGGGACAAGGTACTTGGATGTGTTTTTTCTACCATCTGTGTGCTTTATTGTTGTTTTTTCTTGGCTTATAAAATCTAGTAGGAAGGGATTTCAGGTTGGGTCCAGCATGACATAAGATAGGGAAGGAGGGAGGGAGTCAGAGCAATTGCAGCTTCTTTAAAAGACACAATGATCAGAAATTAAATCTGGAACCAGACCAGTGGCCAATATTCCCTTCCTAGGTAAGCAGTTTGAACATTGGCATGTTATCTATTCTAGATTTGCTTAGATGAAACTAATTTTATAGATTTATTTCTGTCTGATTTCAGGCCTCAGTATGGAATAGTATTTTGGCTATCTTACAGAATACTGTCTGCCAGGAAAAAGAGGAAGGGCAACTCTGTTGAACCTTTTAGACCTCTCCAGCAGCTTCCAGTACCATCAATGATAATATTCTCCTAAACAGGTTGTCAGTGTTAAGATGTGGAGGCACTATACTACACTGCTCCCACTCCTATTTGGATAGGATACATTAGATTTATGGGCTCCATTTTATCCCATATGACTTTTTACATTTAGCTTAAATAGTTGGCAGAAGTTATCCAGGTATGTGAGCTGAGATGTCAGCAATATACAGAAGATGTCCAGGACTACCATCAAATGAAGGAAATCAGGAATCCAGGCAGTTCAAATGAATGTAGGTTTATTGCATGCTAATGCTCTCAAAAATCTGAATTTCTAATGGCCAAAGCAAATTGGTGAAAGTTAAGAGTCAATGGAATTCAATGTGGGCTGGACTTAGATGTCTTGTGTGTGCAAAGGAATTCGACGCACTAACCCTAACCCCAACCCCTGCTTCAGGCTCTGCTTGCTCATCTCCTACAGCTACTTTTCCGTTTCATCTACTATGGGTGAAACAGTTGGTGTTCTGAACCAAGCTTGGACAGGATAATGGATTAGACTGAAACTCAATCCAGACAAAACAAGACAAATATTGTTTGTTGGTAAGTATCTGTATAGCTGAGTGGTGCCCTGCCTGTTCAAGAGAGATCTGCACTCACCTTAAAGGAGAAGGTTTACAGTTCGGAAATGTTCCTATATCCATCCTTGTCACTATAAACCCAAGTCACAAGGTGCTTTTCACTAACTGTGATAATACCTTACAAGGTAGACCAAGAAGCAGATGCCAGTTTGGTTACAGTTATAGAATCTTGCAGGCCTGATGTGTTTCTCCTCCTCTTCATATTAATGTCTGTTTAAATGTTTTCAGATCCATAATCCATCTGGGTTTTTGCAATGTTCATCTGCCTATTGCCTAATAACAGATTTTCCCTCTCTCCATCAAGGTCATCTTCTTTACTCTCTACACTTGGACAGAGACAACCTTGCAACAGTTTATTCATGCTCCAATAATTTCCTGGTCAATTTATTGCAATATGCTGTATGTGGGACAACCTTTGAAAATGGTCTGGAAACTTCAGTTAATTCAAAACAGAGGCAGCTAGATTGACAGATACCAATATATTATGTCGGTACTTTGCCATCTGCATTGTGTACCAATCAGTTTCTGTATCCAATTCTCAAGAATATCTTGAAACAGAGAGTAATGATTTTAATTTGCTATGCCTCAATATTTTTTTCAAGAAGTCTAAACACAAATATAGAACCACTATCTCCTGATTTATAATCTATTTTATTATAATTTATTATGATTATAATAATCTTATAGGATGAATATTTAAAATAATAATAATTTTTAGGATTAAAATAATCTTATAAAATAATAATCTTATAAAATGAATATTTTGATAACCCTTTCACAGTAGTAGAAGACACAATCTGTGTATACCAACCTTCTGCCTTAATGATCATCACATTTTGCTCCAGGTCAATTAAAGGTTGTATAAGACATAGCCGTGGTTCCTGCTTCTGAGTAATGCAAACTCCATTCTGATTTGTAACCATCCAGTTACGATCATACAACAAGCCTTGGTTTCCAATAGGCCACTGCATAACCTGAAGAAGGTAAAGGAAAACAGAACTGTTATTTACTCAACAGACATTGAATAACATTTAAAAAAAACTGGCATATATGTGTATTTCTTTTCAGCTCATTACAACAGTAAGGTATGTATATTGTCTTATATACATAGCACACTTTAAGGCAGTTCAACTTCTTTCTTCAGTTGCAGGCTTCTTTCTGAGTGCATAGTCAAATTTCAACTTTCTGCAATTTAGAATTTGGAAACAAGAAAACTATATAGCAAATTTAAAAGATTTGCTAAACCATTTAATCTAAAAAAGGTTGTTGTTTTTTTAAAGAAGCATTTCTACTCCAATGTCTGTATATTAATGCTATAATCTCACCAACGTCATATCACTATCCTACACTTTCCAATTCAATTCAATTCAATTGTAAAGTTCTTGGAAGATACTATTAAGCTTGGTTTGATGGCCAATAAAAAGTTGCATTCTAGTGCTTTAGCAATCTAAAACAAGTTCTGGTTTAATTTTGAAGCAGCTATCCCTTATTGGAATGTTTAAAAAAATGAAACAGAATTCCTATTCGTTTTTTCCTCACAGAGAAAAAAGCAAAATAATCCTATACCGAATGTTAAAAACATTAACTAAAAGAAAAATAACAATGTGGGACATTTCAGGTGTATGGACCTCACTTTTCAACAGTCCTGGAAGCAAGGTGATTGGTAAGAGTGGTATACGGAAAGCAACAGTTCTCATCTCATTATTTGTCTCATCTCTTTCTGCTGGGCTTCTGCTTACTCTAATGCATTCCTAATGGTTTCATTTTTTAAAAAAACGTTGAATAAAGAAGTCATAGGCTATTCATACATTCCTGGGAGAGAAAAAAGCAAGTTTTCTAATACTATAACTAGTGTCAATAGTGAGGCATGGGTAAGTAAGGTTCCAATGCGATAAACGTAAGTTAGACAGGGATATTTTGAATTCTCTTTGTAACAATGAATATCTTAGTATAATTTTAATTATATTTAATGTATAATGTATACATTAACATGATTCTGAAATAAACTTTCTATTGACTAATTTCTCTTGGCCTAATTTAAGTAATCATGCAAATTGCAGAAATTGCATTTTAAACAGAAGCTTACATATTTTGCTATCTATTACATCACTTTTATGTAAACACTCCAAGACTATACTCTGGAATCTATACACAATTAAAAAAAATATTCTGGCAAAATTATAATTGCCAAAAGAAGGCAAAAAACCCCCATTTCTATACTGATTTTTTTTTAAATCAGCAGCAAAAAGCTTAATTTCAGGTTATCTTTATTTGTTACATATTATTTGTTGAAGATTCTAATCCAATAAATGTCTGAGTGTAAATACTTTTATTAAATTGGGCAATTTTTAGAAACTTGTATAGCATTGAATTGGTTATATCACTAGCCATTTGAAGATTCAAAATGTTTTCAATGTTTATGTCTCTGAATTACTAAAAAAAATTGTATAGGAAAATACTTTAACTGAAGGCGAATCATTGTTTTAACCTCAATTTTTATTAACTTTTAAATTACAGATGCCTTTAAGCATCAAGTTGATGTAAATATATCTTCTAAAGTGTAAAAAGCCTGGATTTTCACAACATCTCCTTGGAACTGAAATTGTTTGCCTAAGGTACTGAGAAAAATTTAGTATAAGTTCAAGACAATGGTAGATAGAAGAGAGGGGCATAGAACTACTGGAAGAGAAGCAAAGAATTCTTGTCCTAGTCATAATAATGTTGACGACCTATAGGGTGACTAGATCATCACAAGGAAGAAAACCGACATGCATGAGGCAGCAAGTCATTGAGTCCTCTCCTCAGTCCAGCAAGGAGGAGAAAATTCTGACCAACCCTGAAAAGGGTCCGGTCTTCTATGACAGCAACAATGAGAAAGAAGACAACCCGATGGTAAGTGGCACCATCATCCCCATGATGGCCCGGGTGGAGATCGTGGTGCCTTCCTTGGGGGCAAGGGGGGGCCATCATGGCATAGATGACCTCTTGTAGAGAACAAGAAATGGCCTGGACTGAGATAGGAAAGAACTGTTACGAAGGCAAAGAAGGCTAAAAGATTCTTTAAGTCTCAGGAATCAAGATAATATTCAGAAGCAGATCAGGAAAATGCTCCCAATTCACTGAGATATCAGGAGAGGAGACAAAGCATAATCGGGCTTGCAAGATTCTGTAATTGTAGCCTAACTCAATAAAATATCTTACTATGGAGTTGATTTTTGTGGTATGGGCTATCTAGTGGCAGTGACAAACAAGAAGTGATACTATTATTTTATAGTGCATTGGTCAAACCATACTTGTGTTCATATTGCGTTCAGTTCTTGCTGCTACAATACAAAAAACCCCAGCAAAGAATGGGAAAGATTGTAGAGAAGAACAATAAGGGAGTTAAGAGCTTTGGAAATTAAATCCTATGAAGACTGGTTAAAGGAACTTGTTATGTGTTGCCTAAAGAAGACTAAAGCAAGACATGATGGCATCTTCCAATATATGATATTATAAGGGCAGAAGGTTCTTCATAGCATCTAAGCATATGACAAGAATTAGTGGGTGGAAACTTAACAGAGAGAGATTAAAACTCTGGATCTACAGGGGAAATTCTTGAATGTGAGAACATTTAAGGAATGTTAACCTGCTTATTTAGTGAAGTCACGGGGAAGTCCTCACTGGAGGTTTTCAAGAAAAGATTGGACAGCCATTAGTCAGAGATGATATGAGGATTGGCCAGGCTGCTGGACTAAATGACCTCTGATATTTTCCGATCCCACAATTCTATGATCACACCTCAGTCTAAATCAACAGCAACAGGTATGACATCACTATTGTAGTACTAACTAGACTAAAAAAAAGTTTTAAAAAAAGCAGTTCAAAAATAACAGTCCAATTGGAAGGATCAGTCTGAACACTACAAATCAAGACCTTTTTAAAGCTAAAAACCAACTGTCATAATATATGTTTTACATAATGTAGGTAGCCCTTGACTTACAATTACAATTGAACCTATTGTGTCTGTTGCTAAGTAAGACAGTTGTTAAGTGAGTTTTGCCCCATTTTGTGACATTTCTTGCCACAGTTGTTAAGTGAATCATTGCAGATATTAAGTTAGTAACATGGTGGCTAAATGAATCATTTTGTTTGTCAAAGGGTGGTCACATAGCATAGGACACTGCAACTGTCATAAAATTCCAGTTGCTAAACATCCCAATTTTGATTATGTGGCCATGGGGATGCTGCAAGTGTTATAAGAATGAAAAACGATCGTTAAGTCTATTTTTTTAGAGTTGTAACTTCAAATGATCACTAAACAAATGGTTGTAAGTCAAGGACTACCTGTATTTACAGTTCTCAAAAAAAAAACCCATTCTGGGAATGGAATTGTTTGGCATATACCACAATGGCTTTGCTGTTATTTTATTTTATTTTATTTTATTTTATTTTATTTTATTTTAGTTTAGTTTAGTTTAGTTTAGTTTAGTTTAGTTTAGTTTAGTTTAGTTTAGTTTAGTTTAGTTTAGTTTAGTTTAGTTTAGTTCAGTTCAGTTCAGTTCAGTTCAGTTCAGTTCAGTTCAGTTCAGTTTAGTTATGTTGTTTTATTTATTGTTTTATTTTATTCACACGATAATCCTGTAAAATAAGTTGGGAGAGAGAGATTTACTGGCCCAAGGTTATCCAGTGAATTCCATAGCTAATTGCTGACTTGATGCTGGGTTCTAGACTAGTATTTTCATCATCAAAACAATAGTGGCATACAATGTGTTAATTTTCAAATAATTTCCAAATAGTTACAGTCCTGTGAAAAAGAAAGTACACCCTCTTTGAGTTCTATGATTTTATGTATCAGGACATAGTAAAAATAATTTTGCCTTTAGCAGTTCTTAAAAATGGGTGAATACAACCTCAGATGAACAACACATGACATGTTAGACTATGTCATCATTTATTTTACAAAAGAAAGCCAAAATGGAGAAACTATGTGTGAAAAATTAAATACACTTTATGATAGCTTGTAGAGCCACCTTTAGCAGCAATAACTTGAAATAATCCTCATCAATCCATTGTTGTGGAAGAAGTTTGACTCACTCTTGTTTACAACATTGCTTCAGTTCATTGAGATTTTTGGGCATTTGTTTATGCACAGCTCTTTACTATAGCATTTCAATTGGGCTGAAGTCTGGGCTTTGACTTGACCATTGAAACACCTTGACTCTTTTCTTTATTAGCCATTCTATTGTAGATTAGATCATTGTCCTATTGCATGACCCACTATTGGCCAAGCTTATCTATCAGACAAATGGCCTCACATTCATTACAACATGTATGCATAATAATACTATCTTTCAACCTCGAATCTTTCCATTTAATTCTTTAATTTATTCTATTTAATCAGGCCATCCTTACTAATCCTGGTATAATATATATATTGTATTAAAATCTAATTCTCTTACTTCATCCTAATAACAATCACCATATTATTTAAACATACATATTAAATCCATCTTTCAACCTCTAATCTTCCATCTATTTATTACTTTTATAATATGTATATCTTTATTTCTACTTCTATTCTAACTTTTAATAAGGCCCCCATTATATTAAAGAAAGAAGGGGGGGAACCAAGAAATAATATTTCCTTTCTATCCATCATCTCTTGCCTATTTTAATATTTCCATTTTTATTTGTTTTTTAGCTTGCCTCCCATACTTTTCTCTAGGATCTTTGTCTCTTTCTACCTCTGCATTTTTACTGTTTAGTCTAAGTATTCCTCCCATCTCTATCCTCTTATGCTGCCAAGCTTCCAGGGTATCTGCCCAAACCCTATCTCTTTTTCAATGGTATCTTCCCATTCCATCTTTAAATCCCTTAAAGATACTTCCCCCCTGATTTGTTTCATTATGGTGTTTATTATCTTCTCTTCTTGTTTTGCTTGTTGATTTATCTGTTCTGTTTTTTCCTCCATTCTCTCTGTTGTCTCCTCCTTCTCCTGGGCATCTTGGTCTTTATTCATTGTCCCTTGTAGAGTATTTTCTATTTTCCCATCTATGTTTTGCATTAAATTGTTAATCTCCCTAAAGTTCTTTGTCAGAGTCCTTAATGCTTTTGAACATCAACAATATTTCTTTTGCACTTCCACTCATTTCCCCCATATGGAGCATCTAGTCTTATTTTAATAAGGACCACTTTTACTCAATAGTTCAACAACCATAGGTTCAGGCCTAAAGTTGCTCTTCAAAGAATACTGCAGTCAGAGTTCTTTTATATCACAGGGTTATTCAATCAGACGTTCAGGAAACTCTCCAAATATCTCCTTATGTCCCCTCTATAAGTTTAATAGCATTTAAAAATTGCTTTACTTAGGTATCTTCCTTGTTCTCACTGTTGAACCTCCCATATTCATAAGGTAGATAAGTATAGAACAGTAAATATCACCACAGTTCTCCAAATAAATGTTGCTTACTTTTCTAATCAAAAATTTTCCCAGGATTGTAAAATATGATATATTTTCCTTCGTCAGCAGAGGGCGGTCTCAGCTTAGATTTCAGCATTGTTTCAGTTCTAAGAGCTATTAAATCCAACTTAAATTCAATTTATAAGAAGAAAGTTATCTATTATTAATTATTAAAATATTAAATTATTAATTATTAAAATAGATAGGTCCAGCATTATGAAATGCCTTTCCAAAATAATGCCTGCCCAATTTAGCCATTCAATTTTATGTGCTTTGAAATTTTTAACTTTTCCTCTCTTTGTTCTTTTCTTTCAATTCTGTAGTTTTTCTCTATGTGATTATTTGCCGCTTTAATAAATAGTTAAGAATCTCTTTCGGATTTTTTCCCCCCTTTTCTTTTTAAAGTTAGATTTTGAGTAAAAAAGAAATCATCTTACCCAGCTCTATTCATTGTTCATTTACACCGCTCCTGCACTTTCTTTGTTGCCTCGGCTATCCCAGCTTTTGGCTGCCTCTTCTCCTCATCATGAAGGAGAGGGAGGGGGGAACCCTGGAACAAGCAGGAGAGATTGCGACTCTCCGCAACTTGCAGGGTACCCCTCTTTTCTTCACCACCTCTCAAAGGTGGTTTTAGCTCCTTTCAGAGACTTCTAATGTGGAGAACTTGGCGTTCTCCATGGGCACACGGAGACCTGCTTTTCACGTCCGATATCGCCATGACATCAGCCTAAATCACCAAACAAGCCATACTTGTTCAGTCTTTTTCTAAATATACTGTCATGAACTTTAACATTTAACATGCTAACTAAGGCCTGTAGAGTCTGAAATGTAACTCTTGGGTTTTGTTTTATTTTTTTTGCAATTTCTTTGAGCATTGCATGATCTCATCTTGGGGTACATTTGCTAGGATGTTCACTTCTGGGAAGACTGGAAACTGTCTTGAATGTTTTCCACTTATGAATAATCTTCCTCACAGTAGAATGATGGACTTTAAATTGTTTGTAAATGGCCTTATAACCCTTCCCACATTAATGGGCAGCAATAACTGCTTCTCTAAGATCATTGCTGATATCTTTACTCTTTAGCACTGTATTAATGCACATTCAATGCTAGAGACCAGCAAACTCCTAAAACTTTGGCTTTTATAAAGGTAGTCACATTTGTTGATGATCAGTTGATCGAGGAACTTGATTAGCAGCACCTGGCTACTTAACCTCTTCAACCTATGGAAATAGTAACGATGTACTTAGTTTTTCACACATGGCTTCTCTATTTTGGCTTTCTTTTCATAAAATAAATGATGACATACTGTATTATGTCATATGTGGTTGTTCATCTGAGGTTCTATTTACTTACTTTTTACTATGTTCTGAAACATAAAACCACAGAACTCAAAGCGAGTGTATTTTCTTTTTCACATAATTATATACGCTATTTCCATTCTTTTCATGACTTAAACCAGAATAAATAGATATATGGAATACTTGTTTAGTTTTACAGATAGTCCTTGACTTAAGAACATAATTGGGACCAGAATTTTGGTCACTAAGTGATGCATCATTAAACAAGACATCATATGATTAGATCCATTTTTATGACAATTTTTCACTACACAAATTGTGTCGTTGATATGGGAATCTGGCTACCTCAATTGAAGTTGCTTGTCAGAAACTGGCTGGAAAGGTCACAAATCATGATCATAGGACACTACAACTTGGTTGTAAATGCGAACCAGTTGCCAAGCACCTGAACTGTGATCATGTGTCCATCAGGTACGAGTCATAATTTTTAGGATAGGGTATAAATCACTTTTTCCAAAATTGACTAGAAATAAGAAAAAATGAAATATACAGAACATCAATAGGTTTCTCAAAATAACATATTTCAGGGCTAAGAGCCACACTTAGCCTTTATTGATACACTGGGAAGTATTGTATATGAAAAAAGGAGGTGGAGATAAAAATAAACTTAACATAAAATAATAAATTATTTTCCACATATTTCATTAATTACCCCTTTCTCCTATTCAAATTGTAATTTAATTCTTACTTTCAAATTTATTTTCAGAGGATCCATACTTCTTGATCCACACCACAAGGTTTTTAACATGCATCTTTTTATGTATTTTCTTATTTTTGTATTTATTTGTTATAATATCTCTTTAAAAACTCTCCGGCTTTCATATTGCCCATGACCGTAAAATATTACTGAAACCATTTACCTCAAATGCAGCACATGATTTGATTGGGTACAGGAAAATATTGGTGATTGTAATTGTCTTGTTACCATTTGGCACTTCTACTGAATTAGTAAAAACTTCAGATATGTTGATTTCTGCACAACTTTCAGTCAAATGCACATTTCCTTCTGGTATCACTGATGCATAATGGTGACTTAGCTGTAAATTCTTGATTATCCTTTCCAAATGCTGTTCAGTTGCATTCTTCTCATCATGAGTGTTGCTATTCCATCTGGGAAATGAGGCAATCTTTGGAACGATCTCTGTCTGGAGTGGACATTTTACTAAATTGAAAGCAGATAATCTAATACTTATAATGAATTTCAGAAAGGCTTGGACATCTTCAAATGTAGACATATAGCCAAATGAAATTCTCACAGACCCCGTGGGATGTCCATCAATTATATCTATGTCATCTCCACACACATGACCAGCCTATTTAGGAACAAAATATAAAGATATTTTGTAAATGTTATTAAAGTATATTTTATAAGTTAGAGCATAGAGATTCTCTATAAACATAGTCTAAATGCTTTAATGACATAGTTGATTTGGTGATCTCTCTTCCAGAATAAGAACCATCCATCTTTACCTAATTTTCTATAGAATTGCATTCCTGATTATTCATGATCTATGACATAACCTTCACAGAGACAGGAGATTATAGAAGTTTGGACAGTTGTGAATATTTGTTCATAAATAATAGAAGAAGACAGAAAAGGATCAGTATATACAGATCAGTATGGAAAATTCATTTCTGGAAGTTGCAGGAACGTTGGAATTAATTAACTATGAAATACTGGTGTTCTTAATCTTAAGAAGAACTGAAGCTAAATTTAGAAAAATGCATATGTAAGATTTCAGAAAAGGAAAATTTAATAATCTCACAACAATGACAAAATAAGTTTATGTAGTGATAACATATATCAGTGATAATATAGAATACATTTACAATTCCGTGTCAGGACAAATTAATGAGAAACATACTGGGTCAACAATAATTTCAGCCAAGTATACACTGATGGTTTTACTTCAACTGAATCAAGGTGTTTTATCATAAACCTTGCTTAACATTAAAATCACTCTTGGTACCTATATTTCTCAATATTTTTTATTAATCATTTAAATGAGAGTGCAGATGATACAAACATTAAGTGGGGAAGTTAGTAATTTAGAAGAAGTAACATTACACAAATTTGATAACTTAAAAAGAAACAGATTAAAATAATTTGAGACGCAAAACTTAAACATAGAAGTATAAGATATAGCATAGCTGGATACTTTAAAAATGGATGAAGACTATCGCCTGACATAGTGTAAGCCGCCCTGAGTCTTCGGAGAAGGGCGGGATATAAATGCAAATTAAAAAAAATCATTATAACTATAAGCCATTTGAAAGACAAACCAGTTTGCTAGAGAGATTAAGGCTCCTTATCCTTGGATAAAAAGACAACTAAACAGCTATTTGTCAAGGGTGGTTTTATTTGGTTTCCTGCCCTGGTCTCTTCCAACTTATAATTCTATGGATTTGTTATTAGATTTTTAAGATATAAAAAAAAAATTGGATCAAGATAAATCACTTCAGAATTCTTTCCATGTTTAACATACTTGCTAATTAATGGATCAGATGCAAAATGATTCTAATTATTTTAGCGGTAGAACTGCTACATTGAACATATACATATACATACCTGTAGGTTCTTTTTGATGTCATCATGGCTTATCCCCAAGTACTGCTGACAACCTCCAGTATTACAGAAACAGCCTGTGCGCAAATGGATGTTGTAGAGCCCAGCCAGTTTGTCCACCTTGTTTCAAGAGGTTTCCCCACCCCCGAAAAGAAAAAGATTCTTAACACAGTAACAAATATTGTTTTCTATCATTAGAATATTCATGAAATATGAACAAAACACGGTAATTCTAAATAGATTTTATAACTGGAGAGGATATAAGTGTGAATACAAGAGTAGAAACGAGAAATATGTTTTTAAATAGTAAAATATACTATCATTATCACCATCACCACCACCACTACACACAACACACACAAAGATAGCATGTAAAGAATGAATAATGAGGAAAAACACTAGATATACATTATGATAATTAAAATAAATTAGTATAGCAAGAAAGAAGAGGAGGGAGGGGGAGAAAGAGGAGGATAATAAATAGAAAATAAAAGAGAAAAAAACCATATAATAGTCATTGGCATACAATAAAATTAATAATTTAATCATTTAGCAAGATTGCATAAAAGCATATTGCAGTGGTGAAATCCTCCATGGTTTGTCACTGGTTCGCTGCCCACTCATGCACAGTGCGCACCATAAGCGTGCTTCACATGGAAAAAGGAGGCTTATGAAGGTAAGTAGAACAGCAAGGGGGGGGAACAGCTGTGCTGTGCGATTTTGATTCGCTAGAAAGAAGATTTCCTCCTTTCTAGAGAATATAAATGGTGCGACACAGCTGATCGTCAGAAATACCAGTTCACTCGAATCAGTAGCATTTCACTCCGGTATATTGCTTCATTTTTGTATTTTTAGAAAGACTTTTCAAAACAAGGCAATATGAATTAGGACAACACGTTGCTGAGGTGCCTAACTGACAACTAAAACGTAGAGCCAGAAACTAGAGGGTCAGCTACATTTCTTACTAATAAGGATGAAATAATTGAAGGAGTGGTGGTTGTAGAAATTATGGGAGAAAGTGATCATGTCATACTAGAATTCAATATAATACAGGTAAGGTAACTGAATAAAGTCAAACAAATGTTTTAGACTTTAAGAGAGCTAACTTTCAGATCAGGAGGAACTGAAAACAAGACAAGAAGTAAAAGAAGAGGCTACAGACATTGACTGGTGGCCATATATGCAGATACAATCCAGATACAGGTCAGATTTAGAACAGTATGGATTTAAAAAAGAAACACATAAAGTAGACAAGATCCTTCAAGGCACAGAGGACAAATTGATTAAAAAAATATAATTATTTATTGAGATACAAAATGGAGGAGAAGGTAGTCAAGAAAATACGATAATTTGGGCCAAAAATTTGAGCTACAACACTGAATGGGAGAAATTATGGAATAAAAATTACAAACTGACAATGTCTGTAGCCTACAACGAAAATATGTATAAAATATTTTATAGATGACACCTTTCACTGGCAAGACTGGCCAAAATGTTCCCAATACCCCATCAACCTGCTGGAAATGAAAACAAAATCAGGGAACATACTACCACGTGTGGTGGACGTTACCCAAGGCAAAACAATATTGGAGTAAAATTAGAATATATTTAAAATAGATAACCAGACAGTTTATAGAAATGAAGCCAGGAATACTTCCAGGAAAATATGACAAAAATACAATATTTAATTATACATATTATAACAGTGGCAAGAATAATATATGCACAAAATTGGAAAAACAATAATACACCAATGGAAGAAAATTTGATTAGAAAAGTTTTGGAATGCGCAGAGATGGACAAGCTCACAAAGGAAATACAAGAAAAGGAGGAAACAGAATACTACATGGTATGGATAGTTAGAAGAGAGGTATAAAGGGCAAATAAAGAGTAAATGAGGAAGATATAGGAGTTGAAATGTAATAACAAACAAATGGAAATGGAACCAACACAGAATCTATGATTGAAATTGAGTACAATGTTATCTTTATGTATATAAATCAATATTAGAATCATATGTATAAATGATAATTTGAAGTAAGGGAGAAAAATAGATATGTAAGAAATGTTTACTGATGTGAAAATGTTGAAAAGAAGGAAATTGTAAAAATTTATTTTTTAAAAAAAACCTGTTTAATAAAAAAAAATTTTAAAAAAGAGAAAGAGAGAGAGAGAGAGAGCTGACTTAAACAAACTAAAAGAGGAACCAGGAAGGATTCTTTAGATAGAAATCCTAAAGGGGTAAAAAGTTCTGGATACTTGGAAAACTTTGAAAAACGAGATAATTAAGGCCCAACCAAAACTATATCACAGAGAGAGAAAAAACAACAACCTCCAGATGAATCATTACATAAAGAGCTCTCTGACACACTAAGGGACAAAATAGGTAACTATAAAAATTAGAAAGGAGTATATATGGTAACTAAAACTAAATATCAACAAATAGTTTAAATATGCATGGATAGAGTCAAGAAGGCTAAGGCTCAGAATGAACTAAGACTTGGCATTGCAACAAATGCCAAAACTAAGCAAAAAAACCCACCTTCTTTTAACATGTAAGGAAGAAAAAATAAGTCAAGGAAATGGAAATGGAAAGGCCACTAATGGGAGAAGATGGCAAGAAGGTGATGGGCAGCAGGGAGAAAACTGAACTGATGTATTTATTCTTTGCATCTGTCTTTACACAAAAGGAAAAAATAGTTCTACCCAGCAAAAATAGCACCAAGGGAGACAGAACAGGAATGAAGGTCAAAATAGGTAAGAAATTGCTATAAAAACACATATCCATTCTAGATGAGTTCAAATTGCAGTTTACATCCCAGGGTTCTGAAGGTGATAACAGATGTGATCTTGGAAACACTTCAGAGTTCCTGGAGCAGGGGGAACTGCAAGAGGACTGCAAACGAGCTGATGTGGTGTTAATCTTCAAAAAGGAGAAAAGGTGGATCTAGGAAACAATAGACCAATCAGCTTGACATCAATATCTGGAAAAATCTTGGAAACGATAATCAAGCAATGGATTTGTGAGCACTAAACATGAACAAGGTGATTACTAGAAGCCAACATGAATTTGTTAAAAACAGATCATGACAGGCAAACCTTATTGCATTCTTTGATAAAGTGGCTAAATTTATCAATTTAGGGAATCAGGGAAATGCTGTGGTTATAGCATATTTGAACTTCAGTAAGGTTTCTTGGTAAGATAGAACAATGTGTGATAAAGTTACATCACCAGATGGATTTATAGTTGGCTGACCAACTGCACCTCAGCATGAAGTCCCTAATGGAATTACATCTACATGGAGAGAAGCATGCAATGAGGTTCTTCAAGGTTCTGTCTTGTGTCCAGTGCTCTTCAAACTCTTCATAAATGACTTAGATCAGTGGTTTTCAGCCTTTTCTTCACATGGACTTCTTTAAATATCTTCTGGGCCCTGGACCCTGGCTGCAGACATCCCCCAAGACTTAATTCAAGATTTAAATTACAACATTTCTTCAAGCTTTTGTGGATCCTTTATGACAGGGATGTCAAACTCAGGGCCCAAGGGCCAGATCTGGCCCACGGGATGCTTAAGATCTGGCCCGTGGGGCCACCCTGGAAACAGCAAAGGACCGGCCCATGGTGCCTCTGCCAGCAAAAAAGGGAGCTCGGGAGGCTGTGGGTGGCTCTCCGAGCTCTGTTTTCGCTGGCAGAGGGTTGCAGGAGGCTGTCACAGGTAAAAACAGACCTCGGGGGTCTGTTTTCACTGCAGAGCGCTCAGGTTGCCACAGGTGCCCCCGACAAAAGTGAAGTTGAGCTGGCCATGCCCACCCTGGCCATGCCTTCCCAAGGTCAAACACAATCCTGATGTGGCCCTCAATGAAATTGAGTTTGACACCTCTGCCTTATGATGACATTGTGCCACCTCCAGTACAGGTTGAGAACCGCTGATGTAGATGAAGGTCAACTCATCCAGCAGCTCTGAGGATAAACCCTCATGTAAGAAATCACTTCATCTCAACACAAATGTGTAAAACTAACAATGAAAGCCTCCTTGAATGCATATCAGTTAATATAAAGAGAAAAAAGAATGACATTGCAGTAGATATCTAGTCAAGGATACCCAATGAAGCACAAGAAATAGATTAGCTTTTTGCCAACTTTTTGCCATTTACCAATGTGTGCAGAAACACACTAAAGTAATAATGAGGGCTTAACTACTTTGATTTCAATTGGGAGACAAAAAACTCTGCATCAAGTGATCAAACAGATTCCTGACAAGCCTAATTGATAATTTTCTTATCCAAAAGGTAGAGAAGGGAACTAGAGAGTCACCTCTACTGGAATTAATTCTTACTAACAGAGAAGATATGATAGAAAGGGATGAAATTGCAGGAACTTTGGAGGAGAGTGATGGTGTCATATTGAAATTCAATATCGCCACAAGCAATAGAACAAAATGAAAACTAGTGTCTTAGGTTTTAAAAGAGTTTATTTCAACAAAATTAAAGAGAGTTTGAGAAGGACTCCATGAATGAAAATCGTAAAGGGAAAAACAATTCAAGAAGTTTGGGAAATTGAAAAATATGATTATAAAAGTTCAGTCCAGCACAGTACCATTGAAAAAGTAGAATAAGAAATCTAAGAAGAAACCAACATGGTTGCATAAAGAACTCTCTAAAAAACAAAAAGAACAAGTACAAAAAAGTGGAAATAGGGACACATAACTAAGACAGGATACATCATATAGCCTGACTCTGCAAAGAGAAAAGCTAAGGCTCAGAATGAACTAAGTTTGCAACAAATGTTAAAAATAATAAAAATAATTTTTTTTCAAAAAATTATGTTTTTGTAAAAAACAAAAAAGTGTCATGAAAACAACTGGTCCAATAATGGGAGAAGATGGCAAGGAAGCGATGGGCAGCAAGAAGAAAGCAGAGCTGCTTAATTCATTCTTTGCATCTGTCTTCACACAAAATGAAAAGAATAGCCCAGCCTATCCAAAAAAAGAATAATAAAGCACAGACTAGGAATACAAGTTAAATTGGCAAGAAAATGATAAGACAACACCTGTCTACTCTAGATTCAAATCACCAGGACCAGATGGATTACATCCTAGAGTTCTGAAAGAGCTGGCAGATGTGATCTCAGAATCATTGAATCATATTTTTCAAAGTTCTTGAAGCACGAGGAAACTACCAGAGGTAGAAAAGAGCTGATGTGGTTTCCATTTTCAAAAAAGGGAAAATATGGACCCAGGAAATTACCTAGATCAACACCCATACTTAGATCAAATATACCAGGGGTTCCCAGCACCCAGTCTGTGGACTAACACCAGGCCGCAGCATGCCAGAAACTGGTCCATACAAATAAGTGAAGTCTTATCTACATGATACCGGCAGCACATGAAATCATGCCCCCTATGGTCCACAGAAAAACCTCTCTCCACAGTGCCCAAAAGATTGGGGGCCATCGAACTAGACCAATCAGCCTGATATTAATACCTGGGAAGTCCCTGAAAAGAAAATTAAGCAACAGATCTACAAATACCTAGAAGCAGCAAAGTTATGACCAGAAGCCAACACAGGTTTGTCAAAAATGGATCATGCCAAAAAATCATATTTTATTCTTTGACAAAGTGATTAAATTAGTCCACAAGTGAAATTCTGCAGACATAATACACTTAGATTTCAAAAAGCATTTGACAAAGCAGACTACAATCTACTTCTTGGTAAGTTAGAAAAATGTGAGACAGACAGCATCACTACCAGATAGATTCGCAACTTGCTGACAAACCATACTCAATGTGCAGTCCTTAACGAAAGTACATTTACTTGGAGAGAAATAAGCAGTAGGGTTCCCCAAAGTTCTGTCTTAGGCCCAAAACTCTTCAACTTTTTCATAAATGATTTACATGAGAAGATAGAAGGGGAACTCATCAAATTTGCAGATGACTCCAAGCTGGCAGATACAGCCAACACCCCAGAAGATAGGGTCAAGACCTAGAAAGATCAGGATAAACGCTGAGCCCTATCAAATAAAATGAAATTAAATGATGAGAAAAGTGAAGTTTTACACTTAGACAAGAAAAAACCAAATGCACAGGTATAGAATAGATTGAACCTTGCTCAAAATAAGTAACTGCAAAAAGGATCTAGGAGTCTTAGTGGACAACCATTTATTATTTATTTTTTATTTTATTTATTTTGTCACATATATAATTTATATATAAATTATAAAATATAAAATATATAATATATATTTTATAATTTATAAAATATATATTATATATTATTTATTTTGTCACATTTATAAGCATAAGCATGAAATAACTAAACAATATATAAGCATATATATAAGCATGAGTATATAATAACTATATTAATTGGATATAACGAAAGGAAACAATAGGACAGAAAGGATAGGCATGCTTGTGCTCTTATGCACGCCCCTTACAGACCTCTTAGGAATGGTGTGAGGTCAATAGTAGACAGTTTTTGGTTGAAGCTTTGGGGATTTTGGGAAGAGACCACAGAGTCAGGTAGTGTATTCCAAATATTAATAACTCTGTTACTGAAGTCATATTTTCTACAATCAAGATTGGAGCGGTTAACATTAAGCTTAAATCTATTGTGTGCTCATGTATTGTTGCAATTGAAGCTGAAGTAGTCTTTGACAGGAAGGACATTGTAATAGATGATTCTAAGAGTTAAACTCAGGTCATGTCGAAGTCGGCGTAGTTCTAAATTTTCTAAACCCAGGATTTCAAGTCTGGTGGCATAAGGTATTTTGTTGTATTCAGAGGAGTGGAGAACTCTTCTTGTAAAATATTTCTGGTCGTTCAATTGTATTGATTTAGTATTAAACATGAACCAAAAAGCCAATGCACTCTTAGGCTGCATTAACAGAGGAATAGAATCAAGATCACTTTATAATGCCTTTGTAAGACCATACCGTTTTGGTCACCACAATATAAAAAAGATGTTGAAACTCTAGAAAGAGTGCAGAGAAGAGCAACTAAGATTATTAAGGGGCTGCAGGCTAAAACATATGAAGAACGCTTGCAGTGATTAGGTATGTTTAGTCTAGTGAAAAGACTAGATGTGACATTACAGCAGTGTTACAGTATTTGAGAGGCTGCCACAAAGACATATTTTCAACATATTTTCCAAAGTACTTGATGGTAGAATAGAAGCAATGGATGGAAACCAATCAAGGAGAGAACAAACCTAGATCTAAGGAAAATTTCCTGACAGTGAAAATAATTAACTAGTGGAACAGCTTGCCTCCAGCAGTTGTGGGTGTTCCATCATTGGAGGTTTTTAAGAGCTTGAACAGTCATTTATCTGAAACATTATAGGGGTCTCCTCCTTGGATGGAAAGTTGATTAGAGGACTTCTAGTGTTCCTTCCAACTCTATTATTTTGTTCTGTTATTCTTTTTATGATCATGGGTATCTGTCATGCCCTCATTGTAGCCTGGCTCTGCAGAGGAAGACAAGCTGGAACTGGAGTCGACAGAGATTGAGGGGGCAGCTTCCTTGGCTTCAGAGGAAAATGAGAAAGGGAAGGGCCAATCAGGCCAGGACCTTTCAGGATTAGGACACCTTTTAGGCAGGGAGGAACAGGGGCAGGATGACCAAGAGAGGCTTGGTGAACATGAGAGACAGAGCTCAGGTGATAAGAAAGGACCACCTTCTTCTGATCCAAGAGCACGGAGAGTGGAGCGAAAGCGAGAACAGCACAGAGAAAGCAGGCCGCTTGGGAGAAGAGTGCCCTGTCCCAGACATACCTGGGGAATGAGACTTAAGGAGACTGTGGGGAGGGACATTTGTTCGGAACAAATACTTTATTCCTGAAGTTTGAACTTTCCTGGATTCCTTGCATTCTTTGTGGTTTTCTGGACTAATTACCTGGATCCTTTGCTTCCTAAACTCCTTGATTTGCCCTGTTGGATTTATTGCTGAGCAGCCGTGGTATATACACATGGAGCTGGACAGAGGCTGCTTGAGGTGTGTGGGGGTGTTTATCATAACTTTGCTCTGGGACTTGCCAGGAACGTGGGAACATTTGGGGAAATTTGGAGTAATAAAGGGGAAGTTTGAACTGCCAGCTGCCTGTGTTATCTCTGTGCCATGCCCTCAGTCATCACAGCATCCATCCCAACCCCAAAGAAAGTCCGGCATGGTATAAGATCTTCAGGCAGAGTAAAGGTTTTGACTAGAAGGTCTTCACGGTCCATTCCAATCTATTATTCTACAGTATGTTCTGTGTTCTAAATGATGGTGGAAACCAATATTATCTTAGAATGTATTTCATATATTTAATCTGAATCATATTGAAGATTTTTCAGCATTCAACATTAGAAGACTTGATTTCAGTTTATGTTTTCTAATGTCCAAAATATCAATCATCAAGCAAATCCTGTTTTATATATGTTGTCAAATCCTTTTCTGTTTTATATATAATCCAAAGTGAGATAGATGGATTATAGAAGTATATTTTATTTTATTTTATTTTTATTTTATTATTCAGAAACAGCAATAGCACTTTAGTGCTTTACACCTATCTCTATGTGGTTTACAGAGTCAGCATATTTCTCCCAACAATTTGGGTCCTCATTTACCGCCATTGGAAGAATAGGAAGCTGAGTCAACTTTGAGCCATTTAGGATCAAACTGCTGACAGTTAGCAGTTAGCCTGCAATACTGCATTATAACCCCTGCACTATCACAACACTTTTATTTATTTATTATTCAAATTTATATAACAACCCGTCTTATTGAAGGTGACTATGGGCAATGCATGATCCAAGTGAAACCATATATAAAAACTACAAATATAACAAATATAAAAATCACGTTAACAATAAAAACAGAGATACAGCCCCTAGACGAAGAGAGAATACAAAAACAAAAATTATTTAAACATAAATAAAAAATAGTTACATTCTGCAGTCTCCTGAATAGAGATCATTTTAGGATTGTGCAAAGTAATTTGAACATGAATAGCTGCTGCACTATGTTCAGATGCAGAAGCAGATTAAATCATGAGTGTTTCAGGTAGAAAACGTTTCTCTCTTAGAAACATTTAATAGTTAAATAGTCTTTCCTTACTAGATAACTTAGACTGGATAGGGAGTAATTTGGATGGAATTTTAGAATAAAGCATGGATTTATACTTAAGAAACACATGGCACAACTATTCCCAACAGGCAACGATTCAACAAGATTTTAAAGAATTGCCTTATTGAGGAAATAATAAATAAATAATTTAATAAATAAAAAATTAAGACCTGTGAAGGGAATTCCATTATTATTTATAGTGGTCTCTTCCAATGATCAATAACACACTGTCCAACTTTCCTGCTATATTTGCCTTGAATCTTCTTTTCTTTAATTTCTGTTTACCAATTTGTATCTTGTTCTTGATTTCAACAGAAAACAACTCCACCCCTTCTCATTTTTCCTTGCAATTTTTCTTTCTAAGCCTACACCAATTTGACAATAATATTCCTAAAATGTAACGTCCAGAAATTACAAAAATATTCTAGTTCTATTATGATCATATGACTGTATGACTATAACTTGTTGCTGGCAATCCTTATGATTTATATTGATATATTGATCATCAATTGTGTTGTAAATGTTGTACCTTGATGAACGTATCTTTTCTTTTATGTACACTGAGAGCATATGCACCAAGACAAATTCCTTGTGTGTCCAATCACACTTGGCCAATAAAATTCTATTCTATTCTATTCTATTCTATTCTATTCTATCAATGAAAAATAGAAAGGACTGATGTTGTTTCTTGATCTTAATATTGCATGTTTGTTGACTCAGCCTAGGAATGTATTCCTTTTTTTTGAAGCTGAATCACATTCTATTCTAATATTCAACTTGTGATGTATGTAGGCAACACAAATACTTCACATTTGGTGTATTTAAGTATGGTTCTCACCAACCTATACTCTTGCCTTAATTTGTCCCATCTAAATGTGAGGTTTTCAATTTAGTCCTATTAAAATTAATTTTGTTGGGTTTCTGTGGAATCTTTGAAGAACATCATTCAATACTTTTTTCAACCCTAACTGTAGCCACTGCTATGCAGTTGCTTGGTGTAATTTTTCAGCCAGCTCTTTATGCACAGCATCACACTATTTTCTGTGCTGCTGCTTCCTACCAAATTGGATTTAGTTTAAGCATTCCAGATCAGAATTGTAAGCTACTCTGTTTGGAATAAATGAAAAAAAAAAGTTTACTACAAAGTGATTATACATGATTACTACTTTCAGCTTCAAAAGTGGTTCAGGGGTGGGGAATTTATGGTGGGTGGGGGCATCGTTTGGGGATTGTTCTGTGTGTTGGGCCTGGTCTTTGGGTGTTATGTGAATTTCGTCGTATGGTATACTGTGTATATGTACAATGACAATAAAGTATATATATAAAATTTATAAACACATCTTCTGCTATATGGATCCCTATGCTTATTTCATTACTGTAACATTTTACTAAATTACCACAAATTCTTGGGGAAACATGACACATATAGGCAAGCTATTTGTTAGAAATCATCTGAAGAGGAAAATTTAGAAAGTATATTTTTGAGAAGAATATGGGAAAAATTACTATAAAAAAATCACAACAAACTGAAATTGTACAGAAAGAAGATCAAACAATCAGAAAGATGCATAACAGCGAAAAGATGCATGACGACAACAAAAAAATAAATAAAATGTACCTGTGAATACCCAATTATGTCTCCATTTTCATCCAACACATTAAAATTAATTATAGGACCTTGGATATCTGAGTTACTGAAGTCAGTATCAGTATAAATGCGTACAAGAGGTGCTCCATTAGCATATTTTAATGTAGAAAGAACCGAATAGGTATGGTGAGCCAAAGCAAATGTATGTTGTTTTATGTTTTCCATTCCACCTAAGAAAGACAAAGCAATAATTACCACCAATGGTCAACTGATTTGGTTACTAATAAGTTTCATTAGATATAACACTAATTTTATATATCAAATTATGTAATAAATATAACAAAAGGATCATTTTTCAGAAAAAAGTAACAGTTAATATATTACCTGGGCAAAAATTCCAGAATATGTGAGGCTCTTCATAGATTCAACACCCAACACAAAACCAGTGGAATATCTTGTATAATCTTAATCACAATTCCATTCAGTAATCAGTTAATATATAGATTCAATCTTGTATTGTTTAATTAATACAGTTAAATTACAACAAACATATTACAATAGATCTTTCAGCACTAAAATATATTGTTTTTCTATAAAAGAAAACAATGATTTAACAACATTAAGTTGCTTAGACTCCTATAAGCACAGGAAGTTTGTAAGTTTTCGACTTACAACCATAATTGAGCCCAAAGTGTGTTGCTAAGGGAATGTTGCTAAGGGAAACATTTGTTAAATGAGTTTTGCTCCGTTTTATGACTTTTCTTGCCAGTTGTTAAGTGAACCATTGCAGTTGTTAAGTTAATTATCCAGTTGTGAAGTGAATCTGGCTTCTCCATAGACTTTGCTTGCCAGAATGATGCAAAAGGGGTTTACATGATCTGAGAACCCTGCAATTGTATGAAACAATTTTATGTGTTCCAGAAATTAAAAATGAATCTATAATAAAAAAAGCGTATTAATTATTTTAAAATTAATGGTATAAAGGTAATTTATATAAGAAGTAGTTAATTCATTGATGGGAGACTATACCCCAAAATATTTCAATCAACATACAAAGCAACTAAATTAGAAGCAGTAATAATATAAGAGTATTTAGCATATTGCTGAATGACATCAGGGCAAGGAATTCAGAGAGTAGCCTCTGTCTTTAAATTAAAGAAAAGCAGAAGATTGAGAGAGTAATACGTTTAAGTTTAGGGGGAGAAAGACATGGAGCTTGGAAAATAATATACTGAATTCAAAAAGATAATGATGTAGATTCAGAAAATGGCAGGGAAATTGAAGAAATTTAATAAAATGATTCACTTTGTATATATTATGAAAAATAATAGAAAAATGGGGAGACTTGTGGTGCAAAAAATAAAAACAGAATTTTGGATATTTCCTGACTTAGCAAAGGGAGAAAAATATTAACCAGATGTAGAATACCTATATATATGAGTTAAAAGACAGAATCTTTTCCCTAAGAATTTGAGTATGGAAAAATAGAGCTTCCTGTGAGAATTCATGGATTCCAGTGAAGATTCATGACAAAGCAAATGTCCCTGCACTGCAGGGACTGCACTGCAATGAAGATCAGCAGCCAAAAAGTTAATTCTTGTCTATGCAGTCTCCAGAAGATGGGGAGATCATAACATAACCCATTGCACTCTACGCTTTGTTAAGCAGATTACAGAAATTGACATTTTTGCCATAACACAACCTATATGACCATAAGGGTCACATGTTTCAGAAAAGCATCAGAGGTGATATTCAGCCAGTTCGGACGGTTCACCTGAACTAGTAGCAGAAATTGTGGGAGGGGCCGCCCCTGCCCACCCAAGCTCTATGCCATTCTATTTAGGCACATTTTTAGGCCGGACGCATGCGCGGAAGCACACGCACAAGCAGAGAGAATGCACGGAAGGTCAGGCGCATGTGTGGAAGGCAGGCACGTGCGCTAACCGGGCATGTGCACACAGGAAGCGAGCCTGTGCATGTGGGTGGGGGGGCGAATCAGTAGTAACATAATGTGAAACCCACCACTGGAAGACATTTTAAAACGCTGGAACTATTTACTTAAAAAGTTAATCCTGCTTTTACAAATTGAATTAAAATCAAATTGGATTGAAATTGGTTACTCTCTTAATAACATTAAAATTTAAGCTGAGAGCACCACCTGCTGATGAAAGGAAACACAACATGTAGTTACAAGCCTGGCAAGACTTTGGATAGGGAATAAACAATACTCACCTGGAGGATTGTGAAGATATTTACTGAGTTATATGCATCTACTTTATCGGAGATTTAAATGTGAGAACAAGAATGTCTAATTAAAGTGACTCCTGAATGTTATGATACAGGATTGAATTTATAAAGAGGATTTAAAGAGATTTTGAGCAACTCCCTGGACTACTTAAAAGGAACTAAAGGATTAATTTAAGGATTGAATATATGGTTCCTGGACTACTGGATAAGAGTGCAACCTATTAAAATAAGATGGAATACTCCATCGGGGGAAAATGAGTGGAATTTTGGAAGATAATGGTGTTAATGTATCAAAATATAAAGGACACTTATAATAAGAAACCACAAGGAGATGAAGAAATAATGCATGGCATAGAAGGAAAGCTGGACAATATAATACAAGGGACAATGAGAAAAGATCAAGACTCCCAGGAAAGGGAGGAGCCAACAGAAAGAAAAGAATAAAAAACAAAACAGACAAACCAGCAAATAAAAGAAGAAGGTAAGGAGACAACAATAAAAATAATGACTGATAAAACAAAATGAGAGGAAAATACTTTAAAAGTTTTAAAAAGAAACTTGGAGACGCAGGGAGATATTTTTGAAAAGGAGACAGGGGTATGAGCAGTTACTGTGAAAGCTAGACAGTGGAAGAGGATAGAGATGTGAGAAATATTTAGACTGAATGGTCAGGGTGTGGATGCAGACAGAAACAAAGATTTAAGAGAGGAATATGGGAGGCAAGTCAAAAAATGAATAAGAATTAAAATATTAATGCGGGCAAGAGATGATGATTAGAAAGGAAATGTCTTAATATAAGGGTGGCATGATTAAAAGCTAGAATAGAGAGAAATAAGCAGACAGGGAAATATTATATACACTTTTATATAATAAAATAAAAGCAATAAAGCGGGAAAAATTAGAGATTGAATGGTGTTTAGTATGTATGTTTAAATAATATTGTGATTGGTATTGGAATAATATAATGAAACTTTGAATAATTAAATAATGGAAAAGCAATATTAGAACTCCATTAGCTTGATGAATGTAATGAATATGATTAATATTATTATTGCTTTTTTTTAATTTGCATTTATATCCCGCCCTTCTCCGAAGACTCAGGGCGGCTTACACTGTGTTAAGCAATAGTCTTCATCCATTTGTATATTATATACAAAGTCAACTTTTATTGCCCCCAACAATCTGGGTCCTTATTTTACCTACCTTATAAAGGATGGAAGGCTGAGTCAACCTTGGGCCTGGTGGGGCTTGAACCTGCAGTAATTGCAAGCAGCTGCTGTTAATAACAGACTGTCTTACCAGTCTGAGCCACATAGTCACTTTCATTAAAATGAAAGTGAATAAGAATTAAAGTATTAATATGGATAAGAGATGGGGGTAAAAAGGTAATGTCTTTTTTTTAAATATAACGATGGCATGATTAAAAATTAGAATGGAGATAGAAATAAGAGAGAGCTCTAAAGAATAGTTGGATACATTCACAGTCCTGAGGACTGTCTACATTTTTTAGGTCCAATAGGTTCAAATCATTCCAGATAACTGAGCAAAATTCTTCCCTAAGCATTTCCTCTGAATCTGTGCCTAGGAGAGTAGAGTGTAGGCAAGCCCAGAGAAGGGCTACAAGGCAGTGGCAAGTCGCCCCAAGGAGGTCGCCCCATCTGTCCTCAGAAGGAACACCTGAAGGAGAGTAACTTAAGGAGAAGCCGTGGGGAGTTACTCTTTGTCAGGAACAACTGTTTTCTTTGGCTTACATTCCCCTCTGGCTTCGATTTGCGGTTTGTCTTGCCTTGATTGGAACATTGCTCTTTGCCTTTTGTTTGGACTTCTCTTCTCTTGTGGACCAGTTTGCATGCTGTGGACTACATTTCTACTGAGAAGCACAATCCTACCTGTTATTTTTTCCAAAACATCAAATCCGTGCTTCACCGCAATAATATCAAGAAATGAAACTGTCCCATCCTCAAACCTGCATAAAGTACAAACAAGCAAAATATTAAACTACAATTTGTTTCCATTTCTTGTATTTATTAGGAAATATAACCTAAAAATAGATACCAGTAAATATTAAATGAAACTGTTCATTAATTCTGCCCACCTCACTAGATCTCACAGAGGCTTTATGTATGCTGATCTTTTTTTTTTATTAAACAATGTGATCTGATGGGACTCAAAAAATGTGCCTTCTCTATCAACACTATCCTGCGGAATAGCTTAACCCCCAAAATCCAGACAGCTCTGATTCTGCTGGCCTTTCAAAAATACTGAAGACCTGGTAGATGTTAGGCCAATTAGTTGAAGGAGTCTAACTCTGAGATGTTTTTAAGAAGTAGCGTAATTGTCCTAGCTTCTCATTAAAATATGAATTGTTTCATGTTTTATCTGGTTTTCAAGTTAATGTAAGCAGCCCAGAGTTGTTTTAAATTGGACAACCCTATACATTGAAAAAAATGAGCTAATTTGTCAAATTCATAAAAAAGAATTAATAAAAAACACATTGAAGCATTATCAGCCGCGCGGGTGATAGAGGGAGCCACTCGTGGCTCCCATATAACACCGATCCTGCGCAGGCTGCACTGGCTACCTGTGGTTTTCCGAGTGCACTTCAAGATGTTGGTTACCACCTTTAAAGCGCTCCATGGCATAGGACCGGGATATCTTCGGGACCGCCTTCTGTTACCACATGCCTCCCACCGACCGGTACGCTCTCATAGAGAGGGCCTCCTCAGGGTGCCGTCAGCCAGGCAATGCAGGCTGGCGACCCCCAGGGGGAGAGCCTTCTCTGTGGGGGCACCTACCCTCTGGAATGAGCTTCCCCCAGGACTTCGACAACTTCCAGACCTCCGGCCTTTTCATGAGCTTAAAACATATCTATTCTTTCGAGCAGGACTGGCTTAATAGGGTTTTAAATATGGATTTTATTGGGGTTTATTTTATATTTTGTATTGTATTTTAAATTTAGGCTATTGGAATAAGTTTTTTATAATATTGTTTTTATTGAATGTATTGTCTTTATTTTATCTGCCTGTTCACCGCCCTGAGTCCTCCGGGAGAAGGGCGGTATACAAATTAAATTATTATTATTATTATTATTATTATTATTATTATTATTATTATTATTATTATTATTATTATTATTATACATATAAACATATACATGTGATTTACCAATTCATTTTATTAAAAATGGAGGAGTTCATATAATCTCTGCAAGTCTTGCCAAATAGATTATCATTAAGATCATTTCCAACCGTGCATTCTATAATTCTAATATTTAACAAATAGAGAGGTGAGAACTATTGTCTTCTTTGTTCTTTGGACTATGGCTTGGATCAGATTTGGTATCTAAATTGAGCCAGTCACTAGAAGCCAAAGTAACATAAAAACATTTTAAAATGATACAAGGTAGTCCTTGTATCACAACAGAGCCCAAAAGTTACGTTGCTAAAAGAAAGGTTAAGTAATTTTGCCTTATTTAACGACCTTTCTTGCCACAGTTGTTAAATGAATCATTGCAATGGTTAATAACACAGCTATTAAACAGCTGTTTAACTAGGTTAAATGAACCTAGTTTCCCCACTGACTGCTTGTCAGAAAGTTGAACATGACATTGGGACACTGCAACTATCACAAATATGAGTCCACTGCCAAACACCTGAATTTTGATCATGTGACCAAGGAAATGCTGTAACCATTGTGTGAAAAATGGTCATAACTTACTTTTTCAGTGCCCTTGTAACTTCAGATAAGTACTAAATGAATTGTTGTAAGTCAAGGACTACCTTTATTTTATAACATTACCTTTCAGCCACTGATTGTCTTGGTGAATAAAAATCCTCTTCTGCCAAATAGGCAGCAGCAGTTCCTCCTCCAAAAAAAGTTTTCCTCAAGCAAGAAGCAATTTCATTTTTTACTAGCAATGCACCAATGCCAGTAGGGAATCCAAATATCTTATAGAATGATAAAGGAATAAAGTCTGCTTGATGAATACTTAAATCTAAGGGAGAAGTGCTGGTGTAAGATGCTGCATCCAAAAGCACAAACCACTTCCCTTTGATCTGAATGGGACAGAGGTTTCCACACTGTATCTCTCCTATCCAAGCAAGCGGATATTTGATTCCTGAAAAATTACTCTGAGCAGGATAACAGAAGAGATGTGGTGTACTGCAATTATCCTCTTTCCCTTCCACAATAATTGCTCCTGATAACATATTGTTTGGTTTTATTGGAACAAATGGGACATTTTTTGCAGCAGTGATCACTCTCATGCCTATAACAGACGTATGGTTATCAGTAAGGTAGCAAAATCGGCTGCCAGGTTCCCCCGCATTTTCAGGCATCCAAGGAAAAGCTTCTGCAATGAGTTTGAATGAAGCAGTGCTTCCTGAAGTAAAAATGACAGTATAGTCTTCAGTAGTTGTATTGAAGTGCTGTAGTATCCTATAAAATAAACACAGAATCACAGACATATTGAATACCTGTGTCTCCATCTTATATTATTCTGTTAAAATATTTTCCTGACTACTTCTCATTAACTTATGTAGGCATCTAAAATTAAATCAAATTGGGCAAGATATATAGCTACAAAAGTTGTTAATTACTACAATGTAAGAATATGCTCTGTTCTGTTTAGTTATTGATAGGCCAAAAGTAAAAATAATGGGAGACAATTAGATCAGATCTTATGTCAGGTCAAATGTGCATTTCCAGAAAACTCCCAATTTGTGTTTTTGAGATCATAAATTACCCTGACTTGATACAAAGTAATACTGAAGGCCTAGAGCTCTTCCTCACTGCCATATTGTTTTCTTCAGCCTTTGAGATGGCAGAAATGCCGCCTCAAGCCCCATACCAGGCACACACAGCTTGTAAAACTGTGCGAAATAGCAAAGATCGGTGGCAACTAGGCTTTTCACAATGGTACTGGCATGGGTGGCGATGGTGTTTGGAAATAAGTGAACTCTGTCACTGGAGTCCAGCACTGGAGTCTGCAGTGCAGAGCACAAAGAAAGGAGGAACTGGGCTGGTGATAAAAATAACTTTGACCATAAAGATCTAAGCTTCTTTTCTCCAGGCCAGCTCTTCTGTGTACCGGGGGGACCTCCCTACCTGTCTTTGGCAGGCAGCTATTTGCTTTGTTTGCTTATCGATCAGAACTGAGACAGCCAGTAGGAATTGCAGACAGCACAAGGGCAGCTTAACATCTACAATGATTTACAGCCAAAGGTCAATTGTGGTTGTAAGTCAACAAGCATAGGCTCCCTGACTCCCAACAACTCTGAGCTTTCCCTGTGGAGAACCTACTGCTGGAGGGGGTTCAGGACATTTAGCGCCCACCATTGGACCTTCACCCCTAGCCACCTGCCTCAGCTGATTCACAGCTAACTTTCCTCCTCCGCTGCTCCACCCCCAGAGATTCTCCACGGCCAATGGTCCCCTGGCCCTCCGCCCCTCGGCCTTCATCCCTGCTCAGTTTCTCAGACACCGTTTGACTCGAGCCTTTGGCTGTATGGGACAAGAAGCTACCCACCAATGGGAGCATTCAGCAGCGAGCAGTCAGTAGCAGATTGGGGGGAGGCAGCACCCATTGCAGGGCCATCAGGGGTGTGCCAGGCAACTGACACCGTGGCATGTAGAAGCGATGGGGGTGGGGTGGGGCGCCACAACTGGCAGCGGTGGTGGTAGTGTACAGAAGTGATCACAGGGGGGCACCAGGCAAGCAGAGGCTTTTGAGCAATAACTACAGATTGGAAGCTTTAGATTCAGCTCTGCTCTTGTCTTCTGGAGACAAAACTGAATTAGGAGAGCTTTCCTATCATTAAAATGTTATTTAGTCAATAACAGATCAGGGGAGTAAAAGAAAATATCACTAATATATAATATTTATCCTTACTTCCATATAATAATACTTTGGATCATGTTTCTAGCATATAAGAAATATATGGTACCAAAAGAACCCAAAAGCAAACGTGAAACAAAACATCTAACACATAAAATAAGGATTACATTACCTGAATCTAACATGTTCAATAGTGTCATATGTGAGTTTGCTGCTAATATTCTGGCTGTGAGGATTTCCTAGATTAAAAACAAAACAAAACACTGATTCATTAAAACACACTTCATTCTTTGTGAAATTACAATCTAAATTTTAATTCATGTATTTTTACACTTAATTAATTTTTATATTTCTCCTGCTTCCCCTCTAAGAGGGAACACTTCCTCCTCTGGTTCTTCCTCAGAACAAAGTCCAGCCCAAAGCCAGAGACTGCCAAGGGTAGACTAGAACCTCATTTGTTTTCGTATTAAAATATAATAAAATTTGAGGCAGCCTATTGATAACTCTTATTTTTTTTCGTTATATCAATATTAGTACGACCTTGTAAAAAACTGAATTCTAACTTTTTCCAAATATTAGAAACTGATTTAAGGATAAAGCAGAAGCTGTCCCTTTCCTTCCAATCTGAAATATGATTGTAGTGCTTTTCAAAATCAGAAAATCCTAATCATATGGAATTCTGCAAGAGTACTATGCAGAACACCATTATTTCTCCCGTAAATGTTCTTTAACAAATTATTATGGCCTGAAGTGTATAGCTGTTGAGCTGTTTATATAAATTTACTACACTGTTTATATAAATTTACTACAGTTATGCATGCACACAAACATATCGGGGAGAGAGACGGGGAGAGATTTGGGGGAGAGACAGACAGAAGGAGATGGAGAGGGGCGGGAGAGAGGGAAGAGAGAGAGAGAGGGAGAGAGGGAGGGAGAGAGACTGAGACTTAACATCGTGTTTTGTGGTTTTCCTTTTTTCCTTTGTTTTTATTTTTATATTTTGTTTAATTAAATAAATAAGCATATTTTAAAAAACAATCTGGAAAACCATTAGATAGCAGTAAAGGTCTGTAAAGCCTTATTTATTTTATTTATAAATGAATAAACAAATCCTAATTTAGAACAAAACCTTGAAATGCTTTGATTGTTTTTCTTTGTAAGGAAGGACAAAAATTACCATATTTTTCGGCATATAAGACACACTTTTTTCCCCTCCAAAAGTGAGTGGAAATGTCTATGTATCTTACAGAGCGAATGTTACCGCAGCCCCACCCACCCGCCGGCTCGAACCCTTCTACCTCTGCCTCCCAGCAATTTGCCTCCTTGCAGCAAACAGCCTGGTCAGCTTCAGCACAGCCTGATTTAGCACGAGTAGCTGATTGGCGGTGGATCTGCCTCCCAGAATACTGCCTAACAGCTGTTCCAAACTGTGAGGATCGCTGCCACCCATGCGCACCATTGCTGCACATTACCACTGCCATCTATCACCACCTCTGTGCGTCCCATTTTCAGCCTCTGTGCATCCCATTTTCAGCCTCTGCACATCCAATTTTCAGCCCGCTTCAGGTGGTGGGGACAGGAGGTGGTGGCAGTGATCCCCGCTGCCTGTAACGGGCCAAAAACAGGATGGGCATAGTCTAAAAATGGGGCATGCAGAGGCCAAAAACAGTGTGCACGGAGGCCAAAAATGGGATGCATGGAGGCCGAAAATGAGCCTGTGGAGGCAGCGATAAGTGGTGGCAGCGATGGGTGGTGATGGGCGGCTGTGATCCCTGCAATCTGGAACAGCTGATGGGTGGTATTCCAGGAGGCCAATCCAACCACCAATCAGCTGCTTGAGTTAAATCAGGCTGTGCTGAAGCTGACCAGGCTGTTTGCTATTTGCTGCAAGGAGGTAAATTGCTAGAGGCAGATTTTTTTCCCTTGTTTTCCTCCTCAAAAGCTAGGTGTGTCTTATACTTCGGAGCGTCTTATAGTCTGAAAAATACGGTATATTGTTTAATTTTACTTTACCATAGACATTTGTACTGAGGTCATCAGTGAAGGCTTTTAGCAAGCTTTCTGGATAGAGAGTAGCACCTGCATGGTCAAGATAAGTAATTTCTACAACAGAAAAGAGGAAAATACATTATAGATACCAATTATTCCCCACAACCAATTTCAATCTAAGCAATTTTTCCCAAATTGCTTTCCAGGAAATAAACAGGATTTAAAATATATACTTTTAAAAGATAATAACATAATTGCAATAAAATAAAGTCAAACTAATTTTAGAATCATTGTATTGTAGTGAAAATATGCAATTTATTATCTGTATTGTAGTGAAAATATGCAATTTATTATCCTTCCTAAAAAGATAACTTTGAAAACTATCTAAAAATCTAAATTGACTATCATCCATAATCTGAGAAACATAGAGCAATGATGCCTTTCTTGTACATTGCTATATGAACTTCTGCAAGTGGTATAATCATAGGTTTCAGTATCCAACTACACTCTCGTCCAAGGCGAATTGTCAAGGGGCACTTGTCCCGACCAATCCACAGCATGGGACAAGTAGCTGCACATATCCAGCTCTGTGTTCCCATGGGACGCAGTCCTGCCAGCTCAGCTTCCTGAAATGGAAACTGGAAAGGTGGAAAAAATGTGATATTTTGTGGGCACAAAGCAAAATATGATCCACTGTGCTTTGCATGCAGGCAGGGGGCTGGAATGCCAAAGTTCCTGCTGCTTTACAGACAAATTTATGTTTTTGCAGGGAGCCCCTTGGCTAGATGTGTCAAGACAATTGTAGTAAGTGGAAATTCATGGTGCTTCTGAAAGGGAGAGACTGGCTAATAATAGAGTCCTTCCAAGCAGAAATCAGAAATTTGTTTTTTGTTTCAGGATCCTTCATTCTGAAGAATATGTCAAAAATGTTTGCAAGCCCCCAAGGAAGAGGCATGATAAATATGAAGGACCCCTCTCAGAAAAGGAACTGTCAACTGCATCCCAAAAACCTCTCCAACCAAGAGTATTCTCTATAATTGCAGTCAGCAAAAAATCAATATAATTGCAGCCAGCAAATCATTAAAGAAAGTCATTTTCTCACAGAGAAAAAGAGAAAGAGGGAGGGGGGAATCTTAACCCTCACCCCACCCCACACAGGTAGAACTGGATGAAATGATATTATGCATATGGAAATGTCCAAAAAATATTTGCAACAAATGATGCAATTCTAAAGATAATCCCCTTAACCTGTTTAAAAGAAATATGTTTTTTTATAATAGAAGCATAAGCCACTAATTCTGATATGTCATACAATTATTCTCTTAAATCAATATCTTAGCTTATCTCATTAGGATTATATTTCTGATGGATTTCAATTTTCTCCTGAGCCACACCTCCCCGTCCTGTCCCATTTCCTGAGGCACATTTCTACCCCAGTTATTTGGTGCAGGGGACAAATAGCCATGCCTCCTGGTAGCTGGGCAGAGGACAGTAGAGATTGAGGGGTTGCTGGGGGGGCAGTGGGCAGCTGGCGGGTATCTCTGAGGCGCGGGGGTGGCAGGAATTGTGGGCATGCAAATGGCAGGGATTGAGAGGGTGCTGAGTATGTATGTGACCAAAGGAGCGAATACCAGATATTCAATCCGGGAAAATTCCAAGTGGGTTTTCATGTGTTTTCAACTGAGGAGAATCTAGTCCAGGGGTAGTCAACCTTTTTATACCTACCGCCCACTTTTGTATCTCTGTTAGTAGTAAAATTTTCTAACCGCCCACCGGTTCCACAGTAATGCACCATGTATTGTTGTCTGCGCATGCCTCTCATGCATCGTGGATTGGGTTTGTGGGGGGGTGCCGGCTACCAGCTCTGCTTGTCTGTTACAGTTGGGTGGTGTTGGATCATACCAGATTGGTTTGCCAGATGTGCAAGCAACGACTAATCAAAAGGCAAAAGCGGCAAGACGATGAGAGACAAAGGCTGTTGTGACTCAGGTTCCCGGACTCGGACTCCTGAAGGAGGATGATTCAGAAAGTGAGGAGGAACTGGTAAGGCCTGCTTCCCCTGGGCCCTCTCCCTCCCTGGCACCCACCCAGGAGGAGGAGGAGGGGCTGGCAAGGCCTGATTCCCCCGGGCCTTCTTCTGATTTGGCAACGCCCTAAGAACAATCTTGGCTTGATGCAAGACTGCGCAGACATGACCGGTGCACGCAGCAGAGGAGGCATTGGGACAAAGTCAAAGAATGATGAGTCATGGAGTGACACCCACAAGGGCTATAAAGCAGGAGGCAGAACTTCTTGGCTTTTTGTCTTGGACAAAGCAGTGAATTTGTGCGGGCAAACTGTTTCAATGGAGGGAAGAATATATTTATAAGTAACTCTGGCCTTATCTATAATTTCCTAGTTATCCCCAGAGACTTGGCAAGCACGTAGCTAGACGTGGCCAGAACATCTCTGTGCCAGAGGAATCCAGCCTAATCCAGCCATTTATGTAAATAAATTTGAAAAGGAGGCCTTTGACTGACTCTTTGTTGGGAGTATTGGGAGAGGGAAACAGAACAAAGGCTCACTAAATATAAGCAGAGAAATATTCCAGATATTTTGATACTGACAAATGAAGTAATTATATCTTATGATGAAAATGAAGGACAGACGACTAATGATGAAGATAAGGAATGTAATGGAAGTTATGAAGAACCTTAGACCAAACTCACATGCCCTCTACTTCAAAAGAAAAGACAGAATATAATAGATTAGAAATAACAAATGTCTCCATGCAGATACGATGTTGGTCTATATGCCACTGCTGCCACTATTACAGCCACCTTCATAAATGCTGGCTTGATCACCAAAGATGACAAGAGACTTATAGTTGACCACATTAAAGTCAAAAGAGCCCAGGAAAAAATTATGAAGTCCCTAGATCAAGAATTTGATGAACTCTGTAAGAAGAATGAAATAGAATGCATCTTCTTTGACAGCCATATAGATACAACTAAAGTTATGCTGAAAGCAAACAATTCAGACCAGAAATTCCCCAGTACCATAAAGAAGAACATTATTCTGTGCGCAGTGAGCCGGGTGGAAGGTATCTTTATCATTTTACTCCAGAGAAAGGCTCAAAAACAGGAAAACTGTTCAAGTGATTCCAGATAATCTGGTATATTTCATGAAGAAGAAAGGTATTGACAAAAGCTTGAAGACCATTGAAGGAGATTCTACAAATGTTAATACCGGCTGTGAAAATGATGCCATGCAGGTGTTGGAGGTCAAGCTTGATCGAAAGTTGATCTGGTTGGTGTGTGCACTCCACACGAATGAATTATCCCTATGACACTTAATCACAAAATTGGATGAAAGACTTATCTAACAACAAATGGGCAGATAAATTTGGCAACATGCTAGACACTGCAACAGAACTTGACATTGATCCCTCATTCATCAGAATTCCAATTGGTGGGCCTCTCATTTCACTGAGCGACAGTGTTGTAAAAGATCTCTCTACTGATCAAGCATATAGGATCACACAGGCAATAAAAATAGGATAACTTCCCAAGGATCTGGTTCTTCTGGAAATTGGCCCAGTAAGCCATTCATGCTGGTTGACAACTGCAAATAGGCTTTTTCGAATATAGATTTCAAAATATGGTTTTAAGGGAAAAACTCACCAAAACTTAAGAATGATAGTAGAATACATCATTGGTGTGTACTATCCTTGCTGATTCAACATCAAAGTAAACATTCCTGGATTGAAGGCCCATACCATGTGTTGTTCCAGCTGCAGCAAGTCAGACTGCAAAAGAAAGCTGTAGTAGATGCTGTTTTGCCAACCATTCAATGCTCAGCATGGTATGCTTTCAGTGAAATGGTAATCCAGACACTCTTGTGTTAAAATAACATTTAAGAGAGAACTGTGTGCAAAACATCATTGACTTGAGGGGTGTAGACGATCATGCGCTGAGAGATTTTTCTGTACGTACAAGAAAAACGCCTTTAATCAATGCCAGAGCATCTACTCTGCTGGAGTTGATTAACTATTAATTAGTATATGAGCCACCTTTGACATGCCAACTGACTGCAGCAGAAAGAAATAAAATTCATTGACAAACCAAGGCAAGTATCTGTTGTGCCTCGTCCGCTTTCCCCGCAGCCGGGGCCTTCTTATCTGCTTCCGAACGCTGAGGAATGTCCTAGCATGCCTCCCGGCCCCAGCCCTGGCTCCATGCCCAGACAGGCTGAGGAAGAAGAAGCGCCTCCAGCCCCCAGCCCTGGCTCCATGGCCAGGCAAATGGAGCAACTAGACCCCTCCCCCTCCCCCACAGCATGTGAGCCTGAGGAAGATCAATTACCAACAGCTGCAGACTGGAGTGACCCTCGCTTCAGGAGAATTGATAAGCGGCGTCAACAGAAGGAAGGGAGGGGCAGGCCTGGATAAGTGCTGAGTCATGGAGCCACACCCCATGGCCTATATAAAGGATCTGCTTTCTGGCATTCTCTGAGTCAGGCAAAGTCTACCTTATCTTGCTGAAATCACTTTCTGGTCTCCTGCCTGCCTTGAGAACTTTGCTAGGACTTTGGCAGAGCTGCAGAGGCACGCCTGATTCAGATTTCCCTGACCCGGTCGTCTGCGGAGGAGTGGGACACGACAGTATCACAGTGAGCCCTGTCATCCCCTATCAACACAAAGATTGTGAAACAGGTCACAGAGACAGCAAGCAGAGTGTATATACATGTGAAACATGAGAGTTATACCAGAGGCCAAGAAGCAAGTCGATGGCTGATATTGAAGAACAAATCAAAACAAGACTTGATAAAACTAATTTAAACATTTTTGTAAGTCAGATAATTGCTTTCTGATGTTAGTTTATGATTGCATGGATTAATTTTTTGCTTAGCTAGATAAGATTCACAGGTTCCAGGTTGGTGCAGGAGGCTTTCCAGGCCCAAACCGGGGCACCGGGGGGGGGCTCGTGTTGCGCCCCACACTACATTTTGGCTTCCAGGTTGGTGCAGGAGGTCTTCCAGGCCCAAAATGGGGCATGCACGTGAACCCCCAAAATGCAGTGCGAGCCTCCCCACCATGAATATGCCTCCTGCATGCACACAGCCCCCGTGCATGCATGTGTGTGTGCATGCACAGAAAAGACTTGAAGACCAGCTGGCCAGCGGGAGGTGCATGCTCATGTGTGGTGAAGCTGGGCTGGGCTGATGGCCGGCATGCCCGCAGAAAAGGCTCTGCATGCCACCTGTGGCATGTGTGCCATAGATTCACCATCACGGACCTAGACTACTAGTTGGCCTGGACACCCAATAGGGAAGTACAACTCTTGAGACAGCTATTAGACTAACGCAGAGACCAGCCACACACATCCTGCTCCCTCCCCCCATCTTTTAATTCATATTACTGTTCTTTCATTGTTTTTATTGTTTCATTGTTTTTACTATTATATTTACATTCTTTATAATTGTACATTTTACTGTTATAAACCACCCAGAGTAGCCGCATGGTGAGATGTGCAGCAAGTAAATGTAATGAATAAATAAAACTACTTTGTGACTCCTATTGTTTTGCAGACACTACTTTCATCCCTTGATACTGAACCAAAACAAATTTAAAAAAACTTAACCTAACTTTTTCAAGACTACATAACCTAACAGAAACAAGACTACATAAGAGACTTAGAACTGAATCGGTAGGATCCAATATCATCTTGAAAGTAAAATTTTCTGAAGAATCAAGTCAGGCTTTGAACAAAATAGAATTGTCAACATATATCTAAACATATATTGAGAATGTTATTTGGGCGGAGTTCGACTCTGTGACTCCCGAAGACATGGACAGCATACTGGGGAAGTTGAATGCCACCACATGTTTATTGGACCCGTGTCCCTCCTGGCTGGTGCTGGCCACTCAGGAGGTTACACGAGGCTGGCTCCAGGGTATTATAAGTGCTTCTTTGGTGGAGGGAGTCTTCCCAGCCACCTTGAAAGAGGCGGTTGTGAGGCCACTCCTTAAGAAGCCTTCCCTGGACCTGGCTGTTTTGGCTAATTACTGTCCAGTCTCCAATCTTCGCTTTGTGGCGAAGGTTGTTGAGAGTGTGGTGGCTTGGCAGCTTCCCCGGTATCTGGAGGAAACTGTCTATCTAGACCCGTGCCAGTCCGGCTTCAGGCCTGGGTACAGCACAGAGATGGCTTTGGTTGATGATCTCTGGACGGCACGGGACAGGGGTTGTTCCTCTGTTCTTGTCCTGTTAGATCTGTCAGCGGCTTTCGATACCATCGACCATGGTATCTTGCTGCGACGGTTGGAGGGTTTGGGAGTGGGGGCCACTGTTCTTCGGTGGTTCTCTCCTACCTCTCCGACCGTTCGCAGACAGTGTTGACAGGGGGGCAGAGGTCGACCGCTAGGCAACTCACGTGTGGGGTGCCACAGGGGTCGATTCTCTTGCCCCTCCTGTTCAACATCTATATGAAGCCGCTGGGGGAGATCATCCGTGGTTTCGGGGTGAGTTGTCAACTGTACACTGATGACACTCAGCTGTACATTTCCACCCCAAACCACCCCAACGAAGCTGTTGATGTGATGACCCGGTGTCTTGAGGCCGTTTGGGTCTGGATGGGGATGAACAGACTCCAACTCAACCCCTCCAAGATAGAGTGGCTGTGGATACCAGCGTCCCAGCACAGTCAGCTAACTCCATCGCTGACTGGGGGGGGGCGAATCAATGGCCCCCAGGGAATCGGTGCACAATCTAGGCGTTCTCCTGGATGCACGGCTGTCTTTAGAAAATCACTTGACGGCCGTCGCCAGGGGAGCTTTTTATCAGGTTCGAACTGATTCACCAGTTGCGCCCCTGCCTTGATCGGGACTCCCTATGCACAGTCACTCATGCCCTCATTACTTCCCGCCTGGATTACTGCAATGCTCTCTACATGAGGCTCCCCTTGAAGAACACCAGGAGGCTCCAGCTGGTGCAGAATGCGGCCACGCGGGGGATAGAGGGAGTGTCACGTAGCTCCCATGTAACACCTCTCCTGCGTAGGCTGCATTGGTTACCGGTAGTCTTCCGGGTGCGATTCAAGGTCCTGGTTATCACCTTTAAAGCGCTCCATGGCATTGGACCGGGATATTTACGGGACCACCTGCTCCCACTAACAGCCTCCCACCGTCCAATGCGCTCTCACAGGGAGGGCCTCCTTAGGGTGCCATCGGCCAGACAATGTCGGTTGGCGGCCCCTAGGGGAAGAGCGTTCTCTGTGGGGGCTCCGGCCCTGTGGAACGAACTACCCGTGGGGCTACGTCTTCTCCCTGATCTTCGGACCTTTAAACGCGAGCTCAAAACTTTCTTTTTTCATCAAGCAGGGCTGGCCTAACATTTTTTTATTTGAGGGTTTTTAGTGAGGCTTTTATAATTTTTATAATTTTATATCCCTATTTTAATTATTTAGTGCATTGAATCAGTTTTTTTAACCAATATTGTATCTTAACTTTTTTGATATCTTTGTTTTATTTGTGATGTATACCGCCCTGAATCCTCGGAGAAGGGCGGTATAAACATTTGAATAATAAATAAATAAATAAAAGCAGTTAAACTGAGAACTCAGTCTGTCTCTTAAGAATTCACTGAGTCAGCCTCAAATACATTTTTCTAAAATATTAGCATGACTGTTGGCTCTGAAATATATGCCCATAACTTCAAATTCTTCCTCAAACCTCAGACCACACAAGTACCTCTGCTTCTTTCTCTAATACCAAAACTTAACATATATATGGAGAAAGAAAAAAAGAAATATATGCCATTATACCCAATTTAGATAACTCATTGTATTTGTGCATGATAGATGAGCTCCTCCAGGAAATTTAAAACTGAACTTGGTTTGGGCACCATAATTAAGATACAAAAACAAGAAACAGTAAAATGTATGTAAAAAGGCAACATGTCTTGCAGAATGCAAAATTATTTGCAATTAGAAAAGTATGTACTGTAGCCTGATAGAAAAAGGAGGGGCATTTCTAACGAATCACAGTGTTTCTCTCGGGTACCTCCTACTGTGCTTCAGGCACGTAGTTTCCTAGTCAGAACTGCAAAATGTTGTATTGCGACATTTCCCCCTACTTAATAGTTTTGTGCTATAACAGAAGGATAGGAGATAACTTTTGATAACCTTTTGGAAAGTTACTTCTAGGTACCACCACATACAACTAATGAATGAGGGAGAACAGTGTTATTATGAGTCTAATCTGTAAACAGTAATCTCTTTACTCAGATACTGCAATATATGCTGGGGAAAAAGAGAGAAACTTCCCATGCCTGAAAACATACCTGTCCGAAGAATTAGGAAGCTGAAATATAAAACACTGCTTATCCCTAGTTATACAGCATAACTATTTAAGTTTTGGGTGGGGAACTTTATTATTTGGGAATTAAACTTCTTTCAAGAGATTCTAAGAGATCATAAAAACAGGGGCTATAGGCTGCATGAGACCCAGAAATTGCAGGTGATATTCCACTCCTAGAATTTCTTCTAGCCAAGCTATCCAGTGTGTATTAGCAAATGAAATAATTCCTAATAAAAAAGAGGAAAAGTAGTAAACTAATTCTTCAGTGAAGATAACAAAATAAAGATTAATTACTCAAATGTTTAAGGAAAAGGTGGTCAGCCATTTGTCAAGGATGCATCCATTTAGATTGTTCTGTCAGACGTTGGACCCAATGATGTAGATGTACTCTTTCAATTCGTTTGCCCTTAATCTTGCTATCCATGAAATGGAGCAAGTTATAGGAGGCAAATCAGCTGCTAACCTTACTATCCCAGAGTAACAAAGCTCAAGAGGTGAAAATTATTTTGACCGAACAGTCCGTTTCTTTTCAGACTCAAATGTAAGAAGGGCAGATTGAGATTTATTGTTTGATCACCTTTTCCCATTCACTTGGTGTTGGTTTTTTTTTAAATAAATATAATATTTCCTTCTTCAAAACCTATGTGGTCATACATACTTGGTAGGGTAACTGCTCACATAGGAACAATCGCAGAGTCTCAGTACTCTTTTTCCTCTTCCCTGGCTCATTTTTTTTTTCCTCCCACCAACCGTCCTGCTGCCACCTCCACCAACGTTAGGTTACCTCCTAGTCTGGGAAACTCCCTCTGGCACAATCTTTGCAGATCCTGTCCACCGTAACCATAAGCAGCACCAGAAGGGAGCTTGCTTTGGAAAGATTGGAAAGACAAAAGTTTTTCCCACGGATCCTCAGCCATTGCAGTTAAAGACCTTTCTCGCAACAAGAGACGAGCAATAACTGTTTACGACAGAAAGCAATTCAATTAAAGATCAACTTACAGGAGAGACCGGAGATCCGGGCTCCTCCCACTGGCATAGCCCAGAGAGATAGCAACAATTTACTTCTTGCAAAAATCTGCCTTTTTCTCGCCAGATCATCAAATTAGATCAGCAAATTAGATATCTCTGACTGCAGTCTTTACGGACAGAACAGAGAGTATCGCTGAATTCGTGAAATTTGAGAAGGGGAGAGAGGGGAAAAAGCTATTGCTTTAGAACTGAATTTCCAAAAATGAAAGCACAGTATAAACAAACGAATAAAATATCAACCAAGCATTTTAATTATTTAATTGTTATCCCTTTGTAGAAATTCTGAAGCTACATAATGAGGGCTTTTGTTTTGCTGCTGAAGCAAGAGGAGATTCCTTTAGCCCTTTTACTCTCTTGTAAAGTAGGCTTGAAAGAGGTTATGAAAATGGTATTTCAGTGTGTATTTGACATAAGCAGCACTAAGCAGGAGGCACAGACATGATAATATGCTAGTGTTACTGTATATTATATTTCATTGTTATATAGGAATGTGCATTAAGAACAACTTTAGGTCTCTCAATGACTTGTAGCTGCTTCCACTATGTTCTAGGTACAGTAAATAGTAAATTACGTAAGTACCATTAATGAATAACTTTTGATTTAGGTGACCTAACAAGATTTTTTAAAAAAATTCTTGGTTAACATGCACACACATGTATGAAAAAACCCTCATATTAATTTTTGACAGGTTATTTACAGAATATTATTTAGAAAGATCAGCAAAGTAATATGAATGAAAAGATTCCCTCTGTTTGATTGAAAAGCTCTGATATTTTATAATTTGAACAACGCCCAAGTCATGAGAGAAGAAAGAGTAGCCAAATTTTGAGATCAAGGCTGGATTTATTCGTGATGTCATGATTAGTCACTACTAGCTTTACATATCAAACTAGATAGTATGTCTTTACAGCATATAATTATTTTAAAAAATCTAGTGGTGTGTTATTATACAAACTCAGATGAGGATTTGGGAAATGACAAAGAATATAGGTATCAGTGAAACTTTTATATAAAAGCCCAAAGAAACATTTAGAGAAAAAAAAGAAAAGAGTAAAATAATTCTAATTGAATTATTCAATATAGACAATTCAATAGGGGGACAACTCATCATGGACTGCCAGAGGAATAGCTGGGCAGGTGGGCAAGTGACTGGCTGGGAAGAGCACAAAGCAGCGGCAGCCAGGGACTTCCTACTGGAGAAAGAGCCTGGTAGGTGAGCAAAGTGCTGAATGGCAACAGAAGTGCCCAGGGCTTCCCATTTTCACAACCCATGCCACCACCATCACTGCTGCTGTGCCAAGCTCTGGGATGCTCAGAGTTTGACCTATTCGGTGCCAGCGATATTTGGGCTATTTGGGGTGGCACCAGTGGGTGGCACCAGTGGCAGGCTGGTGTGAAAATGAAATGCACCTGGCTGCTGTTGTCTCCTCCCCACTGTCTCCCCACCACCCACCTCATTCACTGTCACCACTCCCAAATAGTTCAAACACTGCCACTGCTGGTGAACAGCCCAAACAGACTGAACTCTGAACTCAGCATGGTGACACAGCGAAGGGAGCATGAAAATGGGAAGTCCCTGGCCACCAAACTGTCACTCCAACTAACCAGTTTTCCCTCCAGTGGAAAGCCCCCAGCCAACACTGCCATTTTGTGGTCTGCCTACCCCACTCCCTTGCCTACTTGCCTGCCCGCTTCTCCCTCTGGCTGCTTGCAGTGAGTTGTTCCCATGGCAAATTGACCCTGTTGAGCTGTCCTGTGATGACTTGGTGGCCGTGAGTTGGCAAAGGCAACTTGGTGCGGGAGTTGTCCTAGACCAGTAGCCTGAATATATTTCCCTGCCATTTCAACCTATTAGCTTTCATCCTTCCTTTGAGGGTAACAAAGTACAAATCTATTATCTCCTTTGTATAGAAATGCTTTAGCTATCTGAAGGGATATCTTACTTTCCCCCCCAATATTTCAGCAAGGCCAAGTATTTGTGCTGGAGGACCAGATATTGGAGGTTTAGAATGTAGAAATGAATTGAAGAGGGTAGTTGATCAATAGTAATCAAGAACTGGTCCCCGTGAGAATCCCATGTTTTTTCAAGTTTCCCCCTCCCCTATATAGTGTGAGAAACAGGTCACAGATTGGAACTCTATGGGTATGGGGCTAGAGAGGCCCTCTACATTAGCTCAAGATATCTACTTTTATAGCCCAATATTCAGTAAGTTTAAATGGCAGTAGTATGCCTTCTTGTGAAATGGTGAAGATCTTCAAGCACCCAAGTCTTCCCAGAACTGTCTTGTCCCAGCAGTAGAAATAAAAGCAGATCATTGGTATGTTAGAAAAACTGCACAACATGTCATATGATTGATCATATGGGATAACAACCTTTTAAGCATTTATCTTATCATCTTTCTTCACTAGAAATTTGGGCTTAATACACATCAGAACTAACTGTGGTTTATATGCTTGTAATTTGTGGTAATTCTGATATTACTTCCTTCTTGTTTCTGAAGACATGAGAAGAATCTGGAACTGGATGGTTTGGAACTGGTTTTTTTTAATATGGAATTGTTTGGGAAGGATGTATTGAGAGATTAGTTATCTAGTTGTGTTTGCCCCTTCCCAGGTGGGAGACAGAGGAGGCTTTCTGCAGATTGAAGAGTTTTGAGAGACTATTTTTTTTCTTTTTTTCTAAGTTGGGGGTCAGGGTCAGAGATGCTGAGTGTTATAAGGGTAATGCAGGCATGGGGATCGGCAGGGGATGATTCCATGTTACAAGCACCTATACTGAATCCCAAAACTTGTGACAACTTGATCAGGAATTGGCAGATATTGCCATTATTCCCTTGTCACCAGAATGTCCAGAATGCTGCAGTTTGTGCAGTTTTAGGTACCGATGCCACATGACCTGCACTCGCTCTCAGGAGATTTCTGAATGCAGTTCCAGTTGCTGCTTGTCACCTTTATGCTCCTACATGGCATGGGACATTTTAGTTGTGGACTTCATGTCCCAAATGGTTTCTGCATTTTCCACTAGATCCGTGATGACGAACCTATGGCATGCATGCCACATGTGTGGGCACGCAAGCATTGCCCTAGCTCAGCTCCAGCGTACATGCACGCGCTGGCCAGCTGATTTTCAGGCCTTCAGGTCCCACTGGAAGTCAGGAAACGGGTCGTTTCTGGCCTCCAGAGGGCCTCCGGGGAGGGGGAGGCTGTTTTTGCCCTCCCCAGGCTCCAAGAAAGACTATGGAGCCTGGGGAGGGTGAAAAACGGGCCTACTGGGCCCACCGGTAACCTTTTTGCCGTTGCGTGCCAAAAGCGGGGGGAGTGTGGGGCGCGGGGGGCATTGAATTATGGGTGTGGGCACGAGCACGCACGATCCCTGCGCTTTCCCTGCTTTTGGCACATGATGCCAAAAAGGTTAGCCATTACTGCACTAGATTTAACAGACTGGGAATGCTTGCATTTTTTTAAAGGCACAGGCACTTAAACCCTTCCAGTGCTATTATAAAAAAGGAGGTACAGTAGACATGTGATCCAATCTCATAGCTTTCTTATTTCCACTTCTTCACCTGTTTCATCCCTCAGCTTAGGAGAACTGTGTTCTTTCTTGTTTCATTCTCTTTCCGAACCTTAGATATGAGAATTAGGAACCAGTAACATGGAAATCTCAATCAGAAGGCATTAGTACAAGAATGTGTTTGTTTAACAAGAACACAATATGGCATTTCAGGACTCATAAAAAGAGCGAACTATGAAAAAAAACTATTTAGCTACAAAGAAAATAACAGCTGCCAAGGTGAGTAGCTTTAAATCTTGGAAATGAAACTCCTAGTAGCCTATGGAAGAGATAGGCTGTAATGTATTTAAACTTTAGGAGGGAAGTTTGGGCGGGAACAAGCATGTTGCTCATTGGTTGAAGCTCCAGCCAAAACAGTATTTAAAGAGGGGTTTTGCCTGTTGTTTGCTGCTGGGACCACAATAAACTAAAGAGCTGTTGTCACTTGTACCATCTCCTGCCTCTTCATTGCCCGAACTTAACATTGGCGACGAAGGTGGGATGTTGAGGCAGTGAGATAGGAAAAGAGCTGAAGGAGTAAAGAATTCTCAAACCCAGCCAGTATCGAGAGCGGATACATAGCGATGTCTAGCTATACACCGCCAGTGCCATTTGACCCAGCCAAGGAGAAATGGGGGTCGTACATGGCTCGTTTCGAGTGTTTCCTCGAAGCAAATGAACTGCAAGGAGTCTCGGATAATCGGAAACGCGCTTACTTCCTGAGCCACTGCGGACCAGAAGTCTTCGATACCATCGAGTCGCTGTCGGAACCAATGCCGGTACAATCGGTACCATGGCAAATGCTGCAAACGACACTGCGAGCACATTACGCGCCGGTGCCATCAAAGTTTGTTCAACGGTTCGAGTTGAGGCAAAGGATACAGCAAGAGGGCGAATCGATAAGCGTGTACATGGCCGCATTAAGGAAAGCCGCGAACCACTGTGAGTACAGAGATTTGGAGGACTCCCTACTCGAACAACTCATTTGTGGGGTCAGGGACATCCGACTACAAAGGCGGTTGCTATCCAAAAGCAACCTAACCCTGGCGATAGCCTTGGATGAAGCCAGGGCACACGAGATGTCCACCAAAGCGGTGGAAACCTTACAAAAGCCGAACACGCCGAGTGCCGGGGCGAAAACAACGCCGGTCCACAGCAAGGAAGTCCAGGCCGAAACAGACGGTGAGGAAGAGGAAGAGGTTTTCCACACCGGGAGGTCGGAGAGAGGCGACTGGGACGAATGTGTGAGTTGCGGGGGCCAACACCAACGACAAAATTGCAGGTTCAAAGACACAATTTGTCGGCGGTGTGAAAAGAAAGGACATATAGCTCAGGCCTGTCGAGCCTCTCAACCGTCCCGCCAGAAATTCAAACTGACCAATCAGAGCTCCGGAGCAATGAAGTGTCCAGGGATTGGTCCATTCAAAAAGGGCGCAAAGTTGAATCAGACCACTGTAAGAATGGGCCACGCATCGACACGACTAGAAAAGAAGATATTCACCAAGACATACATTGAAGGAGTGCCGTGCAAAATAGAGGTGGACACCGGCTCATCAATCACGATTATGTCTTGGGACACCATCGCGAGGGACCTGCCAGACATCGTGAAACGCCAGCTGCAAACCCAAAAGCTGAGAGTGCAAGACTACCAGGGAAACCGGATCCCTGTTCGAGGAGTTACGTCCATCAGAGTGAAGTATGGACAATTCAAGAAAACCCTGCCGATCACCATCGTAGATGGAGCCCTACCGAGTTTGCTAGGACTGGACTGGTTCAGAGCTTTGGGCATGGAAGTAACCGGGGTTCACAGCAGTGGAGTCAACCTAAAGGATGAATTGCTGAAGGAATTTGAGGACGTCTTCCAGGACTGCCTGGGCAAGTACGTGGGGACCCCTATTTCGTTTAATTTGGATCCCCAGGTGGCCCCCATTAGGTTAAAGGCTAGGAGGGTCCCCTTCGCCCTTAAGCCCAAGATTGACAGGGAACTAGACAAATTAGTAAACCAGGGAATACTGGTCCCCGTCAACCATGCAAAATGGGAGACACCCATAGTGACCCCAGTCAAACCGGACGGATCAGTCCGGATTTGTGCTGATTACAAGGCAACCCTTAACAAAGCGTTGCAAAAAAGTGCATACCCCGTTCCCATAGTGCAACATCTGTTGCACTCATTAGGGCAAGGACAGGTTTTCGCCAAACTCGATTTGGCTCAAGCCTACTAACAATTACCAGTAGACAACGGTACAGCCGAGGCGCAGACGATTGTAACACATCGAGGCGCCTTTAAATGCACTCGACTCCAGTTTGGAGTCAGCGTAGCCCCAGGGTTATTCCAAAACCTAATGGAACGGCTGCTACAGGGAATACCGGGTGTCGTGCCATATTTCGACGACGTACTAGTGTCAGCAGAGAACTTAGATGAGCTAGGGGTCAAACTACGGAAGGTTTTGGGCATTTTCAGGTCTGCAGGACTTAAGGTTAAACTTAACAAATGCCAGATAGGAGTCGAATCTGTAGAATTCCTAGGGTACCGGATAGACAGAGAAGGCATCCACCCCACAGAGAGCAAAGTGCGAGCCATCAGAAAGGCTCTGGCTCCAAAAAATAAGACTGAGCTACAGGCATTTTTAGGGCTTGTAAACTTCTATGCGGTTTTCTTGCGAAATAAGGCAACAGTAGCCGAACCGCTTCATAAACTGCTAGCGAAAAAAGCTGTTTGGACGTGGGGCAAGACTGAGGCTAGGGCATTCAAGGGCGTTAAGAATCTCTTGTCCAGAGATAGCCTACTCATCCTGTACAATGGGACATTACCACTAGTATTAGTTTGTGATGCATCGCCCTATGGGGTAGGGGCTGTCCTCAGCCATAGGTTACCAAACAGATCGGAGGCCCCCATAGCATATTTCTCCCGCACGATGTCCACAGCAGAAAGGAACTACAGCCAACTAGACAGAGAGGCCCTGGCCATAGTTTCGGGGGTTAAAAAATTCCACGAGTACCTATTTGGGCGGGAATTCGAAATAGTCACGGACCATAGACCCTTACTGGGACTTTTAGCAGGCGACCGTCCAACACCGGTTGCACTTTCACCCAGGCTGACCCGTTGGACCATTTTCCTAGCAGCATATTCGTACAAATTGCTCCACCGCCCGGGCAAGGAATTAGGGCATGCGGATGCTTTAAGTAGATGCCCTTTACCAGAGACCATCGAAGACCCAACCCCTGGAATACCCATCCTACTAATTGACTCTTTGGACTTTGGCCCAGTCACATCTAAGGAAGTGGCTAGGGCATCTTACAAGGATATTATCATAAGGACTGTGATCGGTTGGGTACAGAGGGGATGGCCCGCTGCGCCGGGAGAGCGTTTCAAAGACTTTGCAAAAAAATGTTCGGAATTGTCGGTACAAGGGGGGTGTCTGTTATGGGGGGATAGAGTGGTTATTCCGGAAAAATTACGAGGGCATGTGTTGGAACTGTTGCATGTGGGCCACCCGGGGATAGTGAGGATGAAGAGTTTAGCGAGGAGCTATGTATGGTGGCCACTGATGGATAATGACATTCGCGACTGGGTAGGGAAATGCCAAGCCTGCCAAGAATCAAGGCCACTACCCCCTACAGCCCCCATAAGGGAATGGGAGAAACCCCAGGGCCCATGGTCCAGGATTCACATAGATTTCGCCGGGCCATTCCATGGGCAGACCTTTTTAATTGTGGTAGATGCCTACTCGAAATGGTTAGAAATCATACCTATGAAAACCACAACAGCTGAAGCAGTTAGCACAGTCCTGAGGCATCTATTTGTAACACACGGGCTGCCCGATACTCTAGTATCCGACAATGGCCCACAATTCACAGCAACCCAGTTTGAGGGGTACTTAGCGGAAGAGGGCATCCGACATGTCCTCTCGGCGCCTTTCCACCCGGCGACGAACGGACTTGCAGAACGTTTCGTTCGGAGCGCCAAGGAAGCGCTATCTAGAATAAGTCCAGGAGATTGGCAAACCAAAATTGATACCTTCCTGGCAGTCCAACATAGAACCCCTTGTGTGCAACCAGCCGCAGCCCATCAGAACTATTGATGGGTAGGAAGCTCAGGTGCCCCTTGGATCGATTAAACCCAACATACACCCCTGACGGATTCAAAGGTATAAGGGAAAAAACCAGAGAAATGACAACAGGTGACCCCGTATGGGCACATAACTATAGTGAAGGCCCAGCATGGTTAAAAGGAACAATTATAGGGATAACCAGGCCGAAATCATATGTAGTAGACATGGGGGATGGCCATATAGATCAATTAAGAAAAAGAGCACCAGACAATCCAGAAACCAAACAGCCAGACCCTGACTACCCAATATTTGAACCAACAGCTAACTCAAACCCGAGGTGAGCGGAGGACTTATCTGAGTCCGAAGAAGTCCAGCGACGCCAACTGGCTCCTCCTGAAGACAGCAGGGACGACTTTGCAAATAATCCAGGGCTGGACGGCCCAGAGGAGGAGTGGGAGGAACAAACAGTCCCTCCGACCAGCTCGACTCACTCCCAGGGAATGAATTGCGCAGGTCAGAAAGAGTTAGGAGACGCCCTGTCTACCTGCGTGACTACGTGGAAAAATAACATGCAAATTCTATGTAAATATTGGTACAATGCATTCTGGGAGGGAAGGAGTGTAATGTATTTAAACTTTAGGAGGGAAGTTTGGGCGGGAACAAGCACGTTGCTGATTGGTTGAAGCTCCAGCCAAAACAGTATTTAAAGAGGGGTTTTGCCTGTTGTTTGCTGCTGGGACCACAATAAACTAAAGAGCTGTTGTCACTTGTACCGTCTCCTGCCTCTTAATTGCCCGAACTTAACATAGGCATTTAGTCAATTGATTTAAAACTGACCCGTGTAGAAGGATTTCCTGTTTACTTGGAACAGATTGTCATGGCTGCATCTCATCTACCAAGTTTCATGATCTGGCACCAGACATTACTTGTGGGTGGGGGGGAGATTGGAATGTGAAGGAAAGGGGGGATGGAAACCCAGCTGAGTTGTATGAGAAGCTCCAGCCAGCCAAAGACATTAACAATATGCAACCAAGCACTTGTTTCCTGAAGAATATATAAGCACCTGATTGGACATTTGCAGATAATCAGGGGTGCTCGAGGGAGGGAGAACGTTTCTTTGTGTTGTTTGCACAGGAAAATCTCAGATTCAGCTTATACTACTTCTGTAACCACTTAAGCTTCAGTAAAGGCGATCAAACTGGTCAGTCCTAGAGGATATCAATCCTGACTGCTCTTTAGAAGGCCAGATCCTGAAGATGAAACTCAAATACTTTGGCCACCTAATGAGAAAGAAGGACTCACTGGAGAAGAACCTAATGCTGGGAAAGATTGAGGGCAGAAGAAAAATGGGACGAGAGAACGAGGTGGCTGGATGGACTCACTGAAGCAGTCCGTGAGCTTAATGGTCTTTGGGGGATGGTAGAGGACAGGAAGGCCTGGAGGAACATTATCCACGGGTCGCAATGGGTTGGACATGACTTCGCAACTAACAACAACAACAAACAAAGTATACTCTTGGCAAAACAAATGCTCAGGAGTCCTTCTTTGCTAGATGACTGAGGGACAGTTGATACAGATTGATCGTCAACCTTTACTTTGTTCCTTGAATTTGACTAGTCTTAAGCCTGCTTCCAATCTCTCTCTTCCATTTTGCAATAATCTGCACACCCATATATATTATAGACATGAATCTTTCACACTATTTCCAATTACAATCACTTCGTAAGCTGAGCTGCATTTCTTTCTCATCTTTCTTGTGTTCTGTCAGGATTCAAAGAGAGACTTTAGAGGCACTTGTGAATGCTCAGCAACTCAGGTTTTCCTGCCCATCATTTAAATTAAGTGCTTCTTTCCTTTCAAATCAAGTTTGTTTAGGAGCAGTCAGAATGCTGTGATTTCCTCATCCCATAGAAGATACAGTAATAGGTTTGGAAAGGACATTGGAGGTCTTCAAATCTAACTTCCTGCTATAGCAGAAGATCTCATACCATTCTGAATAAATAGCTGTCCTGGTTTTTCTTGAAAACTTTCAGTGATGGAGGACCACAATTTCCAAATGTAAGCCATTCCACTGATTATTTTTTCTTGTTGCCAGGAATAGAATAGATAGAATAGAATTTTTTTATTGGCCAAGTGTGTGATTGGACACACAAGGAATTTGTCTTGGTATAATTAAGTTTTTCCTTAATTCTAGATTGGATGTCTCTTTAATAATCTTCCTCTTATTACTTCTTGTCTTGTCCTCAGGTTCTTTGAAGAATAGGTCAACTCCCTCTTCTTTCTGATAGTAAGACTCCTATCATATCATCCCTAGTTATTGTTTTTGTTAGACTAGACATAGTTCTCTCAATCATTTATTATACAATTTAACCACCAGACCCTTTATCATCTTTGTTGCTCTTGTCTACACTCTTTCTAGGGTCTCAACATCTTTCTTGTATCATGGTGACCAGAACTGGATGCACTATTCAAAATGTGGTCTCACCAGTGTAATATAGAATAGAATAGATTTTTTTATTGGCCAAGTGTGATTGGACACACAAGGAATTTGTCTTGGTGCATATGCTCTCAGTGTACATAAAAGAAAAGATACGTTCATCAAGGTACAACATTTACAACACAATTGATGATCAATATATCAATATAAATCATAAGGATTGCCAGCAACAAGTTATAGTCATACAGTCATAAGTGGAAAGAGATTGGTGATGGGAACTATGAAACGATTAATAGTAGTGCAGATTCAGTAAATAGTCTGACAGTGTTGAGGGAATTATTTGTTTAGCAGAGTGATGGCCTTCGGGAAAAAACTGTTCTTGTGTCTAGTTGTTCTGGTGTGCAGTGCTCTATAGCGTCGTTTTGAGGATAGGAGTTGAAACAGTTTATGTCCAGGATGCGAGGGATCTGCAAATATTTTCACGGCCCTCTTCTTGATTCGTGCAGTATACAGGTCCTCAATGGAAGGCAAGTTGGTAGCAATTATTTTTTCTGCAGTTCTAATTATCCTCTGAAGTCTGTGTTTTTCTTGTTGGGTTGCAGAACCGAACCAGACAGTTATAGAGGTGCAAATGACAGACTCAAAATTTCTCTGTAGAATTGGATCAGCAGCTCCTTGGGCAGTTTGAGCTTACTGAGTTGGCACAAAAAGAACATTCTTTGTTGTCCTTTTTTAATGATGTTTTTGATGTTAGCTGTCCATTTGAGATCTTGCGATATGATAGAACCCAGAAATTTGAAGGTTTCTATTGTTGATACTGTGTTGTCAAGTATTGTGAGAGGTGGAAGTATGGAAGGGTTTTTCCTAAAGTCTACCACCATTTCTACAGTTTTGAGTGTGTTCAGTTCCAGATTGTTTTGGTTGCACCACAAGGCTAGTCGTTCGACCTCTCGTCTATATGCGGATTCGTCATTGTCTCGAATGAGACCAATCACTGTTGTGTCATCTGCGAACTTCAGTAGCTTAACTGATGGATCATTGGAGATGCAGTCATTGGTATACAGAGAGAAGAGAAGTGGGGAGAGCACACAGCCTTGGGGGGGCCCTGTGCTAATTGTACAGGTATTTGATGTGATCTTGCTTAGCTTCACCTGCTGCTTCCTGTTTGTTAGGAAGCTTGTGATCCACTTACAAGCCTGTTCCGGTACTTGTAGCTGGTTTAGCTTAGTTAGAAGAATGTCTGGACTATCAATGTCTTGAAATTATCTCTCTGTTGATGTAGCCTAGGAATGCATTGGCTTTTTTGGCAGATACAGCTCATTACTGCCTCATACTTAAGTGGTGGTTCATTAAGTCCCTAGATTTCTCTGTTACTGTTGTTGAGCCAGATGTCACCCATTTGTTATGCATGCATTCAGTTTTTGCTGCTTAAGTGCTAGACCTTACTTTTCTCACCATTGAACTGCATTGTGTAAGATGTTTAAGTCTGTCAAGTTCCTTCTGAATCTTCAGTCTATCTTCCAAAGTGTTAGCAATTCTCCCCAGCTTGATGTTATCTGGAAATCTGATGATATACCTTTCTATCCTCTTGTCTAGATAATTTATAAAGATGTTGAAGAGTACTGAGCCTAAAAAAAACACCTAACATTCTGTACTACATGTAGATATAGTTCCATTGAGGGCTTCACACTGGGTGTAGTTGGTCAGCCAATTGCAAATGCATCTAGTGGGTGGAATTGTCTATCCCGCATTATTCTACCTTACCAAGAAGTAAACTGTGGTCTACTTTTTACATGCCTTACTGATGTCCAAGTATACTATATTGTATTTCACTGCATTTCATTGGTCTACTAATTACACTGATTCTTCCAGGTATTGATGTCAAACTTATTGGCCTATAATTTCCTCAATCCATTTTTTCTTCCTTTTTGTTGATTGGAACCATATCAGCTCTTTTCCAATCTTCTGGCATTTCCCCTGTGCTACAGGAGCATTGAAACATTCCGTGACTCTAAGATTACATATGCCAGCTTCTTCTGAACACTGAATTTAAACCATCTGGACCAGGTGATATGTACTCATCCAGGGTGGCTATGTATTCCATTACTAATTCCTTGCCTATTATGACTTTGTATACCTGTTCTATCTCCCTTGTGCTGCTTTGGATTGGTCAGGCTATTTTTTTCATTTTGCATAAAAGGTCTGTTTCTTTGGAACAATTTATTTTATTCCATTTGTCATGGATTCCATCCTACCAAGTTTCAGTAAAAACTACAATATCCTAGTTGCTCTCATATACTAGGATTTCAAGCCCTCCCTGTTTATTCATCATACTATTGGCATTTGAGCCCTTTATGGTTGATCCTACTTTTGCTTCTGTAACTCCTGATATGTACTTATGTGCCCCTTGTTCACCACTCCCTTTCTTTTTATCTTCTTATATGCTTTAGGTTTAGTCCTATATGTTGATTTCTTTACCCCTCCAATTTTAAAACCCTTCAGATGAGCGGAGCCAGTTATTTTCCAAAAATTCTTGCCAGTCTTTATGAGGAGTAGTCCTTTTTTTGCTAAAGGCACTTTCTATAGAAGTACCTGTGCTTTATAACAGTCTAAGAGGAGAGAAAGAGGATGGTTTTGTGTGAATGATAGGCCCTTTCTTGTTATCTTGTTATATGTTTTAGGTTTAGTCTTGTATGTTGGTCCTCCATTTACATAAATGGAGCTTTGCATGCGAGCACAAGTGACCACCGTTCATGCAAGTGGAACTGCGGATGCAGTCAAGCACTCATCCACTCCTTGTGTGGCCTGGTTCCAAATGGGCTATGGTCCATTGTGGGCTGCGTCCCAGGGATTGGATACTCCTGCTTTATAATATTCAAACTCTCAACATACAACTCTGTACTGGAGTAGATGTAACTTGACTTCTTGAAAAAAGACTTTTAAACAAAAAAGAATGCGCACATATAGAATAGGTATCATCTGGCCCAACCGAGAGAGGGATCTAGGTGTCCTAGTGAACAACCAGTTAAATATGAGCCAGTAGTGTACTGCAGCTGCTGGAAAAACCAGTGCAGTTCTAGGCTGCATCAACGTTGGAGAGTTTCAAGATCACATAAAGTGATAGTAATGTTTTATACTGCACCAGTAAGACCACATTTGGAAAATTGCATCCAGTTTTAGTTACCACGATACAAAAAAGATGTTGAGACTCTAGAAAGAGTGCAGAAGAGCAACACAGATGATTAGCAGTTTGGAGACTAAAGCATAAGATGAACAGTAGCAGGAATTGTGTATGTTTACTCTAAAAAGGAGAAGGACTAGGGATGACATAATAGTAGTCTTGCTATCACAGAGGAGGTCAACCTATTCTCAAAGCATCTGAGGCCAGGTCAAGAAGTAATTGATGGAAGCTTATTATCAAAGAGATAATAACCCAGAATTAAGGAGAAATTTCCTGATACTAAGAAAAATTAATCAGTGGAACAACTTACCTCCAAAAGTTATGGATTTTCCATCACTGGAGTTTTTTAAGGAGATTGGATAGCCATTTGTTCAGAATGGCCTAGGGCACAGATGTCAAACTCACAATGTCATGTTGCCATCATGTGACATATCGTGATGTTTTTTCCCCTTCACTGAGCTGGGGTGGGTGTGGCCTGTGCGTGACGCATCTGGCCACGCAGAGGGTTGGACTAGCAGATTTCCAAGAGCTCCCTTTAAACTTTGTTATTCTGTACAGTATTCTGTAAATAAAAATACAACATTTTAAGGAAAGCTTTTAGGCTGCCTCTCACGAGGCAATTAAGAACAATAGCCTTCTGTAGGAGAAATTGAATGGTTAGAATCCAGCTAATTTTGTGTAGTTTGTGTGGTAATCATTGCCAGCCCAACCCATATCACAGTTATTGTTGTAGGGAGAAAGAGGATGGTTTTGTGTGAATGATAGGCCCTTTCTTGTTATCTTGTTATATGTTTTAGGTTTAGTCTTGTATGTTGGTCCTCCATTTACATAAATGGAGCTTTGCATGCGAGCACAAGTGACCACCGTTCATGCAAGTGGAACTGCGGATGCAGTCAAGCACTCATCCACTCCTTGTGTGGCCTGGTTCCAAATGGGCTATGGTCCAATGTGGGCTGCGTCCCAGGGATTGGATACTCCTGCTTTATAATATTCAAACTCTCAACATACAACTCTGTACTGGAGTAGATGTAACTTGACTTCTTGAAAAAAGACTTTTAAACAAAAAAGAATGCGCACATATAGAATAGGTATCATCTGGCCCAACCGAGAGAGGGATCTAGGTGTCCTAGTGAACAACCAGTTAAATATGAGCCAGTAGTGTACTGCAGCTGCTGGAAAAAACCAGTGCAGTTCTAGGCTGCATCAACGTTGGAGAGTTTCAAGATCACATAAAGTGATAGTAATGTTTTATACTGCACCAGTAAGACCACATTTGGAAAATTGCATCCAGTTTTGGTTACCACGATACAAAAAAGATGTTGAGACTCTAGAAAAGAGTGCAGAGAAGAGCAACACAGATGATTAGCAGTTTGGAGACTAAAGCATAAGATGAACAGTAGCAGGAATTGTGTATGTTTACTCTAAAAAGGAGAAGGACTAGGGATGACATAATAGTAGTCTTGCTATCACAGAGGAGGTCAACCTATTCTCAAAGCATCTGAGGCCAGGTCAAGAAGTAATTGATGGAAGCTTATTATCAAAGAGATAATAACCCAGAATTAAGGAGAAATTTCCTGATACTAAGAAAAATTAATCAGTGGAACAACTTACCTCCAAAAGTTATGGATTTTCCATCACTGGAGTTTTTTAAGGAGATTGGATAGCCATTTGTTCAGAATGGCCTAGGGCACAGATGTCAAACTCACAATGTCATGTTGCCATCATGTGACATATCGTGATGTTTTTTCCCCTTCACTGAGCTGGGGTGGGTGTGGCCTGTGCGTGACGCATCTGGCCACGCAGAGGGTTGGACTAGCAGATTTCCAAGAGCTCCCTTTAAACTTTGTTATTCTGTACAGTATTCTGTAAATAAAAATACAACATTTTAAGGAAAGCTTTTAGGCTGCCTCTCACGAGGCAATTAAGAACAATAGCCTTCTGTAGGAGAAATTGAATGGTTAGAATCCAGCTAATTTTGTGTAGTTTGTGTGGTAATCATTGCCAGCCCAACCCATATCACAGTTATTGTTGTAGGAGAAAGAGGATGGTTTTGTGTGAATGATAGGCCCTTTCTTGTTATCTTGTTATATGTTTTAGGTTTAGTCTTGTATGTTGGTCCTCCATTTACATAAATGGAGCTTTGCATGCGAGCACAAGTGACCACCGTTCATGCAAGTGGAACTGCGGATGCAGTCAAGCACTCATCCACTCCTTGTGTGGCCTGGTTCCAAATGGGCTATGGTCCATTGTGGGCTGCGTCCCAGGGATTGGATACTCCTGCTTTATAATATTCAAACTCTCAACATACAACTCTGTACTGGAGTAGATGTAACTTGACTTCTTGAAAAAAGACTTTTAAACAAAAAAGAATGCGCACATATAGAATAGGTATCATCTGGCCCAACCGAGAGAGGGATCTAGGTGTCCTAGTGAACAACCAGTTAAATATGAGCCAGTAGTGTACTGCAGCTGCTGGAAAAAACCAGTGCAGTTCTAGGCTGCATCAACGTTGGAGAGTTTCAAGATCACATAAAGTGATAGTAATGTTTTATACTGCACCAGTAAGACCACATTTGGAAAATTGCATCCAGTTTTAGTTACCACGATACAAAAAAGATGTTGAGACTCTAGAAAAGAGTGCAGAGAAGAGCAACACAGATGATTAGCAGTTTGGAGACTAAAGCATAAGATGAACAGTAGCAGGAATTGTGTATGTTTACTCTAAAAAGGAGAAGGACTAGGGATGACATAATAGTAGTCTTGCTATCACAGAGGAGGTCAACCTATTCTCAAAGCATCTGAGGCCAGGTCAAGAAGTAATTGATGGAAGCTTATTATCAAAGAGATAATAACCCAGAATTAAGGAGAAATTTCCTGATACTAAGAAAAATTAATCAGTGGAACAACTTACCTCCAAAAGTTATGGATTTTCCATCACTGGAGTTTTTTAAGGAGATTGGATAGCCATTTGTTCAGAATGGCCTAGGGCACAGATGTCAAACTCACAATGTCATGTTGCCATCATGTGACATATCGTGATGTTTTTTCCCCTTCACTGAGCTGGGGTGGGTGTGGCCTGTGCGTGACGCATCTGGCCACGCAGAGGGTTGGACTAGCAGATTTCCAAGAGCTCCCTTTAAACTTTGTTATTCTGTACAGTATTCTGTAAATAAAAATACAACATTTTAAGGAAAGCTTTTAGGCTGCCTCTCACGAGGCAATTAAGAACAATAGCCTTCTGTAGGAGAAATTGAATGGTTAGAATCCAGCTAATTTTGTGTAGTTTGTGTGGTAATCATTGCCAGCCCAACCCATATCACAGTTATTGTTGTAGGGGAGAAAGAGAAGGGTTAAGAAGTATTATGTATATTTGCTGCAATGAGTTACTTATAAAGTAATAAAAGCAGGGGATAAAAATTAAATAAACAATGTTGAGACTGACCTGTGACTATGGGATGTAATTGACATAATTGTAGTTAATAGACCAAGTGCAGAGTACAGAGTGAGATTCACTCAGAATCAGGATAACCTCAAATACTCAATTTTTGAGTCAGAAGATTTGAGGCAGTGCCTCCCAAGAGGCACTGAGAGGAGTTGGAACAAGTCATGAGACAAATGGGATAGCAGTGAAGGATAAAATTTGTTTCAGCAATTTTCCCAAGCCGGAGAGTACTTAAGCATTTATATGATGTTGTATAGCCTGTTTTTCAGAAGCACTGAAATTTGTGTTGAATGCTATACCTGATTTACTTCTGAATTTTGACAGATCTGAACATCATCAGAGTTTAGCAGAGCTGAGAAAGCACTAATCTTTTAAAAATAATTGCTTATTCTTTCCTTGGCAACTGGTTAAAAGAATTTTTTTTACCAAGAATATCCTTCTTCAGGAAGGATATTTGGAGTTGGAATAGTTAATGTTTCATTTGATGATCTTGGGTATCAATGCTCTAGGCTATTTTATCAGCTAAGTTAGCAGTGCCAGAGATTAGTTTCACAGAATGCCTTGGCAGACAGCCTGTATTTTATGTTAGGGAACATAAGCTTAGTGTTCAACTTCCAAAACAAATATGAAAAACATTAGAATTGCAGACTGAAAAAGACCCAAGAGTAGGATGCGACTTTAAAAAGGAAAAAGCATTATTTGGTTGAAACAACAGACTATCAAGTGAACTCATTGTTCCTGTCAATTCTCCATTGTTAGTTTGCACCTAAAATATTGCATTTAATTATGGGAATTATGCTTTAGGGTTGATATTGACAGATTGTATTCTGTCTAACTGTTCAGACATGTTCCAAAATATCCATATAAGTTTAAGAATTGTTCAGTGATAGTGGTGCCTCTGAAAGGGATACACTTTTATATACAGGAACAGAATTTAAATGAAGATTGGACGGTCATATATCAGGGATGATAGATTCCTACAGGGTATTTTTGCAATTGAAAAGTTAAAGAATTCATCCCTGAGTTACTGTCAAAATGTTCTTCCCAACATTTGAGGTCAATGATTTCCTTTCACAAATAAAACCTGGAAAAATCCCAAAAGGAATTTCAGCCTCTGGGATGATTAAGAAAGAATTAGGATTGGTGGGTTCCTATTTTCCTATTCACTCACATAAACAACTCTGCAAGTTTTCCCACTGATTGGAGCCAGGGCGTTTTTATCTCCTTCTATAACACCAAAGGTAACTAGACCTTGCCAATTAATTTTAAAACCTATTATCATACTGTAACAAAGCTGATCATCAGCTTTTGTCTTTTTGTAGAAATTCTTTGCTAAAAATCCAAGAGGGAGCGACAGAGGAAGGAAGGCATACTTTTCTCTCTGTGGCTAGGAGATGAAAGTAAGATTATGCACCATGTCTGATTCCTCTGTCATGTACTGGTTGCAAAACACCGGAATTATGTTCAGGTGACCTAGAGCATGCTGTAGTGGCTGATCAAAAATTGGTCATAAAGTCTTTCATTCTATGACATCATAACTTTGAACAGTCATTGAATTAATGATCGTGCCTTAAGAACTACTTGTGTTGCATTAATTATTATTATATCAATTATTAACGGTATACCTATAAATTTGAATGATATAATCATTTTATATTTTATGTTAGCTATTTCTATACATATTAACTCTTTATACTTTCACCCAAATTTAATTTCATATTTAAAATCTTAAAACATACAATTTAATTATTATCCATACAATGACTTTATATTTTATAACTAATTTTTTAGTAAATTCTAACCTAATACTTACACTAATACTGTAGTGGAAAGGCTGTAACTGTACTCTTCAAAGCAGTGGTCCCCAACCTTTTGGACCTCAGGGACCACCAAGTCCATAATTTTAAATCCCGGGGACCACTAATATGAATCCAGCGTGCTGCTTGCTGAAGCGCCTGGACTCCTAGTGACAGGATGGGGTCCTTCAGGCACTGTCCCTCCTCTCTCTTTCTCTCTTTCCCCCCCTCCCCTCTCCACCTTTTTTTCTCTCTCATTCTCTCATTCTCTCTCCCCCCTTTCTCTCTCTCCCACTCATTCTGTCATCTCTCTCTCTCCCCCTTTCTCTCGTTCTTTCTCTCCCTCTCTCTCTTTCTCTTTCTTTCTCCCCCTCTCCCCCTCTCTTTCTCCCTCCCTCCTCTCTTTGTCTCTCATTTTCTTTCTCTCCCCTTTCTCTCTCTCTCCCTCTCTCTCTCCCTCCTCTTTCTCTTTCTCTCTCCCCTTTCCTCTCTCTCTCCTCTCTTTCTTTCTCTCCCCTCTCTTTCTCTTGCATTCTCTTTCTCTCTCCCTTTCTCTTTCTCTCCCTTTCTCTCTCTCCCCTCTTTCTCTCTCCCCTCTCTCTCTCTCCCACTCATTCTGTCAACTCTCTTTCTCTCCCCCGTTTCTCTCTTTCTTTCTCTCCCGCTCTTTCCCGCTCTTTCTCTCCCTCTCTCTCTTTCTCTCTCTCTCCATCTTTCTCCCCCTCTCTCCCCTTCTCTTTCTCTCTCATTCTCTTTCTCTCTCCCCCCTTTCTTTCTCTCATTCACTTTCTCTCTCTCCCACTCTCTTTCTCTCTCTTTCTCCCACTCTTTCTCGGGGAGACGAGAGACCGAGGTGCAGGAGCACCAACAAGGGCTGGAAGAAACAGCCCGGGAAGCTTGGGTCGGGTTCCTGGAGAGGAGAGCTTGGAGGGAGGCGGATGCCAGATCGCCTCCCTGCAAGCTCAGATCTCTCAAAGAGCCCGACCCAGCCATCTCAAGCACTTTGGCTCGCTTGCGCCGCCCCCTCCCCCGCTGCTGCAACACTACCATTATTTCATTCCAGATGGCAAGGAATGAAATAATGGTGCTGGGTTGGGTTTTTTTTGTCTTTTTGTGCACAGATTTCCACCCTCCACATGGCCGGTCCCAAAGGCAGCTGAACCTCCCCACTGCCCCTGGGCAGCCGTTCAGGTGCGAAAATTTCTCCACCGACCACCAAAATTTTCTCACAGATCATCAGTGGTCCACGGACCATCAGTTGGTGACCACTGCTTCAAAGCTTTGTTTTTCTAATCAATAGTCAAAATAAAGAAACTTGAGACTTTTAATTTTTATTTCTTTTCCCATATGACACTGCTTTGTATGAAAGACACTGCTACTTATAAGGCTCAGAAGAGAATTTATATACAATTTACACACAAGTATACACTAAGGCCGACATTTTTTCACCCCAAAGATAAAACACCCAAACATAAATTGATATATGTGATATATGCAATACAATGCAGTGAGACATGTGCAGTTCTGTACATTGGAGAAACGAAACAACTACTTCACAAACATATGGCACAACATAGGAGAATAAACCTATCAGGACAATTCAGTAGTCTCTCTGCATTTGAAAGACAAAGACCATTCTTTTGAAGATAGCAAAGTCCACAATCTAGATAGAGGGGAACATTGGTTTGAAAGAGAGTAAAACTGAAGCAGTAGGTGTGAGCTTAAATGGACTCCAGAGGATGGGAGAAGGTAGGAAGGCCTGGAGGAACGTTGTCCATGGGGTCGCAATAGGTCGGACACGACTTCACAACTAACAACAAAAAAAGAGGCTATCAATTTTAGAATTGAACAACCTCCCCCAATTGAGGGAGAGAAATACGACACCAATTATTTCCTCTCTACAATAGCAGTCCTTTCAGCAGTTTAAAGAAGATTCCACAACCAATTACACTCTGATTCAGGGACTCTGAGGGAACAGTTGAATCCCTAAAGTGGCCTCAACTGTTCTCAGAGACAGTGCTAATGACCAAGATGACTGCAAAGAAATATAATCCTTCTGCATCCCACCCACCCCCAACAACCTATCAGAACTAATCCTTCCATTGCTCCACTATCATCATCATCCAGACAGAATTGATGGAACTTCTTGGATGAGAAGCAAAACTTTTTCTTCCTCAAGGGAAAAACAAGCAACTTTGAAACCCAAGCAAGTATTATCAGTTTATATAATATGATTCTTTTTCTCGCGTAAAGGTAATTATTAGGGGAAATCTTTATCAAAGAAATAAAATTACTATATTAATTACACAATAAGTACAGAATTTCCTAATAATTATCCAAGTGAGAAAGCAATAACCTCTGTCCTGAACATAGGTTGTAGCATTACTTGGATTGGTATTTTACTGAAAGCCAGAAAACCAGGTTATCAAACTTTATTTTATATCAGTCTTGCACAACCTGTTGAGGGGAAAGAACTACATTACTAAATTGAAATAATCGTAGGTCACAAAGGTGTGCTGATCAGCTGTTTGGTGGTTAGCAGAGGGGAAGCAGCATTGGAGCTGGTGGCACTGATGTGTTAGTTTCCTTAGCAACGCGTCTCTTGAGGCAGTGGGTGCAGTGAATCCTTGTTGGCAGCAGTAATGTAGGTTTTCTAAAAAGAAATTGGTCAGCAGAAGCCTAGCCTTAAGGCAACAGATCAAAATATAATATTTTGTGTAATCTGCAAATCTATCCACAAACAAATATTGTCATATTATATCTTAACTGTGATTTTATCATCTGTGGAAATAATTCTTTAATAGCACAGCGTTACTAGCTAAAACAGAAAAGGCTCATTTCTCTTTTTTCTTTAAACTATCCATAACCGGTTGAACCTGGGAAGCCACAGTGCACCAAAGAAAATGAAGAAATGATTGCTAAAAGTGCAGTCTTGCCAAACAAAGAATTGAAACCAATCAACCTGACAAAGAAAATTAAAAAGACAAAAAAAAAAATCTATTGTCAAGGCTGACTCATAACACACCACTACTTGCAACTTGACAACAAAATGAAGGGAGCGGGGAGGGGAATGCTTGGAATGTATTGGGAGCTGAGAGGGAAAGTGCATTCACCCAGTGTTTCTTTTCTTTTTCTTTTTTTATTTCATTTTGTCACAACAGTATACAAAAACATTGTCATAAGTAAAAAAAAAACATATCATGAAGAATATATATATATATATATATATATATATATATGCATCAGCTATATTAATTTGATATAATGAAAGAACAATAGGACGGGAACGGTAGGCACTTTTGTGCTCTTATGCACGCCCCTTATTATCCTCTTAGGAATGGGGTGAGGTCAATAGTAGACAGTTTTTGGTTGAAGCTTTTGGGATTTTGAGTAGAGACTATGGAATCAGGTAATGAGTTCCAAGCGTTAACAACTCTGTTACAGAAGTCATATTTTCTGCAATCAAGTTTGAAGCAGTTGACATTAAGCTTGAATCTATTTTTTGCTCTTGTAATATTGCGATTGAAGCTGAAGTAGTCATTTACAGGAAGGATATTGCAATAAACACAGGTCATGTCGAAGTCGACGGAGTTGTAAGTTTTCTAATCCCAGGATTTCACTCAGGAGCATGTTTCTACCGGTAAATTCGTGGGTGCGTGCGCACTCATGTGTGCGTATAACACTTCTGTGCATGTGCAGAAGCATCCAGGTGGGTGGGCAGAGCCTCCCACTGCTGCCACTATCAGTTCGCTTGATCCGGGGCGAAGCGGTAGCAACCCACCACTGCACCCTTTTAAAGCCTTTTCATAGCTCAGTTAAGACCTGCTACTGAACCACCTCCTCCCTCAATTTTAGTGAGAGAAGAGCACTTTGAAATCAAGGAGACAGAGAGAGAACGTTGCATAAGTTCCTTACAGTTATTCCCTGGGTATGTGGGTTGGGAAGTGGGGGTGGGGAGTGGGGGAGACGGAGGGAGCGAGAGATTGAGAGAGACAGAGAGAGGAAGAGAGACAGACAGGCAGAGACAGAGAGAGAGACAGTGACACAGAGAGACAGAGAGAAAGAGAGTAAGAGTGAGAAAAAAAGAAAAAGAAAGGAAGAAAGAAAGAAAGAAAGAAAGAAAGAGTGTGACACAGAGACAGAGAGAGAGAGAGAGAGACAAAGAAAGAGAAAAAGCGAAAGAGTGAGAGAGAAAGAAAGAAAGAAAGAGAAAGAGAGAGGAAGAAAGAAAGAAAGAAAGAAAGAAAGAAAGAAAGAAAGAAAGAAAGAAAGAAAGAAAGAAAGAAAGAAAAAGAAAGAGAGAAGTGAACAACACACCCAAGGTGTGGCAAGAGGTGGCTGGGAGGGGAGGGGTTAGGCGGGGCAAATAATTTAACAACCAGTTCTCTGCCCTAATGACTGGCTGCGTAGGCATGGCTGGGTAGGTCATGTGACTGTGTGGGAGTGAGTGATGTTGTGTTGGCCACGCCCATCCAGTCACACTATTTGTTAAATTATTGGCTCCTGGTGTTTTCTTTTCTGTGGGACACGGGTCCAAATGGCTTTTTGAGTGTTTAGGGTTGCGGACCACTGTCATAGAGTATGACGAATTTGCCAAGAAACTGAACAGGACAGAGAAAGTGGCTTGGAACAATTTTGTTGCAGTGGGCAATTACCAGCTGCTCAATCTCTCATAAGAATTATGCCAAAATGGGATACAGAATGTCCCTTAAAGTCCATATTCTGGATGCTCATCTTGACAAATTTACCATATTTTTCAGAGTATAAGACCCACCGGAGTATAAGACGCACCTTAGTTTTTGGGAAGGAAAATAAGAAAAAAGCTGATTGGCAGGTGGATCGGCCTCCCAGAATACCCCCAATCAGCTGTTCCCAGAGGTGAATTTTAGCAACAGGTTCCTTGGTTGTGAGCTCTGTGCCTTGCTTTTTTTGCTTTTTTTTCTGCCTCTGAAACTCTGTTTCAGAAAAAAACTTTTCTCTGCCTCTGAAAGCCTCTGAAGCTCTGTTTGGGAGCTTCTTTTCTGAAGCTCTGTTTGGGGCTTTTTTTCTAAGCTTCATGAAGGTCCGTTTGGGGCTTTTTTTCTGAAGCTCCATTTCTGATGCTTTTTTTCAGCCTCTAAAACCTCCGTTTGAGAAGCTGGGCAGGGCTACATTTGAAGTATAAGATGCACCCAGATTTTCACCCTCTTTATGGGGGAAAAAACATGGTACTCATTTCCGAAACCCTTTTGAGTGGTTTCAACTGTCTTTGTGTATTTGTTGTGCAAGTATACATTGTTCTTTCTCTAACTTCTTAAAAAGATAAAAATTCACCTATTTTGTCTCTATAAATATGAAACTGTTGTAAGATGTGGTCACAAAATTAGTTTGTGATGAATATACCCATATTTTCATAGGCTTTAGACCAGTGGAGGGTTTCAAAAAATTTTATAACGATTCTGTGGGTGTGGCTTGGTGGGAGTGGCAGGGGAAGGATACTGCAAAATCTCCATTCCCACCCCACTCCAGAGGAAGGATACTGTAAAATCCTCATTTCTTCCCAATCAGCTGGGACTTGGGAGACAGAGAATAGACGGGGGCGGGGCCAGTCAGAATTTTTACTACTGGTTCTCTGAACTACTCAAAATTTCTGCTACCGGTTCTCCAGAACTGGTCAGAACCTGCTGAAACCCACCTCTGCTTTAGACATAAGCAGTTGAAATATAATACTTAGAAGCCAGGAACAAAAACTGTGTTACATAATGTTTTATTTTCCCAGGTATTAATGTCAGGCTGATTGGTCTATAATCTCCTGGATCTGTTTTTTATTTCTTTTTTTGAAGATGGGGACCATATCAGCCCTTTTCAAGCCCTTGGTAATTCCCTGGTAATCCAAGAATTTTGGAAGATATATTTCAATTGTTCTGAAATCATGTCAGCCAATTTCTTCAGAACTCTGATTTGGAACCATCTAGAGTTGACAAGTGTTCTCTTACTTTATTTTTGCATATTTTAATTTGCATTCCTAACGTGTGATTTACAATTCTGTTTTTGGTAAATTGAGTAGTGTTTTCTTTTTGCATGAAGACAGATGCGAAGTATGAATTAAGCAGTTCTGTTTTCTCTCCACTGCTTGATACTTCTTTGCCATCTTCTCTCATTAGTGGACCAATAGTTTCTTTGATTCCCCTCCCCAACCTTGTTTTTATATGTTGAAAGAAACATTTTTTATTGTTTTTAACATTTGTTGCAAGTCTTACTTCATTCAAAACCTTAGCTTTCCTAAATTCACCTTTGCAAGTTTGAGTGGTTTGTTGATATTCTGCTTTAGTTAGTTGGTCTGAGAGTGCTTTGTGCAAACCATGTTGTTTTATTTTTGATTTTCTTAGTTTTCTTTTTTTGTGGTATTGAACTGGACTGGGGTTTTATAATCATATTTTTCAGTTTCCCATGCTTTGTAAGTTGATTTGACCTTTAAGATTTTCATCCTTCCCAAGCTCTCTGAGTTTGTTAAAATTAGCTCTTTTAAAGTCTAAAACATTGGTTTGGTTATGTTCTGTTGCTTATGTCTGTTTTATATAGAATTGTAATATGGCATTTCACTCTTCCCAAAAGTTCCTGCAACTTCAATACCCTCTATCATTTCTTCTTTTATTGTTTCTTTTGAATAGTTTGTATCCTTCCATCAGTAATTTCAGTCATGAATTTCACTCCACCAAGTTTCGGTAATGGCAACTATATCATGACTGCCTTCATGTATCATAACATTATAGTAATATAATAGTATAGTGTAGTGTAGTGTAGTGTAGTGTGGTGTGGTGTAGTATAGTATAGTATAGTATAATATAATAACAATACATATATATTATACATATATATTTATAACATAGTAATATGTATGTTATGTTATTAATATATATGTATTGTTATTATACTATACTATACTACACTAGTATAGTATGCAACTCTACCCTAGTATACTATACTATATTATAGTCGTATATATAGTCGTACTGTATACTATACTAGTATACTATACGACTCTACTCTAGAGTCGGCAACGACTAGCACATATGTGCGAGGGGAACCTTTACCTTTACCTTTAATATGTATGTTATATATATAAACATATATATATTATGTCATTGTAAAGTACATATCACTTCATAATGGGCCAAGAACTTTTGTAATTTTTTTTTAAATTAAAAGTTCTGTTTTCAATTTTTTTTCCAATTTTTATACCTTCAAATTTTAAATTTATTTTTTCATTTAAAAATCTGGAAGCCTTGAGAACCCCCCAGAAGACTGCCCCCAAAACAAGTGCTGGGCTCAGTTTCAATTTCACATTGCAGTATCTACCTGGGGGGGGGGGAGGGAAGAAATTTTCTGGCCAAGGCCCTTTTGTGGCTACCCCAATATAATGACTTTAAAGCAAAAGTTATCAGACTGGTCATCCCCTCCCAGCAATTAGCATAACTAAAGGGCAAGGAAAACCCACTTTGCAGAGGCCGGATAAATTGCTTACAGCATTAAAAGTTGCATTAGAAAGATGAGTTGTTCAAAGCCCACAAAGCCAACTGCAATTTACGGGATTGCTTAGCTTGGATGGGGGCCAAACTGTATGTCCTGGAAAGCCAACAAACCATAATCTTCCAGAAAAACCATGATTCAAAAATGGTGGGTCACTCTGGGTTTGTAAAAACCCTACACCTCATGAAACATCAATTCTGGTGACCATCTCTGAGAAAGGACATTGAAACCTATGTGGCTAGGTGTCCTATCTGTGCATTGGCCAAAAGACATCTGGGGAAGAACCTTCAGCTAGTGGCAAAACTCCATGCTCCTTGAAGGAAAACTCTATGGACTTTATTGTAGAACTATCAGAAGCCTCAGAAAATACAGTAGTTTAGATAACTGACCTTTTCTCCAAACAAGTAAATTTTGTGCCATGCACTAAGATTCCCTCAGCATGAAACCTAACCAAGCTGTCTGTGCAACATGTATATAGACTTCATGGAGCCCCGGAACGCATCATTTCAGATCACGGAGTCCAATTCATTTCACAATTTTGGCAGGAATTCCTAAAACTACTTGGCACTGCCCAAGAGCTTAGCTCCTCCCATAATACCCAGAAAAATGGGGGAGGCGAACATATGAATGTTGCCTTGGAACAATACTTGAGATGCTAATTAGGGGTGTCAAACTCAATTTAATTGAAGGCCATATCAGCATCATGGGCCAGTTGCATGTAAGACTATGATGACTTACAGCAGCCAGGTAGGAGTGGCTGTGACTAGGTGGGCGTGGCTGGTGTGTGTGGTCGGCTTGACACTGCTTACTGGGCACAGCTGACTCGGGACAGCTGGGTCAGGACAGAAAAGTAACATCAGCTAACTTGACGTGAGGACAATTAGGTGCCCCATAAGCTCCTTGCCTCCCCAAACTGCTGGTAGGCATGCGTGCACACACACACGCACACACACACACACACACACACACACACACAGCTTTCCACATTTGGGGATTTTTATCCACAGAGGAAGAAGAAGGCCTTTTCCCCAAACCCAGGCATGATTGCACTGTGCAATCTCGGGTGTAGATAAAAATCTCCAAGTTTGGAATGGTGTGGGTGTGTGTGCACAGCATACCAAAGGAGATGTTTTTCTCCCAGTTGCAGATGTTGTTGGCATTTCCTGGTCCGGTGCCACCTCCCAGGAAAGCAGGAGGACAATGCTGCTGTGTTTGGAAGCACAGAAGAGAGTTTGCAGAAAGCAGTATGCTCTGAGTCTAACTTCTGCCTTGACAGATCTCTGAAGACCAAGAGGAGGCAGGGGTTCCCCCAGGTCCTGCATAAGGGAGGATGGCCTTTCTCAAAAGGGAATCCCTGTTTCCAATTGTGTATGGTAAGGATGCTGGCTTATTGGGGCAACCTTCCCTCACATAGCTTCCCTGCCATCCCTTCCTCCTCTCCAGAGATCTGTCAAGGCAGAAGTCGGACTCGGAGAAAACTGCTTCCTGCAAACTTCAAACTTGAAGAAGCTTCATGGACGAGAAGCAAAATATCTTCAAAGAAAAACCAGAAAGTCCTGTTGCCTCTTGTAAAACCACCTTTGAGAAAACCATGACCTGAATGTCTGACAATATCCATAGACTGTCAACTCTGAAGTGAACCCGGCTGAAGCTTTTCCTGCCTCATTTGAAAGGGAGAAGGGAGGGGGGAAGTAGATAGACCGGCTACCAGTCAAAACAAAGTGTTTCTTGTGGGAACTAAGATCATCCCAACAGGTGGCAAATGAGTGAGGAGTGACCAAGCAGCCTCCCAGTTACTTTCATTGGACAATCTGACCAATGACATTTGAGGAGGGAAAGATTTGCTCTTTTAATTAGGGGGGAAACCGCAAGAACTTTTAGAATTGGTTTTCACTAGCTTATGCCAATATTGTCGTGTCCCAGTCCTCCGCTGACGGCCGGATCAGGGAAATCCGAATCAGGCGTGCCTCTGCAGCTCTGCCAAAGTCCTAGCAAAGTCCTCAGGGCAGGCAGGAGACCAGAAAGTGACTTCAGCAAGATATGTTTAGACTTTGCCTGACTCAGAGAATGCCAGAAAGCAGATCCTTTATATAGGCCATGGGGTGTGGCTCCATGACTCAGCACTTATCCAGGCCTGCCCCTCCCTTCCTTCTGTTGCCTCCGCCTATCAAGTCTTCTGACGCGAGGGTCACTCCAGTTGGCAGCTGTTGGCAATTGACCTCCCTCAGGCTCACATGCTGTGGAGGAGGGGGAGGGGTCTAGTTGCTCCGTTTGCCTGGGCATGGAGCCAGAGCTGGGGGCTGGAGGTTTTTCCTCCTCTTCAGCCTGTCTGGGCATGGAGCCAGGGCTGGGGCCGGGAGGCATACTAGGACATTCCTCCGTGTTCGGAAGCAGATAAGAAGGCCCCGGCTGTGGTGAGATCGGACAAGACACAACAAATATGACAGTGATGGCTAACCTTTTTGTCATCGTGTGCCAGGATGGGGGTGGGGGTGGAAGGAAGATTCGTGCATGCGCGTGCCCATACCCATAATTCTATGCACCCTGCACTGTGCGCGCAACCCTGCTCCCCCCCGTTCCTGGCACGCGATGACCCGGTAGACCCGTTTTTCTTTCTCACCTGGCTCCAGGTCCTCTCTATGCATATGGGGAGGGTGAAAACAGCCTTCCCCACCCCCTCAGAGGCCCTCTGTAGGCCCAAAATGGCCCGTTTCCCAACTTCCGGTTGGACAGAAAGTGACGTTTTTGCTGTCCCCAGCCTCCAGAGCCACTCTAGGAGTCTCTGGAGGCTGGGGACAGCAAAAAAAGTCACTTCCTGTCCAACCGGAAGTTGGGAAACGGGCTGTTTCGGGCCTCTAGAGGGCCTAGATGCAGAGGTTCTGGAAGGTGAGAAAGAAAAACAGGCCTCCCCATCCCCTGCAGGCCCTCCGGAGGCAGGAAACAGCCTATTTCTCTACTTCTGGTGGGCCCAGCTGGTGTGCGTATGCATGCTGGGGCTGAGCCAGCCCACTGATATGGCTACGTGTGCCACTGTGGCACGCGTGCCATAGGTTCACCATCACGGCAGTATGATGTGTCCAATAAACATGTTGTTTGAGGAATCTACCTGCATTGGAGTTCTGCTTTTGATGGATGCATTATTTGGAACCCTGACTGTTGTGACTCCAGCCTCTGAACCTGGCCCCATGCCCAAAAGTGACTCGGAGGGTGAGGGGGGTCAGTAAGGGTTACCTCAGGAGCACCGATTCCTTTGGCTCGGCTCCAGGAGCCAGAACCAGACCAGTCGGAGTTCATAATGAGGCCGTCATCACCTGATTCCTCCCTTCCCCAGGCTACACCTTCAGACCCAGCTGATAATAATAATCAAGCTTGGCTTGACCCGTGCTTCAGAAGATTAGAGAGGCGCCGTCATCAAAAGGAAGGGTGGGGCTCCTGTCCCACCCTTCCTTTTGATGATGCCGCCTCTCTAATATATACAGGATATATAAGGAGCTTTGGGACTGCTCTCACTCTACAGGAAGCAAAGTTTAGCTGATCCGTTTCAAAAAGAGCTGAAAGTCTTGTTACATGAGTCATTTGTTTGAACTTCGGCAGGCAGCTGCGATTTCTCTGCCAGGACTGATAAGAGCCGTGAATCCACTGGCTGAAGGCCAACTCATGGATCTGAAGTAGGGAAGGAGACAGAACACTAACATAGTCATTGTTCTATACTATGTTTTAAGGCAGGCGCAGGTCCACCAACTTTCCTCTGGGGGAAGAGACCATCTTCTCTGCTGTTGCCTGTTAGGTTAGGGTTAGAGTTAGGGTTAGGATTTGGTGCAATAAATCTTTAAGCCCAACAGAAACAAGGCCAGTGGATTTTTTTCTTAGAATCTTGTCAACCAGTCTTTCTCAGACTCCTGTTGCTTTTCTCTCACCCCATCCCCACCCCAGAGAAGCATGCTTCTCCCTCCCGTCTTTGTAAAGGAAGCTGCATACAAAGGATCAGCCATTTCATGGAGCTCTCTTACTGATATCCCAGTCAACTCTAGAATGGTAGCAGCAGAGCAGAGTGGATGGCTTGTTGTGACATGCAGTTTGGGTGCTTGCCAGGTTGTGCTTCCCACCTTGGGAGGCAGGAAGGCACCTGCTGGGGCAAGCCAATCCTAATTATGAGCTCTGCTACTGCACTGTGCCTTGAGCAGAGAATGGGACCATAATTCTCCTGGGTTGGGAGGAAATAACTCTTTTCTCCTGGCTTCATCCAAATTGTCTCATGATAGCGATTCCCCTCATCATGAATTGTCCCCATCCCTGCATCCCATTGGCTGGAGCATTGGGGGCGATATTTCTCCTGTGGAGTGCCAAGTTGTCCCCACATCTGGTTGCTTGGGATGACTTGTTCTATGCCAAACCAGCTGTGCTCATCCAGTTGTGCCTACCCATTTACATCGACCCGGCTGCACTGAGTCATCCTTGCCGTATTATTCATGCTGATTTCTGCCATGCCCAGCCAGCCATGCCCCACCTGATCAGTGGTGGGATTCAAATCTTTTTACTACTGGTTCTGTGGCTGTAGCTTGGTGGGCACGACATGGCTTAGTGGGCGTGGCAGCGGAAGGATGCTGTAAAATCTCCATTCCCACCCCCCTCCAGGGGAAGGTTACTGCAAAATCCCCATTTCCTCCCGATCAGCTGCGACTCAGGAGGAAGAGAATAGATGAGGGTGGGGCCAGTCAGAGGTGGTATTTACCGGTTCTCAAAGCTACTCTAAATTTCCACTACCGGTTCTCCAGAACTGATCAGAACCTGCTGAATACAACCTTTGTACCTGGTCATGGTGAGTTATCCTGTTCCAATTTTTAAAATTTGATTAATTTGGGGGGTTCCTTAATATTATTTCAATATATCAAATATGCATAACTGAAATCAGTTCAACATAATTTAAATTTAGAAATTCAATTCCTTACTGAACTATCTGAAAGGAGATATTTTGCCTCTTCTGATAGTGAACAAAGAAGATTTCAATATAGTACTTTGAATATAATGCAGAAATTACTTGTACTTTAATCTTGAGTTGGAATCTTATGCAAATTATGTTTGTCCAATTATTGCATACACATCATTTATAAAGATATTTTAAAGTATGCATGAGATTAATCTGATAAATAAATTGAAAATGTTGGGTAATGACCAGATTTTTATCACCAATCTATATGTAATGTAGAGAGACAACAAATGAGTGTAATGATATCACAGCAAATTCTGATCAAATGTTGAAAATTTAAGCAAGCAGCTTGTCAAATTGCTTGCAGAAAAATAAAGAAAAAGATTGTTACAAACCATCAAAGATAGAAAAAAGCTATATGCTTCTCTTAAAAGTTCTATTTTTAAAAAAGAAATAACTCAAATTTTGGATAAAACTTAACATTTATTTGATGGATAAATGTTTTAAAGCTATAATTATATTTTCAATGATAATTCACTATGGAGGAGTTAAAAAAGTGGTATTTAATAAGAATAAAGCATCAAGTCTGGATAGATTTCCTATAGAATGGTATTAAGTATAAGAAGTAAGTTTTATCAGCTACATAGTTGACATTTCTAAAAGTGGTATTTTATCATCTTAATTTAATGAAGCATATATTACAATTATACCAAAACTTGGTTACGGTTGTGTGCTCTCCTCCCTATTTTATTAATTAATGCAGAAATTAAATTAAAACCTTTAAGCTTAATTTCTTCTATACAGGCAGCAAGTATTATAAATTATTATATTAACTAATTATTATTATTTAACTAATAATGAAGTTTTATGTTTATAAATTCGGTGTTTCTTAAAGAGGATTGTGGAAGAATCCCATGTATTATGTGACAAAACGAATGAATGTAATGAAAATGAAACAAGTGGAATTTAGAGATTTTAGATTAGGGGGCCACATTATCAATTGTTTCTGAAACTAATTTATTCTGTAATCATTTGTTTACTGCCAGTTTAATCCAGCTAAACCACAAATTTTCATTCCTAGTATTGGCTGAATGTAATTTAGAGAAATTTATAAAAACATTAAGTCTCTTTTCCCACTGAGCATCACTTAATAATCTTGAGGAGTGTGTCCATCATGCAGGAGGAAAGAAGGAAGATCTATCATTGTGTGTAAAGAATATATTTACTTGGAAGACTCATGATGTTCAATTTAATGGGGGATCGTTTCCCAGGATTATACTTTGGTATATTCGCTGATATTTGCTAATGAATGCCTTCATCAAATAAACAGTTATTCAATGCAAGGTTACAAAATGCACAACTAGTAAATTTCAGTGAATTTGGAAACTGATTTCTGTGAAGCAATAGATTTAGATTTATAAAAGATGACTGAGCTAATAGCTAATTTATCAATCTGAGGAAACACAAGTTAACATTAAGTTTCCAATATAATATGGAGATAACAACTGTGGCATATGTTAAGTGCAGGAAATAAAAGTAAACAGGTTTCTATTTAAGATTACAAAACAGTTCTAACTGGTAAACACTTGTTTTTATGTTGATCTGCCTTCAGACAAAAAAAGAGAACATTTCAATGCATATTTAAAAGCTACTGCTAGCACAGTAGTGGCTCGAATAAAATATTTTTTTGTTTACATAACAGCTATAATAGTTTTTTAAAAAATATTTTATGACATTCAACAGATAGTTTTAATACCTACCAGACTTAATATATATACATATGTATGTATGAAAAGTGTTAGTACACGATAAAAGAACAAAGTCACAATTATAAAATTATTTCCTCTTCTCAGGCATTTACAATATTGTTCCTTTTGCTCTCCAGTCTTGAGACAGCAAGTCCTGCAATTCACCTTCATCATTACTATCAATATCATCTTCTTTAGTCTGTGTGACTGTTTGACTCATGGCTTCCTTTAATTTATCTTTTCTTATTTCCTGGCGGTCACGCAGTTGTTCAACACGACGGAAACATTCTCTAAGATAAAATAAAATAAAGAGTTTGCCCTCTTTTTCTGATTAAGTGAAAAGGTAAAAACATAAACCTTATACATTCATGGAATGCAGCTTCATGTAAAGAACATTTTATTAAAACCCTTATATAATTGCAGTGGAGCCAGTTAATTACTGTTTTTTTCTGGCTTGGATTTAGAAACCTGAAACTACATTTTCATTACAGAAATACAGATTGGCTAAGGAACACAGCAAATAAAAAGGATCAATTTGGCATAAGCAATATGCTGAAAATGTAAAAAAACTAACCACCTTTATTCTACATGTTTTGTTTCCAAAACATAATTTTTCAGAAAATTAGTTGTCTAACAGTTGCGTAGGTCATGGGCTAAGAAGCATCCATGCAGTCTGTGACTTCTTTCTCTGTGTTCTAATTTGAATAAAAGAAAATAAATTTCTATATTTCTGCTTTAATTATTTTGAAAATAATTAAAATTAGTTCAGAATTTTCTCTTGAACTGCAGCCAAAAAATTCCAAATATACTATTACAATATGTTGCTCTCTATTTCTATGTGATCTATCTGAATTTCTTTCCAATTGCAATAGAAGACATCTGCTTAACAGCTAGAGGTAAACAGATTTCAATATCTGACTTTAAGTCCTGGGTCAACCTAATATGGAATGTAAAAGAAAAAGGCCAGGCAATAGGGGATTTGGCCATATTGATCAAGGAAGAATGAATAGGGAACAGAAATGATCGAAGGTGCCTCTTCACTTTTTCTAGCTGTTATACAGTATTCCAGTTTAAGGCCTCTGTAACTGTGATGTTAAATATACCTCCACAAATGTCTATGTATTATTTCCATGATATATGGGGCAATTTAGAATAAACCTTTATAGCTAAATTCAGAACCAATATGCATATATTTAAAGTTAAAAGCAAATTTATAAACATTCTGCTTTATGCATATGGCATGGGACTGATGTCAAAGCCAGACAGAATGAGAAGATTGCTACACAGGTTTAATTCATGTTATGCTCTCAATTATTGAACATCAATAAGTTGAAAACCAAAGGAGTTGAGACTAGGTAGACTATGTATAATTGAAGTCTGGATAGGGAAACATATACAAATAAATGGGAGGGGACCTCAGTGCTAGATTGGGCCCAAACAACCATTTAATAAATAAATTAAAAATCTCCAGTGATGGAGCACATACAACTTTTGGATGCAAACTATACCACTGATTATCTGTTCTCCTTTTTAGGAAATTTCTCCCTAGTTCTAGGTTGGATCTTTACCTAATAAGTTTCCATCTGTTGCTTTTGTCTTGCTTTGGAGAATAGGTTGATCCCTCTCTTCTCTGTGATAGCCCCTCAAATATTGGAAGACTGCTATCATGTCTCCCTAGTCCTTCTCTTCATTAGACCAGACATACCAAGTTCCTGAAACCATTCATCATGTTTTAGGCTCCAGCCCCCTAATCATCTTTGCTGCTCTTCTTTGCACTCTAGAGTCTCAACATCTTTTTCGTATTGTGTAGATTAAAACTGGCTGCAGTATTTCAAGTATAGTCTTACCAAAGCAATATAAAAAATTATTTAAGTAGTTTTTGAGAAACTCTGTTCATAAATACCATTTGAAGACAAAATTTGAGCTACATACATTTGTTCATCAATTTCTCCAATTTGACGGTCAAGTCGCCCTTCTTCATCTTCTTCAGCCACTATTGCTTCTGAAATCTAATTCAGAATTTTAAAAAAATAGCAATTTTAGGCTCAATTTTCTGAAGGTATTTCTTTGACTTTCATGGAAGATAGAGAAATACAACAATGTAAAGTTTCCTTTCTTTTCACTGTAATTAAAACTCTGGGCCAGTCCATATACATTTCCCCTGGCAGCAAAATCTTCCCTCCTAAGTCTTAACTCTTAAAAGAGTTAACAAAAAGAAAACAGGGATCAGGGACTGCATCCCACCTCCCCCCAAAAAGAGGAGAGAAATGTCCCAAGTGCCAGTGGAAAAATACTTTAAAAAGTCAATATGTTTCAGAATTTCCTTTGACATGGACACCATAAAAGAAACAGATAAAAAGCAATTTGCCAATTGAAAACCATTTGGGTAACATGGTATATTATTATTAAGTTCAAAGGATTAGAATAATTTAGCATCTTCATACAGGAATGTTTGATTTGCATTTAGAGCCATCAGAAAAGAAAATCAGAATTTCTAATGTATGATGGAGCTTGTATATGGGACGATCCTTCCAATTCCTGTCTTGTCCACTCATCTACCATGTAAACTGCATTGAGACTGGCAGATAAGATTCCTTCTGCCAAATTTCATTTTTGCATATGCATTAATTTCAAAATAGGGAATACTAACTTACTGTATTGATTTGTCTCATAGCTTTCTGGAATTCGTCCCATTCTTTGTCCATCTGATCCTTTGGAGTGTCAACCTTGCGCACCTAGAACACACATACAAGGCAAAATTAAAATTCAACAAGCATTATTATCTTTGTTACATGTACTTTTTCAGTGGTAGACTTTCTTTCTTCCTCAAATTTGCCCAATAATGATTATCCTAACTTAAATGCAGTTTTTAAATGGGGTTTTATTCTTATTTTCGTTTTTAGGCCATAAATTTGAATCAGTTTTTTTATATTGTTCTTAACTTGTATTATCTGTATTTTTACTGGCTGTGAACCGCCCTGAGTCCTCGGGAGAAGGGAACGTTGTCTTACCCGAACGTCCCTTCTTGGAGAGGGGGAAACGGCCGTCAGGACTGGGTAACTTCTCCTCGTTGCTGATTGGACTGAGTCATTAATTTGTTGTTTGTGGTCCCCGCCTCCTCCTATTTCCCTCCAGATTTTTCGGCGAGGATCCGACTGCAGGCCGTCGTGTCATACTGAAATGAGAGATAATTAGCGTCCTCCCGCCCCAGAACCCAGGTTAGACAGTCGCCTTGGGTGGGACTGACGGCCGTTTCCCCCTCTCCAAGAAGGGACGTTCAGGTAAGACAACGTTCCCTTCTCCCAGTCGGGGGAAACGGCCGTCAGGACTGGGACATACCAAAGCCCAATGTCCTACCGGGAGGGATGATAGCGGCTTGTCATAGTTGGTGAGAAAGAACCGTCTGCAGGACACGTCTGCCAAACGCTGCATCTGCCGACGCATAGGAGTCCACCCTGTAGTGTCGAATGAACGAAGAGGGAGTGGACCACGTCGCCGCTCTGCAGATCTTATCGATTGATGCCTGGGCGCCCCAAGCGGCAGAAGAGGCTGCGCTCCTGGTAGAGTGTGCCGTAATATTGCGCGGCACTGGGAGAGACTGACTCTCATATGCTATGGCTATTGTCGCCCTGATCCACCTAGCCAGAACCGATTTGGTCACCTTCTAACCCAGAGACAGTGGTTGGAACGATACGAAGAGAGCCTCTGTTTTATGGAAAGCCGATGTCCGTTCAATGTAAATTTTCAATGCTCTCCGTACGTCTAGAGTGTGCCACACCTTTTCTAAGTGGTGCCTGGGATTTGGGCAAAAATTAGGCAGTACGATTTCTTGTGCCCTATGGAATTGACTGTTAACCTTCAGGAGGAAAGTAGAGTCCAGATGTAGTACTACCCTATCGTTGAAGAAAGTGCAGAGGTCGTGACGAATTGATAGGGCCGATAATTCCGAAATCCTGCAGGCCGAGGTGATGGCTATCAGAAAGGAGACTTTCAGTGACAGAAAACGAAGAGAGGATTCTCTAAGTGGTTCAAACGGCGTCTTAGTCAGAGCATTGAGCACCGCGTTCAATCGCCAAAATGGGAAGCGGTGGACAACAGGCGGGTTGACATTAGTAGCCCCCCGGAGGAACTGTTGAATGAGAGGTTCTTTTGAAAGGGATATAAGAGAACCACATCTTAGCACTGAGGAAAGCGCCGCTACCTGTCTCTTGAGTGTATTGGTCGCCAGCCCGGAATCGAGACCTCGCTGGAGAAAGGCCAGAATGTGTAAGACAGAAGCCGAGGAGGCTGTTATACCTTGAGATGAGCACCACACATCAAATGTGCGCCACGTGGCCTCATAAATTCTTTTGGTAGAGTCTCGGCGAGAGGCCAGCATGGTGGGGATGGCCTGATCAGGAACCTTTGCCCTAGCTAAGATGCTCCGCTCAATCTCCACACGGCTAGGCGTAGCCATTGCGGTTCGGGATGTCGAACTGGTCCCTGGCAGAGAGACACCTGGTTGTCCGGGATTCTCCATGGGTCCCGGATTGATAGGGTCATCAGGTCCGCAAACCAGGGTCTCCTGGGCCAGAAGGGGGCGACCAATATTAACTCTGCCTTCTCCGTGAGGAGCTTTCGTATTACTCTGGGGATCAGTGGAATTGGTGGGAAGGCATATAGAAGGCCCAGAGGCCATTTGCTGCATAGGGCGTCCACTGACTCCGCTCCCCGAGAGGGAAACCTCGAAAAGAACCGAGGCACTTGATTGTTGGTCTCGGAGGAGAACAAGTCCACCAAAGGGAGCCTGAAACGGGATGACAACTCGTGGAAATTCGCTGGGACAAATACCATTCCGATTGGTCGATAGTCTGATGGCTGAGGGAGTCCGCCGTGCAATTGTCCGTCCCCGCAATATGTTCCACCTTCAATGAGCGCAGGTGGGACTCGGCCCAATGACTGAGGGTGTTTCCGTCATTAACGTGCGAGAGTGAGTGCCACCCCACCTGTTTATGTGCGCCTTTGCCGTCACGTTGTCCGTGAGGACAAGGACATTCCTGTCCCAGATGAGCTCCTCGAAGGCTAGAAGTGCCAGACGGATGGCGCGCAGCTCTAGAAAGTTGATGCCGTGACGGACTTCCGAGGGAGATCACTTGCCTTGGGCTAGGTGTTGATCGAGATGTGCTCCCCAGCCCGACAGACTGGCGTCGGTGGTGATCACGTCCCTCACTGGTTCCCTGAAGACCGAGCCCCTGGCCACCACCTCTGGATTACATCAAGCCAAAGAGTCGGCCACCTCCTGTGGAAGATTCACCCGTCGTTTGGATGAACTGCACCGTTTCCTCTGGTGTGGCAAGAGGAACCACTGCAGAGGCCGACTGTGGAGGCGAGACTATGGAATAATATCGTATGACGACACCATTTTCCCCAGGAGCTGGGAGAGTTGTTCTAAGGGGACTGACCGTGACACGCTAGAGAGGCTAGCTAACTCGGCTAAACTAATCTGACGTTCGACCGACAGATAGACCATCGACCTTTGTGAATCAATTTGTGCCCCCAAGTGGACAATGGAGGTAGAGGGGATAAGGTGGCTCTTCTCCCAGTTAATCGAGAACCCGTGTGATTGTAATGCTTCAATGGTCAAAGAGATATCCCTATTTGCCGTTTCCTTAGCCGTTGACAGAATGAGAATATCATCCAGGTAGGCCTGAAGCCTAACCGGAATCCCCCGAATGTGGGCCATTAGCACCGCCATGATTTTTGTGAAGACCCTGGGGGCCGAGGACAACCCGAAGGGTAAGGCCCTGTATTGATAGTGAGAGCCATTGAAGCAAAATCGGAGGAACCTACGGTGATCTCGTCTAATGGGAATATGTAAGTAGGCTTCCGTTAAATCAATGGAGGCCATGTAATCTCCCTGTCTAATGCACTCCAAGATGGAACGTAAAGAGTGCATTTTGAAGCGGTGGTACACAATGTATTTGTTAAGGGCCTTAAGATCTAGAATAGCTCTCCAGCCACCCGACGGTTTGCTTACTACGAAGAACCTGGAATAGAAGCCCTGTTTCTGTTGATCAATAGGGACCAATTGAATGGCCCAGATAGCCAGCAGATGTTTGACCGCAGACTCCACAAGGGAAGCGCTTGAGCTGCGATAGGAAACAGGGCAACAAACGAAAACCATCGGGGGGGTGGAAAGCAACTCTAAGACCAGACCTTGTCGAATGGTCTCACGGACCCATCGGTCTGAAGTGGAAGAATCCCATTGGGAAGAGAAATAAGCCAACTGGCCTCCAATGGGGAGATCCGCTGCGGGACTATTTGAAACGGTTGTACGGTTTACCCCGCCCCCCTCGGAAAGGTTTACGGGCAGTGAATTTGGCTCCTGTTCTAACCTGATCGGCCCGTTGGGAGTTTCCTCTGTACGATGAAAATCTCTGTCGTCGAAACCCCGACCCTCCGAATTCCTGGCCACGAAAGGAAGAAGAAGAAGAAGCCGGGGAGGCTGAGGGGCAAAAATAGGGCTGTTGTCGTAGTTCCCCCCGTCGAGATAAAGAGGGTAACACCTTTTTCTTGTCCTTGGTTTCCACTAGGATCGGGTCTAGAGAGGCGCCGAATAAGTGCGAGCCTGCGTAGGGGGAGGAAGCTAGGCGCCACTTATTTCTGGTGTCCGCCCGCCAGTGGCGCAGACATAAGAGCCTGCGGGATGTGACCGTAGACCTGATGGATTTGGCTGAAAAACGGGCTGTGTTCAGTGTCGAATCGGCGGAGAATTCTAAGGCTGCAATAACCTTGTTAAGGTCCTGATGAGCCCTCATGTCTGATGCCGGTAAACGGCTCTGAAGCTGCTTGAGCCACATAATAGATGCTCTATTAAAAAAGGAAGACGCGATGGAGGACCTGACGGCCCAGGCCGAGGCTTGATGGGATTTGACCAAAGATTGGTCAGCTCTTTTATCTTCCAGACGAAGAAGAGCCTCGTTCTCTGGACCCGTGACGTGAGAGGCCATTATTAGGGCCACTACCGGAGCATCCATAGTGGGCACCTGCAAGATGTTTTCAAGATCCGGAGCACAATTATAGAATTTTTTGTCTGTAGCATTGGGGTTAGAGCCCGAACCCGGATGGGACCACTGATGCTGGACCACGTCAACAAACATTTTAGGTGCAGGAATGGTTTCTGCTACTACCGTGGGTTCCACAAATAGGTTAATTGAAGTGCTAGGCAGGGCTGGAGGTTTGCTGGGGGGGGGGGGCGGAACACCACCTAAACCCATGGTTGCTAGGGCTTTGAACAGGAGTGAACGAAACAGGTGGGGCTTAAAGAGCCCCACAAATGAAGGCTGATCCAGCCCAAGACTCTCGTCCTCTGACAAGGCCTCTCCAGTATCTTCCTCTTCAGATATAGAGGCCTGGCTGTCCTCCTCAATTGATTTTTCTCTTTGAGAACTGAACATAGCTGATGCTGAAGTAGAAGTTTCTCTCCTTTTTCCCCCACTACGGGATTTGGAAGAGGAAGAGGACGTAGTCTCCCGCTGAAGGAATTGAGCTAACTCCTGACGTATGGCCTGTTGGATCATTAGCCCAAAGGAGTCAGGAAGCTGAAACACTGGCAGCTGGGGCAATCCGGTATCTGCTTGATGCATAGGAGCCCAACTCCTTGGGTCACATTTGCAGATTGGGCCGGTGGGACCCCAGTATAATTTTGAAGTTCCATCTCAGAGAGAGTGCGGAACAATGGGGTAGATCCAGTTTGACCCATAGGCAAGGGGGAAGTCCTGTCTGGGGACCAGGATCCAGACCCTTGCATTGGCTGGGAGAATAGATCTGGGCCTGGGGGGGCAGGAAGGACTACAGTATTCTGCTTCTCCCTCTCCTTTGGCAAAGGGGACCTGTGAGCCCTCTTGGAGGCCTTGGAAAAAACTCTTTCGAGCACCCTATGGCGCCTCTCCTCTGCCCGCGCCCCCTTCTTGGCCTTGGTGCGAGATACTTTCGACCTCTAGGGGAGGAAACCTGGGGGGCTGAAGATGGGCCCTCCCCGGGATCATCCTGCCATAAGGCCTCCTGAGGTGAAGCCGGCAAATCTGACTGTGTATTAATGGCGTCCGCCATTTTTAAATTCTCCCGTCAATTTACGGCCGCTGCGGCCTACTCACGGTTTTTGCTAAATGACCGGCTCCCTGTGGAGACTGCAGAAGATTCAGGCCGTCAATGCGCCGCTTTCCAGCTGGCGGCTAGTATATTGGTAGCTGGGACTCAAGCGGTAAGCGTCAAAGCTTCTCTCTCTCTCTCTTTTTTTTTTTTCCCCTCTGGCCACGCTCTCCATCGGCCGCAGCTTGATTGCTAGCCCGATCCTGGAAAGGCAATCGAATGAGCTCCTTCGTGTGCCTCTAGCCTCAAAAACAAAAATGCCAAATAAGAGGCTGGGCGGGCCGCTTGCCTCGCGGCGTTTAGCGCGGCCTTGCAAGTTTCTCTGAGATCTTTCCTTGCTGGTGCGAGAGGGAGCGAGGCAGAAATGAAGAGAGAGAGAGAGAGAAAGAGCCGCCAATCAAGAGCGCTTCGGGGACCTGCCCGTGAGCCTCTCCGAAATCGTTCACTGTAATTGCGGCTCTTCGCGCGTCGGGGACAAGCCCGTGAGTGCTTTCTGCAGCTGTCAAGCCGGCGAAAACGCCGAGGCGGCCCTCAGCGGGCTCGGGAGCCAGTCCCTTCTCCTGTCGTTTGCCGATTCCAACAAATATAAAATATATAAAAAATATATATATAAAAATATATAAAAATCCAAAGAAAAAACTACTGTAAACAATAATGAACTAAAAGGAGGAAAAATAAAAAAGACAAACAACTCTTCAAACCTCTAAGCCTGGCTACCAAGCCTGAGGTAAAAGCTAACACATTCGGTCCGTAGCATAACCGAGTCGAAAAAGCTGGAGGGAAATAGGAGGAGGCGTGGACCACAAACAACAAATTAATGACTCGGTCCAATCAGCAACGAGGAGAAGTTACCCAGTCCTGACGGCCGTTTCCCCCGACTGGGAGAAGGGCGGTATACAAATCGAATAAATAAATAAATAAATAAATAACTCTTTTCCTCCATGAATAAAGTTTCATTGAGAATGCTTTTCCCCCCACTTCAGTGGCAAGAGTTACTTTTTTTGCATGCAGGAAATCCAAAGGTCAATTCTACTATATACTGTTCAGACAGCAAAAAATGGGGAAAGAGGGAATGAGCACCAAAGAAAGATTTACATTTCCAGAAATATACTCTCTCACTAACAGGTTTTTAATAGGTACCCAACATGCAAAAATTTAATAGGCAGAATATAAGACAACTGAAAAGGCCAATAATACTGACAATTTGATTACAATCAAAGATGTACTCTCAATACATACACACACACTATATATATATCATGTGCACACATACACAAATACACACATTGTCCTATAAATCGTGTACACAAACACACATTATTTTTCTAATTCTTATCAACAACTAAAAATGCATATTGTTTCAAATCTATGACATGTTACAGGCAAAGGAGAGTCTGCTTATCAATTTCAACTCAATAATTCACAGCTCATTGGGAGTAATCTGACTTAAGATCATATATAGCAAATCTACTTGATGGCAAAGGAATTTTGTCCTTATTATGTATCTATTTAAAGTATCAGTAAATTGTATATTTGCAAGATCTGACTAAATCTTGTATATACTGATTAATTGGTTGATTGACTGAAAGGAAGAATAGCATGTAAATAGCACATTAAAGTTAATAAAGAGAAGAAAGTAATGGAATTTTGTATGATAGGCAGAAGAAATTATATTTTTGTAAATATTGTAATGTGATCAATTCATTTTTATATAATGCAATAACAATATGTGGATAATTTACTGCATTTATCTATCATTTCTGCAACATAGCCTAAGGCCATAGTGGTGAATCTATGGCACGCATGCCAGAGGTGGCACGCGCGCTGTCGCCCCAGCCCAGCTCCATCTGGTTTCTCTTTCGCATTTCCTGCCGCTATTTGCAGGGAAACAAGTTTGTGAGACAAAAAATTTTTTCACTCAATCAATTCCAACTTTTCACGAAAGAAAAAGATCTTGCAAAGTTGGAATTAATTGAGTGAACTTTTTCATTAACGCACTTCACAATGGGGGAGACGGGGTCCCCTCCTCCTGAAGCCCATTACGGCGCGGAGCCACAATACAACTGCATCATCTCGGCTTGGGGGAAAAAAGCAATTAACATCCAGGCTTGCCAGGCTCCAGACATCAGATTCCAATCACCAGCTCAGGGTTTCCTTCCCCTCCCCCAGGAGAGGGAGAGAGAGAAACAGAGGGGGGGGGGAGAGAGAGAGAGAGAGAAAGGGAGGGAGGGAGGGAAAGAGAGAGAGAGAAACAGGCAAAGGGGGAGGGAGAGAGAGAGGGGGAAACAGAAAGAGGCAGAAACAGAGGGAGGGAAAGAGAGAGAAACAGAGAAAGGGAGAGAAAGAGGGGGGGCAGAGGGAGGGAGGGAGCAAAAAAGAAAGAGAAGGGGGAGGAAAAGAGAGAAAAACAGGCAGAGAGAGAGAGGGAGGGAAAGAGAAATGATATTACAAAAGTTTTTCTTTTTTATTGGTGCTAAACTTAAATTTCAAAAGCAGAAAAAAATAAAGGGCATAAAAGTGCATTTATCACTTTTTCTTAGAACAATTAGCTGAACTCTGCCTTGTTTATCATTATTTTAAGTAATAAAACCTCAATATTCAGGTTAAATTGCCATTTTTTTGTTTTTTGTTTATTTCATTTTGTCATAACAGTATACACAAACATTGTCATAAATAAAAAACAACACATCATGAAAGAAATATATATATATATATATATATAAGTAAAAGTATGCAACAGCTATGTTAATTTGATATAATGAAGGGAACAATAGGACAGGAACGGTAGGCACTTTTGTGCTCTTATGCACGCCCCTTAATGTTGGCACTTTGCGATAAATAAGTAGGTTTTGGGTTGCAGTTTTGGCACTCGGTCTTTAAAAGGTTCACCATCATTGGACTAGACTCTCTACACAGCACAAATCATCACCATCATTTTAGCCATTGTCTATTCACTGCAGGATGAAGGTTTCTTCTGCATGTTTCCAACCAATACAGTTGGAAACACAAATATCCCTCCAATTCCTGAAGGTGATGGATTCCTCACCAGCTGTTCTCAAAAGATCAGAAATCAAATTTTATCTATCTTTGCCCGGCTCAAACAGTCTTCATAGGACATAGAATAATAGGATTGGAAGACATCTTGGAAATCTTTTAGACCAGGTGTCAGCAACCTGTGGTTCCATAGCCACATGTGGCTCTTTCATCCCTCTGCTGCAGCTCCCTGTTGCAGCAGAGGAATGAAAGAGCTGTCACCCTGTCACAGTGGTGGTGATGGCCAGAGCCTTAATGTTGGAGCGAAGCACCCCTGCACTTCCCTTTCGTGGAAACAGCATTCCGCTTTCGTTGCGGTACATTTGCTGTTGCTGCCTCCATGCCAGTTCGCTGCTCTTGCAGCGCCTTGCGCAGCACAGTGAAATTTAGCGCACTTCACAACTGGGGAGACGGAGTTCCCTCGTCCTGGAGCCCATTACAATGCAGAGCCACAACGCGACCCTGCCCCACTTGCCCCTGACAACGGCGACTCACTCTCGCGTCCCAAATTTCAATTGCTTTTTTTGCAGAGCTGCCTCTGTTGTGATGCCCCGACTCCCCACCAGCAGCCAGCTCTCCACTGATCAGCTGATCATTGGTGTGCTGCTCCTGGGCTTGTTGGCCTCCAGATGTCAGATTCCCACCACCCAGCACCAGTTCAGGGGTTCCTTCTTCCCCAGGGGACAGAGAGAGAGAAAGACAGGCAGAGAAAGAGAGAGGAAGGGAGGAGGGAGGGAGAGAGAGAGAGAGAGAGAGGAGAGAAAGAGAGACAAGAGACAGAGAAAGAGAGAGAGAGAGACAGACAGAGACAGAGAGATAGAGAAAGGGGGAGGGAAAGAGAAAGAGAGAGGATACAGAAAGAGATGGAGAGAGAGCCAGAGAAAGAGAGAGAGGGAGGGGGAGAGACAGGGAAGGAGGGAAAGAGAGAGACAGAGATAGATACAGAGAGAAAGAGATGGAGAGGGAGAGAGGGAAAGAGAGAGAGAGACAGAAAAAGAAGGGTAAGGAGGGAAAGACAGATACAGAAAGAGAGAGAGAAAGAGAGAGAAAGACAGAAATAGAAAGAAAGAAAGAGAGAGAGGGAGAGGGAGAGAAAGAGAGAGAGACAAGAGGGAGGGAGGGAGGGAGGGAGGAAAAGAGAGAGAGAGAGAGACAGAGAGAGGAGACACAGATAGACAGAGAGCCAGAGAGGGAGGGAGGGAGGGAGGGAGGGAGGGAGGGAGGGAAGGAGGGAGGGAAGGAGAGAGAGAGGAACAACATTTTTACAGAACTATAAATATGTTGAAGCAAGCAGCTGGGGCAAGAGGTGGTTGGGAGGGGAGGGGTGAGGCAGGGCTGGGCGTTGCAAATAATTTAACAACCAGTTCTCTCCCCAATGACCGGCTGGGTAGGCATGGTTGGAGGATGTCATGTGACTGGGTGGGAGTGAGTGACATTGAGTTGTGCCACAGCCACCCAGGTTTTGTGGCTCCCTGTGTTTTCTTTTCTGTGGGAAATGGGTCCAAATGGCTCTTTGAGTATTTAAGATTGCAGACTCCTGTTCTAGACCAAGCCTATGGACCAAATCCAGTACTATTCTGGACAATATCTCTCCAGTCTCTTCTTTTCCACAAATGTATAGTTGCTCATTCCATTCCAATTGTTGATATTTCAATGAATACATCATAAAAGGCATTCAACATCAACTTATGGAAGATTAGATCTAGAGAGAACTATTCAGGTTACTATATCAATAATAATATTAAAATATCAGTTACATTTTGCAGTATCACTCAAGTCATAGAGAAGCATATCAACAATTTTAGGACCTATTTCATTACAGCAACTAGAAGTCCTTGGATCATTCATTTATTTGTTTGCTTGATATATATCCTGCCTTTTGCTTTAAGACCTCAAAGAGGCTTCAATGGTATTCTTATTCCAATAAATAAGATGGTTATCCTATTTATTGCCACAGCAATAATATAAGTTATGATGTAGGCAAAACACAAAATGTGTCACATGCCAAAGAACTCGTATGAGCTGAAACAATTAAATACTCGCCTTTGCATCCACTTCTGGATCATCAAAAAATCCCTCTGGTAAGGCCTCTGCAGTGTTATCTCTTCTGAAATATTAAGGCAATAATTAATACCTTGAAATACTGTTAACAAATGAACTATTTAAACTGAAAGTAAGAGTAAGTAAAGATCATAGTACTTAAGCCATCTTAAGTACTTAAGCCAACATAAATCCATCTCAAAATACAATACAAGTAGTCTTTGCTTAATGACCAGTCATTTAATGACCATTTGAAATTAAAACAGACCCCTATAAGTTACATATGACTTTTCCTTGATGTTTCGGCTTCTGCAACACCTCTTGCAATCATATGATCACATTCAGATGTTTGGTAACCAACTTGTGTTTATGACTGGCTGCACTGTCCCACACTAATATGACAGCGATATGTGGCATTTTTTGCTGGTTTCTAATGTTTTTTTGCTGGTTTCCAACAAAAAATGCCCATTTAAGAGAATGGATTTGTTTAATGACCACTAAACAACTATGGTGACTTGCTTTATGACTGTCATAAAATTGTATTAAAATCAAGTCTTAATGATGGTAACAACTTACAACCAAAATTCCTGGCTCAATTGTGGTTAAGTGACAAGTACCTGAAATATTAACATTCATTTTATAATTATTGATATATTATAAAGGTTTAGTTATTCTAAGCCTTAACATCAAATTAAGAAAATTCTCTTAACCAGAATCCTAAAGTCTGTATGTTCCCAAATATTATTTAAATTATTTTAATACTTTAAAAATATTTTAATACTTTTAATATTTTAAATTATTCAAGTTCTGTGATGTAAATCCTGAGGTTTTATGCTACACCTTATGCTGGTCTATGACTAATAAATATTTGATTTCATTTATGCTACACCAACTACCATAATATATTTAATCATGGTTGTACTGAGCATGAGGAGTGGCAAAAATAATGATAAGAAACTGGAAATTTTTCTAGTTGTCAAGGAATTTGTGGTCCATTTTGGAAAAGGCAATTTTTTTCTACCACCCAAGGAAGTAGCAATATGTATTACGGTAATTATGGCACAAATTCTGTGATACTTTACACTATCTTGCATTGTTCGTATTATATTAATAAATGCATTGGAAAGCCAGTGACTATTGATAAGTATAGATTTTTTTCTTTTCCCTAGTTTGTATTTTTAGCTTGCAGTTTTTTTAAAAGTTTCCTTTGTTTTAGATTAAGGACTATTTGATCCAAAAATGTAAAAATATTAATCAGGATCAAAAACTCCTGAACCATATTTTCTTATGAAATGAAAATAACTAACATTTTATATTATTTTGTGCTTCAAATCTAAATTATATACCTTTATTGCATAATATTACATAATGAAATTTTAACCATGTTTCTATTTCTATTCTTAAAATACAATCATGGAAATCCTATCATTATCCAGGATTGTTTTATACCTGCCTTTTTGAAGAATTGTAACCTCTCATGTGAACTAACCAGAAACGCCTAAAATCTTCTCTTTTACCCAAGAGAAATATATCATTTGCTATCTCAAAAATGCTTGGGAAAATAGTTGTACCATGGTTGTAAAATCAAAATCACAATTCTGAATACACATTGGTATGATAGAGATCTGCTTTGGTTTCTAGGGCTAACCAGCAAGATGTCATATAGCTTGGCAAAGTAATACATACTTTTCAAACTGCCATTAGATTCTTTAAAGAAAAGTATGGAACCCAATGAGAGAAATAAAAATACAAAGCAATAAGATATCTCTGTCCAACAAAAATAACTCATATTCTGTATGTTGATTTCTACTAAAGGAAAACACAAATAGAAATTAGTATACACTTCCAAAGCCAACTCACTGAAATATTTCATCTACTGACTGGAAACACTGTCTCATCTTTGACAAATTTTTAAAATAATATTCAGTTATGGAGGACTGAGGATCCTAAGTTTTCTAATAATGATAATAGCAATAGCAAATGTATGGATATTCATATCTATTATTATTTATAATGCCAGGAAGGATTGTTTTGGTTATATTAAAATAAAGAATACAATAATGAAAAATCAAAGGAAACTGATGTAAAGAACTGGTTTTAAGATTGAGAAAAAGTAAAATACTTTTTCACTTTAGCTCAATACATGTAGCTAACATGAATTGTATAATTCATATTTATACATATTATACATTATACATTCTGATAAATTATGTTCAGCTATGTTAAAATGGGAGAAATTACAATTGTCATCGTTAGGGGAGAATCTTTGTCATAGAATTGATGTTTTTATTTCAAACAATTTCTATTTTGGCAACTATGCACCATTTAAGCAATGGCAATATTGAGGGCAAAAATTCATATAAAACTTTATCATAAATTTTGAGGAGATACTGAATTGCAATGTTTGTAATAACTACAGGAAGATCTTGCCTAGCAATTATCCTGTTTAACAACTAAACAACAACTAACCTGTTATGACAATGCTGAAAAAGTAACGTTACAACCAGTTCTCTCATTTACAACTATTGCAGCATCCCCATGGTCACATAATCAATTTTTGGGCACTTTGAACCAGTGAGTGTTTACAAACACTGCATTATCTATTGCCCATATAATCAACATTTATGCAGTTCAAAACCAACTTCTGAAAAGCAAAGTCAATGAAAAAGCCAGCAGTAAAATCACAAGTCACAGTCATATGAGGTCTTAACAACTTGCTGTTTCACTTAACAACTGAATGGGAAGTGACATTGTAAGTCTGTCACAGTCATATAATCTTTCACTTAGCAATCAAATTGCTTAGTGAGAGTTGCCACTTCCAGTTGTCAATTAAGCAAAAACATATAATAATGCTATAATAAGTAATTTAATTTTCTGATAATATTAATTAAATGTACTAGTCCATACTTAATTCTAATTACGGGCATAATAATTCAGATTAAAATATTAGACTTAATTTTTGTTCTAGATACTTGACCTTTGGTGATTTTTTTCTTGTGGTTCTGCCTTCTGTACAGATTCTGAATGGGATAGCTGAGGAGTAGTTAAAGCATTGTTCTCCAAGGAGTCTACAAAACACAAGGTTATACTTAAGCACAGCCTAAAAATATGTGATTTACTACCAAAATAGATATATTGTGAATAGTACAGGAATAAACTGAAAAACATTGGTTTAAGATTCTTTCCATGTAAATTGACACCGAAAGATCAAGTTTAGAAGGAACTGAGCAAGTAATTCTGGTTTGATATTGAAATTAAATTAATGCAGTTTGAACAGATATAGGTGGAAAGAACAGCACCCATAGCAAACTATGACAATAAATGCAATGTCATCTTTGTACAAATGATGCTACTATTTCTATACAGAACTATTCTATTCTTGCAATGCAGCATTTTCATTATTCATTTCAATATTTACTTCCTTTGCCCAGATGTGGATGCCCATTTATGGAGACATTCCAAGAGATCCACTGGTGAAGTAGGTTGAGCTCCTCCTGCTCTACTTCACATTCAATGCTAACAATCAGTTAACTACAGCATGTGTCTGCAAAAGCACTGGTGACCATGTTAGCACTAACTGGGATATTAATAAATTGTTCCAGACTGATTCTCATATTCTGGGTCTACTATTAGTTCATATCCATGCACACCTCATCTGTCATGTCAGTCATGTTCAGGCTTTTGACATGGAAAGTGCTGAGCCTGCCTAGGCACAAACCCCAGGGAAGAAATGTGGAAGAAATAAGAATTCCAGCCTGTTTAAACACCTAACTCTTTCCCTCTGTCTCCTGAAACTATGATACTGCTGAAAATACTTCATGAAAAAACCTGGAGTCAAGGCCAATCAAAGAGAGAAGGCAGCAAAATCTGTCACCTTCCATCTCAATGAGTGATGCTTATGGAATACCATTAACTGATGACATTGGACTATGCTGTTACTGCCTCTTGAGGACTGCTTCATGTATTGATTCAGGGGAGGAGGTAGGCTTTTAAACTCAAATAAGGGTTGACCTGAAAAACAGTGAAAAGGTAGGATAAAGAAATCCTTCTCTTTCTCACTATTATTTAGCTAAACAATAACCTTCTCTACAATAGTGAATAAAAAATAAACTAAATAAAAAATGGGAGTGGGATATGGAGATCGCCTCAGAGACAAATAGACAGGCAACCTGATATTTATCACTAGTCACCACTACACCAGAGAAATACTAGATAAGCTCTAAATTCAAAAGTTCTAAGCAGCAATTATTAGTTTCATATCTTGCACTCCAATGTATGGAATGACTTCTTTACTGTCGGCACTACTTAAACACTTGCTTCTTTTCTTCAAAATTCCCTCCAGATAACCTCATAGTAGGGACATAACTGTCCACTCCCATATTGGCCCAGAGAACTTCTCCCCACAAATTTTGCACAAAATTGCAAAAGTCAAGGATTTTGTGTCAAAGTGCTTTGCATATACCTAGAAGCTAAACCTTCATGTCATCTTTGCTCTAGTGACCTTGTATCATGAGGTTTGGGTTTTTTTGGTATAGTTATTTGATGGTATCTAAAAATGCTAATCTTACCTGTTGACGAACAGGCCACAAGTTCTGCTTTTGGAACAAGATCTGAAGATAATTGAGCTGTGGTTGACAATGAAGTTTTGCTGTTCCTCTCCCTAATTTCTTTTGTCATCTCTTCTTTCTTTCCTTCCTCTGTTTTATAATTTTCTAGTAAGACAGCACTTGAACCTTTTGAAGAGACTATTTCGACTTCTGTTTGCTCAATTTTGTCGAAAAAATTTTGGGGCAGCCTAAAAAAGAAAGGCAAAAATTTTAAAATGCAGTCACAATACAAATCAGAATTCGGACAATCAACTCGTTTTTCTACTTCTATTTTTAAAATGCATTTCTGTGATCACAAAGCTGCTGCAAAAGTGGTTTGTCCTACAGCAACGCATGTTGAATCAGTTATTCACTGTTTTTGCATGCAATTCATAATGTTCAAAAAGCCAACTGTTTGATCTATAGTGTTGTCTCAGTTCTCATGCCAATCTACCACACAGGAATAACATTAATACTCAGAGCATAAGATAAACACCTGAACAATTTTAAAAATATACTCATTCTTATAGAATACTGTGCAAAATTTTATTTTAACAGAGATTATAGATTACTATTCATATATCATCATTCTATCCACTGTCTATCCACTGAAGGATGGCTTCTTCCACATGTTTTTAACCAATAGAGTCTTGAACTTTCTTTTGCCAGTTGGTCCTACAATACTTGCCGATGTCATTGATCCATCTTGTTTTAGGTCTTTTCTGTAAATGTTTTTTATCAAATGGAATCCATTTGTCCACCTGTCATCAGTTCTTTCTATGTCACCAGCCCATTTCCATTTCAGTTCTTTTACTCTCTTGACAATATTGTAGCCTTCGTTTGTTCTCTAATTCATGTAAAATTTAAATAAATAAAATAAATGAATAAAATGTACAGGTCTTTCTATCTTGTCTTGTGATGCTGAGCATCTATCTTTCCATGGCTCTTTGTGCTTCTGGTAGCACAAAGATACGTATTGGTAATATTGATAGTGAGGTTACTGTCCATGTTTCACTGGCATATAGAACAGATCTATAGCACACACTGATCAAAAACTTTTTCAGATATGGGGAAGGTTATTCTTGAAAATTACTCTTAGCTTGCCAAATGCCTGCCAACCACATTTAACACACCATTCTATTTCCTTTATTGTATCACCTTCCATTGAGATCTGTTGGCCAAGGTATATATAGTGATCTATTATTCCTAGATCTTCTCCAGATATAACAATGATTCTTACTTTGATGAATTTATTAAACATGACCTGGCTCTTTTGCAGGTTTATTTTTAAGGATATGGTTCTCCTACTTTGTGCAGCTCTTGTATGTATCTTTGTAACTTTCTGGGTTTTGTGAGAAGAGAACAATATTATCTGTAAATCTTAAATTATTTAAAAAGGCATTATTGATTTTATTCCATCTTTTGCCCAGTCCAGTTTGCAAAATACTTCTTCAAGGCAGGCTGAGAAAAGGTTAGATGATATTGTATCACCTTGTCATACAATTCATTCTATGTTGATTTCTATTTTTAAGATAATTAAGGCAAATTGTCATCACTATTTTTTCTTATATTGATTCTAGTAAGTTTATATAAGCAGTCTCTATGCCTTGGTTGAGCAAAGCGTTAATTACTGCTTGCTGAAATACTGAGTCAAATATCTTTTTGTAGTCAATGAAAGCCATGCACAGAGGCATGGGGTACTCATGTGCCTTTCAATGACTTGCTGAACAATCTGGATGTGATCCATTGTGCTGTAGCCATTTTTGACTATACATCATTTAATGTTCTCAATATTCTTTTTACTATTATATTGGTGAAAACCTTGTAGATGACTGAAAGAAGGCTTACTGAAAAATTTCTTTAAATCATCTTGGGTCCCCTTCTTATGTATAAGAATCACTTCAGCATTTTTCCATGTATCAGGTATCTTTTTTTTCTCTGAAGCATCTTGAATATAGCTTTCTTAACATCTTGTGTAAACTGTGACCACCAGTTTTCAGCATTTCAACCGTAATACAGTCTTTTCCTGAAGCTTTGCCATTTTTTACTGTAGCAAACTGTTTAGAACAAGACTCCTTAGTATAATGGCACTATGCTTTAAACATCTGCAGAAAACTGAAATCAACAATAAAACAGTTAACAAACCTGCTAGTTTGTCACACCAAAACTTAACTTATAGCCATTTCCTCTGCATAGTAATTTTGTTCAAAAAATATAGAAAACAAATTCTATTTTATATCTTTACTTGTGAAGAGAAGGGTAAGTGCAAAAAGAGGTAACAACTTACTTAGATGAAACTGCTTGAGGGTGGTCATTACAATCTGAAAACAAAGATACTAATCAGATATATATCAATAGTAGCTTTATATATAGTATATAATATTTTATCCCATCCTTTTTTTTATCAACTCAAACATGGTATAGTATTTTTCCCCATAACAACAAGCCTACGAGTGGGTTGAGATGAGATAGAATGACTGATCTAAAGTCAACTTCCTGGCTGTCAACTCTGCCTTGTTTGGCCTGGCACTTCACAGGCATCCTGCCATCAAAGGCTAGAAAGGGAGGGGGGAGGATGTAAGGGCAATAAAGCTATGTGTGTACTTAATAGGAAATTGGGGAAGGGGGAAATGGCAGGTGATAAACTCCACAGCAGCTCAGACCCAGTTTGTACCAGCTTCCCAAGGCCAGACACCCTGAGAAAATATGCAGACTACCCCAAACAAAAAATCACCCATAGGAATAGGAATTAATTTGCTTAATCACCATCACATTCACTTAATGACTGGCACAAAAAAATTGTAAAATCTTTATGATTTGGTTAATGAGTGCTTGGCTAACCATGTCATGAGTCTTACAATGGAAATTCCAGGTTCCAATACAATTGTTAAATTGAAGATTACTTGTAGAGCCTATTCCTGTGATGACGTACCTGTGGCACGCAGAGCCCTCTCTATGGGCACATGCGCAGTCGCCCCAGCACAGATCCAATCACATTTCTCCATTGTGTTTCACTCAATCAATTCCAATTTCTCGCAAAAGAAAAAGATCTTGCGAAGTTGGAATTGATTGAGTGAAGTTTTTCCCTTGCCTGTTTCACAATGGGGGAAATGGGTCTCATCCTCCTCCTAATGTCCATTACAATGCAGAGCCACAATGTGACTCTTTCATCCCTCTGCTGCGGCTCTCTGTCACCCTGTTGTGGCAGAGGGATGAAAGAGCTGTCGCCCTGTTACAGTGGTGGCGATGGTGGGAGCCTTAGTATGGAAGCAAAGTGCCCCTGCACTTGCCTTTGCACGGCAACAGGATTCCGCCTTCGTCGCAGTACATTTGCTTTTGCCACCAGCAAAGAGTGCTGGGAGAGAATGGCAGGGGTGGATCTTGCAGGGTGGGGCCATCTCCCAAGCCTGGCTTTCCTCTTCTCTCGTCAGCAGAACTAACAGAAAGAAGGGGCGGCATGGGGAAGCACTCCCCTACCCCAGCCGAACGCTGAGCACAGAAGCCCAGGGGGAGTGGGGGACTGGCCTGGCAGAAATGCCCCCATTGGTCAGTCGGATGGTAGAGAAGCCTGGGCCAAGTCTTGCACGTCCAGACATGATCTGCCGCCTTTGAAATGCACCGTGCCTTTGAGGAAATCAGGCAGTATGGTTGTGGCTGTGGGGGGGGGGCAGCGGAAACGTGAGGGCTGCTCCCCCCCTCCTCAGCAAGCCAGGCCTGGAGAAGTGCAGAGTTGCGGGCCAAGTGCCAGAGGGTCAGAAGGTGTGCTCCCACGTCACCCCAACACATGTTTCTAGCACACGCTCCTCTGTCCCGAAGTGGGATTAAGTGGGGGGTAGGGGAAAGGGAGCAGGAAGCAGGATAGGAGGGCTTCTAGAAGGAGAAGCCCATCTGGGCTTTCCTTTTGGCATGTGACAGGGGGAAGACCCAATAAAAATCTAATTTCCCTCAATAAATGGGGGAAATAAAGGTTTGGTGGTCCTGAGTCCAAAAAGGTGGATGGGGTCTGTTTGTTGGAGGCTTGGAGAGGAAATCAGTTGAAATCTGGGAGGGAGGCTATTCAGAGAGGGATCTGCCTGGGTCTTCCCTCCCCTTTAGATTCTCCCCTTCCAGCTTTCTTCCCTAGCCTTTTTTTAAGGGGAGGGGGAAGCAAGGTGGGACAACAGTAACTAAAAGGCTATGAGGCAGGTTAGGGTTTATTAAAGACAAGGATGGGAAAAGATGCCATTCCTTTCTCAAGGACCCAGGAAAAGTGGAATAAAAATACGTGTGTGTGTGTGTGTGTGTGTGTGTGTGTGTGTGTGTGTAAAAATAACTGCCTGGGATAGCTGCAGCCACAAACAACAGCTGCTGTTATTTTTGCTGAGTTACACAGCATTCTTTAATCTAAATACTAACAATAACGAACCATAATATACAGGATTAAAGGAAGGAAGGGTGAAATCAGAGGAGGACATAGGTAGGTAGGTAGGTAGGTAGGTAGGTAGGTAGGTAGGTAGGTAGGAAGGAAGGAAGGAAGGAAGGAAGGAAGGAAGGAAGGAAGGAAGGAAGGAAGGAAGGAAGGAAGGAGTATGTGATGGTCCTCCAGAGGCTACTGCGCTACACTCCCATCATTCCTGAGTTGTGCTGTTAAAAAAATCTAGTACCACCAGGAAGAAGTCAAGTTGTGAAAGAGTGATTGAAATTCCTCACAAAAGCTCATTATTTAGGTTAAATTGCCATGTTGGTATTTTGTGATAAATAAGTAGGTTTTGGGTTGCAGTTTGGGCACTTGATCCCTAAAAGGTTCGCCATCACTGGCCTACTCATTCAGCCCACTCCAGGCACTTGATGCACCCAATGGGTCTTTGAAGTGTCACTTTGAGGAATATACCCAGTATTCATGAGGCAAAATTGCTCAACTTTGAATAGAGCTGGACTCTGGCTGGCCGGACTCTTTGGAGGTGACAGATCCGGTAGTGATGGCGGCAGGTAGTTCAGAGAACCGGTAGCAAAAATCCCTGCCCCCCCATGCCCAGCTGAGCCGCGTTATCATCTTTGGCCGAAAAAATGCTTTTAAAAGGAAAAAAAAAGCCTCTGTTGATCACACAGCTCAGCTGGGATTATCAGAACCCTTCAGAAGCATTTTTTCTACAGTCTCTTCGGCTGAAGAGGCTGTTTAAAAAACGCTTTTAAAAGATTCTGGTGATCAGGCAACACAGCTGGGATCGTCAGAACCCTTTAGAAGCATTTTTCTACAGCCTCTTCGGCTGAAGAGGTTTCTAAAAAAATGCTTTTAAAAAGCTCCTCTGGTGATCCCAGCTGAGTTGCCTGATCATCAGAGGCTATTAAAAGCATTTTTTACAACCTCTTCGGCTGGAGAGGTTGTAGAAAAAATACTTTTAAAAGTTTAAAAAAAAAGTTGGCCACGCCCACCCAGTCACATAACACACACACACCAAGCCACGCCCACAAAACCGGTAGTAACAAATTTTACATTTCACCTCTGGGTAGTAGGGTTACATTTTTCTCAAGAGGCCATCATTGGATCTCACAATATTAGACAATTTTCATTCAGGCTCCAACTTTCCCTTTTTAGGGAAGGTTGCTAAGAGGTTGGTTGACTCATAGCTACAAAGGTCCCTGGATGAAGCAAACTATCTGGATTATTTTCAATCTAGGTTCAAAAAGGGCACAGCATCAAAACAGGCATTGATTGAAGTTGTCAATGACCTTTGGAGGGCTAGGGTGAGAATCATGCAACCATTCTGGCCCTCTCAGTGGTTTTCAATACTATCAACCATGTATCCTTCAGACCAGCTTCAGGAATTGGGAATCAGAGGCACTGTGTTACAGTGGTTCGCCTCCTTCCTCGACTATATCCAGTTAGTATTGGTAGGGGAAGAGAGTGAAGCACTGCAATGTGGGATGCCTCAGAGCTGTTTCTTTTTAAAACCTACATGAAATCATTGGGATCCAATTATATATCTCTACCCCTAGCTGGGCAGGTGGCAGGTTTAAGGGAAATGCAGCTAGACTTTCCCTTAAACATTCCTACCATATAGGAATTAAGAAGTGTGCCTCTTCTATGGTAGCTCTTGCTTTATGGAACACTCTTCTCCCTTAACCTTAACAAGCCTCTAGCCTCCCAGCTTTCTGAAAAGCACTGAAGACCTGGCTCTCTCATTATAATTTGGAGAACAGAAGAGGAGAAACTCCACAAAGAGAATGATAAGAACAGGAATTAGTGCAATCACCCCTACTTCCCTTCCTCTTGTATAGAAATTATATGCAAAAAGAATTATTTGTATTATTTTAGTTAGGCTCCATCAAAAACAATATGATAAATAAAATTTCAAATGATTTAAATATATTCTGTGCAACAAACTCAATTCATAACTTGGGAGATTTAAACACTCCTTTTTCCAATTAGTTCAACATCAAATTCAGATGACAATTATTTCTGTCAGTCAAAATATATTTTTCTGACAAAAGTTTGATCAATTTGTTTACAGGCACAACTTAATAAGCAAAAATGCAACCAGTCAAAGCCAACATGTAACATTAGTTTGCACAATACCATACATAATCACAAACTGAAGAATTACTATTACTCAATCTCATAATTTTCTATTTGCTACCTACCAAATAAAATTCAGTTAAACCAATTCAATAAGCATATTATCGCTCTCTCTTCCCAGTGTTTTAATGTGGTACTCTCAGGTTATATTTTTTTCTTCAGTCAAAAGGCCATAGGCATTGGGTTTGGGTCACTGATTTTGCTTCATAATTTTAATATTGTGAAGCTTGAAAAAGAGCTGCTACATTACCAGCCTATAACAAGAGGAGGGCCTGCAGGAACCGAGAGAGAAGGGCATGTCCCCCACTAAATACAAATTAGAAATTCCAGAAATGACAATATTGACTAAACCCATAAAACATTGCTTCCTTCTATAATCTAACTGGACTTAGCCAATACACAAGAAATTTTATAAAGTCAAATTTATATGCAGCAGACTTTAACTGTCAGATTTTAAAAGCTACAAATCAAATTACAAATATAGCAAGCACAAAGGAGTTTTCCATACCTTGTCCTTTCTTTTGATCTAGAATTCTTGTTTCTGACTTTCTTTTTTTGGGAGGAGATGAAGTGTCAGTAAATGATTTGGATGTAGAATATTTAATATCTTTTGATTCAAGTTTCTAGAAAAAAAAAGTAAACCAGCAAATAAAATACCTGAGGATTATTTCCAGGGCTCAAAATCATAGCAGAAATACCAAAAATACCAATACCAAGAAGGAAAAAGTGCAACTGAAAGAACCCTTGTGCAGTCATGTGAAAAAGAAAGTGCACGGTGTTTGAGTTCTATGGATTTACATATTAAGACATAGTAAAAAAAATCAGCTCAAAACAAAGAGAGAGGTATCATAAGAAACAACAGTGGATAATGGATGAAATGTTCATCTCATGGCTGAAAGCAGCTCTTACAAAAATAAAACAAAGAAAAATACAATGAATTGCAGAAAACAATTTGGAGAAAAATTCGATTGGGAAAAGAAAAGTGGTTTGCAAAGAGATGCAAAGAAATAGAAGAGACAGAACGTATTCATGATAATTTCAACTTACACAAACAAATGGAAGCAGCAGCAGGTGTCTACAAAAAGAAAAACAACAACTTAGTTGACAAGGAGGGGAAAATCAACTTGGATGAGGATGAAAAACGAAAAAGATGGAAGGAATATACTGAAGAACTTTTTGAGGACACTCGGGATGATATTGATATAGAAAGAATAACAACTGGACCAAACATCATTATGTAGGAGATTGAACATGTAATAAAAAATAGCAAAAACAAGAAAAGCCACAGGACCTGATGATAGCCCAGTAGAAATTTAAAATTGCTGGAAGAGAATGGGAAGAAATGTTTACTGCAGCTCTTCAATTGAATATACGAAAACAGGAAAGATGATTGGCTAAAGTCAACCTTTGTGACAATCCCCCCAAAAATAAATGCAAAGAAGTGTACCGAATACAGAACAAGAAGCTTAATGAGTCATGCCCTGAAAATATTCCTGAGAATAATTCACACAAGAATGTACAACAAAACTGAGAAGTGTCTAAGTAACACACAATTTGGTTTCAGAAACGATCTTGGTACACGAGATGCCTTATTTAGCATTCAAGTTCTTGTATAGCGCTGTAGAGATGTCAATTACCGTGTTTATATGTGCTTCATTGATTTTGAAAACGCATTTAATAAAATAAGACACAAATATTACAAATCCTGAAACAAGTGGGACTAGATGACAAAGAGATCTGAATCATAAAGAATCTATATGGCATCAGGTAGCAAATATGAGACGAGGCCAAAACTACTCATATGATGCAGAAATACAAAGAGGGGTCAGACAGGGCTGTATTCTGTCTCTGCTGTTGTTTAATATCTACTCAGAGTCAATTTTCAATGAAGCACTGGAAAATATTGATGCTAGCCTCAAAGTAAACGGTGTTCGGATCAACAATTTAAGATATGCTGATGGTACAGTTCTGCTTGCCAGTAAGCATGAAGACCTTCAGCTTCTCATCAACAGAGTCTCAGAAATATCTGAAAAATACAGCTTGAAGCTTAACACCTCAAAAAGCAAGATCATGGTCGTCAGCAAACAACCCATTAATTTACCATTGAAAAATTCAGAAGTAATACCACTAGAAAAAGTTGAAAGGATCACGTACTTCGGTTTTAATTTACATGAAAGCTGGGACGTGATCATGAAGTAAAGACACGGTTAGAGAAAGCTTGAACAACATAACCGCCCAGCTGCCCTGTTTAGGGTGACCCGCTCGCTCCTGCATCAGGGAGCGGTAGAGGATCCCTTAAAGGGTCGAGCTGAGGAATTTGGACAATATCTGTTTGATAAAATCGCTCAGATTCGGGAAGGGCTGGACACAGACTGGGTGGATCCGGACGGGGTGGGGGAGGCAGGTCTTGATGTTATTATCTGGGATGAGTTTGATCCTGTGGTCCCTGAGGACATGGACAGGTTAATGGGGAGATTGAATGCGACCACATGTTTATTGGACCCGTGTCCCTCCTGGTTGGTATTGGCCACCCGGGAAGTGACACGAGGCTGGCTCCAGAAAATCGTGAACGCTTCTTTGATGGAGGGTGTTTTCCCTGCCGCCTTGAAAGAGGCGATGGTGAGGCCCCTCCTCAAGAAGCCTTCCCTTGACCCAGCTAGTTTAGCAAATTATTGTCCGGTCTCCAACCTTCGCTTTTTGGCAAAGGTTGTCGAGAGTGTGGTTGCACGACAGTTGCCCCAGTACCTGGATGAAACTGTCTATCTTGATCCATTCCAGTCCGGTTTCCGGCCTGGTCACAGCACGGAAACAGCCTTGGTCGCGCTGGTTGATGATCTCTTGAGGGCTCGAGACAGAGGTTGTTCCTCTGTCTTGGTCCTATTAGATCTCTCAGCGGCTTTTGATACCATTGATACCATTGATCATGGTATCCTGCTGCGCCGACTCGAGGAACTTGGAGTGAGGGGCCACTGTTCATCGGTGGTTCTCCTCCTACCTCTCCGACCGGTCGCAGACGGTGTTGACGGGGGGACAGAGATCGACCCCAAGGCGCCTCTTATGTGGAGTGCCGCAAGGGTCGGTTCTCTCGCCTCTTCTGTTCAACATCTATATGAAGCCGCTGGGTGAGATCATCCGTGGTCTTGGGGTGAGTTGTCATCTATACGCTGATGATACTCAGCTCTATATTTCCACCCCTAACCACCCCAACGAGGCTGTTGAAGTGATGTCGCAGTGCCTGGAGGCCGTACAGGTCTGGATGGGGAGGAACAGACTCAGACTCAATCCCACCAAGACCAAGTGGCTGTGGATGCCGGCGGCCCGGTACAGTCAGCTAATTCCATCACTGACCATTGGGGGCGAACTATTGGCCCCCACGGAAAGGGCTCGTAATCTGGGCGTCCTCCTGGATGCACGGCTGTCTTTAGAAGATCATATGATAGCCGTCACCAGGGGAGCCTTTCATCAGGTTCGCCTGATCGCCAGTTCGCCCTTTCTGGATCGGGCTTCCTTATGCACGGTTGCTCATGCCCTTGTTACATCCCGCCTGGACTACTGTAATGCTCTCTACATGGGGCTCCCCTTGAAGTGTATCCGGAGACTCCAACTGGTCCAGAATGCGGCTGCGCGGGTGATAGAGGGAGCACCTTTTGGCTCCCATGTAACACCCCTCCTGCGTAATCTGCACTGGCTCCCAGTGGTCTTCCGGGTTCACTTCAAGGTACTTGTCATCACCTTTAAAACGCTCCATGGCCTAGGGCCAGAATATTTACGGGACCACCTACTGCCACCATTAGCCTCTCACCGACCAGTGCGCTCTCACAGAGAAGGCCTCCTCCGGATACCGTCAGCTAAACAATGTCGGCTGGCGACCTCTAGGGGGAGGGCCTTCTCTGTGGGGGCCCCTACCCTCTGGAACGAGCTCCCTCTGGGGCTTCGTCAACTCCCCGATCTCAAGTCCTTCCGCCGCGAGCTGAAGATGTTGCTGTTTCGAAGAGCAGGACTAGCTTGAATGTAGTTTTAAATTGGGATTTTTAAAAAAAGGGGTTTAAATGAGGTTTTAAGTTTGTGTTTGGAGGTTGGAGCATCAATTGAATTTGGCTGTCTATTCTTTTGGCTGTTTTTTATGTATTATATGTTTTCTGCTGTTTTTTTGACTGTGAACCGCCCTGAGTCCTTCGGGAGATGGGCGGTATACAAATGTAATAAATAATAATAATAATAATAATAACATTCTTCAAAATGAAAAAGATCTTCTGCAGTCACGACATAAGCCTAAGACTGAAAATCAGGCTTATCAGGTTAAATCTTTTCTATCCTGCTCTACAGAGTAGAGTTAGTCTCTGACAGAAAACCACTTGAAGAAACTACCGTGTTTCCCTGAAAATAAGACCCTATCTTATGTTTTTTGAACCCTGAAATAAGCGCTTGGCCTTATTGCCATGTGCTCAAAAGCCCAATTGGGCTTATTATTAGATGTCTTATTTGGGGGGAAACAGGATAGAAGCATTTGAAATGTGGATTTACAGACAACTGTTACGTATAAGCTGGGTTGACAATATCACAAATGAGGTGATAAGTGGCCTGGGAAAGCAAAGGGAAATAATTGAAGCCATTAAAAAGCGAAAGTTAGAATATTTTGGACATGTGATGCGACACCCAGAAAAATAGGGAAAGATTAAAGGCAAACGAGGTCCAGGCAGAAGAAGAACATCGTAGCTTCAAAATCTAAGGGACTGGTTTGGACAAAACACAGCAGCACTTTTTCATACGGCTGTTGACAAAAACAGGATTGCCAACATGATCACCAACGGCCGATGATGGATATGGCACAAGAAGAAGAAAAATCATCTGATCCTTAGCAGTGTTAAAAATAGGAAAATACAACTTCAAATGAACAACAATATTTGATATATCACACCATGATTTTTATTTAAAAAAAAGAAAGCCAAAATGGAGAAGCCACATGTGAAAATCTAAGTACACCCTTACTGCTTCCATTGGCATGAAGAGGCTAAATAACAGCCAGATGCTGCTAATCAAATGCTGATGATCAATTGACTTCTCTAAAAACTGAAGTTTTAGGAGTTTTCTGATCTGCACTACCTACATGAAGCACTACTGGCAAGCAGAGTGGATTTGATTTAAATCATGATTTAAATCACTAGTAAAAAGGCTTGATTAAAATCAACTCTATTTAAATCATATTTTTTAAAGAGCAACTGTCATCTCTGTCCTGCAGCAGCTCCTCCACTGACGCTCTATTGACTCACCAAGAATCCCATTCACTTTAATGGATAGCTGGTGATGCGGCAGTGACACAACAAGATGGGGGATGTGGCGGGCAGCAGATGAGTGGAGCCCACTAACAGGCGCTGCCATAATGGATTTGAAATGATAGGTGTTTTTTTATATTATATTTATAAGCTGCATAGAAATACATCCTCCTCACACTTAAGAGCCTGGTGGTACAGATGTATTTCTCTTCAAACAATCTTACAGTTTGTAGTGTACATAGATTTACAAAACAGTGGGACAAAGGAATATTCTGGAACTTTGTTTTAAGATTTATCTCACGGTTACTCTGAAATTGTGTGAATGCATCAATGCAGTGCATGTTATCTCAGCTTGCAGAGCTTGGATTCATTGCATGAGTTTACCAAAAAGGTAAATATTGCAGAATATACAGCCTCATGCTACATAACTAAGCTCCATTTCATGCTGAATAAACCAAATTATTAATGTATCTTAAATAGAAAACTATCTTTAAGTAGATTTTTACTCCAAAAGCATTTTATTAAAATAAATTTGATTAAAAATAAAAAAACACGATTTAAATAAAAAAAATAGATTTAAATTTTAAAAAATCCATTTTTAATGTTTTTTAAAAAATAATCATTGATTTTTATTCACCCTAGTGGGAAGGGATGGAGCAAACTCTCAAGAACTACAAATAATATATTCAGAAAATGACTGGCTCATCATATCAGAAGGGCTTTAAATTAAAATAGATGGGGAAAGTCTTCAACATCCTTAGAACCTAATTCCAAACAAAAACCAAGAAATAACCAATTATATAAGGAGGTAGGAAATAAAGAGAAAGGAAAAAAGGGGGAAAACACAGTGAAGCAGAAACTGATGGAAAGGATGGAAAACCCAGTTTCAAAGTAGGAGATAGAAGATGTAAGAAATATACCCAAGGCTCATATACGAACACTCAAAGTTTAGGTAACAAACAGGATGAACTTGAAGTACTAGTACATGAAGGTAGATATGTAATAGTTGCCATTAATGAAGCAGGAGTTATGAAACTCATGACTGAAATGTACTGATGGAAGATACAAAGTATTCAACAACAACAACAACAAAAACAGACCTAACAAAAGAGGGGGTGGAGTTGAATTATATATAAAAGATTGCTACATTTCTACAAAAATCCATGAAGGATCAAAACCTCCTAGCATCTATATGAGTCAATATGAATGGAAAAAAGAATGACATTGCTATAGGCGTATACTTACTACAGGCCACACAACCAAGCAGAAGAAATAGATGAACATTTTGCTGAACAATAAATGTAGGAAATATACCACAGTAGTAAAGGGAGATTTTAACTACCTTGGTATTAACTGGGAGCCGAACTCTGCAGTAAGTGGGATATCGAACAGTTCTACTTAGTTGACAAATTTGTCATCCAAAAGGTAGAGGAGGGAACTAGTGGAAAAGCTATACTGGACTTAATTCTTACTAATAGAGAAGAAGTGATAGAGGGAGTTGAAGTTGCCAGAACTTTGGGTAAGAGTGACCATATATTGGAATTCAATATAATGCAAACACTAGCAACAGAACAAAATCCAGCCTTTATGTTAAACTTTAAAAGAGCTGATTTCAACAAATTCAGAGAAAGTCTAAGAAAAATTCCATGGATGAAAATCTTAAAGGGAAATCTAGAACCATGGGAAACTAAAAAATATGATCATAAAAGTGCAGTCCAGCACAATACCACTGAACAATAAAAAGAAAGTCAAGAAGAAACCACATGGTTGCACAAAGATCTCTCTGATAAACTGAAAGGCGAAAAGGCAAAATACAAAAAAATGGAGGGACAGATAACTAAGGCAGAGTGGATAGCCCAAATCTGCAAAGATGAAGTCAGGAAAGCAAAGGCTCAGAATGAACAAAGACTTGCAACAAAAATCAAAGATAATTAGAAAAGTTTCTTTCAACATATAAATGACAAGGAAACAGTCAAGGAAACATAGGTCCACTTAAGAGAAAAGATGGCAAGGGAGTAACAGAGAGAGAGAGAGCAGAACTGCTTAAATCATTCTTTGCATCACTCTTCATGCAAAAAGAAACTATAGCCCAACCCTCCAAAAACGTAACTGTAAAAGACAAGACTAGAAATAAAAATTAAAATAAACAAGAAAAGGATTAGAAAACACCTATCTGATATTGACAACCTACTTCCTGATAAGCTAGAAAAATGTGGAATACACAGCATGACTAACAGATAGATTTGTAACTGGCTACAGGTCTTAGGCCCAGTACTCTTCAATATCTTCATAAATGACTTAGATGAGGGAAAAGAAGGGGAACTCATCAAATTTGCTGATGACACTAAGCTGGGAGGAATAGCCAACATCCCAGAAGACAAAGTCAGGATCCAAAAAGATCTTGACAGACTTGAACAATGGGCCTTATCCAACAAAATGAAATTTTAATGTGGCGAAAAGCAAGGTTTTATACTTAGATGGGAAATACCATCCTTGGTTATAGAAACATAGAATCAAAATGACATGAAATATTAGTACCACTTTATACAGCCTTAGTAAGGCCACACTCGGAATACTGCATCCAGTTTTGGTCACATTACAAAAAAGATTTTAAGACTTTGGAAAAAGTGCAAAGAAGAGCAACTAAGATGATTGAAGGCCTGCAGGTTAAAATATATGAAGAACAGTTGCAGGATTTGGGTTCTGTTAGTCTAGAGAAAAAGAAGGACTGGGGGGGGGGACATGATAGCAGTATCCAATTACTTGAGAGGTTGCCATAAAGAGGAGAGTCAGGGTTATGTAAATAAAGGGAGTCAACTTATTTTCCAAAGTACCAGAGGGCAGGATAAGAAACAATGGGTGGAAACTAATCAAGGAGAGAAGCAACCTGGAATTAAAGAGAAACTTCCTAACAATGAGGATAATTAACCACTAGAACAGCTTGCCTTCAGAAATTGTAGTGCTTCATCCCTGGAGGTTTTTAAGTCTGGACAGCCACTTGTCTGAAATGATATAGGGTCTCCTGCTTGAGCAAGGGGTTGGACTAGAAGACCTCCAATGTCTCTTTTATCTCTATTCTGATTGATTGTAATTGATTCTTTTAAGAACTACTAAGAACCAGATGTAAAACCATAGAACACAAAGCAGGTGTACTTATTTTTTCACATGACTGTATTTATATAAAACAATTAGGAAAATGGGTATTCTCTTTTCCATTTCATTGTTTACAAGAACAAATTTATACTCAATATAGCATTAAACTGTATTTTAAAATTCAGGTAGTCCTTGACCTACAATCACAATTGAGCCCAAAATTTCCATTACTAAATGAGACAGTTAAGTGAGTTTTGCCCCATTTTATGAGCTTTCTAGACAGAGTTAAGTGAATCATTCCAATTGCTAATTTAGTAACATGAATCCATGTTATGTTACATGAATTAATAACGTGAATCCAGCTTGACTTTGCTTGTCAGAAGATTGCAAAAATTGATAACTTCATTCTAGGACATTACAGTCAATGTAATAAATCAGTTACTAAGCTTCTGAATTTTGATCACATGACCATGGGGAAGCTGCAATGGCATTAAGTGTGAAAAATGGTCATAAGTCACTTTTTAAAATGCCGCTGTAACTTTGAAAAGTCATTAAATAAATGGTTGTAAATTGAAGATTACCTGTATTGTTCTGTTACAATCTATTGTACTTATTTCTGTTCTAACATTAACAGAAAAATATATCGATTTCATTTTTTATAAAAATAAATCCATGATCTTCAAACGCTCCACTATCATCTTAGTTCCCAAGAAACTCTCTATTAGGGAGCTGAATAAATTCAGACTGATTGCCCTGACATCTGCAGTTATGAAGACCTTTGAGAGGTTAGTACTGGCTCACCTGAAAATCTTCACAAATCTGCTGTTAGACCCTTTGCTGTTTGCCTATCAAGCAAGTAGACTGTCAGATGATGCTATCAATATGGCATTGTAATCTTGCAACATCTTGAATCACCAGGACCTATGCAAAGGTCCTTTTTGTAGATTCAATACCATCATTCCACAAATTCTTCACTCTAAACTGATTCAGCTAGTTGTACCTGTCCATACTTGTAGGTGGATTACTAGCTTTTTGACAAATAGGAAGCAACAGAGGAAACTAGCGAAAAATCACAGCAAGCACCTGGATAATCAGTACAGGTCCGCTCAGGCCTGTTTGTTCCTTCCGTTGCTCTCTATATACCAATGATTGTATTTCTAAGGATTCTTCTGACAAAGTAGTGGAGCTTTCAGTTGATACAACAGTCATTGGTCTCATTTGACACAGTGATGAATCTGCATGTAGAAAATCACATCAAGCACCTAGACAATCCCACTGAGCACCCGGACAATCACATAAGCAAATTGTCCAGGTTCTCAATGTGATTTTCTCTACCTTTGCCTGTTTCTTCCTGACTGTGCAATGTTTGTGTGCCAATGGGGCGCTTGGAAACGGAGTGATATCACTCCATTTCCAAATGCCCCATAGGCACTCAAACACTTTTCGTCTGGAGACTGGAAACTTCTGAGGGCCATGATCTTGCACGATTTCAAGCACCCATCCACTTTTGCAGAGAATGGGTGCCTGAAATCTGGTGGTGAGATCAGGGCACTCAAAAGCTTCCAGTCTGTGTGCAAAAAGGCTTCCAGGCTCTTTTGCCCCAAAGCCTCACTTCAGCATGCAAATGCTTTTCCAGCTGAGTCTGGAAGCCTTTGGGAGGAAACTCACCGAGACTGCCCGCCATTCCAGAAGTGGCAGGCAGCCTTTGTGAGTCAGAGAAGCTGAGCAGCACATGCTCATCCTGCTCTCCCTCTGCTCACTGGGAATAGGCAAAGAAATAAGACAGGCTGAAGAGAAGACAGCTCACTAGATCTTTGAAAAGGAAGGAGTCTCCACATGCCTGCTTGTGGAGACCCAGTGTAGCAGGATGGTGGGGGGAAGCAATTGCATGAGGTATCTGTGGGTGGTTGGAGGCATAGGGTGCTCTGAAACAAGTGGCCTGTTCCAGAGGTGAAATGCTCCTGGTTCAGGCCGGCTCGCCCGATCCGGTAGCGATGGCAGCTGATGGTTCTGAGAACCAGTAGCAAAAATCCCTGGCCCCGCTTCCTGCTGAGCCGCGCCATCATCAGAGGTTTGTTTTTTTTACTTTTAAAAGCATCTTTTCTTCAGCCAAAAAGATGCCTTTAAAAGTTAAAAAAAAGCCTTTTATGATCCTGCGGCTCAGCTGGGATCATCAGAACCCATTAAACTTTTTTTTTTCACAACCTCTTTGGCCGAAGTGGTTGTTAAAAAAAAGGTTTTAAAAGGCTCCTCTGGCGATCCCAGCTGAGTTCCTCATCACCAGAATCTTAAAAAACATGTTTTCTACAAACTCTTCAGCCGAAGAGCTTGTAAAAAAAATCCTTTTAAGAGGTTCTGGGCTGCGCAGGCAACTTCAGCTGGGATCGTCGGAGGAGCCTTTTAAAACCATTTTTTCCTCTGGCAATCCCAGATGAGTTTCCTGATCATCACAGGCTTTTAAAATCATTTTTAAATAACCTCTTACAAGAGCCCCCACCCCTCCCCACTTACCTTATTGGTGCTCCTTTTGGGCTGGCAAAGCCATACTTTACATCAGTTGCTTCAGCTAGCAACTGAAACTGCCTGCCTGCAATCCATCTCCTCAGTGAGCAACTCAATCTGCCTGCTTTGCTGGCTGAGGAACTCTGTGAGTTGAAGTCTATAAACCTTAAAGTTAGTAAGGTTGGAGACCCCTGATCTAAAAAATATAAATAAAACAAAATAATAAAATATCTGTGCAGCTTTCTGAGATTTGGTATGTTTCTGTAGTGTTTCACTCTGACTACACAAACACACAAAATCTCACAAAGCTGTATGTAGCATTTTGTGTGTGTGTGTGTGTGTGTGTGTGTGTGTCAATTGTGTTGTGTTGTGTGTGTGTAAAGTGTGAAAGTGTGAGGTTCCTGCTTGTTGCAGGGGCCATTTTGGGTGAAGTGCAGCACTTTTACATTGTGTGTGAGTCAGTTATGTTGTGTTGTGTTGTATGTGTGTAAAGTGTGAAAGTTGGTTTTTGAGCTTTTTGTGACTGGGTGAGGTTCCTGCTTGTTGCAGGGGCCATTTTGGGTGAAGTGCAGCTGCTTTTACATTGTGTGTGAGTCAGTTGTGTTGTGTTTTGTGTGTGTGTAAAGTGTGAAAGTTGGTTTTTGGTACCTCTTATTGTTTTGTATACTTTGTTTATTATTTTTATTATTTATTGTTATTGGCCACACCCACCCAGTCATCTGACCACCAAGCCACACCCACCAATTAAGCCACACCCATAGAACCGGTAGGGAAAATTTTTAGATTTCACCCGTGGCCTGTTCCATCATTAAGCATCCCATGGCCTTCCCCCATTCTGAGATACCTCATGTGCACTTAACAATCTGCGCATTTGATTAGCAAATGCATGCTCAAAAGGAGTGAGTGATCACGGATAAGTTACATGATTCACTCCTACAAATCCTTGGGTTACAAATGTAACTGGCAGGCTCCATTACATTTGTAACTTGAGGACTACCTGTACTCTACTCCATTCCAGTCCTCTTCACTCTATGGTTCTGCCTTACCCAAATTAAAAAAATAGAAATACCACAAAAACCTATCCAATCAAAAAGTTATACAAAGTATCAGAATCAATTACAGGTAGAAGCAATTCTTTTGAACTGGTTCTCCTTATTTTCTATGATAATTTTTCATAAGGGGCTACAGTTTACCATTATTTCATTGCTGTCCTACAGGTTTTCCTGCATGTGCTGGATGAAATGGACTATCAAGATAGCCAAGAAAGCTTGGTCTATGTGGATGCACTAAATGTTTCCACTATTTTAACAATATATTGACTAAATGACAGAATAGTTAGAGGAACCAAATCAGATATATTAAAAGTGAAAAATTAATGTATTCTTACAGTATGATACATATTAAACTTCTCTTACCTCCTTGTGCTGCTTTCCAAGAGCATGTGTTTGCCACAGCAGTTCATTCTTCACAGTCACATTGCACAGACAGCAACTTAAATTCCCCAAACTGTTATATGTAGTTTTGCAATTAAGAAAATAATTTCAAAAATAATCTCTCAAAACTACAGCATTTTTTAAAACATACCACTGCAATGCAGATACATCTTTTTCTATGACTAAATCTTGAAGTACAATACCAGAATTGCTATTTTTTTTTCCAAGGAACCCCTGGAAGAACCAAATGCAGGTAACTAAAGCAATCTGATCACAAATTATATTTTCTTTTTAAAAATCAGTTTGGATTAGTGTTTGTAAGCTCTGTTAAATGCAGGCTTTAAATTCCCTCATGAGCCTGAATGTTATCACTTTAATTATGTTTTATTGAAACAAAATATACTACTACTACTTTTGCCAGTAAAAATGCAGCAAATCAATAAAAACAGGACTTGCCATTTGAACAATACAGATAGTCCTCGACTTACGACAGTTCATTTGGAGATCATTCGAAGTTACAACAGCACAGAAAAAAGTGACTTATCACTGTTTTTCACACTTATGACTGTTGCAGCATCCCCATGGTGACATGATCAAAATTCAGATGCCTGTCAATTGACTCATATTTATTGCAGTGTCCTGTGCTTATGTGATCACTTTTTGAGACCTTCTGATAAGCAGTCAATGGGGATGCCAGATTCACTTAACAACCATGTTGCTAACTTAACAATTGCAGTGATTCATTTAACAACTGTGGCAAGAAAGGTCATAAAATGGGGCAAAAGTCACTTAATGAATGTCTCCCTTATTAAAACAAATTTTGTGCTCAACTGTAGTCGTTAAGTCAAGGATTACCTGTAGAGAATGGAGAAAACTGATTGCTGGAGGAATCTGCTCTTCACCTGAATGTAAACTGGCCACTAGACTACATTTAGGTATTTTACCAAATCCTTTTATTCTTCCACAGTATAGCATATTAAACATCCTGCCAGATGTGTTGTAGCAGAAAGGAAAATGTAGGTAAGTCTAAGAACTAAGAGGGAGGAGCTTAAAGGAAATGCAAAAGTTTTTCCAGCCAGTTAACACATTCCTTTAGGAAGACATTTTGATCAGATTGCAGTCTTGTGTTTTTGCTTCAAACGTGCATAACACGCTATTGATTACTTCAAAAAAACACAATATGCAGGATAGCTATAATGAACTAAAATGCCTACCCTACAGAAAAAGAAGCGCCGCGGAACGAGATTTAGTTCACTGTCACTTCCGGTGAGTAACCGAGACAGACAAAACTCAAAAAAAAATCCCTGTTTTTGCAAAGGGGGGGGCATCTCGCCCGAAGATAAGACAGGATATCTAACGTAGGGAGAGTCAATTTTCCTTTTCCCCGCAGCCGATTCGCGCTGTTTGGCTCGCATTAATCTCCGCAGCTCCTCTTGTCCCAAAGTACCCACAGATCGCCGCGGTTCTCGGCCCGAACTCGAAGTAGCCATGACTGCAAAACAAAAACCTTTCTCCTTTGCCGATTTCTCTGCCACGAGACTCAAGGTAAAAAAAAAAAAAACGCGATCAGAATTGCGCCATAGTCGCAGAGATTATACGTCACGCGGAGTCTTGTCTCGAAATAATAATTCTCTGTTATTGCTGTTTCAATTTGGGTGGGGTGGGGTGGTGGTGATCGGTTCAAAACTAATCTACCAAGGAAAATGCAAATCTCTTGAGATTGAAGATAATGCCATAAAGAAATTTCTTAACACGAATTAGAATAGAATAGAATAGAATAGAATAGAATAGAATAGAATAGAATAGAATAGAATAGAATTCTTTATTGGCCAAGTGTGATTGGACACACAAGGAATTTGTTTTTGATGCAGGAATATGAAGCCGAAATATTTAGATGATTTTGACGTATATTTGTATTTTCCTGGGTTAGATATGAATTCTGCCTGATTCTGAAGGAGTAAGATTTGATATAGCTATAAGATTCTTCTGTAATTCAGGTTTTATATAAATGGGAAATATATATAAATTACTATTTTAAAAAGTTTAATAGGTAAATAGTTCTATAATCTATATAGAAGCATTATCTAACTAAATAAATCAGCACTTTTGGTGTTCTATCAGTGTGTTATGAAACAATACAGAATAACAAGACTTGAAAGGGGCTTTGGAAGTCTTCTAGTTCAATTTCCTGACAGAAGTAAACAATTGTATGATAGAGGCATTTTTTAAAAAAACATTTAGAACAAAACAATGGGAGAAGTTTTGGAAAAAATAAAATTTCTTCCATGTTTTTACTGTAAAAAGCGTGTAGGAAGTTAGCACCCACCCCCCTCCTAGAAGAATAAAATATTTTAGGAAATATTAAAAAGGGCAGAATATTATATTTCCCTGGATGAGAAATTGAGAAACATGTTTTAAGGACAAAGCAGCTCCCTGCAGGTTCCTGCCTTCCCCCACCTTTGTCAATGGGCCAGAGGCAGAAACTCATTCTCCCCACCTTTGTCAATGGACCATCATCTGCAACACAATAGGACCCATCTAGCAACAAAAACTCACCCCATGACATCTGGGAAGATTACATCAGCCAACAAGTCTAGCTAAAACCCCCACCCCCTGGGAGTTTGACAACCAATCAGGATACTTTTCCTGTGCCCCGGGAAGTTCAAAGCTTAGAGAGAGCATAAAGCCAGGGCATGCTCAGCATCTCAGCCCTTTTCTGTTCAGGAACTCAAACCATGTGCTCCTGTCCACCATTAAACCATCTTTCCAAGCAGTCTCCATGTTTCCAGTGTTTTTTCCCCACTTGGAACTGAACCCAGATGGATCTTTCTTCCAACAGTACTTTGGAGAATAGATTGACCCTTCCTCTCTGTGACAATCCCTCAAACATTGGAAGACTGCTATGTCATCCATGCTGTTCTATTATACTAGGCATTCCTGATTCTCGCAACCATTTGTCATATACTCACTACTCACTCACTCCCTACTTCACTCTCCCTATTCATCTTTGTTGCTCTTCTGTGAACTCTTTCTTATAATTCAGTTGCTAAGTCTTGGTCAATTTTCTGCAAACTCATGAACAGCAAACCAGCCCTTCTCCCAATCCTTCACTATCTCCGGGAGTTTGCCCAAACCCATGCTCACATCAATGACACTATTTCACGATCTAATCATCTGCTGTCTCCTCCTTTGCTTTCTATTTTTTTTCAAAGAGTCCTGTGTTCTTATTTGGTGGCCAAAATATTTGAGCTTCAGTTTCTGTCCTTCAGAAAGTCAGGGTTTGTTTTCTTTAGGATTGAATGATTCGATCTCTAGGTAGTCCAAGGGACTGTCAAGAGTCTTCTCCAACACCATAACCCAAAAGCATCAAATCTTTAGTGCTTAGCCACCTTTAGGGTCCAACTCTCAAAGCCGTACATTATTACTGGGAAAATTATAGCTTTGACTATATAGACCTTTGTTGATTAGATAATGTCTCTGCTTTTTAATACGCTGTCTAGATTTGCCATAGCTTTTGAAGGAAATGAATAATAGGTTACTCTTTTATAAAGTATAATGTATTAAAAAGCTATGATGTTCTTACTGTTGTAAAATGACCACAAATTGTATTCAGTGAAACAGTACGTGATGACTTGCTAAAAATCTTTCTTGGAAGAGAAGAACATATGTCCAAGGCAAGGTCACAATTCAGTTAGATAGGAACATCCACCAAGGACGAAGCTACTAGCAAACAAGATAAGATATCTGTTCCTCCAGAGAAATTGTCATCATGACCCTTTAGAAGATGAAATAACTTAAATAAATGACTTAGTAGAATAATGGGGTTAGTGGGGAGTTTCTTAAGCATGGTGTGCATTGTTAGGAGTATAAAACGTGTAGCTTGAAAACTGATTCTTGCTCTCTTTGAACTCAATCCATTTGGGAAGGGTATAAGAGGCCGCACTTGCAACTGCTTTTTATTTTTCTTCCTTTTATCTCCAATAAACCTTTGATTTTGTGAACCAGACTTGTTTATGAATTGTGAGGATTAAAATATTTGGTCTTATATCTCACACTTTCCTCCTAAGGAGCAAGTGTCTTAATTTCATGGCTGCAGTTGCCATCTGGGGTGATCTTGCCATCTGGAGCCCAAGAAAATGAAATCTGTCACTGCTTCCATTTCTTCCCCTTCTGTTTACCAGAAAGTAATGAGACCTGATGCCATGATCTTAGTTTTTTTTAATGTTGGGTTTTGAGCCAACTTTTGCATTCTCTTTCACATTTATCAAGAGATTCTTTAGTTCCTCTTCACTTTCTGCCATTAGAGTGGTATCGTTTGCATATCTTAAGTGATATTTCTCCTGGCAATCTTCTGGCTTGTGATTCAGCCAGCCTGGCATTTCTCAAAAGTACTCTGCATGTAAGTTAAATCAGCAGGAGGACAATATACAACCTTGTTGTCATCTTTTCCCTAGTTTAAACCAATCTGTTGTTCCATGTCTGGTTCTAACCATTTCTTCTTGAACCACATTACAGATCCCTCAGCAAACAGGGAAGGTGGCCTGGAACTCCCATCTCTTTAAGAACTTGCCACAGTTTGTTGTGATCTAGCAAAGGCTTAGAGTAGTTAGTGAAGCAGAAATAGATGCTTTTCTGAGACTCCCTAGCTTTCTCCATAATCCACTAAATGATGGCAATTTGATCTTTAGTTCCTGTCTCTTTGAAACCCAGTTTGTACTTCTAGTATTCTCAGTTCATATATTGCTGAAGCATGGTTTATAGGATTTTGAACATGACCGTGCTAGTGTGTGAAATCAGTGCAATTGTACAGTAGTTGGAAAATTCTTTGGGATTGCCCTTCTTTGGAATTGAAACTGACCTTTTCCAATCCTGTAGTCATTGTTGAGTTTTCCAAATTTTCAGGAAAGTACGGCACTTTAACAGCATCATCTTTAGGATTTTAAATAGCACAGCTGGAATACCGTCACCTCCACTAGATTTGTTATTGGTAAAGCTTCCTAATAAAAGCATATCAATCCCCACTTTACGTTACCAGTGCCAAACACGGACACAATAAAGGATAACAAAAGTTAGCTATTACAGGAATTAAATGTTTGAGAAAACATTTCCACATTGGTGGAATGACTAGAAGGGATAAAGTCAGGAATGAGACTATAAGGAAAGAATTGGAATAAAACCAATAAAAAACTACCTACAAAGACAAATGATAAAATGATTTGCCCATCTGGAGAGAAAGTTTGGGAATGTTTGGGAAGTTTCATATCATATAATGTATACGTAAAAAGAGAAGGTTAAAGAACACGAGGCAGATCCAGATGAAGATGGAAAAACAATATCAAATACATACTACAACAGCATCAAATAAGAATGGTTGAGGGGCGAAAAGTGCAAAAATTAATATTTTGTATCAACCTCGACACCTGAAGGCACCCTTACTGATTCATGCTACCCTCAACATATGCAGCACCTCACACACATGCACAACTATACCTCTATCTGAACCTATGTCACATAGACAACATCACCATCAGATGGATTTCTAGCTGGCTGACAAATCATACTCAATGAATAGACCTTAATGGTACTACATCCACATGGAGAGAAGTAAGCAGTGGGGTACTACAAGGCTCATCTTAGGCCCAATACTCTTCAACATCTTTATAGATGACTTAGATGAGAGAATAGAAGGGGAACTCATTAAATCTGCAGATGATACTAAACTGGCAGGAACACCCCAGAAGACAAACTCGGGATCCAAAAAGTTCTTGGCAAACTTGAACAATGACTCTATGCAACAAAATGAATTTTAATGTGGGGAAAAGCAAAGTATAACATTTAGGCAGGAAAAATCAAAGGAATAAGTACAGATTAGGCAGGACCTGGCTCAAAAACAGTAACCGTGAGAGAGACCTTGAGGTCCTAGTGAATGATCATTTGAATATGAGCCAGCAATGTGCAGCAGCAGCCAAAAATGCTATTACAATCCTGGGTTGTATAAACACAGGCATAGAATCAAGATCACGTGAAGCATTAATGCTGCTTTACAAAATCTTAATAAGACCACACCTGGAATATTGCAATCAATTTTGGTCACCATATTATAAAAAAGATGTTGAGACTCTGGAAAAAGTTCAGAGAAGAGCAACTAAGATGACCAAAAGTCTGGAGATTAAACCATATGAAGAATGGCTGCAGGTTTTGGGTCTGACTAGTCTAAAGAAAATAAGAATTAGGAATGACATGATAGCAGTATTTCAGTATTTGAGTGGCTGCCACAAAGAAAAGAAGGATCAAATTATTCTCCAAAGCACCAGAGGGCAGGACAAGAAATAATGGCTGGAAACTAATCAAAGAAAGAAGCAACCTGAAATTAAGGAGACACTTCCTAACAATGAAGACAACCAGTGGAACAGCTTGCCTTCGGAAATCCAGTGGGAGCTCCATTACTGGAAGTTTTAAAGAAGAGATTGGACAGTCACTTATCTGAGATGGCATAGGTACAATGAGATTGGTTGAGCTCCCTCAGCGCACCCCCCCAACACAAAACAACTCACAGTGAAAACAGAAAATCCCTAATCCAATAAATCATATTGACAAAACACCCAGTCCTATTGTACTAGTGTAAACATGTGCAACATGCCCTGCAAATCCATCATACTACGCACTTATGGTGTTATTTCGTATTCAGGAGTCTGACAGCTCATGGATAAAAACTGTTCTTCAGCCTGTTTATGCAGCTGGCTATGCTTCTGCATCTTCTTCCCAATGGTAGGAGGGTAAAGAAGTGGTGACCAGGGTGAGAGTCGTCTCAGTATTTTCCTCACTCTTCTAAGGCAGCAAGCCCTAGCGATCTCATCTAGTGGTATCAGGGGACATCCCACGGTGTTTTGTGCTGGGCTCACCAGCCTCTGTAATGGATTTTAATCCAACCCACCTCATAAGATTGTTGTTGTGAAGAAAATAGAGGAAAACATTTTAGGTACTTTTACCATCTTGAGTTATTTAGAAAAGTAATAAAGGTGGGATACAAATAAACAGCAGTTAAAATATGGCATAGCACCATGCAAAAGTAATCAGCAATACATTTCTCCTCTACGATAGTAGATCTTAAAAAGTAGCTTTGGCAGAAAGGTTAGTTGGCAGTTCTGCTACTCTTAAGTTTCATCATTGCTGAAATCTTATAATTTTTGATCAGAGAAAAACGAGCAAAAAAAAATGTCTTTATTGTTGGTAATATCAGAAAGTCCTTAAACCCACATTTATTTGTCTCTGGCTTGTTTGCTTAAATAGTCCTTGATTCGAACATAGCAAAAAATAAACAAAAGTTTGTTTACTGAAAATAAGACACGTACAATGTACTTCTGGGTTTATCTAACTTCCAGTCAGACACAACATTCTTGTTATAAAAAATGATACACTGAATATAGATAGAGATATTATTGTGTCTTTTCATTGTTAGAAAGGAAGATAGAAAATTAGAAGGTATACAGAATAATATCTGGAAACTTAGACTAAATAATGCAATTTCATGTAAAAGAAAATTCAGAAGAAAAATAAGTACCAATTACTGTGCTGATTAGTGTGTGTACCCATAAAACAGTAAAGGTAGGCTATTTAATATTTGTAAAATTTATGCCCAATTCAAAAATTCAAACCTAGGCAGCTAACATTGGATTAAAACCACATAACAAAACAGCTAATAAACAGAAAACTGGAGAGAAGCAACAAAAAATTACTAAGATCAGAATGTACAAGTAGTCATCAACTTACAACAGTTCATTTAGTGACCATTCAAAGTCTTTAAAAAGTGACATGACAATTTTTCACACTTATGACCATTTCAGCATCCTCATGGTCGCATGATTTTTCATTTGGATGCCTGACAACTGACTCACATGACAGTTGCAGTGTCCAAGAGTCGTGTGATCAAGTTTGCAACCTTCTGACAAGCAAAGTCAATGGGGAAACCAAATCCTCTTAACAATCATGTTACTAATTTAAGAATTGAATTAAATTGAATATTCTATTTGGCCAAGTGTCATTAGACATTCAAGGAATTTGTCTCCAGTACAGAAGTACTCAATGTACATGCAAAGCAACAGAGAGAATAATACTAATAATAACAATAACAACAACAATAAAAAGGGGGAAATAAGATAATCAGGACAAGATTTTTGTAGGTAATTTAAAAGGTCTTCAGAGTGATTTTTTACTTGATAAATATCTGTTTCTTCATTTAATAGAAGACTTATATTAAGAACTGATTTGTAACTGTGCCCTAAAATAATCTTTGTGCGCTTATTGTTGGGGAATGAATATGAGAAGACATGCTAGTACAAAACAAAGCTTATATTGTCACAGTTTCAGCTTTCTAAGGCCTTGGTTCCTTTTGTTATTCTAGTTTCTCGCTCAGACCACCATCAAATTTATTTTTAACCGAATTCAAAGTTCCTGATCAATGTGATTCTCAGTCATCCAAGTAATGGTTGTTCCAAAGGTGATTTTTCAAGTGGCAACTGGACTTTCTGGTTTTTCTTTGAAGACAATTTGCTTCTCATTCAAGAAGCTTCTTTAGCTCTGACAGTCATCCTGAACACAGATGACTACAAGGGTAAGGTGAACAATCTTCTGAAGGATATCTGAAGATGGGGAACTCATCAAATTTGCAGATGACACCAAGCTGGCAGGGATAGCCAATACTCCAGAAGATAGGCTCAAGTTACAGAAAGATCTTGACAGACTTGAACATTGGGCACTATCTAACAAAATGAAATTCAACAGTGAAAAAAGTAAGGTTCTACATTTAGGCCAAAAAAATAAAATGCACAGGTACCAGATATGTGGTACCTTGCTCAATAGTAGTAACTGTGAGAGGGATCTTGGAGTCCTAGTGGACAACCATTTAGATATGAGCCAGCAGTGTGCAGCTGCTGCTAAAAAAGCCAACACAGTTCTGGGCTGCATAAACAGAGGGATAGAATCAAGATCATGTGAAACGTTAGTGCCACTTTATAATGCCTTGGTAAGGCCACACTTGGAATGTTGCATTAAGTTTTGGTTGCCACGATGTAAAAAAGATGTTGAGACTCTAGAAAGATTGCAGAGAAGAGCAACAAAGATGATTAGGGGACTGGAGGCTAAAACATATGAAGAACGGTTGCAAGAACCGAGTATGCCTAGTTTAATGAAAAGAAGGACTAGGGCAGAGGTTCCCAATCTTTTTCGGTTTGCGGCTCCCATAACACTTCGGATTTTTTCCGCGGCTCCCTTAATAGGTACATCCGATTTTTTTTTTAATTTTTGTCTTTTTTTCTGAATTTTTTTCTGAAAGCTGAAATCTTTTCTGTTAACTTTAAAATGTGCATATTGCCTCCTTGTAAAGAGAGATTCAACACATTCAACTTTTCAAAGATATCACATAGGTATGTGAGTTTAATCAAAAAGTCTGTTTCTACAAAGTGTTTGGCATACTCATGTTTTGCTGATGGACGCGCCGTCTCCTTTGATGGGAGCGGCCTCTGTGGAACTTTCCCAGGCGTGGGGGTCCCTGCTTCGGTCTCGGAGTTTGGCCTCTCGCGATCCCCTTGTTCCCTCGGGTCTCCGCCTTGTGGAGGAGGTGGCTGTTCTCGCCTCCAGCCTGGCTCACCTGGGAGGAACCAACGGGGTGGTTTTGCTATTTTCTGCGCAGCCCCTCTTTCCCGATGCCGTCGAGCGTGGTGGCCGCGGCCGTGTTGGGCAGCGTGTCGGGTGGTCTGGGAGGCCAGTGGCGTCACGGGCAGACTGGAGGGGAGGTGCGCCATTGCTTCGTCAGGCAGCGGGTCTGGGCGGGCGCTGTGGTTCAGGCGGGCAGGCGGGGCCGGAGCTCGCGCTTCTCCTTTGGTCCGTCGTCGGCGTCTGCCGTCTTCCTGCCTGCTGTGGCCTGCCCCGCGGGGGTGTGTGGGTGCGGCTGCGTGGGGGTCCCTTGGCTTTTGGAGTTGTCTCGAGTTGCGGTGTGCGAGTCCCGGTTGCTGCGGCCGTGTCCAGCTTTGTGCGTCTGGGATCTCGCGGCACCGCGTGTGGAGCGGACGCTGCTTCTTCGCGGCGCCCTTGTGGCAGTGGCGCGGCTCCCTGGGGAGCCGCGGCTCACAGTTTGGGAATCACTGGACTAGGGGAAACATGATAGCAGTGTTCCAATATCTCAGGGGTTGCCACAAAGAAGAGGGACTCAAACTATTCTCCAAAGCACCTGATGGTAGAACAAGAAGCAATGGGTGGAAACTAATCAAGGAGAGAAGCAACCTAGAACTAAGGAGAAATTTCCTGACAGTTAGAATAATTAATCAGTGGAACAACTTGCCTGCAGAAGTTGTAAATGCTCCAACACTGGAAATTTTTAAGAAAATGTTGGATAGCCATTTGTCTGAAATGGTGTAGGGGGTTGGACTAGAAGATCTCCAAAGTCACTTCCAACTCTGATATTATTGTTATTGTTGTTGTTGTTGTTGTTGTTGTTGTTGTTGTTATTATTATTATTATTATTATTATTATTATTATTATTATTATTATTATTATTATTATTATTATTATTATTATATATGAAACTGCTGAAGAGAGACCCCACCATTAGTTACAAGAAAAATGTCATTGATTTTTTTGCAACACTATTAAAAAACAATGCCATCAACAAGCCACAATATTATCGTCTTTACCCTGAGGAAACCACCCCATGCATATATGGGCTCCCAAAATACACAAAGGGGGAATTCCACTAAGACCAATTGTCAGCAGCATCCACTCTACCATCTACATTCTACAACATTGCAAAACATCTAACCACCTTATTAGCTCCTCTAGTTGGCAACACTACTCATCACACCAACAATTCCCAGGACTTCACTAGCAAGGTTAGTTTCCTATGATGTGACTTTTCACCTGCATTCCAATTACTGAAGCTGTCATGGTAGTGAAAAAACGATTGCTACAAGACAGCAACTTAAATGACAGAACCAACCTCAGCCCAGACCACAAATGTGCCATGCTGGATGTCTGCTTGACCAGTACCTATTTTAAATACAATGAAGGTTTCTACAGACAGAAATAGACCTGTGCCATGAGTTCACCTGAGTCCCCATTGTGGCCAACCTATATGGTAGAGGTAGAACCAAAGCCTTAGACTCCTTCACTGGAATTCCATCCACTCATTGGTATAGGTATGTGGATGACACTTTGGTCAAGATCAAAACACAGGAATTGAAAGTGTTCAGCAAACATATCAACACTATGGACAGATACATCAAATTTACATGGGAAGATGTTAAGGAAAACAGTCTAGCCTTCCTGGACTGTGTGATACATGTTAAGGAAGAACATTGAAGTTTCTAGAAAACCTACCTACACAGATCAATATTTACATTTTGATTCCCACCACCCACTGGAACACAAAATGGAAGTAATCAGAACCGTACAGCATTGAGCTGAAGGCCTGCCTGCCAGCAAAGATGGGAAAGAAAAAGAAAAAACACATTAAGGAAGCCCTCAGAATGTGTGGATATCTCAAGTGGGCCTTCATCATATCTCAGATAAGACCCTACAAGAGCTCCTCCATAACAGACCATGAAGAGAACAATAAATGAAGCAACGTTATCATCTCATACATTGCAGGAATATCAGAAAAGCTCAGGAGGATCTTCAGCCAACATAACATGTGCACACTTCAAAACCAAAAATACAAGGCAGAAGCCTGTCCACCCCAAAGATAAAACACCCAGACATAAACTGACCAATGTGGTATATGCAGTACAATACAGCAAGCCATGTGCAGATCTGTACATTGGGGAAACAAAACAACCACTTCATAAGCACATGACACAACATAGTAGAATAAACATATCGGGACTAGATTCAGCAGCCCATCTGCATTTAAAAGATACAGGCCACTCGTTTGAAGACAGTAAAGTCCACATTTTGAACAGAGAAGACAACTGGTTTGAAAGAGGGGTCAAAGAAGCCAACTATGTCAAAACTGAACAGCCTTCTCTCAACAAAGGGGGTGGGATACGACATCATCTATCTCCAATCTACAACATAGTCCTTTCAACAGTTCCAAGAAGGCTCCACATCAATTTGCACCACTCAGGTGACCCTGATGACACAAATAAATCTCCAGGTGACCTTAATGACTCACTAAAAGAATGCAGATGTCCAACTCTCTGAAAGGAGTATAAATCCTTCCATTCTCCACCAGCAAGAGCTGAAGAAGCTTCTTTGATGAGAAGTGAAATGTCTTCAAAGAAAAACCAGAAAGTCCATTTGCCTCTTGAAAAAGCACCTTTGGGATAAAGTTGTAGTTCTAAGTATAATTACTAGGAAATAAGTCCCATTGGAATCCATAAGACAAGAGAGTAGCACTGTTCTTACAATTGATCAAAATTGGAGGATACGACAAAGAATAAAAATGAAGAGATGTCATAGGTATAAGCTTGTATGTTTTTAGCCAGAGATTGGTTATTTACTGTCCATTCTAGAACAGTCTGAAAATATCAGTGTAGATTAAGTCAGACTAGTGTATATCAGATCCTGGCCTTTTCTTTCAAAATCATATAAAGTATTTAAAAAACAGTGAAAGTAATAGCAATATGTTTTTCTAAAATAGATTGCTATATTTCAGGGAACTTCTATATAGGTTTTGCACCAGTTTTCCACACGAGCAATCCTGGGGTGAAATCCAGCAGGTTCTGCCAGGTTCTGGAGAACCAGTAGCGGAAATTTTGAGCAGTTCAGAAAACCGGTAGTGGAAATTTTGAGTAGTTCAGAGAACTGGCAAATACCACCTCTGGCTGGCCCCAGAGTGGGGTGGGAAAATATAATACAGTTAAGTCTATAACTATTTTAATGGCTATTAACTTTTCAAATATTTAGATTAGAGGTAGGGCTTCTTCTGCTAAGGACAACCTCCTTACTTTCAGTTTTAAAAACCAAGCACCAGCAATTAATTAATATGAGGCTCACTTGATGATTTTAAACTCTTTTTAAAGCCCTCCTATTCCATACAGTATGCTGTGGCATGTCGACCATGCATTCTATTACCTATAGAAAAGTTTTTGCTATTAGCTGAATGCAGCTGCTTTTTCCATTGTAAATTTACATCACCCTCCCCCATTCTATTGCCCTTTAAATATGTTGTCCTGCAACCTCTGTATGTGCAGCCACTGTGCAATCTAACATAGTATTTGTTTGGTCATTTGCAAAAACTTTTAAGTGGTTGCCACAAACAAAATTTTCTGGCTGCAAAATTTTCTGGCTGGAGTGACACAAATCTTTCTACACTAAAACTTTTTTTCTTTTTTTGCAAAAATGGTAGTAAAGTAAAAACATGTGAGCAAATTTGTGACCAAATACTTTCCCCAATAACTATCACTTTGGCTGCATATTGCTGCATTGATAGGAAGAGAAGAGGAAGAAATACCCTCTAAAAAATACTAAGAGAAAGGAACTAGGAAATGACTATCTTGGCTGTAGGATCCAAGGATGAATTAAGTGTAGAGGTGAGAAGTCGTGGTATAGGGCCGTGTGCAGCAAACTGCTACGGACTGCCTGCCTACGCACCTTGTATCTCTGCATTATCTCATTCTGGCTTTGGTTTGCATTACCTCACCTTGACTTCACCACCAGGGCCCCTGGTTGGTATTTCAGTGGGGAGAAGAATCTACCAATGAAAACACTGTTACCAGTTTGCCTTATTCTGCTTGTAAAAACTGTATAAAAGTAGACACATCTTCGCACCTTGCAAATGCCTGGACCCTGATTTCACATCTGGCGCCCGAAACAGGATACCCTTCACGGGGAGCAACAGCCGACATATTACCATCGTCTGGAATAGACCCCTGGTGCACCTTTCATCCTACGGGATCCCTCAGTGGTAAGTATGGGTTGCACGCTGTCTCAACACCAGCAAACCGATGTTCAGGAACTCCAATTCCTGTTGCAGAAGTCTGGTGTGATGGCACCTGAGGCCGACATAAGGAAGCTGGTGGTGGAGGTAGGGAAACATTGTCCCTGGTATCCAGAAGAGGGGACGCTCCGTTTACCAGATTGGGCTAAGATAGGGCATACTTTACATCTTGAACGCCGGGCTCCATTGCAAATACTCCATCGATGGTATCAATGCCGTCAAGCAATAGAAAAATTTGGCTCCGATACTTTGTCAGGGCACTAATTAACTACAAGCTCTCCACCTGATTATGATCAAATTAAAATTGTCACTCCGAAATCATCTTTGATTGAACCATCAGCTCCTCCTGAAGGGGCTAATTCTATTGCATCTCCACAGCCGCTGTACACCCCCATTAGGCAAGTTTTAAAGGAACAGTTAGACAAAAGCACAGGGGGGGTGGGGGGGGGGAGAATATAGAAGAAATTGCTGATATGCTTTCTGTTCGTCCAGTACACATTACAGGACAAGTAGATCAGAATGGGGCTCAAATAGTAGAATATCGCGCTTTGTCATATGCAGTTTTAACAGAATTTAGAAAAGGAATTACAGATATGGGGTTGGGAAGTACCTATATGCAGGGAAGGTTGGAAGCTACTGGAAAAGATCTTGATTTGGCAGATATGATTAAAGCATGTCAAGATATAGGAACATTCTCTTACCAATCCAATTTGTTAGCAGCGGCTTTATCACAAGGCAGCAAGCCTCAAGGAAAGTGTTATAAAGATCTTGATAATTTACAATTTTCAAAAGAGCCAGAGAACTCTGAAAGAACTAAGAATAAAAAAGAAAAGTATCTTGACCCCACTGGGCCTCCAGGGGTTGGTTGGATGATATCTTCACCGAAATTCGCGCACCCGGGATTTAGCAGGTAATAAAAAATGTAAAGCCTGACTAAATGGGAAGACTCCAATAATTTGAATTGATTAATTTGATGTGATTTCTGTTAAAAATTATTTTGTTGATATGCAACTATAATAATAGCATGTAGAATTGAATTGGATTGAATTGATTGTGATATGTCTGGCCAGCCTGCACTTAAGTAAACTTCTCAGCTTGGAGCTGTGGGAAACGGAGAGTAGTTAGAGCCCACAATTACATTTATGATTGAAACTGCTCTCTGAGTTTTCCCACTGCTTCAAGAATGAGCTATAGGTTGGCCAAGGAAATAAAAAGTGAGGATTTAAAAAACAAAACGCCACAACTTTGGAAATGTCGTTTACTGGTGTATATGTGTGTGTATGTGTAATAATTTCCAGACCTGGATGGAGGATGAAATCCTTTAATAATAGTACACAAAATTATTTAGAAAACGGAGCTCATTGGCTTGTGAAAAAGCTCCCTGAAATAATAATGACTGATTTGAATGGAAGAGTGTATTGAATGATTTGTTTGTATGTGAAACTGGTTTATACAAAAAAGGTCTGATTGCAGTACAAATGTGCATATATGTGTGAAATGTGCCGAAGCTCATAAGGTGTGATAAGTGACCTGTGAATGCCTGTGTGTTGACCCCACCTTAGAGAGATTCCCTTTCTATAAACAGTAAGTTGTAAGGTTTTGTTGTTGTTACTGTTGTGAAGTAAGTAAAGTTCCCATGGAGGATGTGGGAGATAAATTTGTGGAAAATGTCTGTGAGTTGTTGAGGCTAGAGAGAAATGTAGAGTGGGTTGTTTTATTGAAAGGACGCTGAGAGGCAAAAGGAGGTGAGAATTCTGTGTGGTTTAAACATTTTTTCTCCCTGTACTCCCCCCCTTCATTCTTTTATGGAAGGATTTTTCCCCCTTGGAGGAGCAAGGGGGGGGGGCTGCAGGTTTTTGTTCTTTTCACCATTTTTTTTTCTCTGCTGAGCCAGCTTGTGAAAAGTGGGGTAAAAGGTGACATCTGATACCTGCCTTTGCAGTTGCACTGTTTTTGGCTCTGAATACAGTTTTGATTTTCTTTTTCTTTCTGGAAATTTTTGAAGTTTCAAATGCTTAATTATATTTCAGAGCATTGGCTCAAAAAACCTCATTTAGATTGTTTGTTTTATTTTTGAAGCTGTTTTAGAAGAGCAAAAAGTGTATTGTATTGAATGGCTTTATTTATCCCATACACCATCCCAAAATGTTTTGCCATTTATCCAAGCTATTGCTGAATTTATAACCTTGGGGCGCACTCAAGCTTGTCATAGAAATGGGACTGATTTAATAAATATTGTTTTTCCTATCCCAAAATCTGATTTTCACTTTTATTTTCAGAATAACCTATCTCTTCAGTGTGCTTTAATTCAGGGGTCTCCAACCTTGGTCCCTTTAAGACTGGTGGACTTCAACTCCCAGAGTCTGGGAGTTGAAGTCCACCAGTCTTAAAGGGACCAAGGTTGGAGACCCCTGCTTTAATTGACTGTGGGTTGTATTGCATATCATTTGCCTAAAGATCCTCGGCTTACTTGTTTACTGACTTCCTTCTTTCCTGTCCGCCCACTGCTTTCTTCCTCTCTGTTGTCGCAAGCTCTTAGTGTTTTTTCTGATGGAGGACGAACGAGAGGAGCAATTGCTTACAAGGATCCTCATGCTGGTATCTGGAAAGTGTCCTACACTGCAGTGCAATCCTCGCCACAATGCTCAGAATTGTCTGCTGCTATCTTAGCTTTCTACACTTTTTCCCAACAGCCTTTTAATTTAATCTCTGACTCTCAGTAGGTGTGTCAACTTATTTTTAATCTTCTAGGTGCTTCTATCACGCCCAGGATTTACTCCAATCTTGTGGCCCTATTTCTCACTTTACAGCAACTGCTACAAGACCGGAAACATATATACTTTGTCTCTCATATACGCAGTCACTCATCCCTTCCTGGTCCTCTTTCTGAAGGCAATAGTCATACAGATGCTGCTATTTTTATTTTACCTACTTTGTTCACAGATCCATTTTTTAGTCATTCTTTTTTCCATCAAAATGCCAGGGGGCTGGCACAAGCTTGTGGTAATTCAAAACTTTACTGGTTTGAGTGGGTTTTTATTAAAAGGGGACTTTAACTATAAGACTATAGCTAGTTGGGGGGAAGTTGCATATTATCCACCCCCTAACGCAATCCCGTTGCATACACCAGTGGTAGCAGTCCATGAAAATGTAATGTGTAAAAATAGTTAATTGTACTTCTTCAAACAAAAAAAACCTCACTGTCTTCACATTAGTTCTCCTGTCTTAAACAGTACAGTTTTTGAAGAGTCACATATCAGCTTAACATTTTACACAATTTGGCCTCTCATTTAAAAATTGACACTTTAGGATCTTGGTGGGAAAGCCTTTGGTCTTGGCTACCTACAGGTTGGGAAATATCCTACGTTATTCAGTCATCATTTGTGGTATTTTGATTGGTGGATGTTGTTTTGCTCAGTGTCTTCCCTCTTTTTATAACATATATATTGCCATATTTTGTCCCAAACCCCCTCCTACGCTGCCTAAGGGGCTGGTTTATGCCTTGTATAAGCAATTGCAGGGATATTCCTCTCCTGATTATGACCCTTTTACTAAACCCCTGTAAGGTGATGTCTTGCCAAACAAAGCAAAACAGAATGGGATGTAGAGGTGAGAGGTCGTATAGGGCCGTGCTAAGGACTGACTCCCTAGCACCTTGCATCTCTGCATTATCTCATTCTGGCTTTGGTTCGCATTACTTCACCTTGACTTCACCACCAGGGCCCCTAGTTGGTATTTCAGGGGGGAGAGGAATCTACCAATGAAAACACTGTTACCAGTTTGCCTTATTCTGCTTGTAAAAACTGTATAAAAGTAATAAAATGCTGCACAGAGAAAGAGACATCTTTGCACCTTGCAAATACCTGGATCCTGATTACTACAATAAGAATTACCACTAATGAGAGAACAGGTTGTCCCAAATTAGCAGGCAGCAATGTTCAATGACAAACAGCCATCCTCTGGTTTTGTAAAAAAACAGAAAAATCCACAAAAAAGTAACTGTGTGCTCTCAAAACACTTACCATCATGCAATCAGATAGGATTGCTGCAGTGGTGAAATCCAAATTTTTTTACTACCGGTTCTGTGGGCAAGGCATGGTGTCTTGGTGGGTGTGGCAGGGGAAGGATACTGCAAATTTTCCATTCTCTTCCCACTCCTGGGGGAAGGATATTGCAAAATCTCCATTTCCCATGCAAATAGAAATGAAATGAAAATGGTGGTAAGCAAGAACCCATAGTGGCTTAAGGGGTGAAGTGTGAAAGCTCCTAGAAGTAAATCAGCAGTCACTCACTAACCTAGGCAGTGATTCTTCTTCATTGTAACCTTCCTCATATTGTATAAAAAAAGAAGAAAGTAGCAGAGCAGGGAGAACACAGTTCTACGTTTATATAGGGAAGATAAAATACACTTATATTGAATGAAATGCTTGCCATAACTCCCAATTTAAAATACCAAGATATATTGTAATGGACAAAAGCATGGTAATTGTTAATTAATAAAGTTAGCTACAGCTTTATGCCCCCAAACTATTTCTGATGAGGACATTATCAGTTAAGAATTCATTCAAATTTGATTCATTATCTTTCAGAATTACTCCTGACAAGACCCCTCTACCAACCAGGGGACAATCCAGAACCATATTTTGCAGCAGCCAGCCAGCCAGCCAGCCAGCTAAGCCATCAGGTGTGGCCCTGAATAGAGAAGGTTAAATATATCCTTCGTGCAAGGACAGATTTCACATCTTCTCACCATGGCTTCTGAGTACAGCGATCCAGAAGAAGCTGAGCTTGATTTCGCACTGCATCCATACAAGGCTGGAGATTTGGTTGTTCTGAAATGGTTGGATGATTCCTCTCAGCAGAGATGGAAGGGACCTTTCAAAGTGACTTCGATCAACTACTTGTACCTGAAGATGGATGAAGTGGAGGAGTGGGTCCACCACAGCGAAGTGAGAAGATATGTTCCACCTCCTGAGGAAGAGGAGAAAAAGGAGTCGGAGTGACCAAGTGTCAGCCTTCTGTACCAAGTTTTGATCAACCGTTTTTTTCTTTCTCTGATTATTATATTAAAGGCTAAGGTGAAAAGTAGTTAGTATGCTCCCAAAAATACATGCTTCTTTGTTGCCGCAATAATGGGCAAATGGATTGGCTGAAAAAAAAGAAAAAGAATTCAAATGGACTCTTAGTAGTTCGACAAAACATGTTTGCCCTAACAATTGCAGAATAATTGGTGTTACTTCACAATGTTGCTTGTTTTGTTTTGGTATTGTATATTGTCTAACTAAGCTCCTGTGGTTTGTAAATCATAGTTTAAGTATAATCTGAATTCAGCCACTTGTTTATTTAACGAACTATAGTTAAGCGAAACACAGCTGTGCAGAGTATAAACCAATTAGCACTCAATGTTCTGTGGCACTATTCTTGCTTCTTGAATTATTAAGGTTTTCTCAGTAGGGTGTTGTGAGTTTGTCATTCTCTCTTCCTTGTTTATAGGACTACAATTTCTGCAAATAATGGTTTCTTTATATGTTCTGGGGTATTTAATATGTTTCATGCCATGCACATTTAAACTAACAGCAGATCTATTTTTGCTTTTTAAGTTTGCTCCCATATGCATATAATTTCAACTCCAATACTCTTTAACTCTTAACATATTAATATTAATGTAACTTAATGGTATGCTATTTTCAACTTTTTCAAATGACTTTTTATTCCTGTATGATAAGATGCTCATCCTGAAATTTCACCCAAAATTTCAGCCAAAACTATGGTTATGGCTCTATGTATTGTTACATAATTGTAATTTTTAATGTGATGGAGAGGGAAATTGTTCAGTATGGGAATGAATAATTATTGTAACTCCATTAAATGAAATATTATTAAATGAAATATTATCAATTTAGGTTTTGTGCAATGTTTAATATAACAATTAAAATAGATTTAATTAATTTTTATAATGAAGTAAGTTGATCTACGTATAGCCCCTTTTGAAAGTGAAAGACCCTATGAAATATTTATACTGAGATGACTGATACATTATCTTGTTTATGTTATAATCACATAATGTATCCTTTGTGTAACATCCGAATGTTGAGCCAGAATAAATATAATTTAACCAATGTCTGTCTAATTAATTTTCTAACCACTTTGGATTCACTTTTGTGAGCCTTGGTTTTTATCTGAAAAAGGTGGTAGTTTCTTTGCCTAGATTGAAACGTTCTCTTGAGCTTTCTAAAACAACAGTTTAAAATTATCTTCTGATGTTAGAGAACAAAATGAATATTTGGTTTTGGGAACTGAAAAAAAACCTTGAAACTTATCAATCAAATGGAATTAATCAAATAGCTCTCATAATCTGTGTAAAAGGAAGCACAGGTTTAGGCACAGTATTATGATGTCCACATTAAGCTGCTATTATTCATATTACACCTACCACCTACCACTGCAACCACAGGTGAAAGAAGCATATAGTTTGTAGTAGCTACAACATTGGACTAGGACTAGAGAAGCCATGCACCTTCTGATGTGGAAATATACTGGATGATTTGGAGTTAATTTTTCTCCACCCAACTTTAGAGGTTTGTTGGGCATTAAAAGATGAGGAAAGGGATATTGTGTATGCTGCCTTGAGCTGAAAAAATATAAACACAACAATATTCAAAGTATTCAAAAAACCAGTGTATTTTTCAACCATTAGCATAGAAAAATGGCCAGACAGAAGGAGGAGAGGGAGACAAGATCGCTTGGTTATTCAAAGAAGAGTCACAGAATCCCAAATCTTTCTCAAGGCCTTTTTCTTTTTCCTTTGCTGAGTATTGCAGCAACAAAGGCACAGCTATCCTTATCCATGGGAAAAAATAAATCTAGGAAAAGAGCTACTCCTGTATGATAACTACAACTTCTTTCTTATGATGGTAATTTCCCAAATTAAAATAACTCTGATTAAGATCATAAGAATAGTAATGACAGATCCATCTTGGTAGCTTCTTCAGGGCAGGACCCACTTGAAAAAATACAGAGGAGCTCCCTCAGGCACACATTAACTAATGGCCTTCAGGTCTATTTTTCCAGGAACAAGGAATTACTCAGGATGTTTATACCACATGTCATCATGAACTGACCTTGATATAGATGGAAATTATACTTTATTTGTTATTGTGGCTAATAGCTGTTGATGAAAGAAATACCTTTTATTATTTCTTTTTTCCACAAGTCACAGTAATTGTCACATATTTAATTAATGATTCCCCGCTCCTATGAATCTAAATATATAGAAAAAATGGATTATGAATAAAGGGATAATTATATTTTTATATTTTTCCGAGGGAGAATAAGAATGAACATAAGCTAAATAGTAAAGTTGGTCCTGGAGTTTAATTTAGTTTCTTACATAAATTCAGAAGTATTGAATGAATGATAAACAAGACAGCAAGTCTAATATTCATATTTATGGCTAATGTCATGCATCTGTGATAGTTCATTTGTATAACCATGTGCCTTAGAGGACATATAGCTGTTATTTTTAAAAAATGCTCTTGCAAATGTACTTTGGTTTTTCAAAATATTTCATTGTCATAAAATTACGTATAACTCAATTAATTGCAGCTTCCTACATGTGTACTTTAATAATAATCTTGGTAAAGAAGGCTATTTGTATTGGATGTCTGCTGCATTCTTTCATGGTTATATCCATGTTATCAGCTTTCATTTTTATGTATATTTAGCATTTTCTCTATTTTCCCTGTTCTTCTTCAATGACTTCATCTTCAGTACATTAGTGAATTTCTTCCATCCAAAGCGTTGTTTGACTTCTACCGCCTTCTTCCTTTTCCTTTTCCTTTCCTTTCCTTCCCTTCCCTTCCTTTATGCTTTGCTTTTAGTTTTCCCATATACATCCTTTTGATCCCATCCTTTCCACCCCAATCTTTGAGCATGCACTTATATATAGTGTGGGTGAATTGGCTTTTATAATGTAACTACTCTGCTATATACACTGGATATTGATTTTACTCTGTATGTATGCAGTCAAAAATCAATATTTCAGTAGACTGAATAGAATGTGTGCCTGTGTAATGGAGTTCTGCCTTCTAATGCTACATGAAGGGTCCTCATTCAAAGATTGAGGTCAGTCACTAAATGGAAATGTATTTTCTTATTTTGTCTTATTTCAGAGATAGTACAAAATGTATCACAAAAGTTCAAATTACAGAGCACAAATACATTTTTTTTCAATACACTGTTGATTTTTTAAAAGAAAAATTTATTGCATTTAAATAATAGCTCTCTTCCTTCATTTCATATATTTAATTTCCTTTATATTTAATTATTGGAAGACATGGCAGAAATGCAGAGGAAAATTCCGTAATTTGACCATTGAAGTACAATTTTATGGCTATATAGTCAGAAGTAATTTTGGTTGAGTGCCAGGACTGGGTTTTATGCCAAGAAAACAAATAGCAACCTAGATTTAGGTATTTTAAATCCAACTGATCCCAAATTACAGATCAATCCTATGTGTGTGTAGTCTGATGTGAGTTTTATTGAATACTCCTAGGCACTGCAACCTACAGCACGTGACTTAGACAGAAAACTTATATGCATTTACTCAAAAGAAATCCTTATAAACTGAAGTAAACTTTTTATTTCTTTAAGAGACATTAGAGAGAGTTCCACACTTGTCACTGAATTTGAAATCTGTACATCTTTTTACATCATATCTACTAAAAATGTTTATATGCAAACTGAATATATGTTGACAAAACCTTTTGATTTTCAAATTGATATACAGCTTCCCTGAGCAATCAAAGAGAGAATAAACAGACTCATGCACTAATTCATTAGCAGATGATCCCTTGTCCTTGCTGCACTATCCCATATCATTGAGGGGACTTCTAATTTTTAATAACTTGGTCACCATTCTTTGTTCACTGATCTTTGCAAAGCAGTTGCAGTATGTCATTATCCATTTCTTTTTTTGTCTGTCTTTTAGTTTTATTTTTCTCAAAGAATTGAATAGTAGAGCAAGTACCACTTTTTTTTTTGAGATGCATCTTTTTGACCTTCAAAGTTTCATACCAGGCAGATCAGCCCACCTATTGCTGTATATCTACAAAGTTTTTTCCTGGAGGTGGTCATGCTATATAGACATGATAGGAATTGTAGTTCAACATAGATAAAAGACATCAGGTTGCGAATAGGTGATTTTTGGTATCCTTTTAACTATCCTCCCACTCACACTTCTACCAATAAATAGGCTAGTGTAGAATATAATAGACTAGCTGACTACCCGTGCTCCACTATAAAACTTTGTGATCGGGCTTGATAAATCATCACTTACAGCTTGAAAATTAATGAGTAGATACGATTGGTCTCTCCTCTCCCCTTCTCTCCCTCAGCCTTATCCCACAGAAGCCTCCCGTATCCTATCCCCTTCTCTCTCTCAGCCTTGTCTCACAGAAGCTTCCCCTATCCTATCTCCTTCTCTCCCTCAGCCTTGCCCCAGAAAAGCCTCCCCTATCCTATCCCCTTTTCTCCCTCAGTCTTGTCCCACAGAAGCCTCCCCTATCCTATCCCCTTCTCTCCCTCAGCCTTGCCCCAGAGAAGCCTCCCCTATTCTATCTCATTCTCTCCCTCAGCCTTACCCCAGAGAAGCCTCCCCTATCCTAGAGGGCCCTAAAACAAAAAGAATGAAGTCAGTACTAAGTAGTAGTTGAGGAACTCGAGAATGACAGCCAAAGCATTAAAAAAATAACTACAGAGAGATTATGGCTATATGGTTCAATTCATTCTATTTAATTTCAGCTTTGCGGTTGCTAGGTACTTTAAATAAAGTTGCTAGGTACCTTAAATAAGTAAACCAATCTATTCAAATACCTGATTACTCCAATCTGTATCAATTCTAAGTAATGTCTGTCTCTCACTACTCCTGCTTTCATCCAACCCTTTTTGAGACAAGTCTGTTTACTTCTATATTCAGTGGAAATCTGGATTTATCAAATCTAATCTGGATTAATATGTTGCATTAAGACATGTTTGTTTCATTATGATTTTTGAACTATGATAATATTTATATGATGTGCTAAACCATAACTTGTAATTAATACATTACAATATCTGGATACACATATTACCCTAAATCCAAAAAAATAGACCATATTAACATTCATTACATAAATCCTTAGTAATTAATTTTACCCAACCAGTTCTAGCAGTGACATCTTTGTGTTAAACTACAAGATTATATAAAGCCAAACTGAGGAACAAATAATATTCTATATCATCTATATAAAATTAATCCACAAAATATATTCTGCATTGGAGCAAAGCTAGAAGGAAAATAGTTATCTTTCTAAACATTTAACCAATGTTGTATCAAACACTGTAAGTATTATCTTCAGTGTATGACAAGTTAGGGAATCTAAGAATTTGAAATGTCCTGTTAACTATTTCCTTCTATCATCACTTTCTTTGAATTGGATATTGGGAGGGTCCTTGGTTGCCATGGAAATTCAGTCAGATTGCTGTGTTTCAGCAAGACATGGAGGTCATGCAGGAGATGCCAGTAAAAGCTCCTATAATGTCAGGATTAATATCCAATCAAGTAAATAAACAGTATAACTCTCATTTTCCAGCGTCTCCCCCCTCTTTTTCCAAAGTTGATATATCTTCTTGCAACTGAAATAAGTGGAACATAACTGGGCAGAAATAAACCAAAGTTTGCAGCTGTATATGATGTATATGTGAACTGAAGTTGTGATTAATTGTTGCTTTACAATGATGCAACAAAATCTTTAAAGGGTATAGAATAACCTTATTAGAATTTCTGGGATGATCAACTCCTTATGGTCTGTTGTGTTATGTTACTGTAAAGTCCATTTATTAATATGTCTAAGCTCATAACTGCCAATCAAGAGACTTAAACAGAGGCTTGAGTAAAATAGCATTTAATCTTGATCAAGCTTAAATGGTTAGCTGTTCCAAACACATAATGGTGCATACATACATGCAAGGAAGAACTACGAACTTATGACAGAAAGCGATGTCCTCTTATACCCAAAAAGTCATAAATCCTCAACTCTGGCATCTGCGTATTCTGGAATCTGGTTTGCATGTTCCCATAGTATAAGTAAGTGAATGTAAACTAACTTCTGGATTTACATCGGGTCACACAATAGTAAGGGTCAGTGTATGTAATCTGACTTCTTTCTGTGGTGTTATCTTTTCCATTTGTCTTCTTAATTACCACTTGATTTCCTGGAGGATGACATACACGTTCTCAGCCAGAGTGGGGTGGGGAGTGATCAAATGATGGACTCTGACAATTTCCAGAGACTGTCATTGGTGGGATGAGGTATCAGTAACAATTCAGGAATTTAGTCAGTGTGACCTCAATAACCATCCATGATGGCATATTTATGTTCTAACCACAAAAGGGCACAATATATATATATGTCAGTGTTATGGGAAAGATATTTACCATGTGCAGTTATACAAACAAGAGACCAAGACATCAAATATCATTAGCAAGTTTCCTACTAATTCTAATATTTTAGTATATATGTTCCCTTCATTGTGAACTGAAGTTGTGATTAATTGTTGCTTTACAATGATGCAACAAAATCTTTAAAGGGTATAGAATAACCTTATTAGAATTTCTGGGATGATCAACTCCTTATGGTCTGTTGTGTTGTGTTACGATGTGATATATATGATATGATATGATCTAGGATATGATATGATATTTCACAATGGATCCATAATATAGTAATTGGCACACATTATTTAAAATTTGTAAGTCTTTCAAGATATGCATCATATAAGCATAATTCTCCCCTTCATGGATTACTGCCTTGTTGTGGCAAAGAGGCTTGCGTTGTTCAACAAAACTATGAGCTATGCCATGCAGAGCCACCCAAGATGGACAGGTCATAGCAGAGAGTTCTGACAAAACGTGATCCACTGGATAATGGCAACCCATGCCACTATCTTTGCCAGGAAAACCCCATGAACAGTACCAAAAGAAAAAAAAAAGATATGATGCTGGAAGATGAGCCCCTCAGGTCAGAAGGTCCCATATGCTACTGAGGAAGAGCAGAGGGTTAGTACTAGTAGCACCAGAAAGAGTGAAGTGACTGGGCCAAAGCCAAAGGATGCTCAGCTGTGGATGCGTCTGGTAGCGAAAAGAAAGTCCGATGCTGTAAAGATTTTTTCTCCATAGGAACCTGGAATCCATGAATCAAGGCAAGCTGGACATGGTCAGACAAGAGATGACAAGACTGAACATCGACATCTTAGGAATCAGCAAATTAAAATGGACAGAATGGGTGAATTTAATTCAGATGACTATCAAGTATACTACTGCAGGCAAAAAATCCTCAGAAGAAATGGAGTAGTCTTCATAATCAATAAAAGAGTAGGAAAAGCAAATGGAAGGCTGAGTCAACCTTGAGCCATGAGAATCGAACTGTTGACAGTCAGCAGTCGGCAGAATTAACCTGCAGCAATACTGTATTCTGACCATTAGGCCACCATGGCTTGATATCAGACTGATTGGTCTGTAGCTTCCTTGATCTTTTTTTCTTATTTTTTGAAGATGGGAACCACATCAGCTTTTTTCCAGTCCTCTGGTATTTCCCTGGTACTCCAAGATCTATGAAAGATAGAATTAAATGGTTCTGAGATACCATCTACCAGCTCCTTCAGAACTCTGGGATGTAATCCGTCAGTCCCAGTGTTTTAAACTCATTTAGAGTGGACAGGTGTTCTCTTAACATTTTCTTGCTTATTTCAATTTGTATTCCTAGTCTGTTTTTTACTGTTATGTTTTTGGTAGGTTGGGCTTTATTATCTTTTTGTGTGAAGACAGATGCAAATGAATTAAGCAGCTCTCCATGTCATTCTTTTCTCCTCTCTACCTCTTTTTCTTTTCTTTGATTTTTAAAATTTATTTAACTTTATCTGTACTCTTCCTCCTCCTCCACTCTCAACACTCTAAACCCCTTGTTGTGGTGCTGATCATCCTCAGAGCTGTTCACCCTCTTTCCAGTTACCTGGGTGATCTCTTAGCCTCTCATTCACCAGTTTGCAGCCACTTGCTTTCTCTCTGGTCCATATCTTTCACTTGTCTCCTAGTGGCTGCTTGGTTGTCTCATTGGTTACCTCTTGATCACTGGTTCCAGCTGCTCGTCCTCTCACCGCTCACTCTCTTATTGCTTTTCTTCTCACCACTCACCCTGATGATCTCTCACCCTTTGATCACTGGTTGCAGCCGCTTTACCTCTTTCCAATGTTCTTTATATTCCTTCTGGGAATGTAATGTGTTTTGTTCATATGAATTATAACTGGCATACATTTCTTTAAATGTTCAGTTTATACTGTAAGTATAAAAATTGTAATCAACATTTAATAAGAGATTGGGCTATGTAACTATAGTTTGTTTCCTTTATAACAGAATAATATATGCTTCTGCCTACATTTATAATACATTTATAGTATTGACTTTGTTTCTAATTTCATTCACTATTTTGTCAACAGTTTTAGCAATTTACCCTCCAGTTCTTTATAATACTGAGTTATTAGCCCACTGGATATTCCACCTTCCCAAACTTAATTTGCTTTCTTATTTCTCTGTTTTCTGGTAAGTTATAGTCTTACTTAATATTCAATAAAAAAGACCCAGAAATTCCAGAAGAAAAAACAGTACTCATCTACAACATACAGTGTAAGAACTATGTAGGACAAACAGGCAGAAGATTGGAAGAACGCATCAATGAACAGCAACTGACAGTCAGAAGGCATGATAAAAATTCTTTAATTTCACAAATTTTTGGTAGAGAAGAAAAACACATTCTTGCACCCCCATTATAACCCTGATGTTACTATAAATAATTCCGAACCAGTTTCTCTTTCTCTCTGTTTATCTATAGGACAAGATACTGTACTTTCCATCAATTTTTTCTTTGGCTATAAATGAAAGTGGCTGAGCTTCACTTCAGCCCAACATGGAGGCAACAAAGGAGAAGTATCAATTTGAATTGAAAATGAAAATAATTAAAACCATGAGGAGGGGGAGTAGGTAAAAACCATAAGAGAGAAAGGATTGGCTCAGTCTATCACCTGCACTATCCTTAAGGATAGCAGTGAAACAGGTGATTAAATAAGTTCCATGCCATAATCACCAGAAGTAGTACAGGCCTAGTTTTGAAAACAAAAACGTTATTTGTGTTTTGGATTGATAATCAGATCAAAAAGAAAAGTTCTGATTAGTTTTCATCTGATTCAAGCAAAGGCATGCAGCATTTTTGAAATACTAAAGTAAGGAGCAGATGAGGAGTACATGAGACACTTGGAGCCAGCCATGGCTGGTTTATGTGATTTCAAAAATAATTGAATTGTTATAACAATATGAACAATACGTGAAGCTGCAAGTGCTGATGAAGAAGTTGCCTAACACTTTTCAGACAAACTGCATGAGATTATAGTAGTAGAGGGCAATTATTCAGTTCTTAAATGTGGATGAGACTGGGCTTCACTGAAAGAAAAAGTCAGAGCAGACTTAAATCCACAAAGAGGCCAAAAACAATGCCTGGATATAAAGCATTTAAGGACAGAATAACTTTGTTGTTGGGCAGAAATGTCTCTGAATTCAAGCTGAAGCCATTGCTGATCCACAAATAGAGAACCCTCGTGCCTTCAAAAACATAAGTAAGCATACTCTCCCAGTCTATTACAGATCCAGTCAGAAGGCTTGGATGACACAAGTAATCTTAGAGGATTAGTTTATGATCTGCTTTGTGTAAGGGCCTACTGCTTAGAGAACAACATCCCTTCCAAATTCTCCTACTCCAGGACAATGTCCCTGGACATTCCCCACATTTTCAATTAAAAAGTTTCAATTGAAAAAATATTTTTTAATTTTTTAAAAAAATAAAAAAAGAAATTTAGAATTGAAAAATATTTAAAAATTAAAATAGAATTTACAGTTGAAAAAAATTAAAATTGAAAGAATAAATTTAAAACTTGGAAAAGATTAAAAATGGAAGACTTTAAAAATAAAAAATTGATTAAGTGAAAAAAATTAGAAATTTGAAAAAATCTAGATTTTAAATTTAAAAATTTACACAAGTTCTTGGCCCTTTATGAAGTGATAAGCACTTTTTGGGAAAAACTCAGGCTGTTTTCTAGGAGATGCTTTGCTCTTAACCCTCTACTCCCTGCCTTGAAAGTTTATTCCTTTCCTCCCTGTCCTCAAGTATTTTGTACTTATTCTTTTCCTCCTTGCCTTCTTGTCCTTTGGATGCCTGGCCACTGCTGGGGTTTTGAGGTATATTGTGCTGATCTGGGCATTCTACTCCACTTTGCTGCTATGCAGCTGGTCCGCCGCGCTGCTCTCAGCCACTGCTGTGGGCAGTCCAGTCCACTGTCCACTGTCCATGCAGTGTGTGTGTATGTGTGTGTGTGTGTGTATGTGTGTGGTATATATGTTTTCTGAGGTTCTTGCTCCCAGAAGCACGAAGCTGAAGCCTGAAGATGACGAATGAGACTTCGTCGAAACGTCGCCAAGACACTTCCAATTTTACACGGGAGAAAATCCGAACAACCAAAGACCTATATATATATATATATATATATATATATATATATATATATATATATATATATGTTTTCTGAGGTTTTGGTGTTTGTATGTAGATCTTTGGTTATTGGTTTTCTCCGCGTAAAATTTTACGGAGAAAACCCAATAACTAAAGATCTACATATATATATATATATATATATATATATATATATATATATATATATATATATATATATATATATATATATATATATATATATATATGAATGGTGTGTATATATATTCACATATATTATCATATACACACACACACATATTGCCATACACATATAATCATATATATTTCATATATATTCATACACATATAATCATATATATGTCATATATTCATACACATATAATGTAGTAGGACATTTGTTGCAATGTAATATATTGTTTATTGAGTTTATTTTCAATGATAATGACAAAAGATATTTGTTTGATTGGACAACATCCATAAAGTTATTAAAAGATAGAACAAATAAAAATATTGAAACCACAACAGCTGAAACGTGTGTTCATAGAAAGATATATTGAAATGTAGCAAGGGAAAAATTAATAAACAAAATAGAGATGGGTTGTGTGTCTGAAGACTATCCTTAAACATGACCAGAATACATATTGATGAGTAAACAATAGCTAACATGCAACACTTTCACAAAATTGCTAAAACTAAAATTTTGAACACTTGAATAACTGTTCCAAAAACAAGAGCAAACTTTTCGCTCACAGAGCAGTTCATTATCTTAGTTACTTAAAATAGCTTCATTCTGCAAGGACCATATTCTTTGACTGTAGCTTATCCATTTCTTGACCAATATTTCCTTCCACTGTATCACATTGTGCAAGAAAAGCCTGAAAACAAAAATAAAGATGAGCAATATTTGTCAAAATGTAATATTCTTACTAGGTTTCTAAGATAAAAGTGATGATTTAATTATTTTAGTTATTAATTCTACACTAAACACCACAGATGATTCTATTAGAGCATCTTCTTCAATATAGTTATGATAATAATAACAGTTTTCTTTCTCCCTTTCATTTTCCTTCTCCTCCCAAGTGTAGGTCCCTTCATTTGACAAAGTAACTGGTTGGCAAACCACACTCAACATGTAGTCCTCAATGGGTCTACATCTACATGGAGGGAAGTAAGCAGTGGAGTACCCAAGATTCCATTTTAGGCCCAAGACTCTTCAATATCTTCATAAACGATTTAGATGAGGGATTAGAAGGGAAACTCATCAAATTTGTAGATGACACTAAACTGGCAGTAATAGCCAATACCACAGAAGATAGGCTTAAGATCCAGATGGATCTTTATAGACTTGAACACTGGGTGTTATCTAATAAAATAAAATTCAACAGAGAAAAAGTAACGTTTTACACTTAAGCAAGAAAAACTAAATGTACAAGTACCGATTAGGTGAAACCTGCCTCAATAACAGTAACTGTGAGAGGGATCTTGGAGTCCTTGTGGACAATCACTTAAATATGAGGCAGCAATGTGCGGCAGCCACCAAAAAAGCCAATACAATCCTAAGTTGCATTAACAGAGGAACATAATCATTATGTGAAGTATTAGTACCACTTTATAAAGCTTTATTAAGACCGCACTCAGAATACTGCATCTAGTTTTGATCACCATATTATAAAAAAGATGTTGAGACTCTGGATAGAATGCAGAGAAGACAGACAAAGATGATTAGGAGTCTAGAGGCTAAAACATATTAAGAACAATTGCAAGAACTGAATATGTAGTCTAGCGAAAAGAAGGACCAGGAGTGATTGGTAATTAATTCAATTAATTTTTATCATAGTCCTTTTTGAAGATGATTTCTGGAACAAATGTACAAACACACAAGTTTACACACACAAAGGTATACAATTCTTACCTATTATTACATAAGAATACATAAGTTGTATTAAAAAGGTCTATGTAATCAATGTCATCTATTGTAATGCAAAAATTTGTAAATATTAAATTATATATTCAATTATTTTTTATTCTTCAAATATGAATGTGTATTTAACTGTCATGAAATAATAAAGATAAGTACTTGCTGGACAGGCTTCAGGAACTGGGAGGAACTATTTGCAGTGGTGGTTCTCTTGTCTCTGCAGCTGTTTCCAGGTAGTGTTAGTGGAGGAAGAGAAAACTGGACCTAGGTCCTTGCAATGTGGAATGCCGCAAGGTTCTGAACACTCGCATTTAAATATTATATGAAATGATTGGATGAAGTCATTTGATGGTACAGGATGCAGTATCATCAGCATACTCTTATTCTACTTATTCAATCAATGTATTGTTTGCTGGTCTTTTATTTCTTTGGTTTGGACTGATTGATTTGAGATAATTTCATCTTTGGCCAAGGATGTGATGCTATTTCAGTGCTGACTCAGTAAACTTGTAGCTGTGAAGGCTTGGGTGGAAATGAAATGTCTCATATTCAATCCTACAGACTTGTTATGTAAGTGAAAAAGGATTCTGTACTGGAATTCTGTCAGCCTCCCGAATACACCAGACAGGAAATAAGACTTGAGCTAAATCTATTTTAAAGCTGCATCGTATCTTGCATCTCTGAAGGTACAAACCTCTCAATGCCACTTTTAATCATTTACAATTTCTGATTTCTAATCTCTGCTTTACATGCAAAACACTCTATTATAGAACTTACCTGAACTTTTTTCACTAGCCCTTTCTTTTTTTGCTTACTATCATTAAAGTTGTCTGGTAGAATCTGAGAAGAATAAAAATAAGTATGATTAAAATTTTCTGGTACAATCTGAAAAGAATAAATCTTGGAGGAGAAGTGAAATGCCTTTAAGGAAAACAAAGAAAGTCCAGTTGCCTCTTGAAAAAGTACCCATGAGACAACCATGACCTGGATGACTGAGAATCTCCATAGACATCTTGGAGCCCTTGTTATTTAAGAGGTAAACTGACTCCCATTATTAAGTGTTGAATTCTGGTAGATGGATTAATGGCTTCAAAAGTTTGCGAACAAGGAAAAAACAAATTCCCTACTCCTACTTTGTCTACTGAAGAAAAATGTGAACAAATGTATGTATAAATGAAGGCTTTAAAGAAGCTGTCAATAAACTGCTGATAAATGTTGCTTAATTAGAAAAAAATATTCTCTTTCCAGATCCTATCAATATTCTTGAGAGAGACAGAAAAAGCTTTCTTATTTGGAACTTTTGATATTTTGCAATCTCTTTTCAGGATTTATAAAAGCATTCAACTAATGTCAACACAATGCAGCAGAACATATTTTTTTCATAAAGATATAAAAATTAAAGATAACTACATGGATGGCATGGATTTGAAAACAAATAAGAAAAGCACTAACAAATGGTTTAGAAACAAGATTTCAAAATATTAATATCAGCTACTTAAATATCTTTATGGAGTCATTTTTCAATGAGCTTTTTTCACAAAACAGATACAATCAAGAAATTAATCCTGTATAATGAAGGGTTTTGCTTTAATTTAAAACTGAAATCATGCTTAATTAAATTCCTTTGACCAACAACTCACAACAGTATTTTGCAGCTCATTGGATTATGCATTCTTTGGAAAACACTGAAATAATTATGTTTCCTTGTCTGCCTCCTCAGATAATTAACAATTCAGTGAGATTTGGTTCATCCAGGGAAGTAATAGTAGACTAAAGCTAACGCTAAAAAAATGGAGTCATAGCCTAGAGGTAGCTTCTCCTACCATGAAATTATTTTGACTGCTTTGAGTTCAATAAAATCTATTTTGACCGAGTCTAAGCTATGTGTTTAACTATACATAAACTCAATAATTATTTTGATGTTTCACTTCATTTATAGTTTGATCTAAACCATTCTTCACTTGATGCCTTTCTTTATCCTCTGAAGTAAAAAGTTGTTCACAGGGCAGGGCAGGAATCTCCTAGAAGGGGCATAATTGTAGATATATTAATTTTATGAAAATCACTATCACTTCATTTCCACTGAAAGATCTGCAATTTGTTTCTTGAAAAATATCATTTACAGTTTCTTTTTGGATAGATGAGTGAGATTATATACTAACATGATAATTAAAATATTCTTCTATTTACTCATTTTTAATTTTAACTAAGATACTCCCTACAGTATAGCCAAGGTTCCTGTGTAGGTATTTTTAACAAATAATTAATTCTTCCTCCTTTCTATTCCTTCTGTTTCTTTTACACAGTTTCCTTTAATTGTTATTTTATAATTAAGTAATTCTTCCTATAAGACTGAAAGATCCAAACAGTTGGAATAAGAACAAGAGGTTTAATTCTCCTAGATCTGAGCCTAATCAAGATGGAAAAGTTAAAATCAGTAGCTGGGAGCCCCCAAGCTCTGGCTTGGAAAGAATGACCCTGGATTTTGATGAAATTTTGTGTGAACTTGCACACATGTCCCCAATCATTGGTAAAGTGTTATGTATGCTGATGCAATATTTGCGAAGATATAGGCATTTGCGTGACCCCATACCGCAGCCTTCTAAGTATGACTCTGAGGTTCCAGCAAATTTGAGACATAATATCTCCGGCAATATTTTGTTGAGAGAAATAAAACTTGGTCATCTTGTACAACTTTTTGTGCTCTATTAAAATAATAAAAACATTCTCATGAGCGATCTCCATTTAGATAATTTGGAGCAAAATTGACCGAAAATAGTGCTGCTCGGAAAAAAGATTAAAGTTTGGCTTTTTATATCTCTGAAAGGAAAGGTATGATAAATGTGAAATTTTGTGCGTAATAACTTAGCACACAAGGTTTTTGAATATACAATTTCATTTTCCTACTGCTTTCCAATAATTTACAGATTGAGTGTAAAATTGACATTTTTGTAAAAATACCAAAAATAGGGTATTTTCAGTCTGCTTTGACAAAAAAAGACCTTTTGGAAACTCTGTTAAATCATTCTCATTAGAAAGAGCATGTTTAAAACCCCTTAAAAAAGTAGGCTTGGTTTTTCATTGCTGACATATAAAGCCCTAACAATAGAGACAAAATTGAGGCATTGCTATGGTAATGTCATGTACGTCAACATGCATTCTGTTATATTGTTGTCATTTCATTTATGCTGGAGTTTAAAGTGTGTAATTCATCTCTTGCATGCTATATGAAACTGTTAGTCTACTAGCGGTGCTTCTACCACTAATGACAGTGGTTAAATGTATTGTAAAAGTCGTGCTCCAACCCATTTGACAAATAAAATCACGTAGCTAAACATCGGCTATTGAAAGTCGATCTAGCCATGTCCAATGATTTAACAAAAGTGGTGAAAACAAATGCGAAGCTGGGTCAAGAAATTTGTTTCAGGTCTAAAGTCAAATATGTTTCCATGGTCCAAAGCACAGCAGACTCTTTGTCGTCGGATAATTATGATATGGACATTTCGGACACTGTTAATAGAAGTTTGACCACTTTAGGGACTTCTCCATTGAAAATTCAGAAGTTGAGCAGTAGGAATAAAACTGGCTATGTGAAACGAAAAATTGAATGTGTGCAGAAAGTGGTAGCAGACAAAATAATGTTAGCTGCTGGAGTAGCAGTTGAAGATATGGGGCAAACTGGTGAGTCTGCTGCTAAGAAATGCCAGTCATGCCAGTATTACACTGACCTAATTGAAGACATGAAAATGAAAATTAAAATATCTGATAGATCGATGAAAATTCAATCATTGACTTTGTCCCCAAAGAGTTGGTCGATACCAATGACAGCCAAAACGTTTCAGAATGTATGGTTAAAATAGCAAGAAAAATAAAGAAAGAGAGAGGCATTTGTGCATTACCAGATGCAAAAGTTGGCAAACCTCTGCCAAAGGAAATCGCCGACAGAGTTCGAAATTTCTGCAAGGATGACAAATTTAGCAGGATGTGCCCCAGCAAAAAGGATTGTGTTTCCATTCAGCTTGATGACATCAAGGTTCACAAAAAAAAGCAGTTGCTACTGTGCAATCTGAAAGAACTGAATGTGGCATATCGAAACAAATATGGTGCTGAAATTGGTTTCTCCAAATTCTGTGAACTCAGACCAAAAGGGTATGTCACAGTCTGTGCCTCAGGCACACATTCTGTCTGCATCTGACCCATTCATCAAAATATTAAGCTTATCAATTCCCAGAAGCAGCACTAAAGAACATGGCACCTAAATTCAATAATAAATAAGCAATGGTTGAAATTTAGCAGTTCATATGAACAGTACGGACTTCAGCTTGGGAACTATATAAGATACCCACTTTAGGCTTGGGAACCTAGGATAAGCTGCCCAATTATCGGATTGGGAACTGGACAGATACCTACACAAGGCTTTGGAACCTCAAGGAAGAAACCAAACTACAGGCTTAGGATCCTGAACCAAGAAACCCACCCGTGGCTGGTATTCCACGGTTACTGGACGTGCCCCCAATGGCGGGGAATTGCTGGTTCAGGTGCCTGAACTGGTAATGACAATGTCACCATGGACTAACGCAATATAATAGTAGTAATGGTGTCTATATAAAACAAACAAGATGAAAAACTAAAAGAATGCATGTGATATTGCCATAGCAACATCCTCAACTTTATCTCTGTTGTTAGGGCTTTTTACGTCAGTGATGAAAAACCAAGCCTACATTTTAGGAGGGTTGAAACATGCTCTTTCTAATGAGAATGATTTAACAGAGTTTCCAGAGGGTCTTTTTTTGTAAAAGCGGGCTGAAAATACCTTATTTTTGGCATTTTTACAAAAAAGTCAATTTTTACACTCAATTTGTGAACTATTGGAAAGCAGTAGGAGAATGAAATTGTATAGTCGAAAACTTTGTGTAGCTAAGTTATTACACACGAAGTTTCATGATTATCATGCCTTTCCTTCCAGAGATATAAAAAGCCAAACTTTAACCTTTTTGCAAGCAGCAATATTTTCGGTCAACTTTCCTCCAAATTATCTAAATGGAGATCGCTCATGAGAATGTTTTTATTATTTTGTTTAATAGAGCACAAAAAGTTGTACAAGATGACCAAGTTTTGTTTCTCTCAACAAAATATTGCCCAAGATATTATGTCTCAAAGTTGCTGGAACCTCAGAGTCATACTGTAGAAGGCTGCGGTATGGGGTCACACAAATGCCTATATCTTCGCAAATATTCCATCGGTACAAGTAACACTTTACCAATGTTGATTGGGGACATATGTACATGTTCACACAAAATTTCATCAAAATCCGTGATGGTCAAGCAGGGCACTTTTTTGAAGTCAGACCACTTGACATGGAAGGGCTATCATCTTAAGTTTCAAATATTATAGAAAGAAAAGAGGAATTATTGAGTCTGTCATTTGCACCTCTATAACTGTCTGGTTCGGTTCTGCAACCCAACAAGAAAAACACAGACTTCAGAGGATAATTAGAACTGCAGAAAAAATAATTGCTACCAACCTGCCTTCCATTGAGGACCTGTATACTGCACGAATCAAGAAGAGGGCCGTGAAAATATTTACAGACCTCTCGCATCCTGGACATAAACTGTTTCAACTCCTACCCTCAAAACGACGCTATAGAGCACTGCACACCAGAACAACTAGACACAAGAACAGTTTTTTCCCGAAGGCCATCACTCTGCTAAACAAATAATTCCCTCAACACTGTCAAACTATTTACTGAATCTGCACTACTATTAATCTTCCCATAGTTCCCATCACCAATCTCTTTCCATTTATGACTGTATGACTATAACTTGTTGCTGGCAATCCTTATGATTTATATTGATATAGTGACCATCAGTTGTGTTGTAAATGTTGTACCTTGATGAACGTATCTTTTCTTTTATGTACACTGAGAGCATATGCACCAAGACAAATTCCTTGTGTGTCCAATCACACTTGGCCAATAAAAATTCTATTCTATTCTATTCTAAAAAAAAACTAGGACATAACTGTAAATGCATATTAGATTTTTTTATGCAAACATTTTTATTAGGTTATAAAGTATTATAAAATGCAAAATACAAAAGAAAAGCAGTGAGAGGGGCAGGGAAAGGGGAGAGAGAATTGAGGGAAAGTAGGGAAAAGAAAAGAAAAAGAAGCATTGACTTCCAACTTTGTTGCAGTACAACAGGGCATTAACATCAGCTTCCCCCACTGTCCATAATGCCCATGCTCCACTTCTACCCTTCCCATTAACAGTAGGAATGGGAAAATGTCTTTGGGAAGGGTAGAAGTGGAGCATGGGCATCTTGGGCAGTGGGGGAAGCTTTGGGAGGGCCAGGGCAAATGATTCTGGGCCTATGTTAGGCCTCCAAGAGCCTCCCCTGAGCCAACCTGTGCTCCACTTACAACATGCATGTTCGTTAAATGATTCAATGGGGAATGCTGGGATGGGAAAGTTGTTAATTGAGCTGTGTCATATAATAACTGTTGTGACATGTGACTGTATCAGGCAGGCTGTATGTATTACAGTTATATCTCTAAGATTACCTGTACTCGGCCAGTGGTGATTCAAATCAGAGATTTTATGTCTTAACTTTTAAAAAATAGCAGAGTTGAATTGGTTGGCGATTCATATAAAACAATGACTGAAAACTAATAACTTTATAAAAGTTTTGAAAGACAACAAACATCTTCAGAATGGACTGACCCATTTAAAGGGTCTTTATTGGATTAATGATTTACATTTTTGAACATTCCTTGCAATGATGAGCAAGTCCAACTGCAGTATCATTCATGAAAAACATTATACTGCTAATTTTATTACTGCAGCTGGAATGTGGCTTGAAAATTAAGCTGTTTATTGTGTAGACTTTGATTTTCATTCTAGTCAAAATCCTAGTCCTATTTTTGTAAGGTTATAGCCATTGCACTGCCCCTGCAGGTCACAATTTGGGTGTTTGGTATCATGTCTGCCGTTATAGCTTTGTCAGTGCTATAACTCCCACCCCATCTTTCTCCCATCTCAGCCACACACACCTATGGCAAACCAGCATATGCAAAGTTGCCGTGGCCAGATGGTTCTGGTCTTCTCACCATCTCACCCCACCATGTCCAGGTCCACTTATTGTTTACCTTTTTGTGCAGCAGCTGAGAGGCCTGCCAAACAACTGCCTAGTACAGTGAGTCATAGCAAACACAATGTTTCTAATAGGTAGAACCAGTTTCTCTAGTTTTCAGAAATACCACATTCATTAGTTTTCTAGTCAAAAAACCTCTCTCTAGTCTTCGGAATAATTGTGAAAAGAATATCAACCCTAATTCTTCAGAAAATTGTGTTTGCTAATTTTTTTGGCTAGAGGGGAACTCCTACAGCAGGCCAGAGAAAGGAAGCTGCAGTATATATCACTCATATATAAGATGCACAAAGATTATAATAAAAAGGAACATGTTTCTTCTAACTGTGATGTTTCAAGTAGCCATCTGTGCATTCACAACTACCTCCATCCTTCCGATAATGCTTTGAGATACATAAAAAGGCAGAAGGAAAATCTAATAATTATAGCACCACTTCTTTAAAAAGCTGAAAAAAACAGTGGCCACCTAGTTAGCTGCTGTCCAAGAAGACTGCACAAATTGACAATTAACAACCACATGACAAAGTAGAAACAATGGTATATATCTGTAAGAAATACCATTTATCTGCAAAAAAAAAAAAAACCTGGTGGGACCACATAATAGACAAAATTATACAAAATGAAGAAACTAAAGTGGCCTGGAATTTTAGAATTCAAATAGACAAGCATCTGCCACACAACATTCAAGACTTAACAATTGACAATAAAAAAGACAAAAAGGTCTGGATAGCAGATATGTCAGTACCTGGACACAGCAGAATAGAAGAGAAAGAACTAGAAAAGATAACAAAATACAAAGACCTGCAAACAGAAGGAACAACTGTGGCAAAAGAAAGTAAAGGTAGTAGATGTAGTGATAAGCTGCACTGGCTTCCGGTGGTCTTTCGGGTACAATTCAAGGTGTTAGTTACCACCTTCAAAGCGCTCCATGGCATAGGACCGGGTTACTTATGGGACCGCCTGCTGCTACCCGTGACCTCCCATCGACCAGTGCGCTCCCATAGGGAGGTTCTCCTCAGGGTGCCGTCGGCCAGTCAATATTGGCTGATGGCGCCCAGGGGGAGGGCCTTCTCTGTGGGGGCACCAACCCTCTGGAACAAGTTACCACCAGGTATCCGTCAACTCCCTGATCTTCGGACCTTTCGACGCGAGCTGAAAACATTTTTGTTTCACCGTGCAGGACTGGCCTAGTGGGGTTTTAATAAGGGGTTTTATTGATTTTAAGTTCTTCAACCAACTCTAAATTTTTCTTTTAAACAGGTCCTAACTGTCTTTACTTTGGCTGTAAACCGCCCTGAGTCCTTTGGGAGAAGGGCGGTATAGAAATTGAAACAATAAATAAATAAATAAATAAATAAATAAATAAATAAATAAATAAATAAATAAATAAATAAATAAATAAATAAATAAATAAATGCAAAAGACTATGAATAGCTTACATCCAGTGACAACAACGGCATGAAAAAGTAGTAACAATGATGCATTAGAAGATCTGTAAGAAACATTATTTACCTGCAAGCAAGAACTGGTAGGAGCATAAAAATATAGAATATGAAGAAGCTAAAGTTCTCTGCTATTTTAGAATTCAAACAGACAGCACTTGCCACATAAATCCCCAGACTTAACAATTGTTGATAAGAAAGACAAAAAAGTCTGGATAGTGGATTTGATAGTACTTGGAGACAGCAGAATAGAAGAGAAATAACTAGAGAAAACACCAAAATACAAAGACTCACAAATAGAAATTAAATGACTGTGGCAAACAAAGGCAAAACTGGCACCAATAGTCATAGGTGTTTTCACAATAGCTTATATCCGGAGGAAGGGACATGGCCACCATAGCGGCGGGACGGCGGTCCCGGGGCTCAAGAGGAAACGCCGATATCCCAGCCATTCGGGGGTTCTTTATGGATCATAGCTGTCTTGTAGAGACAGCGAAGAAGGGAGGCACGGGTCGGCGCAAACAGGGAAGTGGCAAATTCCCTGGAGTGCCGACATTAGCCTTCGACTCAACAGCACGGGAAGAAAGCCATTAGAGCTGTCAAAAGCTGGGGCGGTCACACAAAGAAATTTGAGCAGGAGCGGTGATTGAATGGAGTATTGGTACCAGGTGAGTGATTGGCCAACTCACAGATAAGAAAAAAAATTATTAAAGCTTAAAAGGAATTTTCAACTTGAAATTTAGCGGCTAATTGGCACGCGGAAATATAAAGAGAAGAAAGCAAAAAGCAAAGCGGAACTTTGTGATTAAAGCCCCAAAAAGGAAACTTTCCATCGGAATTTAAAACTGGCTTTGGAAGAAACCAAAAATAATAAAAGGAAAAGAAAATTGAAAGAAAACATTGTTTGCTAACAAAAGGATTGAGACAGGAAGTAATTAACTTTGTGGATTAACAAGTGACATTTTGTTGCTGAAGTACTTGTGAATTGGAGAGAGACATCTGCTGGAGGAAAGAAAGTATCGCATCATTTAGACCAACGTGGGAAAGTAAGAAGCAGGCTTTGTTTATATAGCTGCAGCGAGATTGTAAAAAAAGGGAGTGGAATCGAAAAGACTTCAATTGGAATAGCTTAAAGGAACATTTGAATTGGACATTTTCAGAAACGAAGAAAAGAAGAAAAGGGATATTATATGGACTCGAATTCGGATTATATATAAATCAAAGTAACAAATTTGAAAATTCTTTCTCCTTAAATTGAGAACATGGAGAGTTGGGAGGATGAATATGAGGAGTTAAGGAAGACTTGGGGGAAATAATATTTGAACTGGCTTCCATTTGGAAAGAGAAAAAAAAAAGGGGGGGGGACGACAATATTTTGGACTTGAATTTGGACTATATATAAATTAAGATAAATAAATCTAAAAAATTTTTCTTCTCATATCAAAAATATGGAGAATTGGGAGGAATTATGAGAGATGCTTCAAATGGTGTGAGAGTCTTTTAATGGGAACAAACAAGCAGAATTGTGGCTTAAAAATAAAAAAAGAAATGAGGAAAAATTTTTGAGGAAACAAGAACAAAAATATAATGTTTAAAAAGAAATGAGAGGATAATATAGATGATCATATTGGGATTGATAGTGAAAAAATAAAAATGGAGAGAGGGAAAGATATTTTAAAAAAGAAAGGGAAAAAAGAAAAAGAGAAAAGATTGAGGGGGGAAATTAAAAGAGTGAAAAAAATAGATGATTACACTGGGATTAGCAGTGACAGAATAAAGAGAAGAGGAGGAAATAGTGAAAAATTCAGGGGGGAAATTAAAAGAGTAAGAAAAAGGTGGAAAAGAGGATGCAAGGAAGAAAGAAGAAGATGAAAGAACAGGAGAAAGGGAGAAAAATATTAAGAGATGAGATCTGGGAGAGACTGAAAGAAAATGGTTAAAAGAAGGAGAAAAATGAATAGTAGAAAAGAAACTAAAATAGTGGTAGAAACTTTCTTTTTTTTCTTTCTGAAATTAGAAGAAATATATGGATTATTGTAAAAAGGTAGTAAAAAAGGTTGAAATGAAGGAAATTAAAAAAAGAGAAGTAAATATATATGGAATATATAATGGGATATATGTTTTCTTTTTTCTGTTTGTGTCTGAGAATGCATGGAATGAGAGAGAATTAAAGTTGATGGCAAGGAAATAAATTTTAAATATATAAAAGAATGGAAAATCCACCAGATGAAATGTGAAAGATAGCATGGTTTATAAATGAAAATGATTGAAATTAAGATGTAAAAGAGAATAAAATTGAAATGTTAGTAAATGATGTACACTATTGGAAGAAAATAATAAGTATTGAATTGTGAACAAAAACGTTAAGAAAATAAGAGATGGAAGACAATGTTAATAACTAAAATATAGGAGGGGAATTTGAGAAATATGCATAATAAATGAGAAAATTGGGGTTGTCTGGACACCAGAAATATTGAAAATAAATACAGCAATAGAGAGAGATAAGAAGAAGGAGAAAGATGGAAAGGGAGAAAGAGGGAGAGAGAAAGAAGAAAGGGAAGAGGAGAGGAGAGGAGGAAAGGTAGGGGAAATAAGAGTAGGAGAGAAGATTAGATAGGGAGGAAGTAGAGTGGAGGGGGAGAAAGGACGGGGAAGTAGAGAAGGAGTAGGAGAAGAGAGAAGAAAGGAGGTAGGAAGAAAGGAGAGAGGGAAAGGAGGGAGAAGAGAAGAAAGGACTGCTGTGAAAAGGAAATGGAAGACAGACACCCCAAATATATTTGAATATATTAGGATAAAAATTGAAATAGTTAAAAAAAAAAGAATGAAAGGGAATGAATATGAATAAAAATGGAGAAATTAGAACTTGAGGGCGAAAGAAGATGTGACTTAATAAAATGAGCAAGGAAATATTAGGAAATGAATAAAAACTATATAAAAAAGAATATTTTGGCAAAAACTGTAACTAAGTAAAATATATTTGAATATATTGAATTGTATAAGATATGATATGGCCAATACTCTGTTCATAAATTATGTATATGTATAGCGGGGAAACTAAAAAATAAATAAAAACTTGTTTTAAAAACAATAACAACAATAGCTTACATCCAGTGACAATACCTCTAACACTATCAAACATCCACATTTGCCTATTTAAGGTCTTTGGAAAGAATTTGATAGCTGGCAAAAATGCCAAATCCAGTCTGAACATCTTGACAAAGCAAAAAATAATAACCAAAATACCAGTAACTTGTTTTTCCTATGATGCTGTAGTAATTTCAGGAAACTGAAGATAAAGATAGAAAGATAGAAAGCGTGATCTTCCCACCTAAACTTATGTTTTTGAAGGATTGCTCAAATAGGTTTTACACACTGTTGAACATTCAAAGAACCGTCATTATTTCATAGCAAGAACTTCTGTATTTTTTTTTGATACTGTAGAACAAAGTTATTGGTCAATAGGAAGCAATTTATTTTAATGCTTTCCTGAATAACAACATATCTAATGGCATCTGGAGCCAGAAACAACGGAGCTTTCCCTAAGACCATTTACTTTTCAATGTCCTCTTACCCTTTGTCTCAAAGTTTGTTTTGCTTGATTGTAAATATTGAGATATTTGAAGGTGGTTACCTGCTCTATATTACGACTATGAGTAGAGAGATACCATGAATAGAGTTTTGGCTTTTTGCAATTTATAATTTATGTCCAGTTTATTTTAATTACAATACTGGGTGAGGGCTAGCAGGGCTCTTTTAAGGCCTACTGGTATCCTGTGGAATCAGTGTCATCTATATAGAGCAGCAGGGAGATGTTTCAATCACATATTTTGGGGAGGGGGTAATTTGGTTTATTTAACCATTTTACCATGTCGTTTATATAGAAATTGAAAAGCAAGGGGGCCAAAATGCACCGGTTTAATCCCCTTTTGAGTTTTAACTGACTTTGAGAGGGACCCTTGCATATTACACCTCATCTTGAGAGATGTGTATGTAAGGCACATAACAGATGAAACAATTCAATTCAATTCAATTGAAGCAGCTTCCAACTTCTCCCATAGCTTAGTCCTGGTAACCATATCAAAGGCTGCCTTGAGATCTATAAATCCAGTGTATAATGATACAGATCTATTCAATAAATATTTTTCAATCATTTGAAAAATACCGTCTATGGTGCTTCTCCCCTCTCTAAACCCAGCTTGCTGTTCAGTAATCAAGTTCTCAATATTCAGCCACTCCTTTCATTTCTCTTGGAGGTCTTTGCTGTAGAGTTTGCTGATTATATTTAGCAGATTTATTGGTCTGTAATTGGCAGGGTCATTTCTCTTTTCCTTTTTAAAAATTGGGACAACAATTGCCAAGTCCCAATCTTCTGAGACAGTGGAGTTGATATAAGGGAATAGCACCGCCAGAACTGGTATCCACCACTCCAAATTGTTCTTTAATAATTCAGCAGAAATAAAGTCAGCTCCTGGACCCTTCCCAGTCCTGAATTGGCCAATGAGAGATTTAATTTCAGACTCTGAAACTGGGGGCCATTCAGGTAAATCCTTCACTATATACCTTATATTCTTGCTGGGGTGTATGTGTCTTCATACATTCTCCAAAAGTGAAGTTCCCAGATTGTAGGAGGTATATGGACTTCTAGTGAGGTATGAATTCTGTGAGAGTGACTAGCTATTAGATGCCAGGCTAGAGAAGAGTTCTTTTGTTTTGCTGCCTCAAAAAGCTTGAGGACCTTGTATCGTGTCTCTTCTTAAGAGCAATCAATTGAGTGTAAGGAGTGTTATTAGACAACATTTTAATGAATGCCAGCAGAAGTCTATCAATATCAACTGATGCTTCAAATTATTTTTTTCACAGCTGTTCTTTGGAAATGGAGTCAAAGCTTTATTTAAAATTAATAATGCAGCACTATTATGAAATTTATTTGCTGAATGAGACAATTCTTCATGGCCACATGACCCTGCCCATTTCACCGCAGATTTTCTAATATGGCTGACCCATCATGGCCCTTTGTTCACAGTTGATATTTCACTGGTGACATACCATTGTCAGAACTTCTCTGCTGCTTCTCCAAGGTTGCCTAATCATGGCCAATGCATTGTGACCCAAATCGTCACGGCCAATTCCACCACCATCCCCGGCAGATGATTAAATGCGCCTCTGGTGCTTCTAGCTTCTGGTGCACTTTTGCCATATGCCTGATGAGGAGAGGCCAAGGGGGCATTGGCAGGAGTGGGGTTAGAAAGCAACGGTGGTATACCGGGTGCTGAGGTCTGCAGAGTCATGTTTGCCAGTTTTGGATGGCGAGGAGAAGGGGTGACAGAAAGACTTTGCAGTAGCATTTGGACAGCATGGGGAGTGACAGAGAGGCTTTGTCAGCAGTGTTTGAATAGTGGGTGGGATGAGAGGCTTTGTCAGTAGCATTTGGATAGTATGAGAAGGGGATATCAGAGAGTTTTTGCTAGCAGTGATATCACCATAGTTTGGGCATTAAATTCGAACACAACTGTAGACAAAGAGCGGGTGGGTCAGTCATGCTGGAAAATTCAGGGTGAAATGGGCAGGGTCCACTGGCAGTGAAGAATTGTCCCAGACCCTTTATTTGTGCCCATCTTGCAATCTGAGGTGACACTGAGTACCTTATAGTAAGATAAAATACACAAATATCCAAATAATTATGAATAAGAAAAGAGATTAAAATTAGAAAAATTAAAACAAATTAAAAACATAAGCTTGAAGGAGAGGGGGGAAATGCCTTCTTTGTTAATGCACTAACTACCTCCAGCCAACAGTTTCTCCCTCATGACCCCATGCCAGCCAGCATAGTCAGGTTTTAAGGCTTTTTCTGAAGGCTAAAGAGAGGAGGTGGTATGAAGTTCCAAAGGGCGAAAATCATGGCAGAAAAGGTTCTTCTCCTGGATCACACCAGCCAAAATTCCTTGACTGATGGGATATGCAATAGACCCTTTCCACAGCAAGAGTTCAGCAGGCTGATCTCATGGTGGAGACAGTTCCATAGGAATCTGAGAGCCTTGCCATAAAGGGTTTTAAAGATAGTAACCAACATCTTGAATTGCATTCACAAACACATTGGCAGCCAATGCACCTCACATAACAGTAGTGTTACATATGTCATTGTAGGAGTATCCAGTAATTGCCTGTGCTATGCTTTTTGACCAGTCATACCTTCCAAATACACTTCAAGAATGCCCCAAGTACAGCATATTGCAATAATCCAAGCAGGAGAGGATCAAAGTGTAAGTGACTCAGTGTAGGATCTCACAATCCAGAAAATGATATAATTGGCCCAAAACAGATGTAACTGGCCCAAAATAGATGTGCAAAGGCTCTCCTACCTATGATTGCCTCTGTTCTTCGAGCAGGAGTCATAAATTTAGGAGAACCCCTCAGCTGTGCCCTAGGCCTAAACTGGGGTAGTTCCACCCCATCCAAAGGCAATAAACATATGGATCCTGAGGCTCCACATATCTACAAGCACTCTTATTTTACGAGGCTTGGTTGAAATCTGTTGTCTCCCAATCAGGCCCCACAGCCATCAGGTACTGTGAAAGAACAGCTATAGCTTGGGTCATCAGGGGTGAAGCTGTAAAGCTGAGTATCATCAGCATATTGAGGATATTTCATCCCATACTGTTGGGTGATCTTATGCAGCAGTTTCATGCAGATACTAAACAGGAGTGGAGAGAATACCATGCCCTGCAGAACCTCACAAAGAAGCAGCCTATTAACACAGATTGTAATTGGTCACAGAAAAAAAAACTTAAAACAGTATTGCCCAGTCTCAAGTCTGGCAGCTGGTCCAAAAGGATACAATGATTGATGGTATTGAAATCTACAGAGGTCAAGGAGAACAAGGATGGATGGACTATCTCTATTCTATTGTCACCAGAGATCATCAACTAGTGTGACAATGTTCCTTCTGTCATATGACCGGGCCTGAAACCTGACTGAAAGGAAGCTAGGTAATCCATGTCATCCAAGACCCTTTGAAGCTGCAATACAATCACTTTTTCCAACACTTTCTATAGAAATTGTCCAGTACAGTGGACTTGAATGATGGCTTCTTAAGGGAGGGGCAGACCATTGATTCCTTAAAAGATGTCAGGAATTCACTCTCCTGCAGTGATGCTTTAATCATTGCTTGCACCAGTGGTGGAATTCAAATTTTTTTACTACTGGTTCTGTGGGCGTGGCTGGGTGGGTGTGGCAGAAGAAGGATACTGCGAAATCTCCATTCCCACCCCACTCTGGTGCCAGCCAGAGGTGGTATTTGCCGGTTTTCTTTACTACTCAAAATTTCCGCTACCGGTTCTCCAGAACCTGTCAGAACCTGCTGAATAGCACCCCTGGCTTGCATTCATCCAGAAGTCACTGTTCTGGAAGCTTTGAGTAATCATGAGGGACAGAGATCAAATAAGCAAGTAGTTGCACAGACAGCCCCAAAGATCCTATCTTCTTCCTCAAATTGCTTCCACCTAATAGGGTAACTTCATTCCCATGGCATTTCAATTCTGGAATTCTGTTCAGTGCTTCAGGCATTCTCTGATTCCAAGTTGCAGCCAAAACTTCCAAAGGAACATACTGCAGTGTCTCTGGGATCTCCCCCAGTTCTTTTTGGAATCCAAGCAGATTAATCAGTCACTGAGACAGATGACATGAATAAGTTTAGTGCTCCCCACAGTGGGGGGGCAGTGTAACAGAATCTCAAGATCACCAGGACATGGTCTGATCATGACAAAGGGGATATTGACAGGTCCCCCACCAGGTCACCTTGCCACTAATCAACATGAAGATTATATATGGAGTTCTTCATGGATGTCTTGGGATAGATCCATGGCAATCATGGTGGCTATGAATTCCAAGATACAGAGTTTTGCAACAGAGAGGGAGAAACAAAACAGTTTAGGTAAGAAACAAGGCCATTATAGAAAGGATGTTTGAGTCTAGGGAAAGGAAAAAAAGAAACTCACTCTAGTTACAGTTGTATGTAGGAGAATTATTTTGGTTAGCTTTCAAAATTCCGTAAAGTTATACTACCAGCAATAAATATATTTCCAGAAATCCAAGTGATTCTTGTTTCCTGAGCATTCCAGCCTCTGAGGGCTTGACAGTCTGGATTAAAAATGGCTAACAGTAAACTTAACTAATAAAATGTAGTTTTCTCAAAAGGGAGATATTACTACCAATGATTTAAAAGATTAAGATTTGGTTACAAGACATCTATGAAGCTATGGCTTATCTTCCAAAATCACGTTCATAAACACCAAGAATTCAATTGAAAATAAAATAAAATAAAATGGCCAAGCTCTCATGAGAATTTGACATTCTACAAAACTTGATATAAATTTCAGAAAATCTTGTGGATTTAAAAATATTTTTTAACGATTCAGGAGATTTTGTTGGGATACAGGAACTACTTAGACCACTGAAGGTTGTTAAACTCTGTGACAAGGTGTTATATCATTATAGTGATGATTATAGATTAATTTATTTATATTGACTATTATGATTAATCACGCTTAATAACTCTGAGGTGAACATCATTTAAAATTAAAGAACTGATTTCTTTTAGTTAACCACAATATGTTGTCATTATTTACTTACAATAGCATCTATTTGTTCCAGAATTTTCATAAACTGCTCAGCAGTTCCCTTTATCCGCTTATCCAACTGACTAAGAGCTTCAGTTTGATTATTCTTTGCAAGAAAATCCTATATGAAAAATACACTGTTTACATTGTGCTTATTCATAAGTTAATTGGAATAGGCATTTTTATTATAACAGCTGTAAGAGCTATGTTCCTATAATATCTGTACTTCTTAACTAATTCCATGTATACAAAAAGCTAACTTTCTATGCAGACAAGCACTGACTCATACAAAAAAAATGAAATTTACTAATATATATCAGTAAATCTGGATACACCATTCACTTTCATTTGTTCATCAACATCACATACTCAAACTTCCTTTATATGTAGACTTCTATTCTCTCATATTTTCTTCTCTCCTTACTGCTGCACAAGCTGGCTGTCTTCTGTCTCAACTCTGAATCTATACAGCCCTTTCCCAATATCACATGTACGGATCACACATCCTCTTACACGTCCACATCATTAATTGGGAGGGTTACTTTCAGATCTAGGCTCTATCATAATATTAACAACAATCATAGTCAAAGTCATATCACTCTTCCCTCACTGAAAGTGCCTTCCAAAATCTCAATTAGAGTAAATCTATCACAATTCTAGAGTAAAATATGCTTAATCTACACACATCTCAGAGTCATACTTCCAGAGCCTACATATTATATAGCAATCATTCCAAAGAAAATTCATTTTCATATTTATATAAAGATACCTTGACCACACATTTTGTTAGATTTTGTCAGATTCTAAACTGACTTTTACAAATATATATTAACTATTGAAATGAAAATAACTTACTTTCTGAATCTCTCTAAGATCTTTATTGACTTCATCTATTTTTTGAGCAAGCTGTTCCACTGATTTCTCCAAAGCTTTTAATTTCTTTAATTCAGTCTCCTCCTCAGGACTGTTCTGTTAAGAGAAGAGAACATTGCTATCATGAAGTACCTGGTTTGCTGGGGTGGATGCATTCAAATAAAAGGTAAAAATATTATAATCACAGAACAATATATAAGGGAACAACTGAATGTCAGCCATAAATCACAACAAAATTTACAGTAAAACATACAATGAGCAAGAAGTTATGTGGCATAAGTACATCCTATTCCATTTAGCCTTAAACTGATTCCTAACGTTATGATCTGAGTGCAACTGCTCTGCATTCTATGGGAAAAGTGAGATGTTAAACTAGCTTTTCTGGCTTCAAATTGATATATATTTACCTATAGCTAGGTTATAGATAACAATCTCCAGTTGTCAAATCTAAGGTTTTTAGTACAACCTCTGCTTGATTATTGATGCTATAATAAGTTAAGCTATATTTATGGCTAAGAAAGATAGGACAATTTTTTTCATGACATGTCTTCCAAATCCTACATCTAAGAAGCAAATATGTGATTATATTGCAGAATCATTTTATTACAAATAATAGGCATAGACCAATCATAGACCAGGGGCGGCAACCCACAGCTCCGGAGTCACAAGTGGCTCTTTGGACCCTCTGCCGCGACTCCCTGCCCCTCTTACTTCTTTTTTGGACTCCAGCCCAAAGCGGCAGGAAGCGAAGGCTGCCTTACGCGTAAATGTGGCATGAAGACAGGTACAGGGCAGCTTTGCTCCTGCACTTTCCTCCCCCCTCCTCTCATAACTCCATGGCTGTCTGTGGCTGAGCTGGGAGCGTGCGCATGCGCGGAGAGACCCTCCGTAAATGAGCCACTGTCTGCCCCACACGCGCCTTTCCTGAGCTTTGGCGCTCGCTTGAGGGGGGTCTCCCCATGTGTACGCATGCTTCCGGTTAAGCCACAGCTGTCCTGGGCGTCCTGAGGAGGAAGAAGAGGGTCACCGGAGAGTGCAGAAGCGAAGCTGCTCTGTACCTGCCTTCGCACCACATTTGTACGTAAGGCAGCCTTCGCTTCCTGCCACTTCAGGCTGGAGTCTCCGTGTGCATGCAAACACTCCCGGCTCAGCCACAGCTGGCCAAGGTAGCTACAAGAGGAGGCGGGGGGAAGGAGAGGATTGTCATCTGAAGGGAGAAGACACACACACACACACACACACACACACACACATATAGAGAGAGAGAGACATAGAGAGAAACATACAGAGTGATACACAGAGGGGGGGAGGGGGGGAGAGACAGAATAGTTTGTGGCTGGGTAGGCGTGGCTCAATAGTGGATTTCAAAATTTTTTACTACCGGTTCCATGGATGTGGCTTGGTGGGCGTGGCACAGCTTGGTGGGCATGGCGGGGGAAAGATACTGTAAAATCTCCATTCCCTTCCCACTCCAGGGGAAGGATACTGTAAAATCTCCATTCCCTCCCCAATCTAGGGGAAGATTACTGCAAAATCTCCATTTCCTTCCTATCAGCTGGGACTTGGGAGGCAGAGAATAGATGGGGCGGAGCCAGTCAAAATTTTTACTACTGGTTCTCCGAACTACTCAAAATTTCTGCTACCGGTTCTCCAGAACTGATCAGAACCTATTGAAACCCACCTCTGGCATGGCTACATGGTCATGTGACTGGGTGGGAGTGAGTGACATTGAGTTGGCCAAGCCCACCCAGGGTCTATGGTTTCCAGTGTGTTTTTTTTCTGTAGGAAACAGGTCCAAGTGGCTCTTTGAGTGGTTAAGGTTGCCAACCCCTGATATAGATCAATTATGTTCTAAGGATGTTATAAAGGAGGATATGAATGTTATAGATGATACAAAAGAAGAGCAAGAGATGCAATCATGTATAAAATCACATATCAAAGCACTGAGGCAATTTCACAAAAAACTGACAATGTAAAGGACTTAATTTACATTAACCATGGAATACAAATATAGCACCAATTTATATTATGATGATAGATTAAATCCAATTCTCTCAGCACAACTGAAACAAGAGTTCCAAATAAATACACAACTCTCAAGAGGACAAGTTTAGGATTTTTTCTTCATGGATACTAAAAGGTTGACAATTATTTGAGAAAAAGAAACTTGATAGACATTCCAGAGAAGAATAAGATTTTATTCTATGAGGATAAGCGAGAGGGAGTGCCTTAAACTTGTATCAATTTCTAGATCTTTTTAGGTGCACAGAAAACATTTGATGATGTTAATTGGCAGTTTATGTTATTACAATTAAAATTCATGAATTTTAGGGAGAAATTTATTAATATGATCAAAGAAATATACCACAAACAATAAGCTAAGGTGATGGTAAATGAGGACATAACAGAGAATTTTGATATAAAAATAGATAAACTGCCAATTAACATTATCAAATGCTTTCTGTGTGTCTAGAAAGATCAACACTATTTGTTTTCCAGGATGTATTTCATAATAATCCAATGTGTTCAAAATCATTCTCATATTGTTTTTAATCTGCCTCTTTGACAAAACTCCATTCTCATCTACATATATAAATACATTCAAAAACCTTTTTAATCTATCTGCTATTATTGAAACATTTATTTTATAGTCCGCATTCAATAAGGATATTGGCCTATAATTATTTAACTGCATTAAATCTGAATCATCTTTCGGTATGAGAGTAATATTTGCTTCCATCAAATTGCTGTGATATGGCTAGACATAATAAAGAAAAGATGCCCAAGGTTTTAGACTCCATTCCTATCACTTATAACCCAGCAGGAAAAAATCATTCTGTTTTAAAGCTGTAAAGATTCTTTGGAAAAATTCTGGTAAAAGTTTTAAAAAATAATAAACCAATGAAAAGAAGATATTTTTAAAAGAACTAGTAAGATTAAGACAATTTTACTAAGCAAACTGGATGCAATTACTGGTTATCCTAAACCATTTGTTAAGTGACTATTTGAAGTCACAACAACACTAAAAAGTGACTTATAACTGGTCCTCAAACTAACAATAGTTGAAGTAGCCCGAGAGGCACATGATCAAAATATGGGCACTAGGCAACTGAAGAAGAAACTTCCCTGTCTCAATCCTCTGGGTGTCTGGATTCCTGTGGAAAACTTTGGAGATGCTGGGTTAGGCTTCAGCTAGGGCAGTGCTTCTCAATTATTTTCTGTCATGCCCCCCTAGGAAGAAGAAAACATCTTTCGCGCCCCCCGCACGACTGTAAACACGGGGCTTAGCTTGTTATGACAGTGTTTGCCGAGGTCAAATGCGCCCCCCTTTACGGAGCCTCGCGCCCCCCCCCGGGGGGCCCGCCCCATTATTTGAGAAGCACTGAGCTAGGGGCAGGCAACCAAGAAGCAAAATCACCATGGAAGAATCAGAGATTTTTAATTATTTTTAAATGGACAATAAAATGTATCTTCTGTCTCTTAGTTCATTTTTTCTACTTTAAAGGGAACATTTTTCAGTTGTGGCCTGAAATTTTTTTTCAAATTGCATCATTATGGAAGCTCCATGATTTTAAAATGGCAGACAGGAAATATGAAACATAATGACTTAAACTTTTCTGAGGAATCTATTCCTTTTACATTGACTTTGCCAGATTGCCTGAAGTTTTTGAATAAAGACTTTATAACGAGTGATTTTAAGAGGTTTGTTGTGAAGAATTTATGATTGGACAGGAATTAATATCAGAATTAAAGCTGTTTGACTGTAATGGGATATCTGACCACAAGAGAGAGCCAAGACAATCATCAAGACCTCATGGATTACATCCCAGAACTCTGAAGGAGCTGGCAGATGTTATCTCAGAACCAGTGTACCATATCTTTCAAAAATCCTGGAGCACCTGGGAAACTACCTGAGGATTGGAAAAGAGCTGATATGGTTCTTCAAACAGAGGAAAAAACCAGGAAATTACAGACCAATCAGCCTAGTATCTGGGAAGATCAGTATCAGTATCTGGGAAGATACTAGAAAAAATAACCGATCTGAGAATATCTAGAAACAAATAACGTTACAATTAGTAGCCACCACAGTTTGATAAAAACAGACAATGCCAGATCAATCTTATTTCCTTCTTTGAAAAAGTGACCAAATTAGTAGACCAGCAAAATACTGTGGACATAGTATATTTAGACTTCAGCAAGGCATTTGACAAAGTAGACCACAACCTACTTCTCGGTAAGCTAGAAAAATGTGGGATAGACAGTTTTGCCACTATATGGATTTGTAATTGGCTGACAAACTGTACTCAACAAATAGTTCAGAATAGTACTACAACTACATGGCAGAAAGTAAGAAGCTGGGGACCACAAGGTTCTATCTTAGACCCAGTAGTCTTCAACATTTTCATAAATGACTTAGATGAGGGAGTATAAGGGGAACTCATAAAATTTGCAGATGTCACTAAACTGACAGGAATACCCATACTCAAGAAGACAACACCAGGATCCAAAAAGATCTTAACAGACTGGAACAATGGCCTTATCCAACAAAATGAAATTTAATGTAGAAAAAAGCAAGGTTTTATACCTAGGCAGGAAAAATCAAAAGTAAAAGTACAGCTTAGGCAAAACCTGCTTCATATTTATGAAACCATCTGCTAAGAATTAAGCAATGTTCCTTTAAGGAGCAGCTTTCTGTAACCTCACCCCCACTCCTGTCTTTACAAATGCAGAGGAGATTCTAACATAGGAAGAAGCAAGTTCCCCAGAACTATGGATCACCAAAAGGAAATGTAGGAGACAACTAAGGTAAAAGAGTGGAAATTTTGAATAGACTAAGAAATGGGGAAGGGGAACCCCTCTCCTTTCAATCCTTTTGACTAATTTACGTTCACTTGCTAATAAGATGGATGAAATACTCCTTTTAAACAGATGCAATTTTGATTTTTACAGCTCAGCAGCTCTCTGCTTCATTGATTTGGCTAAATGAGGAAATCGATGACAACCAGGGGTGAAATGCTCCCGGTTCGGACCGGATCGTGCAATCCGGTAGCGATTGGGGCAGGTAGTTCAGAGAACCGGTAGCAAAAATCCCTGTCCCTTCCCCCAATGCCCATGCCTCGCTGTTCCTCTTCTCTGTCCCTGAAGCTCTCAGTGGTGATATAGCTGCAAACGGTCTTAAATGATTGCTGTGGCACTTCAAAGGGCCGCACTACAGCTGATCAGCGCTGTAGGCAGCTAGTAGACCAGTGCCTCTATTTTTAAAGAAGGTAGACTGGTGCCTGCCAAAAAAAGGCACTTGGTAGACCAGGGCCTCTCAGTAAAAGGCACTTGGTAGACCGGGGCCTCTCAGTAAAAGGCAATTGGTAAACTGGGGCTTCTCAGTAAAAGGCAATTGGTAGACCGGGGCCTCTATTTTTAAAGAAGGTAGACCGGTGCCTCCCAAGTTTTATATACTTTATATGTTTATATATCAACAATAGCTGGTCTCAGGATATAACTATAATGTATAAATTCTGTAATGAAAATGTAAAGTCTTTACTTATCAACTGTAAACCATTTTATTCCCCCCAAGCCCAGTCATGCTTGCCTGCCTTCCATGTGGCCTTCCGCATGCCTGACTTCACAAGCTGGCCACCAGTAAGGCAGTATGGAAGGCAGGCAAGCATGGCAGGGCTTTGGGGAAGGGAGAAGCCTGCTAGCTCCTTCCCTGCAGCCCTGCCATGCTTGCCTGCCTTTTGGTGGTCCCCGTGGCCAGGCTGGCTTGCCTGTCTTCACAAGCTGGTCTCGAGGACACTGGGAAGGCCATGTGGAAGGCAGGCAAGAATGGTAGGGCTACAGGCTGCGGGGAAGGGAGTAGGGGAGACAGGCTGGGACGGGGGGGGGGAACATGGGCAGCTAGGTAGGCCGCAACTCACAGGCTTACCTGGCAGGCAGATCAGGGCTGCTCAGTTGGGACGCAGTGCTTCAGGCAGGCAAGCTGCAAGCGAGGACCCACACAGTATAAGTGAGGAGTGACTGGGTGGAGGGGGATGAGGCGAGCAAGCGTTGGGCAGCTGCGGCGAGTGAGCAGGGACCGGTTCAGGGGAATGGCCAACCAGCAATTACTAATGGTTCGCCGAATCAGCTCAAATTACCGCTACCGGTCCTCCAAACCGGTGAAACTGGTAGCAAACCACCACTGAACTGACCCCATTCCATTAGGCTCACAACCCCTGGTGATCACAGAAAAGGAAGTGCAAGATCTTTTTCACAGAAAAAAGCCAGGAAAAGCACCATGCCCTACAAGATACCTCCTTCTTGCTTAAAAGTCTGTGCTGACCAATTGGCCCCCATCTTCACCTGAATCGTCAATAAATCATTAGAGATGTGCTATGTTTCTTCTTGCTTCAAATGCTCCACTATCATTCCAGTGCTGAAGAAATTGTCCATCAAGGAACTGAATGACTATAGATCAGTTGTTCTAACATCTCTACTTATGAAAACCTTTGAAAGACTAGTGATGTCCCACCTGAAAACCATCACAGATCTACTGTTAGACCCCCTGCAATTTGCATACTGAGCAAATAGATCGACAGATGATGCTGTTAATATGGAGCTGCACTACATCCTGCAACATCTTGACTCTCCAAAGACCTACACTAGGGTCCTCTTTTTAGTTCAGCATTCAATACCATCATTCTGGACATTCTTCTAACTAAACTAAATCAGCTAGTGGTACCTGAACACAGCTGTAAATGAATCATAAGCTTCCTAACAGACAGGAAGCAGCAGGTGAAGCTAAGCAGAATCACATCAGACACCTATACAATTAGCACAGCCCCCCCCCCCCAAGGATGTGTGCTCTTTCCACTTCTCTTCTCTTCTATATATCAACTAGCTGAATACCCATACTTCGCTACGAAACTATGTGATCGGGCTTAATAAATTGATATACATCTTGAAAATTAATGAGTAGTTATGATTGGCCTCTCCTCTCCCCTTCTCTCCCTCAGCCTTGCCCCACAGAACCCTATCCCATCCCCCTTCTCTCCCTCAGCCTTGCCCCACAGAAACATCTCCTATCCTATCCCTTCCCTCCCTCAGGCTTGCCTCACAGAAGTCTCACCTATCCTATCCCCTGGTTGCTGCTGTGAAAATAAAACTGAAAGTGACACTCCTCTCCTCTGCTTGTCTTTTGCATTTGGAACAGATTTCTTTTTAGGTGGGGAGGGGGAGTAAAATATCTTAGCATCAGAGCATGGAACAGATTTATTTTCAGATGGGAAGGGGGAGTAGAACTCCTTAGCATCAGAGGGCTGTTTGGAAAGTGAAAGAGTATTTGCTGTGTGAGCAAGAAGGAGACAGGAAGGAGCCTCGTCGTGGCTTAGCTCAAGTGTTCTGTATTAAAGCTGCTGTGAAAGTAAAACTGAAAGTGAAACTCCTCTTCTCTGCTTGTGTTTTGCATTCGGAGCAAATTTCTTTTCAGGTGGGGAGGGGGAGTAAAATATCTTAGCATCAGAGCATGGAACAGATTTATTTTCAGATGGGAAGGGGGAGTAGAACTCCTTAGCATCAGAGGGCTGTTTGGAAAGTGAAAGAGTATTTGCTGTGTGAGCAAGAAGGAGACAGGAAGGAGCCTCGTCGTGGCTTAGCTCAAGTGTTCTGTATTAAAGCTGCTGTGAAAGTAAAACTGAAAGTGAAACTCCTCTTCTCTGCTTGTGTTTTGCATTCGGAGCAAATTTCTTTTCAGGTGGGGAGCGGGAATAGAACTCCTTAGCATCAGATCGTGTTAATAATAACATAGGAAATACTAATGCCCTGATGGTCATTTAGAAAAATCCTTTTTTAGTGAGCACCTAGAAGCCAAGAGGAACCATACGCGGCAAATTTCAAGTTTGTAAGCTTTATGGTTCTGCAGATTTCGTGATTATCGTGTGAGTGGTTTTTGCTTTTATATATATAGATGATTCCATCTCAAACAATCCATCTGTTAAACTACTGAAATTTGCAGATGATACAACAGTTATTGGTCTCATTTGAGATAACGATGAATCCACATACAGACGGGAGGTTGAACAACTAGCCTCGCGTGCGACTGGAACAATCTGGAACTGAACACACTCAAAACCGTAGAAATGGTGGTAGACTTTAGGAGAAATCTTTCCATACTACCACTTCTTACAATATTAGACAACACAGTATCAACAGTAGAGACCTTCAAATGTCTAGGTTCTATCATATCTCAAGACCTAAAATGGACACCTAACATCAAAAACGTCACTGAAAAAGCACAACAAAGAATGTTCTTTCTGTGCCAGCTCAGGAAGCTCAAACTGCCCAAGGAGCTGCTGATCCAGTTCTACAGAGGAATTATTGAGTCTGTCATCTGCACCTCTATAACTGTCTAGTTTGGTTCTGCAACCTGACAAGACAGACACAGACTTCAGAGGATAATTAGAAATGCAGAAAAAAACATTGCTACCAACCTGCTTTCCATTGAGGACCTGTATACTGCACAAATCAAAAAGAGGGCTGTGAAAATACTTACAGACCCCTCACATCCTGGACATAAATTGTTTCAACTCCTACCCTTAAAATGATGCTAAAGAGCACTGTACGTTAAAACAACTAGATACAAGAAGAGTTTTTTCCCAAATGCCATCACTCTGCTAAATAAATAATTCCTTCAACACTGTCAAACTATTAACTAAATCTGCATTACTATTACTATTAGTCTTCTCATCATTCCTATCATCCATCTCCTCCCACTTATGACTGCATGACTGTAACTTTGTTGCTTGTAGCCTTACAATTTATATTGATAATTTCCTAGTATGATTTGATTGCTTATTTGTACCCTATGACTATCATTAAGTATTGAATCTATGATTCTTGATGAATGTATCTTGTACATTGAAAGCATATGCACCAAAGACAAATTCCTTGTGTGTCCAATCACACTTGGCCAATAAAGAATTCTATTCTATTCAAAACAGTAACTTTTAGAAAGACTTTGGAGTCCTAGTGGACAATCACTTGAACATGAACCACCAGTATGTGGCAGCTGCTAAAAAAATCTAATACAATCCTTGATTGTAGAATCAGAGGCATAGAATTAAAACCACATGAAGTATAAGTACCGCTTAATAAAAGTTGGCAGTAACACTTTTTTCCTTTTCCCTCTTTATGCTACAGTTCATTCCCCACCCCTTTTCATCTTTCTCCTCTATTTTCTTTTTAATGTGTATGTTATTTTTGATACATTTAATAAAATTATATATAAAAGCAAAAATAACTGTCCTGCTTAGCAATGGAAAAACTCCGGTCATAATTGTGGTCATAAATTGAGGACTATCAATAGTGAATAAACTGTACCACTGAAGAAGTCTCTGGATTAAAAGTGTTCTGTTCATAAAACTGAAATTTCTAAATCAGTACTGCATGAAAATTAGTACATTTTAAGGTATTTTTCTGTGTAAATAATTTCTTACAAACTTTTGTTTGATTAATTTAATTTTAATTTAATAAAAAACTTTTAATTAAAATTAATTTAATTTTAATTAAATTTTAATTTAATCTTTAATTTTAAATTTAATTGTTTTAATTTATTTTTAATTAATTAATTTTTAATTGGTGCGGGCTAGATAGTTCAAATTCAGTTTATATTAAGGGCAAAATATGAACTACCTCATTAGCTCAAGGACTGTAATACTGAAGCTCTTTCATAAAGTGAGACAAATATAAAGAGTACTATATTATGCTATTAAACATTAATTTATTAAATAGCAGAAATATACAGAAAGTTGTTATCAACTTCAAATACAACAATACAGTAACTACCAACTCCCTACTAATGTAGGAAAGCAGCTTGACTAGATCTAGGGCAGGAGCACAAGAAATAATTTGTCATCCAGTCAGAGAATGATGAGAGGCTGATGCATTCCTTACCCCCACATCAATGGAATGTCACAGTGAGGACCAGGCCCTATAAGCTTGCTACTACTAGTAGTGACAGTAGTAGTGATAGTACTACACTCTTCATTTTGTAAGCCTTCCTAAATGCTGTAACTTGATTATTTATTGCCTTTTGTATACTATAAAACAACTTTCTATTAAATGAACTCTTTCATGTTTCATCAATACATTGTTATTAACATGATTTATTAGGTTTATGCTTCCTATATAATGTGAATCATGCCACTCTGGTTTATTCAACAACACAGGGCAAGAAGAAACCACAACTTTGAACAATATGTGAGTCCAATTATACTGCTATAACCAAACCAAAATTGTTTGGTGGTAGTTGTACAAGCTTTTGGGGTTAAATAGAACAAGAACAATAATTCTAGAATTAAATTTTCTTATTGTTCTCTTAGTTCCTTGAGGATATAAAACTGTATAAAATTATAAAACTGTATAAAATTACAGTTAGACTAGAAAACAAAGCAATTCTACATTTATTATGTAAGGGATATTCACCAATGTCATTGATTTGCAAAATTCTATATAGACTTCATAAAAACAGTTACCCTTTTCCCAATCAGCATAACTTTACAACCATTTTTCACTCCAAGTGTTGACAATGGTTGTTCCATTTCTTTCAATGACTTTCCTAATAGAAAAAGAATAATCAAAACCTCAAATTTATTTTGGGAAATTCAACAAACAAAAACAAAAATAAAGTTTTAAATGTATTCAAAATATGATGTATGAAACAATTTTATCTTAAAATATATATTACACTTTGTAGGTACAGTATATGTCTATAAAAACCTAAGTGCAACCTGTTTTCAATAAAATTATTAACCTCCTATCCCAAATGCAAGACTACTGCTTTGGGGACTGGGGCAGGAAAGAGGTGGCATTTTGGAGGCATGCTGAATTCAGAACAAGTCTGCTTTAAACAAAAGCAGACCTCCAAAAACGCATAAAGTATCATTATAGGAATGAAATATTTTATAAAAATCTTCTCCCACAATATTTTTAAACCAAAATAATTTTTGTATTAAATTCTTTTCAATCCATCAAGTTAGAAATTATTTTAACGTTTCAATTTTATTTCAAATTTAAAAAATAGTTTAAATTTTAATTTTCTTTAATATTATTAAAAACAGAAAGCAAGTAAAATAATTTGGAATGGTTTCATCATTCTTGGATATTACAGATATTTTTGTTAATGTACATCATCTTTATTTTTCAACTACTGTTAAATAAAAAAGTTTATATTATGAAAAAAATTCTATGTAAAAAATTCTTATACATTTTCCTCAATAACAATAAAATTTATATTATTTTAAAATCAATCCACAGATGAATAAAATATGAAATTATTTTAACTATCACAATCTTCCAACTAAGTAGAATATTCAATACTGAATATATCAAGCACCTTACTTACATTTCTATATCTGGGAGTAATCCTGATAGAATTTAACAGGACTTGTGCCTGAATATACATGGAAGTTGTACTTACCCTTAAATATCAGTTTCTGAAAAGAAACTGGAACTCCAGTTACTTGCTCAGTTAATAAAGCCAAATCATGTACTGTTGGTTGACCATCTTCTTGAGAAGCAACCTGAAGATTATGCTTTTCACTTCCTAAGATAAACAATATGAAAATATATTCAGATTACATTCAGGGAAAACAACTAGATATAAAATCTTAAAAAAAAACACCAAAAAAAAACACCCTACCCTGATTTTAGACTTATCAAAGATCAGACCAAGCACAGTTCTAAATCTGAAATATCTAAGAAACTAGGTAACAGCAGAAATTTCAAGGATTTTTACTATTAAAGTTGATTTAATGCAGATAAGACAGTCATTTGATATACACATAGGAGCCTACTGTATAAATCAAACTATATGCAAATGTCAGCCCCATGGATTCAACCTTAATTTTGTTCCAGCTTTAAATAAAAACCTTTTGAATATTATTATTTTTTGGCCTTGACAATGAAGTCCATACAACAGATCTGTCTGATCTGAATATTATTGGTTGTCGCTTCGTCATCTTTCATCATTATACTGTAGCTTTTTTCTGAGGTTTTAATATTTTAAAATATGTTTTAGGTTTTAAAAAAACCTAAACTACTTTTCTTCAAAAAAATTTATTTTATTCAGAAAATTAAAATACAAACTTCAAAAAACTTTAGAAAAACAGAACTAATAAGCCAAAGCTTATTAGAAAAAAATGTGCATTAAAAAAAGACAAAAACACATATCTTGTCCTTCCTAGTTGAATACTGGTAGATGTATACAGCAATGTTTCCCTCTCTCCCTTGCAAAACAGGTCCCCAATTTATAAATCTACGAATCTATTTGCAACCAATTGGCCTGTTATCTATCTATGTATAAAAAAGGTAATTAACAGGTAATCCAACAGTGAAGTTAAATTTCGAAACTCTCTGTTAACAATATGTTATTATATTTAACTTGTAGAAGATCTACAACGGCTTCTTATCTACCACAGACCACCACACTCACAGTCTCTGATCCTTCCAGGATCAAATAACTGACAACCATACTTGAATTGTCCTTAATGGTACTACATCTACATGGAAGGAAGGAAGCAATGGGGTACCACAAGGTTCCATCTTAGGCCCAGTACTCTTCAATATCTTCATAAATGACTTAGATGAGGAAATATAAGGGGAACTCATCAAATTTGCAGATGACACTGAGTTGGCAGGAATAGCCCACACCCCAGAAGGCAACGCCAGGATCCAAAAAGATCTTGACAAACTTGAACAATGGGCTCTATCTAACAAAATGAAATTTAATGTAGAGAAAAGCAAGGTTTTATATTTAGACAGGAAAAACTAAAGGTATAAGTACAGATTAGATGAAAACTGGCTCAAAAACAGTTTTGTAAGAGGGACTTGAAGTCCTAGAGATGATCACTTAAACATGAGCCAGCAGTATGCGAGAGCAACCAAAATATCTAACACAATCCTTGGTTGTATAAACAGAGGCATAATATCAAAATCACGTGAAGTATTAGTACCGCTTTATAAAGTCTTAGTAAGACCACACCTGGAATTCTACATTCAGTCTTGGTCACATTACACACACAAAAAAAATGTTGAGACTTTGGAAAAAGTGCAAAGAAGAGCAACTAAGATGATTAAAGATCTGGAGACAAAAACCTATGAAGAACAGTTGCAGGAATTGGAATTTTACTAGTCTAGAGAAAAGAAGGTCTAAGGGGGACATGACAGCAGTATTCCAATATTTGTGAGGTTGCCACAAAGAGAAGGTGGTCAATTTATTTTTCAAAGCACTAGAGGGCAGGACAAGAAACAATGGATGGAAACTAATCAAAGAAAGAAGCAACCTAGAATTAAAGATAAACTTAACAGTGGGAGCAATTAACCAGTGGAACTGCTTGCTGTCAGAAGTTGTGGGTGCTTCATCACTGATGGTTTTTAGGAAAAGACTGGATAGTCACTTGTCTGAAATGGTATAGGGTTCTCCTGCTGGAGCAGGAAGCTGGACTAGAAGACCTCAAAGGTCCTTTCCAGCTCTATTCTGATTGAAAAGATTCTGATCATGAAAATTTCTAAGGTTAAAACAGCTGTTTTCAGCATTTGTATTCACTAGGGTTTTTTCCAAACTAGAGATAAAATATAGCCATTTTTAAAGTATTTCATTTTGTATCCTTTCTGAAGAGCATGCACTGGATGTGAGTATTTATAGTCTGAATACAAATTTCCTTGGCAAATATGTTTGACTGGTTATCCCACAATTCATTTGAGTAATATTGCATACTTATAGTTGTTGTAGCTTAAAGCAAATAAGAAAGAATATACTGAACCAAACTGAAAGGAAAGAAATGCCAAAATTTCAGAAGTTTCTGAGAACCTTTAGCCCATTCATCTGGAAACATCTGAAACTGTTGCTAACATAGATTCTACTGTTAATTTTATTATAACATTTGTCCCATTAATTATATTTATTCTACTTCTAAATCCCAATCCTAAACAAACTACAGAAATTCTGTATTTCATTTTTCTTGCAGACCATAATGACGAGATCACTTTTAAGACTTATTAGTAAGAAATGGATACCAAAACAAGGTATGTATAAGTCAACCTCACTACAAAAAGATGTATCTAATTTTAAATTTTGTTTTGTATTATTCTATTTTACAACTGAGTATCATGTTCTTTTACACTTTTGCAAAGTAGTATTAAAGTACAGTGATTACTATTTAATCATTAGTGTTTCAATTTGTATTATAGTACTCCATTTTTATTTTTTATTTCTAATTTAATTTTAATTTGAGCTCTGTAAATTATATCATGTTAGAAAAGCAAGAATGCATTGGGTCATTGTTTCAGAGATATTTTCTTACCTAAACCAATAAACCAAATGACCACAGGCAGACAAAAAGTAGTGGGAGTAGGTTCAGATTCCCTGCAAGCTTCCCCATATACTGTTTGTTGGAAGTTAGCAGAGAGTATTGGAAATCATAATCAAATGACTACGTTGGTGCTGCAGAAGATGTGGCTACACTGCAATAGCCATAATTTTGCCAAAACAGCTGGTTTGAAGCTCCTTAAAATTTCAATCCCATAAAATAAGATAACTTTTATTGTCATTTTTTTCTGTGGGCACCCTGGCACATATTAAAAATGAAATTCTGCTGCCTGCTCTCAAAAGTATACACATACATAACACACATATGGATACGCTATATACATACATATGTATATACCTACACCCTAACATATACATACATATAAATATTAATCACTGATCATCTTGAATACATAGTAGAAAGAGGAAGCTTGAGAATTCACAAGGTTGATTCACAATTCACAAGGGGAGGGCGCAGGGCTGCTGCTGCCGCGAGAGCGTATTTGCAGCAGCTCCTCTTGGTTTTATTTTACTATATCAATTTTTAGTATTCCCATTGGATCCTTTTTATTTAAATAATATTTTTCGGAGACAATAACAGCATAGACCATAACACAGACAAAGTTTTGTCTGCTGAGGACTAATAAGGCATGGGGAAAAGAAAGCAGCGCCATGGCACTAGCCCAGGATCTCTCCCATCAGTGAAGAATGCAAAACAACCAAAAATCAGCGAGCACTTTGCTGGCAAGAGATTTGTAAGTAAAATTATCCCCCCTCCATTTCCAACAATCTGGAGAGGTTAGAACAGCACCTGCAAAGAGATCTGACAAAATAGCAGATATTAGACTTTCCCGATCTGGGGGGAGGGGAACAAAATGACAGCCAGCTATTTTCACAAACAAGGAGTCCAGCTCTAGCCAGTATAGAGACTGAGATAAAGTCTTAAAAGGTTAAGAACAAACTAATTCAGAGTATGGAGAGCTTACTGTGGGAGAATACAACAGAGTTTATGGCAAAGCAATGCCTTGTCACAGCGCAAACAGTTGTTTCAATATTTGAACAACTAATAGCCATCCACCATGATGTAGAGACACTGAAAAAAGATATAGCTGTTTTTCTAAAAGCACAACATCAGCCTACAGGCATTCCCACTAAAGTCCACATAGAAGACTTGTGTAAATCCCATTCTCGGAATAAGGAAGAGGAAACAAGAAAAGAGCCTGCTAAAAAGTGGCAGCCCACTCAGAAAAACAGTCCTTCTCCAGATAAGGCAACAAGAGGAGAAGGTATTAATAGGGAAGTTTTATTGGAAGATGTAAAACATCTCACCTACAATTACATCAATCACATCGCTCACTACAAACACATCAGGTTGCGGCTTAGAATTCTGATAACAGAATTAATTACGAATACTGGAATACCAAGAGTTCTATACTAAATTCCCTAAGCCAACTTCTTCACTGTCAGATGGGGGCAGATTGATCTCCATGTTGCGGAGTAGCTTCCTGAAGCCCCAAATTGGAAGCGGATACTTTTGTCTTCCAAGCAGCTGACCATACTATTAAGATGAAGGCACATCTAGCCTCCTTTCAAATCTTTCCCATCAGAGGAAAGGGTTAAACCCTAATTGTTAACATGTGAGCTCCCAAGGTTGCTGTCTCTTCCCCATTCTCAACCTTGGAAAAGAGAGAGGAAGAAAGTGGGAGTAAGCCAGCCTTGTTTGGTGAAGATGCACTTAACACCACAGAAACTGGTCTCATTAATGCTTTTGGTACTCTCCCAAGGAAAGAACAAGATAACATACTATTCAAGTTAGAAAATTTAAAGAAATCCTTATTGGTCGTAATCGACACAGCTGAACTGCTTATTAATCTGGTTTCCCCTATAATTGAGCCTCTTACTTTTCTCCCAGGGGGCAAGGGTTTGTATGAATATGAGATAATGGAAAAAAGAATGGGACCATGATACACAGGGCCAGTAGAGGCCCCAGTAGAGAAGGAGATGTTAGCATCCTTATGGGATTATCCTATGATACCTTCAGCACCACATCAAGAAATCAAGAGAGGACATCACTCTCATCAGCTCAAAGCCAAATGGAGCAAGCCCTAATAACCCCCTGCTCTACACCTAGAGAAGAGGCACCGGAATGGCAAGCCTTGTTACCAGATGCTAAATCCTCTTACCTTGAACAATTTTCCCAGGAGTCTACACAGAATTTAGAGGGGGCTTCCCTCCTTTTAGAGAAGGCCAATTTTGTGCATCTCAAGTCATTGCTACAACCCTATAACTTCCCTTTGTATAAATCAATTTTCTTGATGAGCTGCAAAAGATGATCCCCTCTCCATTATAACCTGGAATATAGCGGGTTAGATTGTCCCATCAAAAGACCAACTTTTTTTGACTATATGTCACAATTTGACATTCTTTTCTTAGAGGAAACCTGGGCCTCCACAGAGATATAGTTAGATGGTTATTGGGTAACTCTCTCCCAGCTGTCTCAAGTAAGGTGGGTGGGAGAGTTAAAGGGGTATCTTGACATTAGTAAATACATCCCTGCAATTTAAATGTGTATCAATGCCATCTTTTAAGCAATGGTTTGCGACTACCTTACTCTTATTTAAACAGGGAGATTTTGCTTTTTAATATCTACATTCCTCCACTTAATAAGAATAATTTGATCAGCAAGATTTGGAATGGCATAAAAGATTTTATCCTGACAAATACCCTTATTGGTGGGGGGACTTAAACGCTAGGATGGGCCCAAACAATCAAACATTATTTAATCAATTTAAGATCCATTACGATGAGAATGTACCAGCAGAACCCCTGCATTCCAGACAATTTAAAGATACTAAGGCAAACCGGGCAGGTCTGTGTGTAAGGCAGATGACTATACATTTAGACCTTTGTATCCTTAACGGTTTCACATGGGGTGACTACCCAGCAGACTATAAGTATTGGGGAGCAGAAAGAAAATCTACAATTGATTACTGGATAATATTATATGACCTCCTGAAGTTCTTACAGAAGATGAAGGTAGACTAGTGACTGGAAAGCGATCACAATTCACTAATCCTCTTACATTACACCAGAAATTTCTAAGGACTGGCTCAATCTACCTACCCAGGTTACAGAACCAAAATACTGAGGTAAAAATTAAATAGACCAAGAAAAATGCAAAGGAAGTTTCTAAATAGATGTTAGTTCCAGAAACCATAGAACTACCTACATCTCTACTAAGAAATAAGTTTGAAGGACTATACTTAGAGGAGTTTGAAATTTTAATTTCAAATTTGAAATCAGTTCTCACTAACAGAATTCTAGCTCACTCCAAAAAGCCAGTTTTAAAGAATAAAAAATGGTTTGATAGAGATTGTGTGCAACTAAAAAGGATATATAAGGAGGACAGAAATAGTAAAAATGACCCTTCTGAGGATCACACTCAGATTTAAGCAGTTGAAGGCACAATATAAGATCCTCCTAAAAGAAAAGAAAAGTGTGGCTTTGAAGGAGTCTTGGCAGAGATGAATTGCATCAGTCAGGACAAAAAGTACATCCCTTTTTTGGTATATCATCAGAGGATTGGGGAAATCCCCCCTACCCCCAACTAATAAGGTGCCTAATTCAAGCCTGAGAAGAATATTTTAAAGAGCTATATACAGACCCGATTATGTAACTAAGGCGAGCCAAACTGCTTACCAGCCCCCTCTTATACCAGAAGAGATATCCTGGTTGATTGGAGCCCTCAAGGCTAATAAGGCACCTGGTGCTGATAATGTCCTCCCAGAAATAATCAAAAGAACACCAGTTAATGGCTCCACTTTCAGTATCTCTGTTTACATTCATAGATAAAACGGGCCATATGCCAAGAGATTGGGGATTAGCAATTATTATACCAATCTATAAAAAGGCTAATAGAAATGACCCAGACAATTATCGACCCATTAGTCTTCTGAGTGTTATCAGAAATTGTATGCCAAACACCTATAGTATAAACTTCAGGACTGGTTAATTTCAGGGGGGATAATCAAAGATGAACAAGCCGGTTTTAAAGAAGGAAGATCTACGGTGGATCATACCATGGTACTTCACCATCTGGTACAAAAATATATGTATAAAAAAATCCTCTCTTTACATGGTCTTCCTTGATTTTAAGCAGGACTTTGATTCAATATCCAGGAACACCCTATGGGAGAAATTAAAATGTACTACAATCGATAAACGCCTCCTTTTCTTCATACAAAAATTGTATGCCAATTCCACCTTGAAAGTGAAGTGTAATCCTCAATGGACTTTAACTGACCCAGTAAGGATTCAAAAAAGGGTATGGCAGGATTGCATCCTGTCCCTCTCCCTTTTTAACTTCTAAATTAACCCCCTGATCGATCTCTTAAAGAATTCTGATCTACACCCTCCTAACCTAGCACACTGCAAAATCCCAATTCTCCTATATGCCAACGATGCTGCTACTATTTCACAAACTCCCATAGGACTGAAGAGAGCAATTACAGCAACATTTGGCTATTGTAGACAGAACAAGTTGGTTCTTAACTCTGATAAATCAAAAATTTTAGTTTTTGCTAAAAGACCCAGCCAATACTCCTGGAAAATTGACGGACATAGATGGGAACAAGTTAGGAATTTCGATACCTTGGGGTGGTCTTCCACTTGCAAGGAACATAGAAGGCACATCCGGAGCATACATTACAAGCAGCCAATAGGTCCTCAAATACAATTAAACATTTCTTTTACACAGGCGGAAGTCAATTAGTACCTGCTGCCTTAAAACTTAAAACTGCATTACAGTTGCACACCAGTCATGGGTCAGCAGAATGAACAACACGGACTTAGGACACAGCTCTGTGGAGAACCTTTGCTCAAGAAAGTTGTGCTAGAAATATTAGTTTCAACTCGCACATACTGAGACCTGTCAATAAGAAAATCAAGAATCCAGTTGCAAAAGGAATATTAAAGCCTAAGAGGCTCAGTTTGTCTGCTATAGTAATAGGTTTTGGATTTTGGATGCATCCTGTTAGTTATTCCATTTGAAGTACTTTGATTCAAAAATTCTTGTCCTATGATGCACTATTTTGTCTATTGAGGGTTACAGATATGAGAGTTTTTTTCCCTCAAGCCATCACTCTGCTGAACAGTACTGTGTCTTATATCTATGTACCCATGTAGTATGTCTGTAATATTATTATCTTTCCCATCTTCTCTACTACCTCCTCTTATTGGTATCATTATTATGATTATTATTACTCTGTTGTTTTGCATGTTTCATTAGATATTCTGCACCAGAGACAAATTCCTCTGTGTCTAATTACACTTGGCCAAATAAAGTATTCTACTGTATTTCCCTGAAAATAAGACAGGGTCTTATTTTCTTTTGACACCCCCTCCAATTATGGCCTTGGCTTATTATCGGTGGTCTTATTATTTTTGAGGTGCAGGAGGCCCCTAAATCTCAGCCCCTGGCAGAAGGACTGGTGCCGGAGCATCCACCAGCTGCTTTGCCAGTGCTGCTAAGGCTGCTGCCTCTTGCAATCGTGCAGCTTTTTCGTTGCTTCCCGTGCGAACAGCATGAGGTGAGGAGGCAAGGGGGGAACATGCCCCACATGCACCTGTCATCCATGCAAAACGGGATCCTGGAGCTCCTCTCGCAAACCGTAGCTCGCGTACCCCTTCTCTTAGTGGCGCCCGCAAAAAACCTCTTGCCAGCTCTAGTCTTGTTGACCTGGGACTCATGGGAGGGGGACTAGTGCCAGAGCTCCGAGCAGTGGCTGGTAGCATGGTATCTGCGCAGCCATGAAGCGGGATCAGCATGGCCAGTCCTTGCCTGCATCATTGCCGACGAGGATCAGGTCAGAGCTGCTGCTGCCTGAGATCAGCAGGCCAGATTCGGTGAGCTGGATGCATCCTGCTACTCAGGAGAAGAAGAGAGAGAGGAGGCGCTGCATGAGAGCCCATTTCTCATGCTCTTCTCCTCCCAGGTGGTGGCAGCACATTCAGCTCTCTGAATCTAGCTTGCTGATCTCAGCCAGTGAGGGTGAGTGGCATGTGGGGAGGGGTGGGGCGGCAGCGAAGTGAGACACATGGAGTGAAATAGTGCTCCCCTTGCCATCTCTTCTCCCTCCCTCGCCAGGCATGGCAGGAACTGGAAGTCAGGTAAGACACGTGTCTCGCTTCTCCGCCAGTCCTCCTTCCCCCAGTTCCAAGTCAACAGGGGTAGGGCTGGCAAAAGTTTTTTTGCAGCTGCTCTTTGCAGCCACCACTAAGAGAAGGGGCGCGCAAGCTAGGGTTTGTAGGAACAGCCTCCACGAGGCCATTCCATGTGGATGGTGTTCCCTGTGGAGGGTGGGGGGCATGCCAATTGGGCTTATTATCTGGACAGGTCCTATTTCGGAGAAACACAGTATAACATTACATAGTAGTTCAGAGCAACACCACAGGATCAGGAGCAGCAGTATAAAGAAAAGCACTTAAAAGAAAAAGGATGATTTTTTGAGGACCATGATGTTCACATTTTGGAAAGGGAAGATAGATAGCAATAGGAATAACATTTAGACTTATATACCACTTCACAGTGCTTTACAGCCCTTTCTAAGCAGTATACAGAGTCAGCATATTGCCCCCAACAATCTGGGTCCTCATTTTACCGACCCTAGAAGGATGGAAGGCTGAGTCAACCTTGAGCCGGTGAGATTCGAATTGCCAAATTGCAGGCAACTGGCAGTCAGCAGAAGTAGTCTGCAGTACTGCATTCTAACCATGGTGCCACCATGGTTTGTTGCAGCATCTCTGTGGTCTCTTTATCAAAATTCAGACACTTGAAAACTTATTTATATTTATGACAGTTTCTTGGGGGTCATGTGATTACTTTTTGCAACCTTCTGATAACCAATGTTAATTGGAAAGCCACTTAACCATGTTACTAATTTAACAACTATAGTGATTCATTTAATAACTTTGACAAGAAAGGTTGTAAAATGGGACAAAATTTACTTAACTGTCTTGCCAACAGAAATTTTAGCTCAATTGTGATCATAAGCTGAGGACTATCTGTATGGTTGTTGGTATGCCACAAAACCTAGGTCATAGGTGAGATAAGCCATAATTTTTTTATTTATTTATTTATTTACATTTATATCCCGCCCTTCTCCGAAGACTCAGGGCGGCTTACAGTGTATAAGGCAATAGTCTCATTCTATTTGTACATTTACAAAGTCAACTTATTGCCCCCCCCAACAATCTGGGTCCTCATTTTACCTACCTTATAAAGGATGGAAGGCTGAGTCAACCTTGGGCCGGGCTTGAACCTGCAGTAATTGCAGGCTATTGTGTTCTAATAACAGGCTCCTTACAGCCTGAGCTATTCCAGCCCTTATTTTTAGTTTTAGTTTAGTTTAGTTTTAGTTTAATGTGATAACCAATAATTGATGGGTTGTCATATATTTAATTTTTTGTATAGGGAAGGCTAGTAATTGTACGGTGAATTACAGCCATTCACTATGATTGCATAAATGTTTTTATGTTAATACATACTATGAATTGTGAATTAGTGTCTCAGTACCATTTCCAATAATTCCATAACATCGGTCACAGTTACTATATTCATAATGTAGATTTTGGAAAATGGAGAATTTAGTTGCTAAAGCCACCTAGTTAACTTCATGACTGTTAGTAATACAACTATTATTGATGTTTCTATACATTGCTTTATTTCAGGAGACCAACATGCTTTATAGAATTTAAATAAGATTTTAAAAAATAATTAACAACATTATAATTTAACAGTCTAATGAACAACTCTTTAGGAGCAGACCATAGCCTCTGTCGACCAGCATCAGGTAGGTAAAAGCCGGAGCATGAAGTAGTCGAAATCTGGTTTTACCTTTACCAATTTTTTTTTTATACAGGCACTCACCAAAATACAGTATGGCTATTTCTGCTGGAAGAAGTAACCATCGGGCCAAGTGGTAGATTAAATTCGATCAAAATTCGAAAGAAATGGGAATAGGATAGGGAAATGGGTGGCGGAAATATCAACACAAGAAACACAAAAAAATTCCTATACAGTATCCGTGGACACCGTTCCTCCCAAACCAGTTAGCCTGATGGCTGTCATGCGTGGCTGAGACAGGCAAGGATCAGCGGCTTGTCACCGCCAATCCGCAACAAGTCAGCGAGGAAAACTTGCCCACCGCCCCCCCCCCTTTCCCACCCCCACCCCGTTCTCTGGCACGGCTTCTTACCGTACGTGACCGTTACTCTCACGGCCGAGCTCTCGCAAGGTTCCGCCATTCCTGCACCTCTCCGCTCGAGCAGCCTCTGAAATGACCAGCAGCCGATTCTCCTTCCTTCTGGTCCGGAAACTGACCGGCGCCTAGAAAAAATGGGGAAGAAGGGGTGGGACGCCAGAAAACTTCCGATAACCAGCCCCTCGTTTTGATAGCGGTGATTGGAGGGAAAAGAAATACCGCCTTCCTTGTACTGCAAATAAGGCACTGCTGGGTATTTCTGAGAACCAAGTTCAGGCAGCGTTAGACACTCATTTGTGCAGAAGGGAAATTGTTAGCAGACATAGTTTATTTCATCATACCATGTCAAAGAAAAAGTCTACAGTGACACAAGTTTGAAGGTCGAGGTGACTGTTCCAGCAGTAATAAACGGATTTTCCACTCCTATTTCGTAATTAGCCATTTATTCTATATGTACATTTTTGCTTGCCTGTTCAAATTGAATGTCCAAAGTACCGGTTGCACCTATGTATCAATACAAATCGTATTGCGCTAATACCATCAGAGCAAGACTTAGTGATTGGTCTCCAACAGAAAAAAGAGACCTGAAATCCAGCAGGTTTATCTGTTTTGAAGTAATTGAAATGTTACTTTTGCACAACATTTATAAATAATTATACTTTATTAATCTCAGTATTTGAATATTCACAGCACTCTGAATCATAAACGTGGTTGAATTCACTCAGCATGCTAGACTAAATAACTAGGTTGTTTCAAATTCAGTGTGGTACCTGGATGTAGACTAATGGAGAAGCACTTGGAACCATAATTCTTTACATACAGTTTGTAAGGCTCCCAATTTTATCCAGATCAAGAATGAACATTAAGAGCTTTTCTTCCAGCTTCTCAAAATGGTTTTGAAACATTAATCCAGTTCAATGTTTTAATACAATACAATGAATCATAAAAATAGAGGAATTCTAAACTGGACAGATCCATAATATCCATAATGGCACTGTAAAACAGTCCATATTTATCTTTTGTTTAGCAATTTTCTTTGGCTTTTATTTCCTTTACTTGAGTCTGCACCAGTATCTCTTTTTACGGCCATCTCTTTATGACATTGTATTCATCTCATTCAAAACTCATAACTGAAACAGCTTAAAGTTATCCATAACTATATTTTAAATGCTGAAATACTGCTTTTCCCACCAAGCAACAAGGCATTTTTTGTGCTGAAGAATCTGCACATTTGGATGTTATTGAAATCAGGTGACATTGCATCTCCCACGCCAGGGCTGGGATTAGTCTGGCACCTACTGGCTGAATTGGGTTAAGACTGGCATGTGCCTCTCGCCTGCTCAGGGCTATTTAAAGATCTAACTGGTCTACAAACTGACCGCAATTCAGAGAGATATCAATCTGAAAAGCAGTTGATGGGCAATAGCAGTAGATAAGATTGGGGAGAGGAGGAATACACCCTACTGTAAAGTGAGAGGTTTTCTGTATCAGTTGTGTAAGCCTCCCTATACTGCAAGCCTCCCTATATCCCAAGTTACTCCTTGGATTGCTTTTGAACATAGGTGTGGCATTCTTCTGTAACTGCCTTGTTTTGACTGCTAATTAAACTTCTTTGACTGTAGCTACATTTGCATGCAGTCAGAATGAATTTTGACAGTTTACTAAACTGTTGGTCAAGCCATCAGTCAGAACTCTTGTCTTCCTTATTTCCATCTCATATTAACTTTATTAACTTAAAAGTGATTAACTTTTATCTACTACCTTACAGCAAATAAATGAAAGCAAGGAAAATGATTGGTAGATGTTCCCTGCTAGCTAGTAATGCTTATTCAGAAAAGGAGAGAGACAAAGATGGGGGAATCCATCAATCCCTCTCTTTAACATGTACTGTACATTATAAGTAAGGGAAGCATCAATTATTTATACAGTGTCTGTGAAGAATATCAATCATCAGTTGGAGGAACATGTTTTATGCTGTATAATTTTATGCTAGCTTAAGGGCTAATAGGGCTCAAGATAACACAATTCAACAATGAAACAGAGCCTGTAGTATATTACACTGACTCTAAGAACAAGTGTGTATGTGTAAAATGATTTTAATATTTGAAGAGCACATTGGAACTTCTATTACCTTAGATTACCCTATTCTGTAAATGCAAACTGAACATAAGACCTAATTCACGCAGCATACTAAACCATGTATTTCATTCAAGTTTAAGTTTTCATTCAAGTCTCTTGTAGGAACCTAATAGGAATGCACAATATTCAAAATGGGTAAGAGTTGAGGATATCTGTGCTGGATTCAAAGAATGTTTCTGTTTTGGACCCAAATATTGAATATCTCTACAATCAAGTCATTGTGGTTTTAAAACATGAATTTCATTTCCTTTTGTGAACACAATCAATGGTTTATTCAGAAAATCTTGATTATGTAAAACATAATTCAGTGCAATATGTGAACTCTGATTCTGAGATTTCATTCTCTTAATCCAAAAAAATAGCATTGATAAAAGAATTGTCCGTACTGGTGAAAAAATAGCATTACATATACACTTGCCCAAGATTTGTAGTTGACCTTGCCCTGAAAGTAGCTCGTATATTATTGTGGGGAAAAAATGGATATTAGCTCCAATCATGCTGGCTCAACATAATAAATGGGGTTCCCCAAGGCTGTGTGCTCTCCCCACTCTCTTCTTTCTGTATACCAATGACTGCATCTCTAACGATCCATCTGTTAAACTACTGAAGTTTGCAGATGACACAATAGTGATTGGTCTCATTCGAGACAATTATGAATCCACATACAGACGGGAGGTTGAACAACTAGCCTCGTGGTGCGACCGGAACAATCTGGAACTGAACACACTCAAAACCATAGAAATGATGGTAGACTTTAGGAGAAACCCTTCCATACTTCCTCTTCTTACAATACTAGACAACACAGTATCAACAGTAGATACCTTCAAATTTCTAGGTTCTACCATATCACAAGATCTAAAACAGACAGCTAACATCAAAAACGTTATCAAAAAAGCACAACAAAGAATGTTCTTTCTGTGTCAACTCAGAAAGCTCAAACTGCCCAAGGAGCTGCTGATCCAGTTCTACAGAGGAATTATTGAGTTTGTCATCTGCACCTTTATAACTGTCTGATTTGGTTCTGCAACCCAACAAGAAAGACACAGACGTCAGAGGATAATTAGAACTGCAGAAAAAACAATAGTCATTGTGGTTTATAAATTCATGTCTTAATTTATTATATGAATCAACCAAAGTCTTTCCTATTGGTTGTATTTGTATGAAGCACCCACATTATCTGAATATTATGAAATATTTAATCTAAGCTTCAGTGGTACAAAGAACCATTAACTTTATATAATTTGTTCACACATACTGGATAACATTTTCATGAGTCTTTCCAGCATTCTATGGAAAGGAAGAAATAGATGTACAGAGAGTCTGAACACATTCATGGAAATGTTTTATATTGTTTGTTAAAAGTAAACTAAGCCAGAAGACCCCTGGATCTTTGGACCCACTTTGGATTCAGCAAAGTGAAATCTCTGCATTATCCGTTGTTGTTGTTTGGAGTCCAGATCTTGTAGCTAGTCCAACCTGTCATAGTATTTTGCCTACTATTTTGCAAAAGTAAAATGAAGATAACAAATATCTCTAATGCTTTGCTCTGTCCCTGTTATTCCATATTTTATTTCCGTCCTTTCCTTGTTCGAAACAAATACGCCCTAGCTCTACTAACAAGCTCTCCAGCTCATCGGTGTTTTCCAAAGGAACCCGGAAGACTTTAATTTTCCTATAATCATTTTTTCTCAACATCTTCCGGTCTTTAAGCCAAATGTTACTCGCAGTTTCTATTGTCCGCTGATTGGTCGCTGTGTCAGAAGGGGGAGATCCCTGAGCAGGCGCAATGGGTAGTTTCCGGGTCTGATAGGGTTGTGAAACTTTTGAAGTCGCCCTTTGTTTTCTGTTTGGGCTGTATTTCTCTGGTTAGTTGCTGAGATGAATCGTTTGTTCGGTAAATCGAAGCCTAAGGCGCCACCTCCGAATTTGACGGACTGTATTGGCACGGTGGGTACCAGAGAGAGAGGGTGCTGGCTGGAGCACTGTTACTGCCGGCTTCTCTAGAGAAGAAAATCGTCGTCGCATCCGGTCTGAAGACTGAATCTCATTTTTCAGAACAGTTTAGCATAGATATCTATTGGCAGATTTGCTAAATTGTTTTTGACAATTCTAGGGCAATGTTTCTCAACCTTGGGCCTTTTAAGGTGTGTAGACTTCAACACCCAGAATTCCCCAGACATACCTGCTGGTTAAGGAATTCTGGGAGATGAAGTCTACACACCTAAAAGGAGCCAAGGTTGAGAAACACTGCTCTAATCTAGGAAGACGTAGTCGCTACGGTAACAGAACAGCAGATGCTTTCTCGGGAACAATATTTACTGGCCACTAACTCATCAAATAAAGTGTTTTTAATCTAGTGTGAGCACTGAATTGTGTATATGTCCCATTCATTCATATTTTAAAATTATACTGTTGTCCTCATGTTTCTATGACATTTTAAACAGTCTCATGGCTCCTTGGCTCTAACTTGAATTGTTTTGATGTAGTGAGTAATTCATGTTTTATGCTGAGCCATGGTTTGCCTAATCATAGTTTATTGAATAAATTGTTGGCTAGATTCTGAGAACGTGCTTTGCCTGATGTGGTTGTGATTTATGTAAAATCAAATAATCCATATTGCGCCCACTAACCCCTTCTAAGAATAATGTGGTTAGTTCTGCCTGTTTGTGTCTTGTGATTTCTAAATAATAACTGTCATTCTACCTTGCAAGCTAGTACAAAACTAGGGGGATTGGAGAATAGGGAGTGAAATAATACTGTGCATGAACATATTTTGATGAGTTCTTGGATTTCAGCCAACATAATTTAGGATATATTATGGAAGAAAATCTCAAGACAAAGATTACATTTTTAGTATTTAGAAGTGATGATGGGACACACAGAGGAACAATAAAGAAATCTCGGTGTCAGACCCAATTGTTCCTTTTCTCTTATGTGTACCGGTAGCTAAGGCTCTTTAAGCAGTGTAAGTGGAGATTAATTGTTTTAATTAGAATTTGTGTTATAAACTAAAGTTTGGCAATTGTTTTGAGCTCTGAGCTTGGTAATTTGGTTGCAAACATTTTGTCACCATTTGAGAAAACATCATCAGTGTGTTTTGAATTGTTCAGTTGTTCAATTCAAAACACACTGATGATGTCTCCTCAAATGGTGACAAAAGGTTTACAACCAAATTGCCAAGCTCAGAGCTCAAAACAGAAGCCTAACTACCAGCCTATTAATATTTAAACATATTTCAAACTAAAGTTTATTCACATTTGCATATCTTTTTTGACAAGTATAAAAACCCTTTGTCCCCTGCAATCTTAATTGTATACAAATAAATGCTTTTAACATAGTTATTTTTTATTACATTCTCTATATAAGCTGATAGAGCTCTGTCAATTTAGTTCTTAAAAATCTCTCAAGCAGCCCCTCGGTTTTTATTTCTTTTTTGTGATTCCTTTTGTGAATAGTTATTATTGATAAACAAATGTAACAATTTGCTAGATTGCATGTTTAATATTTGAATAAATAAAATAAATAAAGAATATTTTTATTTTTTATTTTGACTAATGTCTTGCTGCCACTTAATAACTTCTTTATTCGTTATTCTTGACTAAAGGTGGACAGCAGAGCAGAATCGATCGATAAGAAAATTTCTAGACTTGATGCAGAGTTGGTGAAGTATAAAGATCAAATGAAGAAAATGAGAGAGGGGCCTGCAAAGGTAAGATGTAAATAATTTTATGGTGAAGTGATTCATGGTCACATCAGGACTTTAGGATAATTTTTTAATGTACCAAGATTCAGAAGAAAACAAATGAATAACAATGTATAATCATGGTAGAAGTGGGGTCTGTTGGGTTTGAAATCAGTGACCAGAAGGAATTTCTGAGTGAGAGCACCTGTCTGTAACTTTTTAGAACAGCTACACACCTTTTAATATATACTATTGTTATATTAAGTTATATATTTACTTTATGTATTGAATGTACATAGTTCATTTTATTGCATGTAGCAATAAAGTATAATGTAGACTAGCCTCATGATGCACCCTGGACAACATGATCTGTGCTGCTGGATCTCACAAGGATCTCCCAAAAAGAAGCAGTAGCATAAATACTTAAAATAAAAACATCTCTTTTCAGAACCAAGTGACAAAGGATATAGGAGATATCCTGAAAAAAATTATAATTTAAAGTGGAAGGTATGAGCCGTGCTATAGCTGATTTACTTCAACTTATGATTGATTATTTAGTGGATGTTGTCCTACTACAAGAAATTCATTGTGCTGATGAAACCCAATTTAAAAGCAGATGCAATCTTCTAGAATATTTTTTGGCTGCAGCTACTAACCATGCAATGTAAGCATCACAACCTATGTAAAAAACAACATAGGTCAAGCACAAGATATGAGAAGTCATACTGAAGTGAATGTATTTGTCACACAAATAAAAAATTCCAACATTGAAATTGTCAACTTATATAAAATACTAACACAGCTATGGGATAATAGCATGTTGTCTAATATGCTATTATGATAATTGACCAGTAATTATGGTCAATTTTAATAGCTGAAATACATTATGGGGACACAGAGAGACTAATTAAGATGGTAAAATGCTAGGGCAGTGAGTGGGCACTGAAAATCTCTTCTTGGTCCTTGATGCTAAGGATAAGGGTATGTTCCATTCAGCCAGATGGAGTAAGGAATATAACCCTGATTTACATTTTATCTCCAGGTATATGCACAATAGATGATTACATTGTAACAAAAGAGTACTCAAGATATCCCTTGGAAGTTAGCACAGACCTGTGTTATTAAATGTTGGAGTGTAGATCTCAAATGTAGGATAGAACCCTAAGCCTTGATGGAATTTATTCAACATTCTAGGGAATCCCCTAAGGTAGAAAATTACAATCGATTTGTGGGATTGCTGCTTTCTGTGGTTAAGAATCATATCCCAAGGGGCTATAGAAAAACATATACCCCAACCTGGAGCCAAGAATACACAGTTACACAATATACGGAGAGTTATGAACCTGAAGTTGCTGATGAACTCCTCCAGTGTCTAGACTCCGCCAGAAGAGAAAAGTGGTACATTCTTATGGCGCAAATAAATTTTCAACATGCCAGCAAAAAGGATTGGTCCCTGCTTACAAAACTGGGAGATAGGTTCATGAAAGAAATCTGAAATGTTGGCAATATTAGTCGTAATGATCCTTACAAGAAAACATAAGGAATAAATAGAGAGGTGCAGGGAGGCCTACTAGGCCCAAAACTGGGGGTGGGGTATGCAATGCACCCCCTCCCCATGGCCCATTTTTACTCCCAGGGGGGTGCAGGAGGCCGAGTGCTGCCTGTCACACACCCTGGCCACGCCCACCACACCCATGCCCACCCAGCCGGACATTAAGGCTGAGAACCAGTTGTTAGATTATTTGAGTCCCACCACTGAGTATATCCTGAATTTCTGAAATATTGTGGGCTAAATACCCACACATATCCAACTCACATAGTTTTATAGTGATATCCAATGAACAGGGAGACTTCCAACAATACTCAAAAAGAACCCAAATTGTAGCCATCCTGAAACCTGGTAAAGAGGAGAAATATTTGGAAGATTTTAGACCGATAGTAGTCTTAAGCAACTTATAATTTACTGGAGAGACTTATCTTAACCAGGATTAAACTCCTGACCGAGGAACATGTAAACCTATAGGAAGGCTGAATTTAGCTAAAAAGGTATTAGGTGGTATGATTAATATCCCATATAGAAAATGGATTTCAATGAAGAAAAAAAATATGTTGCTGTGTTCATCAACCTACTATCAGCCTAAGATATAGTGCAGAAAGAAGGAATTATTCTAAAGTTCTTACACATTATGCCTTATAAGAAAACAGTTATTCTATTCAACAATATTCTTTCAAACAGATACATTGAAGTACATCTGGATGGCCAAATTTGTTGGACGTATAGGTTAAATGACGACTTGCCACAAGGTTCTGTGCTGGAGCCACTACTTTTTAATATTTATATATCAGATCTGCCAGGCACTGCTGCAAGAAAGTATATATGCATCTATGACATTGTGCAAATAAAACAGTCTGAAGACTTCAATACCTCTGAAAAAGCCATCCAAAAATATTTAAAGAAATGGACTATTTTTTTTAATCTGGAGGCTAAAAATAACAAAATTAATAAAATCAAAGTTGCCATTTTTCACTTGAAACAAGTTAACTATGCACCAAAAGTGGAATTTAGGAATCAGCTGATGAAGTTTAATCTCAATGCAAAATATTCAGGTCCTTGACCAGTCCTTAATTTATAGGGAATACATCAGGATAATTATGATATAATTATGATATAATTTATGATAAAATAAAAACCAGGAACAATATTCTACATAAACTTTCTGGCACTAGCTGGAGAGCAGATGCTACAGGTGACATCAGCTCCGGTTTTTGTATATATGACAGCTGAATATTGCAGCCCTTTATGATTAAATAGTGCTCACACAAAAGCAGTGGACACCCAGCTTAATCATACTATTCAGGAACTATTAAATCGATGCCTCCTGAATGGCTACTGAATAGTACTATCTAACACAGGGATCCCCACTCCCTGATCCGTGAACAAACACCTGTCTGCGGCAATGCCAGCAACCAGTCCCCACAAACAAGCGAAGCCCATCTGCAGAATGCAGGCAGCATGCAAAACCACACCCCTCCAGTCCGCAGAAAAACTTTTCTCCATGGAACTGGTCCCTGGTGGCCAAAAGCTTGGGGGCCACTGTTCTAATATATCAACCCCACACTTTAGAAGGCAATCAGCCTTAAAAATTGAGAGGCAGAAGTGCAAGGCAAACCAGTTGTTATCTATATATGAGGGCTATCATGATCAAATACTCAGACTCAAATTTCAGAACCCACAGTGGAAACTTGGACAGCAATTAATCAGAGAAGACTTTATACTAAGACAGCATGACACCAGGAATGGACAGCTACTAACCCAGATCTGTTTAATTTAGTGTCTGATCCAGTACAATGCCTCTTTAGCTTTGATCCTCCAAGGAAAAACTGGATGATGCTCAATCAGATCTGAACTTACCATGCAACTGCCAACATTGGAAATAAAATGGGAGCTGTTTAATAGCATTAACTCCGACTATGGGAACGTCCTGCAAACTTTATATCATACTGCAATGGAATGCCCCTCAGAAAGTCCCCTGTATCTCCGCAAAAACTAGTTGTCCCATGGCTGTATGATTTAGATATCTGGCTATAGGTTTAGCCATTCTGCATAATTTAATTGTATTCATAATTGTATTCTTCATTTGTATTGTGCTTTTTAAAAATAATTCACTATACCCAGTATTTTATACTTTGATACACATTTACATGCCTTTTTTGTGAATTTTATGTACTTAATGCTGTATTCTGTCACACCACATGAAATAATGAATAAAACGCATCTAGTATTGTTATCAGGATAAAGAGGTAACAGCAAAGAAAATGATGTGATTTGAATTATTTTAAGAAAAATTAATTAAACAATTTTGGAATTTTTTAAACATATGCTTAATTGGTTGATTATTGCTAATCTTATCGAAGAATGTCTTATTGGTATTTATTGATTCTAGGCATTATAGCAAAAAGCTTGCATATAAATTTTAAAGTACAATTAATTATATGTTTAATTAAATGTTTCTATTCAGCTATTAATCCTTATTGAATTTAACATCTGCTTTTTTATATATTTTTTAGAATATGGTAAAGCAGAAAGCCCTGAGAGTATTAAAACAGAAGCGAATGTAAGTGTCTTACACTCTAAACATTTGTGTTCAAACGGATCATCAATCTCAGTGGTATCAACATGAGTCCTAAAGTTATATTTTTAAATAGGCTGCTATCCAGCCATTCTTTTCAACTAGATTTGGGAATAAGATGGTCTTGTTGCTCATTTTGCATTGAATATTGCATCTTAGGTGCCTCTAACCCTAATTTCCAAATTGCAGTCCGTTTCTTTTTTTATGTCAGAGAAAATTGAAAAAAGCAAGGTTCTTAGGATGGAAAGAAAAGGAACTTATTTGCTAGAATAAATGGAAGGAATGGGAAAGTATAGTTCTTTATTAATTGGAGGAGTCTATGTTAGCAAAAAAAATTAATCTAGTAGCACTTTTTATTGTTTGTAAGAAAAGGTGCTAACAGATTCTTGATTCTTTATTACATTCGGTGAAAAGAATTCTTTTTGCAAGTTAACAGTAAATAAATGAAATAAAACACAAACATAAAATTGTAACTGAATCACTGAAGCTGTGACAAGTTTTATAGGCAGGCTCAAGGAACTGAATTGTACTAGTTTCATAGGACTAGCTATACATAAAGTAAACCAGAGTTGTCTAGGTACTTCATCAAATTGCAAGTTACAAACATGCATTCTTACAGAATGCACAATAGTAACACATTTAGTAGCACATTTAGTCCTACAAACTCTTTGGAGGCATTCATGTGAGATTTGGTAGCTATTTGGTGTAGTGGTAAAGCTGCTGGCCTAGAAAACAGGAGTCTTATGATTTCTTTCTTATGAAAGCTATTTTTTATTATCTTAAAATCCAAATATCTAAATTTGCCCTATTATGTAATATGTTCTCAGCAAAGTTCCTCTTTTCCACTGTCATGCCAAATTTGCCCTTGCAGCTGTTAGAATGTCTCTTAACAAATTGTGGTATTTTTTCATTTATTTCCTGGAATTGAACGGTATTATTTTTTGAATATTTTTATGTATTTCTTTTCAATGCTTTTGTGGGATTTTCGCCAACACATGATAACACGTTCCTTCTTTACGACATTTTCAGCATATATTATTATATGATTTGTCTCTTTTGGTATTTATTGACAGAGTTATTATATATAATCTCTTAATACCAATTTTCTCTTAAATTATAACTTGAAGTAAATTGTATTAATTTTTTCCATAGCTCATCCTATTGATATACTATGATTATTTAATTTATTTATTATTTGAAGTTTCACATTCAGCTTGTCGTACAGTTTTCTTTTTTTAATATTATAAATACCTATCAAGTCATGAATAATATGTTACTATTTGGGGATTTTATCCATTCTGTTGTGCATGATAGACAGCATTGCACATTAACATAATTTAGGATTAGAAAGTGCAAATTCGTCTTTTCAAATTTGCAAAATTTTAAATTTTACTCTTGCTTTTTTTCCCTTCACTCTATAGAAATCTGTTTACTGTTCTTTGCCAAGACTGCAAACTTTTGTCTAAAACTAAAATTGGTACCCTTTGAAATGAAAAACTCACCTTGGGTAGTAACTTAATTTTACTAGCCAAGAACGTTTAGATATTTTTATCTTCAGGGTTCTTTTCCCATAATTTATTGTAATTGTTTTAAAATATTTTCTGGATACTTATATTCCAAGAATTCATTGTTTTTATTAGCTGCTTTATAGCACCTATGGCTGCATAATGACTAGTATTACATCATCTGCAATGTTAGTGATATTCTGTGTTAGCAAAGGTTGATTTAAATAATTAGTCACTCTAAAGAAATTAGTCACGCTATATAAAACCCATATATAGCACAACCCTAATCCCTGTATTTGCCTTTGCACAGCAACAGCATTCCGCCTTCATCACGGTACATTTGCGCTCAAGGCAGCCTTTGCCTCCTGCCACTTCAGGCTCAGAGCTGTAATTTGTATCCGGGAAGCACTGTGGCAGAGAGAAGCAGCCGGGTCTGATTCTCTGGTGCCTCATTTCTTGCTGGGTCTGGCCGACACTCAGTTTTTTAAAAAAGATTTTTGCAGCAGGAAACGGCGGGTGGCTGTTTCTGGCCTTTGTTGGTGCAGCTGGGCATGCCTCGGTCGCTCGGGGAGACGCTCTCTGCCCCAAGACTGCTGCATTTGTCGCCGCCTCATGTCCTGTCCACTGACCTGCCTTGGCCATGGTTGACGCTGCTGCTTTGCCAGGGGTGAGTGGGGCAGGGTTGCATTGTGGCTCCGCGTCATAATGGGCTCCAGGAGGATGAGGGGACCCCATCTTCCCATTGTGAAGCACGTAAATTTCACTCTGTTGCGCAAGGCACTGCAGCAGGCCGGCCACTTTGGCCATGAGGTGGCAACAGCGGCGGAAGCGTGGGTCAAGTCAGTGGGCAGGCCTTGAGGCTGTGGCAGTGGCCAGTTCATGTTAGCGGACAGGCTATGAGGCAGTGGCAGTCAGGTCAGCGGGCAGGCCATGAGGCAGCCGCGGCAGCAAACATGGCAGGCCATTGTCTCAGAGTGGATAGAAGGTCGCATGTCTCCTCAAACAACTGAGACATGCTCAACTATGCCAACTAAGGCTGGAAGTAGCCTCCCACTTTTTCCTGCTGCAAAAATCTTTTTAAAAACTTGACTGTCGGGCAGCAAGACCAAGGAAGAGATGACCTGGCTGCTTCTCTCCACCACAGTGCTTCCCAGACATGGCTTACAGCTCTGATTCCGAAGTGGCGGGAAGCAAGGACGGCCTTGAGCGCAATGAAGGCATAATGCTGTTGCTGTGCAAAGGCAAGTACAGGGGCGTTTCACTCTTGCACTAAGGCTCCAGCCATCGCCACCACTTTGGCCGCCCCATCTTACCACAACAGCGCCATTACCTTGCTCCGGCTGGCGAAGCTGCACTACTCCTTGCACCACTTCTTGTACTGCCTTCTACTGCGGAGATTTCCAGCCCCACTTGGAGTGATTCTCCCTCTCCCACCATCCTTACCTTCTCAGGCCAGGCAAGGAGTCAGTGGGAAGTGATGAATGGTGGCAGCCAGTGGTGGGATTAGGCAGTTTGTTGAACTGCGCAAAAAGTTAACAACTGGTTCAGTCAAACCAATGCAAACTGGCGGAATCCCACCACTGCCCAGACCACCCCCTCTTCCATTTTTCCATCCAGCTGGGAGAACATTTCGGGTTTTTCAGTTCCCTCAACCAAATGCCCAGTTTTCCCACCACACCAGGGCTAACCATCTGATAGACCCAGGATCTAGCAAGGCAGTCAGGAGTCCCTTGCATCCTGAGGAAGCCACCATTAGTTCTATTCTAGTGGTCATGGAGATAATGGTGTCACTTACCATCAGGTCATCCCTCGCTGTTACTCGGCTGGAGGCTTCTAGGTCGGAGCTCCCTCCCTCTCATTGCGCCACTCCTTTTTAACTCATCTCCTTCAGCTTGGACAGAACTTTCTCTTTGGCAGGCCTCAGGGCCGGTTGGCAATGGGTGGCCACAGGTTGGGGCACTCTACCCCTTGGTTTCCCTCTTTATTGCAGCAGAAGTACACAATGGAGCCCCAACAGGGCTTGGCCAGCTTGGGGGGAGCACCTCCCTTTTTGGGCACTCATTTCTCCAGAGTGTGGTTTGCTCATGGAATTCAGCCAGGTTGATTTCCACTTCACTGGCTAAGATGTACCATCTTTGGAGGGTCCATGGAGCACCCTGGGAATAATCCAGTAACTACTTTTGAAATATCAAAAACTATTAAAAAATGAAAGCAGGTAAAGCGCAAAGTCCAGATTGTCTCACAAATTAATATTATCATTTTTGATGACCAACTCCTTCAGCCATTAAAAAGGAAGCCAATAACAATGAATTTTAGACAGAAAGATTGAAGATTTTACAGTCATATATTCATGAAGATCTGGCTTTTTGTCAAAAAGTTAGTTGAGACAATGTTTTGAATATTATTGAATACTTACAATACCATAGTGAGAAACAGGCAGCTTTAATATTTTTGGATGAAGAGGCCTTCAACAATTTTATGTTACAATTTTCATGTTATAAGTTCTGGAAGATAGGGACTTTGGGAGAAATTTATTCAAGGTGTCAATGTGATTTATATCACAGCAAGCAAAAATTATTATTAATGGAGACTTAACTAAATCATGTAAAATCAAAAAGCATACAAGGCAAGGATGCCCCTTATTTCCTATTGTATATATTGGTCCTTAAATTTTGAATATTAGAGAATTGGCTGGTTATTTAGCTATATTTTTTTAAAACTCAAAAACCATCATAGAACATATATAAAACCATCACAGAACATTTGATGGTCGTAGAACTAAATGGGTTTGGAGCTTTAGCAGGATTTAATATAAATAAACAAAAAACAACAATGCTTTTTAAGAATATGATCTCCCAGGACTATGAAATTAACAAAAACCTGGTGGAGAAAAAAGGTGAAATACCTAGGGTTACATTGACAAATATAAATTTTAAAGTATTTCAAAATAAATGTGCCTCTTTGGAATGATATCAAAAAAGGTCTTATTAATGAAGATAAATTGCTACTATCATTATTGGATAGAATCTCTGTAATGAAAATGAATGTTTTACTAAAGATGCTTTTTCTGTTTCAGGCTTTACCAATACTTATAACTGATATTCCATTTAAACAATGGCAGATGGAAATCTCAAATTTATATGACAAGGGAAAAAAATAAAGATATAAATTATTGCAAGATGCTAAGGAAAGAGGAGGTTTGGGTTTACTAGATTTGAAATTTTACTTTGATGCCTGTTGTTTGATCTGGCTTAAAAAGTAGATAACTCTCCAAAACAAGAGGTTACTCGAGCTGGAGGGCCATGAATTAAGATTTGGATGGCACACCTGTTTATGTTATGATAAGGTTAAGTAAATGTTGTTTTCAACAACCATTTTGTTAGACCTGCCATTCTTAGAGTTTGTAATAAATATAACGTAAGGTTCTCTACAAAGAGGCCTCTTTAGATGTCAGCCCAGAAAGCTTTTTTTAGAAAAGAAATGGCAAGGCCAGACTGGTGGACTTATGGTCAAATAATATTTTTTAATTATGGTGACCCTTTCCTCAAATCTAAAGAGGAGTTGGAATTAGAACTTAGGATGTAGCTACCATTTTTTACATATTTACAATTGAAAAAAGGATTTAAATTAGATAAAAAATCTTATGGATTTGACTTTGAAAAAAATGGAATTCTGCTGTGTGGTAATGATGAAAATATTGCTAAGTTGTTAGTGAAATTGAACTTGGAGAATAAATATGTGAAACATTGTATGATACAATAGCCAAAGAATTTTGGATATAATAAAATGCTTGAACAATGGCAAGACGTGATGAAAGGTTTAAAATTTACATTAAATTATAATTAAAAGTTTTTTTTAATAAAATGATGAACCCTTGGTATCGAACACAAAAGAAATTGTCAAAAATGTATAAAGGTATTTCAAACATGTTAAAATGTAAATGTAAACTAGGAACATTTTACCATTTATAGCAAATTAGTGATAAAGGACAGAAATATTGTCTTAAGATTTAAATTTTAATACAGAAGATTCTTAAAGTGAATTAAAGATAAAAGCAGATTTTTTTTTAGCTTAAGGAACAGAGAACTTTTAAAAAATGGAACTTTGATATGATACGTATTGATAGCAGCAAGAACACTCTATGCAGAAAAATAGGAGGACACTTTGATTCCTACAATGAGTGAATGGTGCAAAAATTGATAGGAGGAGTTGATTAATTTGATTCAAGAAAAGATACAGTTAATTTGGTTTCTGTTTAGAAACAGCTCTTCCACTTCACTTGAAGTGGAAAAAAGGAAACTTTGATTTTGAGTTATGCTGATGAGTTTGTTATTATAGAAATGGCTAGTAAATATTATTATGTAAAAATAAAGGTGAGGCTGTATGTTATTAGCTTATTCTACTGTGCCCAAAAAAATCAGGTCAGTGTTTTTCTTTGTTTTTCTTTTCCTTTTCTCTTTTATAACACACTTTTTCCTCTTTATCGTTTCCTCTTCCTTTCCCCCCATTATTGTTATTTTTATTGGTATTCCGTATTTTGTATTTTGATAAACTAGTAACTTTGTAACTCAAAACAGTATCTATTTAAATTGAAAGCTAATTTTTACTTAATCTTCAGACTAAATAGATGCAGAATTAAAATATGGCAGCACCTTGCTGACTATCACAGATCCCAAAAAGCTAATGGTTGATACTTGAATGGAAATCTACTAGAGAATTTTGGATTATAGGTTGATCTAGCAAGTAAAGAAAATCTACAAAGATCGCACTCGCAAAACAGTAATATATTGTACTCAAGAAAACCCATTTAGTCATCAGGAGATTTTGTTTTTTAATTGTTGGAAGCTAGTTACATTTACTACAAGAATTTATGCTGCTCTTTGACCATAATAAAAATTTGATTTGATTTATTACAGGAATTCACATGCTCATTTTTGTTTCAAGTTCTAAATTTGGAGGCTGGAACTTAAATTTACACTGTTCGATTTGTAGTATTTATGAAAGATAAGTGGTACTGCAATTGTTCCATGATTTTAAGCTTATATATTATTAACATAGGTATGAAAACCAACGGGATAATCTTGCCCAGCAATCTTTCAATATGGAACAAGCCAACTATACAATCCAGTCCCTAAAAGATACAAAAACAACGGTAAAACTGCCTTTCATTACATTTGTATTTATTTATTCAATAAGTATTGAGTCTAACTATTTTACCTGATAATTTTTCTAGGTTGACGCTATGAAGCTAGGAGTGAAAGAAATGAAAAAAGCTTACAAGGAAGTAAAAATTGATCAAATTGAGGTGAGTTTTAATGCTGCTTTTTAAAAAAACTCTATAGTCCTCTTTCTGGCCTGGAATAATAATAATGCCTGCAAGCAGAAATAAGTGGGTCCATAAAATAAAGAAAGCAATAGAAAATGAAGAAGCTAAAATGCTGTGGGACTCTAAAATTCAAACAAGAAAGATAAAAAAAATCTGAATAGTGGATGTGGTAGTACCTGCCACATCCACTATCCAGATTTCTTTGTTTTTCTTGTCAACAATTGTTAAGTCTGGGGTGTTATGTGACAGATGCCCGCCTGTTTCCATATACCTGGAGAATACAGGAAGGCCTTGTTAGTTTCAGGCAAATAAGTTCTTTCTGTCATGGTGAAAGACAGAACAACCACACATCTTTCCTACTGTGATGAATGTATATTTTATAATCCAGGACCTGCAAGATCAGTTGGAAGATATGATGGAAGATGCTGGTGAAATTCAAGAAGCATTGGGTCGTAGTTATGGAACCCCAGAGATAGATGAAGATGACTTGGAGGCAGGTGAGTTATCAGTAAAGATTGGTGTAGTTGTATAGCCATGGCTTGATGAGTTCAGTATATAGGTAATTTAATTACTATTTATACTGTATTGTCTTGATTATAAGCAAACAGCAGAAAGTATTTTATGAGGGAGTCAATAGCGTAGCGAATATAAAAATGTCTGTATTCCCTTCAGTTTCAATTTATTATAGCCATTTGCTAGCAAACAAATAAAAAGAAATGAAGAAAAGACCAAAAAAAGTATTACTGTATATTGCATTCAGTCTTTCATTGTGGATCTCCTGCTGCATCTTGAAGCTAGGTAATCAAACTACAGAATAGTATGTTGTTTCATAAAAATGCTTGTCTGCAAAAAGGAAATATTTTTGTAAAAGCTATATATAAATGGCTTTTAATTAGTTTTCCAGAGATGTTAGGGTTTTTAATTATTGTCCTGTTTGAATTTAAATCAGGTATAACAACCTCACTCCAAATTTCAGTCATTTATTAGATATTTTCTCTCCTCCATAATTTTAGAACTAGAAGCACTAGGTGATGAACTTCTAGCTGATGAAGACAGCTCCTATCTTGATGAAGCTGCAAGTGTTCCATCAATTCCAGAGGGCATGCCAACTGAAGTGAAAAACAAAGTGAGTCATTCTTCACCCCCTCACTCCCACTATAACATAGCACATAGAAATCAATAGACATTTAGAGAGCAATATTCACCAAAAGTTAAGGTTTTTCTAAATTGCCCATCTTTTAAGCAACAGACAATAGGCATATTGGAAGTATTTGGGTTTTTTTTAATTTCATTGTTGATCTTTTATTGCTGTGATAATTCGAGAAGTTATGCATAGTAAATTGATGGATTACTAACACTTTAATAGGGATTGTTTTCTTAAATTCATATCAAATACAACAATTGGTGTAACCATAGTATGTTGACAAAGGCAAAGGGACGAACGAAGTTCACATAATTCTAACCTATAAATCATGATTTTAAACATAACAAATGAATTCATCTATGACATAGTGTAAGATATTACATCTAATACATTACATTTTAAAAAAAAATTTAGATTTGTAAGGCTGTCCAATTCAAACAATTCTGGGTAATGTGGTGTGCAAAAAATGAACAATAATAAAGAACAAAAAAAACCCCACTATGTACACTAAACATACATAATATTTAAAATAGTGAGTAAGCAACATAACAGAACAATCAGAAGAGCTGATAATGCCTGCAAGAAAAACCCAGGTATCCATGATTGCTAAAAGTCAAGAAGTGTGGAGCTTGCCAAAGATTGTTCTAGAGAATGGGGCAACCACAGAAAAAGAATGCTTCCTTGGTCCTATAAGATAGCAAGAAAAAGAAGGAACCTGGAGCACTCCTCTGTGTGGGAGTATGTGGGACGAGCAATTATTTTTGGAAGAATTACTCAGTCTTATATCATGTCGGAATGGGATAATTGATGCTGGCTGCATTTCCATACTCACTTTTACATGGGCTGCAGCCAATCCACCACCGGCATTTATGCTCAGCAGACCTCTGCCAGCACTCCTGCCCCACCCCATTGTCCTGGGTGATTCACCAAGGAATGTTTGTTTCCCTTAGTGAATCGTTTGTGATTTGCTGCACAGGACAATTAAATGCACTTCCTGGTGGTCAGGTGGAATGGGCAAAGGCAGCAAAAGGGCAAAGAGGGACAGGAAGTGGAACATCTTCCTCCCTCCCAGACCAATCCTCCTGGGCTCCCTTACCCTTTGCAGGACAAAGAATGACTTGCCCTGTCTCTGCCTGAGCCAGGCCACAAGATGTGGTGACACACACATGGCACAGCCCCTCCAGCACTAGCAGTGGCAGCAGCCCAACTAATGGTTGCTCCCCCTGTGGCTGGGCTGCAATTGTAGCCACATCCCAGTTACAGAGTTCTACTTATATCCCCTGGCCAGTGCCCTACTCGGGAAAGGCTGAAAGGGGAGAATTAGTCCCTGCCGTGATTAGAACCTCAGCCCATAGGGAGAGTGTGCATAGGTGACCCCTGCCTTCCCAGGAAACACTGTATGCACTTCTTGCAGGTGGGCAGATGTACAGCCAGTCTCCTTGGTGACATGGAAGTTGCGGTGGTCAGGCAAGCGAGGTTCGAGTGGCCCTAGACTTTTCCCCCCTGCCTGCACCCTGGTTGCACCACTTCAGACAGTCGGTCTCCTGGTGCAGCTCCCGGAGTGTCTTGCTGTTTTACTGCTGCAAGAATTGCAGACTGTGTTCCAGCTTGGGGACCATCCATTTCAAAGAGCATCAGTGGCATGGGGTCAAGTGTGGCTCAAGTGGTGTCTGCTCGGCTTCCCTGTGATGCCCCCAGGGCTATGGCAGCATGTGAGGAACTTGGGCTTCCTGCCATTGGGCCATTGGCTGCACTGGCCACATGGAGCAACTGGCTTGCCCGTTGTACCTGATGCCTCCAGCCTGGGCAATGCCCCCCGCCAGAAACAATCCCTTGAGACATGTGGCCCTTGAACTGGAGCACAACCTGCAGTTCCTGCTATAGTGAAACAGCAAGATGCTCCAACAGCTTCTCCAGGAGATTGACTGGCTAAAGTAGCAAACCAGGGTCTATTTGAGGGAGGCAAGGGGGCAGGACCACTTGAACCTTGGTCACCTAACTGCTGCGGCATCCATGATACCAAGGAGACTGCCCGCCCCCCGACTGGCTAGCTGCCTGCCCATCTGCCAGGGCCATGTGCAGGGAGGAGAGGGGCTGCCTACACAAGCTCTCCCCACAGGGCCACCAAGACTCTGGTTGCAGCTGGAACTCTCACTCCTCTTTTGGCCCTTCCTGAGTGGAACACAGGCCAGTGGATGCCAGTATCACTGGAGCCCCCCCCCCAGCTGGGACACGGCTACAAATGGAGCCGCGCCAGGAGCAACCGCTGACTGAGTTACTGCTGCCGCTGCTGATGCTGGGGAGGACATTTCAGAAAGGTATTGTCTTTGGTAGCCTGACTTGGGCAGAGACAGGTTGAAGGAATGATTTTTAAAACATTTTTGAAAGCATTAGGACAAATACTATTCTACATAGGGAATACTAAAAACAGCTTTTGATTTTTTTCTGAAACTTAGCAGAATGAAGCAACACAGTTGCATACTCATCAGTTTTCTTGTATTGTTGTTTGCTGTTATTTATGCTTGTACATAATAGGCTATTCAGACCTCAACTGATTAATTAGCATTCCAAATTAAGGGAACATGCACACTGTGCTTATATAAAGTAGAACTCAGCAAACCAACCAACACCCCCCCCAATCATCTTTGCAAAGTGCAAGTATAGAGGGCCCAAGCAGCCAAAGCACAAACATTGTATGAAAACACACGCACACCTTGAATTCACACTTCAACAGCATTAAGCAACATTTCTGTATGAAGTCCTTCTGTGAGGGAGATGAGCAGTTTCTAAATTTGAAAATAAAACAAAGAATTGTAGTATACACATAAACATGCATACATACACATTCCTTGTATGTCTGCCAGTAAAACAAAGCTTACATTGTACATAAAGTGCACTGCCCCAACTTCATGAAACTAATTTTTCCTTAGCAATTTTTTAAAACAAGTAACTTACCAGGTAGGCTGATAGCCCTGCAGTTGTCAGCATAGGTTTATCTGGTTTGTTCATTTTAACTCCCACATCATCTTATCTGTGATAAAAATATTATTTTTTAAAAAAGCAATCCTCCTGCTATTTGGTTATTTATGATTGGGTATTATTTTCAATCACAGCCCCATTACTGTTCTTAATGATCAGGTTTTGTTTTATTGGGATCAGAATATGATTTGCTCTGCCTTCATAACAGAATTCTCCAAACACATGTATTTTACTCCAGACTTAAAACACATTTGATAATCATGTGAAGACTGAAATATTTTAAACATCCCTACAATACCTGCAGGAGTAACTTCCAGGTCACAAATTGACTAACTTCCTTTTTCATATGAAAGTTAGCTGAATTTTTTTTTGGTTATCCTCATATAGGATTTTGGGCTTATAGCATATCTGTTTGTATTGTTAATTTACTAAGCATTTTGTTCAATTAACTTCGTAAAACAATAATATCACAGTTAAGTATTTAATTTTTATAAGATCAGTGTTTGATATATGTGGACACAATATTTCCCTGTTTGCTGGGGCAGATTATTCAGAATTTAAATAAGATTATTGTGATATTAATCTCTATTTAAAATGTGTTTTCATAATTTGGGGACAAAGCAACAGTTAATCATAAATAATGTATTTTCAATCTCACAGGATGGGGTACTGGTGGATGAATTTGGACTCCCACAGATACCTGCAACATAATTATGAAGTTCAAAAGGAACGTTTTTTCATATACATTTCTGAGCAAAAACAATTGTGGGGGCTGAATCTATACTTTTGCAATATCACGTAAATAACACTATGTTGTGAAATAAAGAATGAATGATGTTTTTAGAAAATATATAGCACTATAGATTTTTTATTAATACTAAGAAATTAACATTACTTTTCTTTCTGTATCATATATTCAGAGTTTTAAACTTTGGTTTTACTGTTTGTGTAAAAGTAGTACATAAAAATATTTATATTTGTATAGATTATTGTGCTTCTGTTTTTGAATTTGCCACCCCATTTAAATGTAGGTGATTGCACTGTATAATCCATTTTGACATATGCTGATTATTACAAAGAGCAAATCGATTTAATTGTGTGATTTTTTTTAACAAAAAGATGTTGGACTCAGTTATTATAAATTCCAACATGTTAAAAAGTTCATCTGAAATGTTTCTAGCTGGTATGTGTAATAATAAGCCTATAATTTTTCAACATCCATAAATTATTTATAAATACGGCTTGAATTGAAGAACATAACCCTGATTAATAGCTTATTTGATAGGAGAGTCACTTTGAGAAGAGAGAAGATGACAGCAGGTACTTCTAGAGTTTAACCAAGGTTTGTGCTTATGCTGGGGTATAAAGTTAAAACAAAATGTTTTAGATTGTAATAAAAACTTTTACTTAAGATTGCCATAATTGAACAAATTTCCAAAAACAATGGTTGATGTAAACCTAGGATCTAGAATCGATGGCTTTGCCATGGATGCAACGCTACTTAATAAAGTTCAGATTGTTGCAGCATGCTTCTCTGCACAAGAACAGTGACCAGAGGTCAAATTTAAGTCAACCCACCATCTGGAGATTAATGGTTTTAGCACACTGGAGATGGTTTTCTCAAATCTGGTCAATATTTTTTATTATAACTGGCCTGGTTGAAACATAGAATAACTATTTCCTAGTCAATCAGTAATGTACTTCTAAGCATCTCTTTTCATGCTTGAGCTTCTAGCATTGTATTGTATGTGGATTAGTTATGAGTGTTTAGAGTGATGAAATATGAGCACAAATGGATTAAGCAACTATGGCACTGGACTAGAGGCAAATTTATCATTTTAAGATAAATACAGTATAGAGCACAGTATTCATCGAGGAAAAAGGCAATACATTTTTTCATAGTTGCATCCACAAAAAAATATCAAAGGGAGCTTTCTGGGACTGTCAAATTGATAATCCAGCCTTCAGTGGATCTATGTGATATCTGGATATTGTCTGCATTTTTTTAGTAATACAGTCAAAACTATACCCAAAATTTGCTAGGCTTGCTTATTGCTACTTTGAGTGATGCCATACCAAAGTTATCCACTGCAGTGTCTTTTAATATGAGTCTGAATCTTTTCTTTGGAAATTCCTTGATGATAGTAGGTAATGTTGGTAGTATTGAATTTATTCACATCATTGTTTTTATATTGGATCCTTATCCTTATTACCTTGTAAGTGCCTCTAAGTATTTTGTTCTACAGATTCTTCAAGACAGAATCTCCTGCTGACCTAAAGAAGATGGTGATGCTATCAACTATCAGCCAAGGTCCAATGTTCTGAATTTAGCCAAGCTGGGACTACAGTTTCAGTGACTGTAAGGTTGTTTGTCTTTTATCCTTTTCTGTATAGATTTAGACCAGAATTTGGCATGTAGATAGACAAAAACACTAAAAGAAATACTATACTGTGAGACACATAAGACAGTGCTATTCACTCATGGGGTGGTAAGTTGGACTTGCATTCTGATTGATCCATTTTCTTTGTGTTACAAGTATGTAATTGTAGGAATTTCTGTTTGACCTCTTGGAAATTATTCTGCATTTAGATATTTCAACTTGCTAGACTGTCATTGACTACAATAAAGATACTGGTTCTAATTTCTTCTTGTCTTCCATGTTATTTAATGTCAATGTGAAGTCAATGGAAAGATCTTTTGCAGCTTTAAAATTACTGCACAATATTCTGATGATATTCATTGTAAATCTCCTTTTTTGGAGCTTGGGATATGATATTTCCAGGTTATTAGCTTTAGGGCTGAATGTGGAAGACCTGAATTTAGAAGAATAAATTGAAACCAAACAAGATGTTACTGATCTGAGGGATTAGTTTTCCTTAGGTAGGCATGTTCTTAGTACAGTTGTCAAGGTTTCCTTCTAGATGATACTGGATTTCTAGGTAATATTGATGGCAAAATGACCGGTGTTAAGTTCACTCACATACACACGGGTTTGTGTGTGTGTGTGTGTGTGTGTGTGTGTGTGTGTGTGTAATACCACTTTTTTGGGAGTTTCAAGATAATCATATTCCACTGCTGGAAGGGCCTGGGAATAGCCCAGATCTTAACCCAATTGAAAATCTATAGAGCCAACTAAAGAAACTTATTAGTCAGAAGCGACCCAGCAATAAAATCCAATTAATAGAAGCAAGCATTCAGTCTTGGTTTCACATTATAACAGCTGGTTATACCAACTAAAACACTTGGTTTACTCCATGGGAAGACATTGTAAGGCCATAATTCATGCTAAAGGTTACTCAACTAAGTATTAACTGATTGTGATAATTTTTGTATATTTTTTCTAGCTGTTTTACTTTTCTTCTTTCTACTGTAACTGCTATTCTAATCATAAAAATCATAAATCATAAAAAGTTATTGCATTGCATTATTAAATTATCTTTCCATTGATACGTAATTTTATGGTACTATTCCAAAAAAAAAAAGTGGTGTTATGGTATTAGCTAGTTTTAGAAAATACACTTTTCCCAAAAGGTTTCAACAATTTTGGCCACTACTTTATATATATATATAAATCTCTGTCCATCTTGAATACATATCAGAAAGAGGAAGCTTGAGAGTTCAGAAGGTTGATACTATATGGAACAAAACTGTGACCGAATCTATTCTGCTTCGGATACCATAATGCCGCCTCCCAGAAGGTAACAAGGAAACAGGTTCTGAAGAGAATGTGGTGTTCCAGACAATACTGCATACTCTGCTCAAGCATCACTTAAATGCTATATCCTGGATAGACGACAGTAAAATGTCAATAATCTCTGCATTCCTCACGACTGCACTGTCTTCCTGCCTGAAACAGTAATGTTTCTAAACCAGACTGTTAATGCAATGACAGGATGCTCTTGATCGTTCCTCCAAAGAAAGTGGTGCAATTCAAAGTGTTTTAAAGCCTTACATGGCATAGGACCGAGTTATTTGCTCGCACGCTTCTCCCTAACAATCTGCCTATCCCACTAGAATAAGCATACTCCAGCTCTCTTCCCTGAAATCCTCTCACCTAGTGGGATCTTGTGACTGCCCCTATTTTATGGAATATGCTTTCCCAAGTTTGGTGATTTGGAAGATATGGCTTTTTATTGAAGCAGTGAGATAAATGGAATGGAATTAAAAGAATGGAATGGAATGAAGGTAATTGGAGCTTGCCACTGGCATCCTATGGGGGCTGCAATAGAAACCAGTCTATTTCTTGTTATATTGCCAGTTGTACAAAGACTTCTATTTGCAGTAGATCTCCATGCTCATCTTTAAATGCGGAAAGCATTCTGTCTTTACTTATGCTACCTATTAGGCAATTTAAAAAAAATCTATATCCATTAAAAATTGCTGTTTTGTAAACTTCACCATACTACAAGCTGTGACTGTCAATGGTTGCACAATAATTTCTTATGAGGGTCTTAGTTTCATGGCTTCTGCTAGAAGAGCAGATGGAAGTCATGTGGAAGAGGAGCTTTCCACTTGGCTTACCAGTTGCCTTTGGTAAGCCTTTGGAGACTGAAGGAACAGAGGGTTTAAATTACAAGGATGTTTTTGTTAGTAAGGGAATGGAAACACTTGTCTGGTAAGTATTGGGTTATTTAGATGTTTACATATTCGTTTGATATTTGTTATTTAAGTTTGCATTGTCTTGTACTGAACTGAATTGGATTGTGTAAACTGAATATAATCTACCTGATCCACCATAGCAGGTAGGCAGGGAATGCTACGGGTTCCCTTTCCTAAGAAGATCCATTTAGCAGGACCAAGTAGAAGCGCCTTCTCGGTGATGGCTCCCTCTTTGTTGAACATTACCACCTTGGAGATAAGACTGCCCCCCACTTCGACATTCTTTCGCAAGATGCTGAAACATGGGTTTGCAGTGATCCTAAGGGCCCCAGAATGGGATGGAGCCCATCATATGTTTTATTAAATAGTTATCACCAGGGAGATGAGGGCATTATTTCTTCTTTATTGTTTTTGTATTGGGCTTATATTTGTAAGTTGTCTGGAGTCACTGAATAAATTGAGTGGCTGTATACATTTTCTTAAATCAATAAAAATAAATAAAGCAGCATGTAAGTCATATTAATACATAAGTATTTTAAATAAAATAGCTACTTCATATGTGTTGAAGAAAAATTACATGTGAATTAATTTACTTAACTGATAAGAGTATCATAGTAGCTAATATAAATCATATCAAAACAAATGGATTGCTTTTGCTTAAGAGAATAATTCTTTATTGAACATTTTATCACTGTTTTATCTGGAAAGAAAAAAAAATATCTACAAAATATAATAAAATTTAACTGCAACTATAAATAAATAAATAAAATATTACTTTAGATGAGAAATATCCATTCCTTAATATACACGCTGTCTTGTCAGAATGGAACAACTTGATCTAAATATAACTTTTATTTTTGTGTGTCTTGATTCCAATATATCTGACAATGTAGAAAATAAAGCAGACTTTTCCTGGATTGTTTCATCTTGTACTAATACTTGCATTTTTTTTACAGTATCTTATTTTTGTGTCGTTAATTTTAAGAATAGAAACACAACCATGAATATATTTTATTTATATTATTTATTTATTTATTTATTCTGTTTTATCACACACAGTAGCATCACTTAGGACCCAGCATATTTTCTGGCTTTACCCATTGATCAAATTCTTCTGCTGTAAGAAATCCAAGTTTGATAGCAGTTGCTTTTAATGTCATTCCTTCCTTATGTGCAGTTTTGGCAATCTTGGCTGCTTTGTCATACCCTAACAAAAAGGAAAAATATGTAATGTAAGGTTCAGTCTGTATTTTGGACCACTAAGAAACAACTTCATGACATGTCACCGAAGGCAACCAATTAGAAATTGTACTATCAAAAGGGTTCAGTTCACACAAATGTAGAGTACAAATGCAAGTAGCAACCCATAAACTGAACCAGGATAGTGAAAGTTGAAGTTACAAACTGAAAACGAATAATTTAAGTGGGCTAGTTCCAGTGTAAAATAAATGTAATGTTAATAATTTTAGATCAGTCCTAATAGCTTTTCCTGAATCACAGCCTTAAATGGCATATTGGTGGTCACACAGAAGCAGTGGACTTAACAATCATTCATTTAAAGACTTTCACTTTATAATGGCACTGAAAAAAGTGATTTATGACCATTTTACGCACTGTTGTAGCATCCCCATGATCAAAATTTGGACACTTGGCGATTATGATGATTGCAGTGTCATAGGGTCATGTTTCCCTGATGAAAAGATTGAGTTAACTCTTTTTTCCCCATTTATCAAGGGACATTACAACTTCATTAGAAAGAAAATAAATTTGACTGTTATTTGCATTTTCAAAAAACTCCAAGAATATTGCCTATTTCTTCTTAGAATATTTATAAGAGTAGTAGTTTTCAAGATACATTTGCATGCACCTGTGTCCATACATGTATGTCCACGCACTTACACACACACAAAAATCATGATTGTATACAGTACAAGAAATATAATCTGCAGTTGAGCATTATAGTTGGAAGGAAGTGTTGAAAGAAATATCCATCTGGTTCAGTTCCAAGTGGGAAAAAAAGACACTGGAAACATGGAGGCTGATTGGAAAGATGGTTTAATGAAGCAGAACCATCGAGCTCATGGTCTTGGTGCAGCTGAACACATGGAGTAGAGAGTAAGGGTTATTTATACCCTCTCTGGGCTTTGAACTTGAGCTTCCTGTTCCTGTGGCAAGAGTGTGCATTCTATTGGTTGCTGTCAGGGTCATAGCTAATTTTGTAGGTTATGAGTCAAGCTTGATTGAAGCTTGCTGATGCAATGAAGGGGCTTGTTGGCAATTCCTATTGTTGCTGAATGGCTTTGCACTGAAGGATAATCCCATCAACCTGGAGCTAAAGTTTTTTTTGTTTTGTAGATAGATTGGTCCAGTCTTAAAGGGCACAAAATATCTGCTGAGGGCAGGGAGCCAAAGGTCTGAGTTTCTGTCTCCCTTAAGATTTCCATTTCTCTTTTAGGGGAAATATAATATTCTGCCTTTTTAAATATTTCTCAAAATATTTCATTCTTCTAGGAGGGGTGACTTCCCTCAGAAGGAAGCATAGAAATCTATGTAGTTGTTTTTTTCTTGCAAAGGTTTTGGAACAAGATCTGTGAACTCTGATATTATCATTTCTCCTCTCCCCACCCTCCAGCCACTTCAGTAATTATCAGCAACTGCCTGCAAGAATGATACAACTATATAGTTTTCAATACTATTAATTTTATTTTTGATTACACTGGTTTACATTGCTTATCAATACTCTAGGACATGGGTGTGAAACTCGCCATGTCACATTGCTGTCACGTGATGTTTCATAACATTTTCCATATTTATTAGATACTTACCAATGTGGGGATTAAGGGCAGTCACCAACATCAATGACTCATTCATTAATTTATTTATCCTTTCTGTATTCGCTTCTATCCCAATTACACAATTTTCAGTGAAAGAGACACAGGCATCTCCTAAGAGCTGTGCAGAATGTAGCACATTTCTAATCTAAATAAATTAAAAATAATTAATAATTTAATTATTGGTATATTGATTAAAAAGAGCTTTATATTACAACAGAACATCAAAGATAAATATTTATATGATAAAGTAACAGGCCCAAAAGAAGGCATTTGATAGTGTAGACAACACCTTCTTCCCTACTTTTTGATAAACCAACTATACTCAGTTTGTGGTCCTCAGTATAATTACATTTACATGGAATTGTATGCATTGGGTTCCCCAAGGTTCTGTCTTGGACCCAATGCTCTTCAACATCTTCATAAATAACCTAGATAAGCGAATTGAAGGAGCCTTCATCAAATTTGCAGATGACACATATTTCATGAAGCACTTTGAAAAACAGACTCAAAATTCAGAAGGATTTTGGTACACTTGAGCATTGGTCCCTATCCAATGAGATGCAGTTTAGTGGAAAGAAAACCAAGATCCCATATTTAAGCAGGAAGAAAACAGATGTACAGATACAGGATAAAAATATAATAAAAAGTTAAAGCAGGCCTAGGCTGCATCAGCAGAGGGATAGCATCAAACCAAGGTAATGACAGAATTACTATGTGCTATATTGGCAAGGTCACATTTGAAATATACATCCAGTTCTGGTTACCACAATTCAAAAAAAATCCTAGGCTGTAGAAAGAGTATAGGTAAAAGATAAAGGTTCCCCTCACACATACGTGCTAGTCGTTGCCGACTCTAGGGGACAGTGCTCATCTCCGTTTCCAAGCCAAAGAGCCAGCGATGTCCAAAGACGTCTCCATGGTCATGTGGCTGGCATGACTCAGCACCAAAGGTGCACGGAACACTGTTACCTTCCCACCAAGGTGGTCCCTATTTTTTCTATTTTTCTATTTTTAGGTGCTTTTGAAACTGCTAGGCTGGCAGAAGCTGGGACAAGTAACGGGAGGTCACCCCTTAACACGGCAGCACTAGGGATTTGAACCGCTGAGCTGCCGACCTTTCGATCGACAAGCTCAATGTCCTAGCCCCTGAGCCACCGTGACCCCTATAGAAAGAGTATAGAAAAGAGCAATAGAGATGATCTTTGATCTGGAGGCTAAATCCTATGAAGAATGGCTAAAGTAACTAGGTATGTTTAGCTCACAAGAGAAGATTAAGAAGAGACATCAAAGTAGTTGTTCAATAGAACAATTGTCACAGGGAAGAGTTTCTCAATTTATTCTTTAAAGCACCTGAGGGTAGGACAATGGGGCAAAATTTATTAACAACTATCTCACTTAACAACAGAAATTTTGGGCTCAATTGTGATCACAAATCAAAGAGTACTTGTGTGTAGTGTAACACATGAAATCAAATTTAGGACCAAAAATTAAAATGAACTTATGTACAGAAGGTGTTTTCCACCAATGCATCTATCTAGCATTAGATATTACAATTCTTTAATCTCTATAAAATAGTGAAATTATGTCATTCAATTATATTATAATTTTAGCAAACTTACAATCATAGGCTTAAAGACATTCAATTCAAAATGACCGTTGCTGCCTCCTATTGTAACAGCAGTATGATTTCCCATCACCTGTGCTGCTACCATAGTTATGGCCTCACACTGAGTAGGATTTACTTTTCCTGTGAGGGGACAAAGATTGTAATTAATTTATTCAACATTGCAATATTTATTTTGCTGTTTATTCTCAAATGGAACTGACAACCAAATAATGAATCAAATGTTCCTGTAAAGTGTAGTCTTGTAGTTAAGGTGTTGGACTACAACAAAGACAGTTTCAAGCTCATTCTTAGCTGTGGACTCACTGAATGATTTTAGGCTAGTCATTTTCACAACATATGCTGTGGGAATAGAATGAAGGAAACCTCCTTTAAAGCTACCTTAAATTCTTGGATGAAAGTCAGGATATAAATCGAGAGGAGGAGGATGTTACAAAAATATTGGGTTGATGATATGAATCCAAATCTATTATGAATCCAAAAAACAATAATTTCAAATCCCTGCTGAATGCCTTGAGAAAAAACATGGGTACTGGAAATAAAATAGCTGAACCTATTTTGGGATTTTTTTTGATAGTGATTTTATTAAAAATTAAAATTACAATGATAAAAAATTAATACAAACTGGGAAAAAAAATAGTGCAGAAAAGAAAAAGAAAAAAAATTAAGTAAAGAAATATATAAATTTTCCCCTCATCACAAGCACGAACAATTTTAGTAATTTATAACATCCTAAAATATAAGAAATTATCTCTTTTCCCCATATCTTATATTTTAATCTATAAACAATTTTTTAAACCTTGTCATTTCAGCCTGATCAGCAAACATCCACAAGGATTACCAGAAATAACAATATATCTATTTTAACTAACTTTATATTTCTTTAGTTTGCTTTTAATAATCTTGATTAAATGTACTAAAATTTCATTTTGTTTCATTTTTACTTTGTTCCTTCCCACAAAATTCTTCAAAACTTTCACAAATCCATTATAGGAAAATTATCCAGATTTCTCTCTTGGTTTGTTATTTGTATATCCCTTTTAATTATTAAGACATCAGCCACTTTATTCATTATAACATATTTTTCTATAATTCTTGAGCCTGCTAGTTTTAAACCCACTTTTCAGACCAGACTGTTTTATCTGGCAAAACTTGTTCCTCTTCCATAACATCTTTTAACGCAGTCTGTTTATAGAAATAGGCACTCTTAAAATTAACTTTTGGGTCCATTGTTCAAAAATACATTTCAACATGTCAAATGTATTTTGCTCCATTCTGCATTATAAGTCAAATTTAAGTGTTCTTAATCTTTAAATGTAATTATTAGTTCCTACTAGTTCCTTCTAATGTCCAATCTTTATTCAAGTTCCATCCTATATTTTTAAAAACTATTTTCTTTAAATATGGTACTTTTATTAAAAAGTATTTTCCCGCAGGTAAGAATTCATTTCAAAATCACACAACTGAAGGATGGCACAGCTGATGGCAGCCTCGATGAATTGCTCTTTAGTAGTTCTGATGTTTTCTGTTATTCTCTGTGACTCTGCAAATTTCATACTCAAGAAATGAGATTTTGAATATCAGACACTGGACTTTAAATAACAAGCAGATTTCTGGAACTATTCCTCCTTTTCAAAATATGGAGGAAATTCTGACTGAGGGAATGGATTATCTCTTTCAGCACAGCAGTTAGAAAGAAGCAGAAGAGAAAAAAGAAGAGAAGAAGGTGCAGCATTTTACAAAAAGACTCAGAAAAACACGGCGTAAGAAAATATCCTTCCCCTTGCTGTATTTAACTAATCTACACACACTTGTAAGATAGATGAACAGTTCCTTTAAAATAGGAACAAATCAGACTTTTCTAACTCAGCATCCCTCTGCTTCATTGAAACATGGCTGAAGGATTTGATTAATGATAGCTGCTTGCAAATCCCAGGATTTCAGATTCAAAGAACAGATAAAATTGCAGAAACATCCGGTAAAAAGAAGGGAGGGGATATCTGCTTTTATATTAACAACCGATGGTATAAAAATGTCACTAAAGACATTTTATGATGTGAACTTAGAGACACTATTTATTATTTGAATATCCTATTACAGTCCCGGAGAATAAAGAAAGCACTGCAAATCTTAACTGACCAAATCCAGTGGGCTGAAGAGATATCCAGACCTCCTACTCATTGTATTAGGAAACTTTAACCTAAGAGCTGCCCAAGATATACTCAGTATGTCAGCTGTCTCACAAGAAGCAAGAATATCTTAGACCACTGCTACTCTACATGAAAAGATGCCTATTGCTCTCTACCAAATTAGCTGTGGTGGTGCAGTGGTTAGAGTGTAGTACTGTAGGTTTCTTCTGCTGATCAACGGCTGCCAGAAGTTTGACAGATCGAATCTCACCAGGCTCAAGGTTGACTCAGCATTCCATCCTTCCAAGGTTGATAAAATGAGGACCCAGATTGTTGGAGGCAATATGCTGACTCTGCAAACCGCTTAGAGAGAGCTGTAAAGCACTATGAAGCAGTATATAAGTTTAAGTGCTATTGCTACCAAGAGCAGCTGTGGTCACTGTATGATTTTTACCTTGTAGCAATTTATAGACAAAGACTTAAAATCATAAAACCAATAGTTAAACAATGAAGTCTTGGACTGAAGACAAAAAGTTAAAGCTACAGGCTTGCCTTGAATGCACTGACTGGAACATTTTTGAAGCAGCCTCATGCCTTTTTACCCCAAAAGATGTTGCTGTAATAAAGTCAGGCTAGCTCTGTGTTTCCCACGCTCAAAAGATACAGAAAGGTTTCCCTTCATCCCAGCCCTCCCTGTGACCAGTCTGTTTTCCTCCGAGTTCGCCAAAGTGTTTTTAAAACACTGAGATGTTTTGGGTTAATCAACACTCTTTCTCAGGCCTTAGATTCTGGTGCGAAATGGCTTCCAGTTCTCTGGTCTTTATCACCTGTTATTCACCCCTCCCTGTTTCCCATCATATTCACACTAAGCTTTATTGTCCCATCTATCCTCCCTCCCTTCTAGTCTTTGATGGCAGAATGCCTGTCAGACTTCACACTGTGACATCATACATTAGATTTTGTGAGCATCTACAATAATAATAAACCTTGGTTCACAGCTAAACTCAAACATCTACACCGTGCCAAAGAGGAAGCCTACAGGAAAGGAGATAGAATGCTGAACAATCAGGTCAGGAACAAAGGAGATCAGGGCAGCGAAGGGAAGCTTCTCAACAAATGAACCAGCAAGTTTTTCCATGTGTGGAAAAACTTGAAAAGTATCACTGGTTATAGCAGACCTCCCTCCCTTGCTGAAGAGAATGGGCAACTGACAGATGACCTGAATGTGTTCTACTGAGGTTTGAAAGGAGACCACTGTCAATTATCGCTATCCTCTCCATCTCAAGATACACCACCAACAGCCCAGTCTCCTACACCCGACTCCATCCCCTTGGGTCCCCCATCTCTGGTGATCCCAGAAAAAGATGTATGAGGTCTGTTTCTCAACAAAAGTCTGGAAAAGCATCAGAGCCAAATAGGGTAACTTCCTCTTGCTTGAAAGTTTGTGCTGATCAAGTGGCCCCCATCTTCACCCACATCTTTAATAAATCACTGGAGAGGTGTTATGTCTCTTCTTGCTTCACTCTATTATCATCTCGGTGCCCAAAATATCCTCCATCAAGGAATTGAATCATGACAGACCGACTGCTCTGACATCCATAATAATGAAAACCTTGAAAAGGTTAGTGCTAGCCCATCTGAAAGCCATCATGGATCTGCTGCTAGATCCCTTGCAATTTGCCTACTATGTAAATAGATTGGCAGATGATGCTGTCGATCTGGCACTGTACTACATCTTACAACATCTTGAATCACCAAAGAACTATGTAGGAATCCTTTTTGTACACTTCAGCTTGACATTGACCATCATTCTTGAAATCCTTCTCTCTAAACTAACTCAGATAGTTATGCCTGACCACATTTGTAGATGGATTATAAGCTTTCTAATGAATAGGAAGTAGTGAAGCTAGGGAAAATCACATCAAATACCTGTTCAATTACCACAGAAACCCCCCAGGGCTGTGTGCCCTCTCCATTAGTCTTCTCTCTATATACTTATATCTGAATCTCAAGTGTTCCCTCTGCTAAAGTACTGAAATTTGCAGATGATATAACAGTCATTGGTCTTATTCAATATAACGACGAGTCTGCATATAGACAAGAGGTAGATCAACTGGCCTTCTAGAGCAGCTGGAACAATCTGGAGCTTAACACTCTTAAAACTGGGAGAGAGATGATTTCGGAAGAATCTCTCCTATTTATCACCTCTTACAATATTAGGCAATACAGTATCAACAGTAGATATCTTCAAGTTTCTTTATCCATTATCTCCCAGGACTTGAAATGGTCACCTAACATTAGAACTATCATTGAAAAGAACAAGAAAGAATATTCTTCCTGCATCAACTCAGAAAGTTCAGATTGCCTAAGGATCTCTTGATATAGTTCTACGGAGAAATTATTGAGTCTATCATTTTTATCTCAAAACTGTCTGGTTTGGCATAGCAACCAAACAGAATAGCTACAGACTTCAATGGATAGTTAGGATTTCAGAAAAAAACAATTGCAATCAGCCTAGTTTCCATTGAGCATTTGTATACTAGACGGACCAGAAAGAGGGCTGAGAAAATATGTAACAACCCCGCATATCCTGAACATAAACTGTTTCAACTTCTCCCCTCAGGATGTTGCTATATAGGGCATTGCATGCCAAAACAACAGGACACAATGACTATTTGTCCCGTGCCATCACTGTTGAATACCCAATTCCCATAGCACTGTCTCAGGCCTAAAGATATTTACCCATGTAGTAGGCTGTATTGCTATTATACTTCTCATCTTCTAATTTTACCCACCTTCTCATCCTTTTTCTCATCTTTTCTATTATCTTCTCCTATTGGTAACTTATGATTTATCACTTGTTGTTTGTATCTTATGATTAATGATTTTAACTATGATTTATGACCTATCATTTTATTGTTTGAGAATTTATGCACCGGAGACAAATTTGTTATGTGTCCAATCACACTTGGCCAATAAAGATTACTGTATTTATTCATATTTGTTATTCTATTCTGTTCTGATCTATTCTAATTTCTATTTTTATTTCATCTGGACCCTTAATTGTTTGTAACTTACCAAAACCAAAGTTATAATCACCCCTTTGCTACTTATTCTAAAAAAAAAAAAAAAGTCCTTACATTTCTTTCATGAAGGATTGGAAGAAACTTGCCTGGTGATATAAAATTTATTGATCCAAAGATTTCTAATAGCTAAAAAAGTAGTCAACAAGCAATTTCCCCAAGTGATTAGAAAAAGAAATATGCAAACCTATATGTTCTTTTAAAAACACCAATAGAGCTTTAACGATGGCTATTCCATTGTTTTTATCAACTGACTGGAAGACTTGTGGGTGATGCCAAGTATTCTCCTTGTCCAGAGAGCAATTATGAGAAACTGGTCTATTCACTAGCTCTTTATTTTGTTGTACTTGTTGGGTTCCACTTTGCCCTTTCTTCACAGAAGTCCCAGATTGTTTTTTTATATATTTAAAAAACTGATATAATTGCAATATTCTTTTATAAGAATGTGTTGATATTGCTATGATACAGACTATCATCACACAAACATGCCACAAATGAAAGAGAAAGTGCATTAAACAAGAGTGTTGAATTTATTTGGAATCTAACATTTAAATAGGATAGCTTACACTAAGATAGTTTTTTATATTTTATATATGCAATTTCATCTCTCTTAAAATTTTTCTTTAAAATCTCAGGTTCAAGAAACAAGAATGTTTGGTATCGTAAAATGAGCACCTGCTGCAATAAACCACGATTATGGCCTTGAGATTGAACTTACTAATGCCATTATAAATGCAGCAACTGAAGTAAGACATGCATGTGTGATAATTTGAAATATTCTATTTAATATCGATTGATAATGGCCTTCGTCATAAAATGAAGCATTTGAAAAATAATTTCTCCCAGAACAATAAACCCACCAGAGATTGCTATCTTAGTCTCCTCGTGATGAGGAACTGTATGGAGCAAGTGTGAGTGATCTCTCCTTGTCCAGAGAGGAATTACAAAGAGCTAGTCTATCTGCTGGCTTCTTATTCGGCCGAGATCATTGATTCTTTTAACTGAGCCATCTTTAGTTCACCATTTCTTCCCTGGAAGTCCATAATAGTAACTTAAATTAGCTACAAAGAAGTAATAGAATGGTAATTTTATTCAGTAAGTAAAGTTTAGTGGTTAAATTTGAAAATAATCACCTCTGAGCAATACATGGTACAAAAAATTATTCAATGAAGTACTCTCTCCAAAAGATCTAAATATATTTTGATTTATAATGCAGAACTTATAGTAACTTTTAGGGACCTTTTAAATTAAAAAAAAAAGCATTTTAAAAGTTAAGAAAAATATACTCTTGAAAGAGGACTTGGTTCACATTAACACAATTTCCTTCAATGACTCAGTGATGTTTGGCACATTTACAACAGCTGAATACTTCAGTAGACTTAGAACATCTTTTTGAACACACAGTTTATTTTCTAACTGTAGAATAAATATGTCAAATATGCTCTTCAGTTGTTTATATTTAGCTTGCTCCTTCCGTTGTTTACTGGTTTTTCCTATGCTGTCAAGTGTCAACTTGCAAAGCATCCCTGGCCTATGGCAACTCAAGAGCAGGCTCAAGAGCAACTCAAGATGCTTAAGCATTTTACTTAAAGAAGCAAAGCAAGCAAAGCACTTTTTCTCACTTCGTTCACATCTGAATTAAAACATTGTTAATGAAAATAAAGTATAGAACTAAGGTAGTAATAATTTGAGGATATACCATCTGGTCTCCAACACTTCACAAAAGATCCACGTTATCTATGGTAGTTACTATGTTTTCTTTGAATAATCTGATGTCATTTTATAATAATTCGTGTCTACTATTGCAATTCTATAAATTTAAACTTATATCTTTTGGAATTATTAAATCTAATTAATATTATTCCTTATTCTTAACCATTAGCACAAGATTAACTCAAAAATAAATATGAACAGGAGTTTACTGAATAGGGGGGAAATTGTTATAAATAATAAATTTTTAAATTTTAACCATTGAAATAAATTTATTAATAAATTTGTGGTCTATGTAATACATTTTATTCCACTTCAATCTATTCCTGTTTACTATGTATTGAAAAAATATGACTGACAACATATATAAAAGAATATGCCAGGTTGTAATTAATAAATGCATTACACTGTCAGTCTTTTACTATCACCCAAAGTTAACAATCAAATCTTGGCAAGGTTACCTGGCATAATACTACTTCCAGGTTCATTTTCAGGCAAGATAAGTTCTCCTAAACCACATCGTGGACCAGATCCAAGAAAACGAATATCATTAGCTATCTTCATTAGGCTACAAGCCACAGTATTCATTGCACCACTCAGTTCAACCAAGGCATCATGAGCTGCAAGGGCTTCAAATTTGTTTGAAGCTGTAACAAAGGGCAAATCTAAAGAAAATAATGAAGTAAGATATTATTAGCATTCTATTTATTCCTATGCACAGTTCAAACACTATATGATCAATACATGTAGTCTATTTTATTTTGGTCTGAGTGGATGTTCTTAAATAAAATTTGACAACCACCATTTTTAAAGGTTCCCAGACTAACATCGCATGGAAAAAATAAAGTTGGGAAAATAGATTGCCAGACTATTAGCACGGCATTTACTAGGTGTCTCCTAGTAGGAGCACTAGCATTTAAAAATAGAAATTATATATTTTTCCATGAGTTCTCATTTTAACAAAATGAATGAAGACAGCTTGAAGAAGACTCTTACCTATGGAGATTAGGAAAATAATTTCCATTTCTTCTAGAAGAAATATAAGGCTACTAGTATTACTGAGAGACTGTTTATTGACAATCAGCTGAATTGGAGGAGTTTGAAAATTCCTTAAATAACAAAGCTAAAACTTGACAGGAAGCCAGGATGTTACTAGCCCTGAGCAGATCTAGCTAATCTTCTTGGGTGAGAATGGACTATGACACATTTCTAGCAATTCAGCTGCTATAAACATTGATAATACATGTTACTTCTACAATATGCCAATTTACAAAGTTTAGTGAATGAAAACAAAAAGATATTAGACAGCAGGTTCATTTTCTTCTTATTTTCCATTTCCCCCCATTTTTATTCTAGCAAGTTAAAGGTTACATCAAGATTACTTTTAATGCCTTTTCTTACTTGTAAGTGCAGCTATTTTAGATGCAACCTTCTCAGCAAAACCAATTCTTGTATTCAGTCCTGTGCCAACTGCAGTGCCACCAGCTGCCAGTTCATAAACTCTTGGCATGACTGATTTGATTCTTGTGATACTATATTTAACTTGTTGCACATAAGCACTGAATTCCTTGAGAAAAATAAAAAGAAATATTGCAAATTTCATAGCATATTTTTCATGTGACAAGTTTAAATTACCTACCCATTATTTTATAATTAGCAAATACATATTGTACGCAAAGAATTTCCTAACAAGAAATTAGTATTTTTTTCATTGTATAAAACTGTAAAATGATTTGTACCTGGCCAAGGGTAAGAGGAACTGCATCCTGTGTGTGAGTACGTCCAATTTTAATAATTGTAGAAAATTCCTTTGACTTGGCATCAAGGGCATCTTGGAGCTTCTTTAGCCCTGGTAACAGCACTTCATGAACTTCCAATGCTGCGGCAATATGCATCGCAGTGGGAAATGTATCATTTGAGCTCTTTTAACATTCAAAAAACAGCAAATTATTATCTGGACGCTTCTTTCATGAGCTTCAGCTAAATTAAGAAATAGGGTTCAAAAAAGACTAAGCATTTGAGGGTGGTTGAGAGACACGGTGACAGGATAATGATGCAATAATAAAGTTATTCTACAAAACTATGTTACTGATTTTAATATTATTGATCATCTGTTCCTAGGTTCAATTAAAAATGGGGTCCTTAATAACACATGTCCTTAATAACACATGTTCAACATCTAGTTGAAAAAAATTAGGAAAACCTTCCACTTTTCCAGGTACTGTCATGTATGTCATTCAAAATACTAATAGTAACTCAACCAAGCTTACACACAATATGCAGCATTCCAGACAGCTACTAAAAGTTATACATCCCAAAGGTGCTTTTCAAGAGGCAACAGGATCTCCTTGTTTTTCTTTGTAGACATTTCACTTCTCATCCAAGAAGTTTCTTGGATAAAAAGCAAAACATATTCAAAGAAAATCCAGTTGCCTCTTGAAAAAGCATCTTTGGGGCAACCATGACTTGGATGACTGAGAATCTCCATAGACATAAAAGTTATATATTTTGTACCAGGAAGTTAGTTCTCAGTCAATGAAATCCCACAGTTAATTGTTTTTATGCAACAATAAACATACTTTATTGAAGAAATGCAGCAAGCCATACAATGAAGTTTACACATGCATGCACATGTTGAGACACACTGAATATTTTATGCCCAGCTAAGCAACATCTATCTAATAAATATTGTGATCGACTTACAGATATTTGCTAATGCAGAAAAAGGAAAAATAAAAGGAAGAATATATTGACCTGGCTTTTATTAACATGATCATTGGGATGCACTGGGTCCTTGCTTCCCAGTTTACCACCTAGCATCTCAATAGCTCTGTTGCTGATGACTTCATTAACATTCATGTTAGTCTGAGTTCCAGATCCCGTCTGCCACACCACCAAAGGAAAGTGATCATTTAATTTACCTTCAGATACCTATAAAACATACACTTTATTATTTGTGTTCCTATATAATATGCATCAAGGAAAAACATATAGTTTTATGTTTGAAATAGCAAACAGATAGATGTCAACAAGAAACAGACCCAACCATAAACAAATAAGTTCAATGTAATAAAAACAAACATATCCTAGGGGAAAAAACACAGAATAATAGGAGGCCTGGAATTTAAAATTTACATACAGTCCTTGAGTTACAATAGCAATTGGGGCCATAATCACCATTGCTAAGTGATACGGTCATAAAGCGCAACATCATGTGACCACATTGCTTAGCAACAGCAATCCCAGCAGCCATTGTAACCATAGGTTATGGGAGTCATTAAGCAGGAAGAAGGGGGAGTTCCAGCAAAGCAACGAAGTGTGCATGTGTACCATGCAGCACAAGGAAGCATGGGTGGGTTGATAGGAGCCATGGGAGAACTCACAGCAGCCTCAGGTGGGTTGGCAACAAGAGGGCAGCTGGAGGCTGTGAAAGGGTTGCTGCAGGTAGGTATGAATACAGAATGCAAGCAGGTAGAAGTGCTGCAGAATATGAGATCCCTGGGAACTGGAACTCCATAGTGGACTCCTTGGAAGAAAAAGCAGTGGAAGTGACTTACTGGGACAACTTGTAACCTTCTCAGCTGGCTTATCCATTGACTTTGCTTGTGGGAAGCCAGCAGGAAAGTTTCCAAATGGTGCATTTACATCATAATTGCAAGCCAGGCAGTTAAATAGTAATCATGTATGAGGGCCACAACTTTGACTAATCAAAACTACATCTTTTCAGTTCCCCCATAACTTTGAACAATTGCTGAATGAATGGTTGTAAACTAAGGACTAAATGTATAAGGAACAGGCATTAGGTATCCTGCATACATTTAGCCTGCAAGAAAGAAATTGACAAGGCACAGGAAGCTCTAGTTTAAAAGAAGTAATTTAAATTGGACAGTATGAAGAATTTGGAACTCTCTGCCCTCAGAGGTGAGGTGGATCTCCACTGTCCCAGCCTTCAGAAAATGTTGAAGACCTAGCTCTGAAAATTTACTTGGAACTCACAGAGAAACATTAGGATTGGTTACCACTTTGAAGGCCCTCCCACACAAAGTTTACCAACCCAACTAAACTTTTAAAAATGCAATCAAATATTTCAGAAGAGTAGATCCTCAATTAGTCTATCAAATCACCACAAAGAATTTGCTAAGAAAACACATTACTGGCTTTTTCAGCTTTAATCTTTTACTCTGTTTATTATCTTTAGCATATTTGAACAGTTTAAGAGACTTAGATACTTTAAAACCTAACTAAATGGAAATTACTGTTCAAATACCTCACTTTATGCAAAAAAATCATCATCTATATACCAAAATTAAATGCAATATTTCAGGATGTCATACATACATGTTATATCTTACCTCAGTTGCTGCATTTATAATGGCATTAGCAATCTTAGCTTCAAGGCCATAATCCTGGTTTACTTCAGCAGCTGCTCGTTTTAAGATACCAAAAGCTCTTATTACTTGAACCTAAAATTTTCAAGAAAAATGTAAAATTTCACATATAAAATAATGCATACAAAACATAGAAAACTATCCTAATGGAGGCTATCTTACTTAGATGCTATCTTCTATATAAATCCAACACTCTTGTTTTGCTAAAAGTACTTTCTATTTTATTTACAAAATGGTTTATATGATGACACTATCTAATAGCTAGGTCAACATAAATTATCAATGAATATTGCTATTATATGAGAATTTTTTCATACAAATCAAAATAATTAGCGACTTTCTGGCAGAAAGGGCAAACTGATGAGTAGTCAACAACAATGGTGGAATAAAGAACTAGTGAGTAACTCAGCTCTTCATAATTCCTTTCTGTATAAGAAGAATATTTCAGATCACTCACAAATGATCCAGACAGTGAAAATAATAGTATAGTGATCTTGCTGAAATCACTATTGAGGTCTTTAAAAGAACACTAAGTTTGCATATTTCCTTTTCTAATCACTTTTGGAAATTGCTTGTTAACTACTTTTCAGCTATTAGGAATAAAAATCAATTGTGGAGCATTCTAAAATACAAAGATAACAAATATATCTTAGAAGCTAGCATTGCTCTGTGTATGTATTAACTAATTCATATTTAAGGATTAGGAACGGCAACAGCACACTGGCCTACTTTCTCACTTACTTGCTTGTTTATAAGAAGCAGACATAATTAGAAAACCTATTTTTTTAATCCTTAACTCTGAGTAAACATATATCTATACTAGCTCTAATTTTATTCAGAGAATAAATTCAGGTTTGAATAACTTACTGGCATCCGTTCCGTTGCACCACCAATCTTAAAATTCATTGTAGATCTCACAGTCTGTGCACCATAATACTTGTCATTTGGAACATTGAGTTCACCAAAAGTATCATATTCAATTCTAAACGATGATTGACTAGCCTAAAAAGAAAAAATTAATGAAGAAGCCTGTAAATTAAAAAAAGAACACTAAAGATACCAATAAATACTCGTTTTTAAACTGGCATGTATAAAAATGTGTCCCCCAATTAAAAGAATTCAAATACTGTGAATCAATAAGAAGAAACAGAATGAAAAAAAAAGTTGGCATCAAGCACATCCAAATGAAAGAAGTCAACCACTTTCTACAATATGGTATTGACATATCATGTAGAAATAGATCTTTTTAATCAGTTTGGCTTTTTGTATCTCTGGAAGGAAAGGTATGAGAAATGTGAAACTTTGTGCGTAATAACTTAGCAACACAAGGTTTTCTAATATAAAATATTATTCTCCTGCTTACCAATAGTTTACAAATTTAGTGTAAAGTTGACTTTTTTGTAAAAATGCCAAAAATAGGGTATTTTCAGCCTGCTTTTACAAAAAAAGACCTTCTGGAAAATCTGTTAAATCATTCTCATTAGAAAGAGCATGTTTCAAACCCCCTAAAAAAGTAGGGTTGATTTTTCATTGCTGACATATAAATCCCTAAAAATTGGGACAAAGTTGAGGATGTTGCTATGGCAACGTCACATGCATTCTATTATTGTTTTGTCTTGTTTGTTTTCCAAGCCTAAAGTGGTATCCCATATGGTTCCCAAGCCAAAATCCGTACTGTTCGTATGAACTGCCAAATTCCAATGATCGCTTATTTATTATTGAATTTACACGCCATTCTTTAGTGTCATTTCTGGTAATGGATACTGTTGACCTGATGATGTAACTAAAGGCGCTGGAAGCACACAAATAAGATGTGGTTCTTATTTCCACGGTGTTACCAACTCACCATTTTTTGTCATAAATGCAGGCAACATAACAAACAGGAACTATGTCAGCCAATTTCTTCCTTTGGAACATATATATATATATGTATGTATGTATGTATGTGTAAGTGCAAGTGCAAGTGCAAGTGTAAGTGTAAGTGTATGTGTATGTGTATGTGTATGTATATGTATATGTATATGTATATGTATATGTATATGTATATATATAATTCCATGAATATTTCTGTCACAAAAGTTGAACAGATCTGTCGGTGTCAGTATTTGGTTGGTTGATGGTTGCTGGAGGCTGGCTCGAGAAGCCAAAAGTTTAGTTGACTCCATCGCATGGTGATTTGCCAACAAATCTGTTCAACTTTTGCAACAGAAACATTCATGGAATTAAATATATATATGTTCCGAAGGAAGAAATCTCTTTTTTAAAAAACAATTTTTTATACACATAAAAAAAAATCATTTTGAACAGGATATCAGTCAGGTACATCCTTAAACATATTTCAAATTTCACCCCCACTGTATTGTATCAATATATTTTCTTCTCCCTCTTAGGGACATATCTAATAAAAGAATTCTGTTCCATCCCACCATTCTGAAATCCATATTTAAATCAAGTCTAGTCCCCATATTTTAAAGCCTTTTTACCCTACCCAGCTATGTTCCAAATATATCAATACATCATTAGTAATTATTTTATTAGCTTCTTAAATTTCACAGAACTGAAATTATTCTATGTTGCTTTTAAATCAGAGGTTAGACCATCTAAAAACCCTTTCTTAAAGCTGTCCTACAATCGCATAGACGTTTCCATCTTTCTTAGGAATAGTCCTGAAATCACAAAGACTATTTCCTCTTATCATCTTACTCTACCTCTAAATAACTTATGTTAAGGAATTTCCATATAAGCAATTCTCAATAAGAAACATAAATATTAAAAGGGGAAGGTATCATTTCTCCAAATAATTGCCCTCATTATATTCAACTATTCCCTTGGAAGTTTTATCACAAATCATTTCAAATTCCATTGCATATTCTTAAAAGGAAAAAAAAGAGAAAAATAAAACATAAAACATAAAACCTTATTTCTACAATATAAATTACTTAACACTCATTTCCCTCTTTCCCCATTTTTCCCTATAATCCTTTCCTCCCTTCCCCAAGAAATCATTAATAGTTATTCTATAATTGTCATTTATATTTTACTAATGACGAAGTTCTCTGCTTAATTCTTTAATATATTTAAATCTGAGGTCAGCCCTCCAAGGTCGTTTCTTAAAGCTGTCTTTCGATCACACCAACATATCTATCTTCTGGGGAATAGCCCTGAAATCACAAAGACTATTCGATTCTTGCATTTCTTCCTCCGCCTCTGAATATGAGGTCAGCCCTCCAAAGTCCTTTCTTTAAACCATCGTGTGATCACACCAATATATCCATTTTCTTGGGAATAGTCTTGAGATCACGAAAACTATTCGATTCTTGCACTTCTTCCTCTGCCTCTGGATGTCACTCTTTAGTTACAATTCACAAATAACAAAGTAGCATTTTGTTTCTGTCCTGTTTAAATAACAATTTAGTTTCTTTTATTCTTGAAGATTTTAAATAATAAAAAACAGCTTTCTTGTCCACAATCTTTTCTTAATATGTCATAAAATCACACAAGTATATCAATCTTTCTTAGGATAGTTTTAAACTCACAAAGACAATTTTCTTCTTCCCTTTCTTCCTCTGCCTTTGAATATCCTTTCATTTAGTTTTTGGGAAGGAAAATAAGAAAAAAGAATACCCCCAATCAGCCGTTCCCAGAGGTGAATTTTAGCAACAGGTTCCTTGGTTGTGAACTCTTTTGCCTTGCTTCTTTTTCTGCCTCTGAAACTCTGTTTCAGAAAAAAACATGTTTCTGCCTCTGAAAGCCTCTGAAGCTCTGAAACAGAGCTGAGAAAAGCATCTGAAACAGAGCTTCAGAAAAAAAACCTCTGAAGCTCTGTTTAGGGCTTCTTTTCTGAAGCTCTGTTTGGGGCTTTTTTTCTAAACTCCGTGAAGCTCCGTTTGGGTTTTTTTTTCTGAAGCTCCCTTTCTGATACTTTTCTCGGCCTCTGAAACCTCCATTTGAGAAGCTGGAGAGGGCTACATTCGGAGTATAAGACACACTCAGATTTTCACCCTCTATTTTGGGGAAAAGGAGTGCATCTTGTACTCCGAAAAATATGGTAAATCATGCAGTCACTGTGAATCTGGCTTCCCCCATTGAGTTTGCTTAATAGCAGTTGGCTAGGAAGGTCATAAATGGTGACCCTAGAATGCTGCAGTTGTCAAAAATACCTGTCCCTTGCCAAGCACCCAAATTTTGATCATGTAACTTATGGGAATGCTGTCAGGATTATAAATACAAGAACTGTTAGTTGTACCACATTATTTTTCAGTGCAGTTGTAATTTTGAATGGTCCTTGAACAAATGGTGGTAAGTTGAGGACTCTCATGGTACCTCGATATTTCGACTGCTTCAAACTCGTTGAATTTGGTAGTTGACATATTTTGATGAGGGAATGTTGTCCTGGTACTCATCATTTGTTTGGTAGTCAACATGCTATGATAGGAAAAGGGTGACGGCTGCGGAGAGTGGACAAGAAGTCGGCCATGCTGGAAAGTCGGAAAAGAGACATATAGAAGTCCTACCTGAAACAAAGGGTCATGTGGTAAGTCATGTGATTTGTTGGTACTCATCATTTTTTAGTATTCATCATGCTTCCTGGAACCAATTAAAGACGAGTACCAAGGTACCACTGTAATTGCATCTGAAGTTAACCTTAAAGAAAATTCTAGAAACCTGATAAGAGCAACTTTAAAATAATTCAAGGTTACAAAATAGTGTACAAAACTTTCCAAACGCATATGCTTTCTTGATAACTTATTTCCAAATCACAGGTCAGAGTTTAAGCATTTTTTCTCAATTAGTTATACATTTACTTTTAGATAATCAACTGGCCACCATACAGGATTGCACCATATCATTAAAGTAGAACAGAAGATTAAGAATAAACACAGTTGCTTTTTCAATTGTTTTGTAAAACAACTAATTATAAATTACTTTGTTTTGCTATTACATTGTGTTATAATTATATAATGATGTAATTAAACACATATAAATCAAGTATATTATTTGTGTCAGATAATATATTGCAATACACAAGCATATTACAAAACCAAGCATGATTTTGTTTTGCTCAGTTATTTTAGGGGTAAAAGTAATAGAATATAGGAAGTAATTTAGCCAAAATAAATATTACCTAGTTTTAAGACACTCCTTTCTTTGTTGCTTTGTTATTAAAAACAGCATTAAAAACTATATCTTCATCTGTGACTTGCATGTTAGCAAGGATGGAGATTAAAGTGCATGTTTGTTTGGGATGATTATGACATACAGACTTTGAATATCCAATTCTGCATGAAAAAAGGGCAGATTCATTTGCCTTCCTTTTTTTTTGTCTCTTTATAACAAACATTACATCATTATTTGATCAGTGTGTCATCTGGGTACAAATTTTTTGTGTCATCATATTTAAACGCTTACCACCATTTATATACATACATACATACATATACATACATACATACATACATACATACATACATACATACATATATATATATATATATTCGTAGGTTTTCATGGGTATAGGTATGTAGGTCTTGACATATTCGGGTCTTTTCCCATGTAAGGTTGAGAGTATCTTGGCAATGTTTCGACGAGGTCACACTCATCATCTTCAGGCTGGTGCTTTTGGCTTCGTGCTTAAGATGAAGATGACGAATGAGACTTTGTCAAAACGCCGCCAAGACACTTCCAATTTTACGCGAGAAACCCATAACCAAAGACCTACATACAAACACCAAACCTCAGAAAACATATATATATATATATATATATATATATACATACATACATACATACATACATATATATATATATACATATATATATATATATACACACACACACACACACACACACATATATATATATATATATATATATATTCGTAGGTTTTCACGGGTAAAGTATGTAGGTTTTGGCATATTTGGGTCTTTTCCCGTGTAAGGTTGAAAGTATCTAGGCGACGTTTCGATGAGGTTTCACTCGTCCTCTTCAGGCTGGAGTTTTTGGCTTCGTGCTTAAGATGAAGATGACGAGTGAGACCTCATCAAACGCCGCCAGATACTTTTAACTGCATACGGAAAAGTCCCGAATATGCCAAAACCTATATATATATATATATATATATATATATATATATATGTATGTATGTATGTATGTATGTATGTATATGTATATGTATATATACTTTTACATTTCAATTTAACGTATCTCCTAATAAAACATTTTCCCTCCAGATTTATTTAGTTTTATACCAATTTTTGTCCATATTCATTTTCAGTCCAATAATAAAATTGCCCTCATATGTTATAATAGATTCATTTGCCTTCTTAAAAGCTAATTTGACAAGAGTCTATGACTGTAATTAGAAATTATCAGATTCTAATTACTGCACTTCTTATTGCTTCATAGAAGAAAACCAAACCAATTTCTATCTAGAGGACCAACTAGAGAATACACACAAAAGATAAAAAACATATTCGAAGGAATAAAATTAACGAGGGAAGAAAAAAATAATAAGTTACCCTTCCTGTATATTCCCACCAACAGAGGCAATGAGGCAAATTAGAAATACACATCTATTGTAAAACTACTCACACTAAGTGCTCACACTAAGTAACAATCCAACTTCCCACAAGAGAAGCTATTTAAGAACATTATTTAGATGAGCACAAACAAGCTCTACAAGAGTGGATAAAACCAAGAAAATCCTCCTTGAATGCATATGGGTTAATATAAACTTGTGTGACACATTTCCCTTTCTCTTACTCCACTAGGCCACCAAGCCGCAAAGGTTGGAGACTGCTGATCTAGTCTACTGAAAAGAAGGATCTAGTCTACTGAAAAGAAGGACTAGGGGTGACATGATAAGTCTTCCAATATCTTAGGGGTTGCCACAAAAAAGACAGCATCAACTTATTCTTCAAAGCACCTGAAAGCAAGACAAGAAGCAATGGATGAAATATAATCAAGAAAAAAAAAGAACCTAGAACTAAGAAGAAATTTCCTGGCAATGACAACAATTAACCAGTAGAATAGCTTGTCCATTGAAGTTGTGGGTATTCCATCACAAGAGGTTTTTAAGAAGAGATTGGACAGCTGTTTGTCTGAAATGGTATATGGTCTCCTGCTTTGGGGGCATTGGACTGAAGAACCTCTGGGGTCCCTTTCAACTCAATTATTTTATTTTGTTATTCTTTTTCTATGATCATGTGTATCCATCTCATCAAGCCCAAAGAAAGTTCAGATTGGTATAGTATCACCTGCCATGGTCAGGGGTTGGACTAGAAGACATCCAAGATCCATTCCATTCCAATCCTATTATTATATGTTCTAATAAAGATTACATGTTTTACAAGTTTTTCAGCCTTTTATTTTATGGTGTGTATATTTCTCTGAATTAATACTGAATGGAGAATCTACTGTTATGCATTACAGTGCCATATTTATTTATTTATTTATTTATTTATTATTTACATTTTTATACCGCCCTTCTCCGAAGACTCAGGGCGGTGTACAGCAAGATAAAACAGAAATACCAATATAACATATACGTTATATATATATATCTATTCCAAGAAAACAGGGTACATTTCAGGGGCATACCTTACAATTACAGGAGAACCGGAAAAAGACGATCAGTAAAAGCATCAGAAAAAGGACTGATTTGAAAGCACAGAACTGGAAGCGAAAAGTTTTATGCAAGTTTTTAGAAAAATGGCAATTTTCTGAATAATTAATAAAAGCTTTTTGGGAACACAGCAAGTGAAAGAGAACTCCTGTTCTTCCCCCTACCGCCAATTAATGATTCCATTTCTGTTAGAATCTGACTCTGTAGAACTTAAGTCCGTATTTCACTTCGGAGCAATAAATGTAGAACTGCCCATGATTTGGAAAAGTAAAATACTTTTACAACCAAAAATACTGCAGCTTCCTAATTGATATTTCTCTTCAATTTGTTGAAAACCATTGATAAATACTCAGAATAATTTTTGAGTCAGTTATATATTCATTACACTAGTTTGCTAATCAGTATGTTATGGGGTAATCTGTTAAAAGTTTTGTCAAAATATACCTACATCTTAGAAATCAATATATTTCTGACCTGTTCTAAAATCCTTCCAAGCTTAGTATTTGCAGTTTCCCTTCTCCCTCTTTTTTCAGAACAAGAACAACTGCTCTCTTGTAAGTTATTTGGTATTTCACTAACTCGCCAAGGGTCAAAGTTTCTCTCAGCAAAAACTAAAATTGGCACAAACAGCCAATATACCAATGAGCAGTACCTATATAAATATCTTAAATAAATAAGGATGCAGGTCTCTTATAGCTAAATTTATTGCAAACTGCTCAAAATAATTATGATAGAATTTCAATAATTTCTATATATCAAATATAAGCTATTATACAGTACAGAAATCAAATCCTCTCATTCATGCAATACAGTGGAGTTACTTTTTTAGAAACAGCATTATTGTCTCATAGGTAGTAGACTAGCCTGGTTTCAACCTACCCACTTCTTTTATCTTAGCAAAACTAACACCAAGAGTTCTTGAAGATTTAATTTCCCTTAAAATGTCAGCTTTACACAAACATAATGCCCTTGTTCCTGTGACTTCCATTTTATTCAAAGAGCTCTCTACTGGTTAATAGCTCTCTCTCTTTGGAAGATAAAGCTATCAAGAAAACAAATCAAGAATTTCTATATATCAAATATAAGCTATTATACAGTACAGAAATCATATCCTCTCATTCATGCAATACAGTGGAGTTACTTTTTTAGAAACAGCATTATTGTCTCATAGGTAGTAGACTAGCCTGGTTTCAACCTACCCACTTCTTTTATCTTAGCAAAACTAAAATTGGTACAAACAGCCAATATACCAATGAGCAGTACCTATATAAATATATATATACATACATACATACATACATACATATATATATATATATATATATATACACATATACACATATATACACACACACACACACACACACACACACACACACACACATATATATATATATATATTTTCGTAGGTTTTCACGGGTAAAGTATGTAGGTTTTGGCATATTTGGGTCTTTTCCCGTGTAAGGTTGAAAGTATCTAGGCGACGTTTCGATGAGGTTTCACTCGTCCTCTTCAGGCTGGAGTTTTTGGCTTCGTGCTTAAGATGAAGATGACGAGTGAGACCTCATCGAAACGTCGCCTAGATACTTTTAACCGTACACGGGAAAAGTCCCGAATATGCCAAAACCTATATATATATATATATATATATATATATATATATGTATGTATGTATGTATGTATATGTATATGTATATATACTTTTACATTTCAATTTAACGTATCTCCTAATAAAACATTTTCCCTCCAGATTTATTTAGTTTTATACCAATTTTTGTCCATATTCATTTTCAGTCCAATAATAAAATTGCCCTCATATGTTATAGTAGATTCATTTGCCTTCTTAAAAGCTAATTTGACAAGAGTCTATGACTGTAATTAGAAATTATCAGATTCTAATTACTGCACTTCTTATTGCTTCATAGAAGAAAACCAAACCAATTTCTATCTAGAGGACCAACTAGAGAATACACACAAAAGATAAAAAACATATTCGAAGGAATAAAATTAACGAGGGAAGAAAAAAATAATAAGTTACCCTTCCTGTATATTCCCACCAACAGAGGCAATGAGGGCAAATTAGAAATACACATCTATTGTAAAACTACTCACACTAAGTGCTCACACTAAGTAACAATCCAACTTCCCACAAGAGAAGCTATTTAAGAACATTATTTAGATGAGCACAAACAAGCTCTACAAGAGTGGATAAAACCAAGAAAATCCTCCTTGAATGCATATGGGTTAATATAAACTTGTGTGACACATTTCCCTTTCTCTTACTCCACTAGGCCACCAAGCCGCAAAGGTTGGAGACTGCTGATCTAATCTACTGAAAAGAAGGATCTAGTCTACTGAAAAGAAGGACTAGGGGTGACATGATAAGTCTTCCAATATCTTAGGGGTTGCCACAAAAAAGACAGCATCAACTTATTCTTCAAAGCACCTGAAAGCAAGACAAGAAGCAATGGATGAAATATAATCAAGAAAAAAAAAGAACCTAGAACTAAGAAGAAATTTCCTGGCAGTGAGAACAATTAACCAGTAGAATAGCTTGTCCATTGAAGTTGTGGGTATTCCATCACAAGAGGTTTTTAAGAAGAGATTGGACAGCTGTTTGTCTGAAATGGTATATGGTCTCCTGCTTTGGGGGCATTGGACTGAAGAACCTCTGGAGTCCCTTTCAACTCAATTATTTTATTTTGTTATTCTTTTTCTATGATCATGTGTATCCATCCCATCAAGCCCAAAGAAAGTTCAGATTGGTATAGTATCACCTGCCACGGTCAGGGGTTGGACTAGAAGACATCCAAGGTCCATTCCATTCCAATCCTATTATTATATGTTCTAATAAAGATTACATGTTTTACAAGTTTTTCAGCCTTTTATTTTATGGTGTGTATATTTCTCTGAATTAATACTGAATGGAGAATCTACTGTTATGCATTACAGTGCCATATTTATTTATTTATTTATTTATTATTTACATTTTTATACCGCCCTTCTCCGAAGACTCAGGGCAGTGTACAGCAAGATAAAACAGAAATACCAATATAACATATACGTTATATATATATCTATTCCAAGAAAACAGGGTACATTTCAGGGGCATACCTTACAATTACAGGAGAACCGGAAAAAGACGATCAGTAAAAGCATCAGAAAAAGGACTGATTTGAAAGCACAGAACTGGAAGCGAAAAGTTTTATGCAAGTTTTTAGAAAAATGGCAATTTTCTGAATATTTAATAAAAGCTTTTTGGGAACACAGCAAGTGAAAGAGAACTCCTGTTCTTCCCCCTACCGCCAATTAATGATTCCATTTCTGTTAGAATCTGACTCTGTAGAACTTAAATCCGTATTTCACTTTGGAGCAATAAATGTAGAACTGCCCATGATTTGGAAAAGTAAAATACTTCTACAACCAAAAATACTGCAGCTTCCTAATTGATATTTCTCTTCAATTTGTTGAAAACCATTGATAAATACTCAGAATAATTTTTGAGTCAGTTATATATTCATTACACTAGTTTGCTAATCAGTATGTTATGGGGTAATCTGTTAAAAGTTTTGTCAAAATATGCCTACATCTTAGAAATCAATATATTTCTGACCTGTTCTAAAATCCTTCCAAGCTTAGTATTTGCAGTTTCCCTTCTCCCTCTTTTTTCAGAACAAGAACAACTGCTCTCTTGCAAGTTATTTGGTATTTCACTAACTCGCCAAGGGTCAAAGTTTCTCTCAGCAAAAACTAAAATTGGTACAAACAGCCAATATACCAATGAGCAGTACCTATATAAATATCTTAAATAAATAAGGATGCAGGTCTCTTATAGCTAAATTTATTGCAAACTACTCAAAATAATTATGATAGAATTTCAAGAATTTCTATATATCAAATAGAAGCTATTATACAGTACAGAAATCAAATCCTCTCATTCATGCAATACAGTGGAGTTACTTTTTTAGAAACAGCATTATTGTCTCATAGGTAGTAGACTAGCCTGGTTTCAACCTACCCGCTTCTTTTATCTTGGCAAAACTAACACCAAGAGTTCTTGAAGATTTAATTTCCCTTAAAATGTCAGCTTTACACAAACATAATGCCCTTGTTCCTGTGACTTCCATTTTATTCAAAGAGCTCTCTACTGGTTAATAGCTCTCTCTCTTTGGAAGATAAAGCTATCAAGAAAACAAATCAAGAATTTCCTGGAAGACTTTGGCAGAATTTATCTCCAAACAGATGTGAATGAAGTGTATTAAAAAATATCCCCACTACCCAGTCATTAGTTTGAGATGAGAGGCCATCTAAACGGCATGTATAAATAAGCCATACCACTTTGAAAGGTCTGAAGTTTGATTCTGAAAGACATCATATACATTTTCTTTGATTAGATGAGCAATAGCATAGTCACAAGGATTTTTTTGTTAGCATTAGTGTATTGATAAGAATGGCATGAACTTTATAAGTCCATGATTTTTATTTTGCATCGAATGCAAAATAAAATAATTTGTACATTCGTATTTTAGAAACCACTTCAACAATAAGGGCTTTCCACCATGTGTACTTGGGAGGCGTTCAACTTGATGGCGTCATTTCCCCATCCTTCTCCGCAGTATTGAATCTCGTCAAGGAGGAGTCCAAGTCACCTTCTATTCCCGCTGTCTTCCCTCTTTTCCTCCCCTAATATTAGCAGCCGGGACACCCAGAGACTGTCCAAGGTCACCTTCCAGCATTTATTCCGTCCCCTTCCCCGACGCAAGGAATTACGCGCTCACCATTCCTCGTTGCTGGGGCTGATTGTAGCAAAACCTCTGCAGACGAACACTTCGGAACTGAGACTTGACAGCGAGGGCCACACAATAAAAACGGCGGAAAGGAGGCAGCGAGTGATACATGGCGTCGGAAGGTGGAGAGCTGAAAGGAGGAGCCAGGAAACGGCGTAGAGGCAGCCAATGGAAGTACCAAAAAAAATGAGGAAAGACCCGGACTTGAGAAAACTTCGTCGCCCGCAGTACCAATCAAGAAGACCGGGTGGAGTTGAAAGCGAGCAAGAAAATAAAGAAAATAAACCAATGACACAGCAACGTGGACAATAACAAGAAAAACCGAGTTGGACCGAACGAATCTCCGACACATTTTTGAATGAATGCGCATGCTTCCCTTGCAAACGAGCTTCCGTAGATGTTACTTTGATGCCTTTTTTGTGTGTCCTTTTTGGTGAGGCAAATCTATTTTTGGTAGCTGTAGGAAAAATCGGAAATACGATAGATTTTCACCTATAACTACTTAGGCAATGGCAACATTTCTTCCGCTTTCCTTTTTTTTTTTTAACGCCTCTTTAAAACATCATACATGAGGATTTCTTCTTTCAGGCAATTTTGCAATTTGAAATTAGGCTAATAAAAGTTTATTATAGGGGACAACTGGTTGCTGATTTTAGCAAACTACAGTAGAATACCGGATAGATGCGCCCAAGAATTTTTGGCAGTTCAAGTTGGACTATTACTGAGTTAATGATTTTTCTTTTTTTAATATTATTTATTATTTATAATATTAACTGTTTTATCATATAAAATAAAATACAAAACAGAAAACAAACAGAGAAACAAAACAAAAGCATACATTCAACTTTAACAACAAAAAGATGTGAACGAAGTGTATTAAAAAATATCCCCACTACCCAGTCATTAGTTTGAGATGGGAGGCCATTTAAACGGCATGTATAAATAAGCCATACCACTTTGAAAGGTCTGAAGTTTGATTCTGAAAGACATCATATACATTTTCTTTGATTAGATGAGCAATAGCATAGTCACAAGGATTTTTTTGTTAGCATTAGTGTATTGATAAGAATGGCATGAACTTTATAAGTCCATGATTTTTATTTTGCATCGAATGCAAAATAAAATAATTTGTACATTCGTATTTTAGAAACCACCTCAACAATAAGGGCTTTCCACCATGTGTACTTGGGAGGCGTTCAACTTGATGGCGTCATTTCCCCATCCTTCTCCGCAGTATTGAATCTCGTCAAGGAGGAGTCCAAGTCACCTTCTATTCCCGCTGTCTTCCCTCTTTTCCTCCCCTAATATTAGCAGCCGGGACACCCAGAGACTGTCCAAGGTCACCTTCCAGCATTTATTCCGTCCCCTTCCCCGACGCAAGGAATTACGCGCTCACCATTCCTCGTTGCTGGGGCTGATTGTAGCAAAACCTCTGCAGACGAACACTTCGGAACTGAGACTTGACAGCGAGGGCCACACAATAAAAACGGCGGAAAGGAGGCAGCGAGTGATACATGGCGTCGGAAGGTGGAGAGCTGAAAGGAGGAGCCAGGAAACGGCGTAGAGGCAGCCAATGGAAGTACCAAAAAAAATGAGGAAAGACCCGGACTTGAGAAAACTTCGTCGCCCGCAGTACCAATCAAGAAGACCGGGTAGAGTTGAAAGCGAGCAAGAAAATAAAGAAAATAAACCAATGACACAGCAACGTGGACAATAACAAGAAAAACCGAGTTGGACCGAACGAATCTCCGACACATTTTTGAATGAATGCGCATGCTTCCCTTGCAAACGAGCTTCCGTAGATGTTACTTTGATGCCTTTTTTGTGTGTCCTTTTTGGTGAGGCAAATCTATTTTTGGTAGCTGTAGGAAAAATCGGAAATACGATAGGTTTTCACCTATAACTACTTAGGCAATGGCAACATTTCTTCCGCTTTCCTTTTTTTTTTTAACGCCTCTTTAAAACATCATACATGAGGATTTCTTCTTTCAGGCTATTTTGCAATTTGAAATTAGGCTAATAAAAGTTTATTATAGGGGACAACTGGTTGCTGATTTTAGCAAACTACAGTAGAATACCGGATAGATGCGCCCAAGAATTTTTGGCAGTTCAAGTTGGACTATTACTGAGTTAATGATTTTTCTTTTTTTAATATTATTTATTATTTATAATATTAACTGTTTTATCATATAAAATAAAATACAAAACAGAAAACAAACAGAGAAACAAAACAAAAGCATACATTCAACTTTAACAACAAAAAAGAAAAAAGAGTACAAAAAAAGAGGAAAAAGTGATCAATTAAATTTAACATTTAACATGTAGGATCCATCCTGGCTGAAAGAAGAAAAAGCAGTAAATTCTGTTCACCCTTTACATATGTGTAGAATAGAATAGAATAGAATTTTTATTGGCCAAGTGTGATTGGACACACAAGGAATTTGTCTTGGTGCATATGCTCTCAGTGTACATAAAAGAAAAGATACGTTCATCAAGGTACAACATTTACAACACAATTGATGATCAATATAGCAATATAAATCATAAGGATTGCCAGCAACAAGTTATAGTCATACAGTCATAAGTGGAAAGAGATTGGTGATGGGAACTATGAAACGATTAATAGTAGTGCAGATTCAGTAAATAGTCTGACAATGTTGAGGGAATTATTTGTTTAGCAGAGTGATGGCCTTCGGGAAACAACTGTTCTTGTGTCTAGTTGTTCTGGTGTGCAGTGCTCTATAGCGTCGTTTTGAGGGTAGGAGTTGAAACAGTTTATGTCCAGGATGCGAGGGATCTGCAAATATTTTCACGGCCCTCTTCTTGATTCGTGCAGTATACAGGTCCTCAATGGAAGGCAAGTTGGTAGCAATTATTTTTTCAGCAGTTCTAATTATCCTCTGAAGTCTGTGTTTTTCTTGTTGGGTTGCAGAACCGAACCAGACAGTTATAGAGGTGCAAATGACAGACTCAATAATTCCTCTGTAGAATTGGATCAGCAGCTCCTTGGGCAGTTTGAGCTTACTGAGTTGGCGCAGAAAGAACATTCTTTGTTGTCCTTTTTTAATGATGTTTTTGATGTTAGCTGTCCATTTGAGATCTTGCGATATGATAGAACCCAGAAATTTGAAGGTTCCTACTGTTGATACTGTGTTGTCAAGTATTGTGAGAGGTGGAAGTATGGAAGGGTTTTTCCTAAAGTCTACCACCATTTCTACGGTTTTGAGTGTGTTCAGTTCCAGATTGTTTTGGTTGCACCACAAGGCTAGTCGTTCGACCTCTCGTCTATATGCGGATTCGTCATTGTCTCGAATGAGACCAATCATTGTTGTGTCATCTGCGAACTTCAGTAGCTTAACAAATGGATCATTGGAGATGCAGTCATTGGTATACAGAGAGAAGAGAAGTGGGAGAGCACACAGCCTTGGGGGCCCTGTGCTAATTGTACAGTTATATGATTTGATCTTGCTTAGCTCCACCTGCTCCTTCCTGTTTGTTAGGAAGCTTGTGATCCACTTACAAGTCTGTTCCGGTACCTGTAGCTGGTTTAGCTTAGTTAGAAGAATGTCTGGAATGATGGTATTGAATGCTGAACTAAAGTCTACAAAAGGACCCTTGCATAGGTCTTTGGAGACTCAAGATGTTGTAGGATGTAGTGCAGAGCCATATTAACAGCATCATCTGTTGGTCTATTTGCTCGGTATGCAAATTGCAAGGGGTCTAACAGCGGATCCGTGGTGGTTTTCAGGTAGGGAAGCATTAGCCTTTCAAAGGTTTTCATGACTACAGATGTTAGAGCAACTGGTCTGTAGTCATTCAGTTCCTTGATGGTGGGCTTCTTGGCACTGGGATGATGGTAGAGCGTTTGAAGCAAGAAGGAACATAGCACATCTCTAGTGATTTATTGAAAATATGGGTGAAGATGGGACCAATTGGCCAGCACAGACTTTTAAGCAAGAAGGAGTTATCTTGTCTGGGCCTGGAGCTTTTCCTGGCTTTTGTCTGTGAAATAGGTCCTGCACTTCCTTTTCTGTGATCACTAGGGGTTGTGAACCCAATGAAATGGGGTCAGTTGTAGGAGGCTTGGCTGTTGTTGGTGTGTCTGAGATGGGGGTTGTGGAGATAGGTGGCTGTAGTTTCCTTTCAAACCTGCAGTAAAACTCATTCAGGTCATCTGCCAGTTGTTGATTACCTTCAGCCTGGGAAGGAGGTTTGCCATAGCCGGTGATATTTTTAAGAGTTTTCCACATGTTTGCTGGTTCATTTGCTGAAAATTGATTCTTTAGCTTTTCAGAGTAGCTTCTTTTTGCTGCTCTGATCTGATCTGATGTATATGTACAATTACATGTATATGACATATATATAAATATATATATATAAATATATATATATATATATATATATATATATATATATATATATATAAAGAAAAGAAAAAGTACTCAACAGGTTAAGCTAAACATTACACTAATCTTCAAATACCTCTGTAACCATCTGTTATTATATTTAGCGTGTAAAAAGTCCAAAATGGTTTCCAGTCTCTTATAGAACTGCCTAGTCCATTATCTCTAATAAAAGCAGTTAATTTCATCATCTCTGCTAATTCAATCAATTTCAAAATCCATTCTTCAATAGTGGACATCCATTTTTCTTTCAGGTGTTTGGCAAGTAACAATCCTTGCAGCTGTCACCATGTGAAGGAATAGCACTCTAATTTTTTTTATCAGTTGGCTTGTCCATCAGACCTAAAAGAAACGTTTTTCAAACTTTTCACTAATATTTGTATCTTAAATAATTTTGCATTGTCATTTTTATGTTTAGCCAATACATTTTCAAATATTTGCAAGTTCAGCACACATGATAAAAGGAACCTGGATTTTGGGTACATTTCCAGCACTTACTAAAAATCCCTTTATACATATTTGCTAGTCTATCTGGAGTCAAGTACTAATGATACATCATTTTATAATAGTTTCCTTTCAAACTATAATTTAATTAAATTTTACTCCATTCAGCCATATATTCTCCCATTTATCTAGCATTATATTATACCCAAAAAAAATTGCCCATTTTACCTACACTCTTTAAAATATTCATCTTCCAGATCAGGGGTCCCCAACCTCAGGTCCATGGACTGGCACCAGTCCATGACATTTCAGTAATTGGGCTGTGCAAACAAGTGAAGTCCCATTTGCAAGATGCAGGCAGCATGCAAAACCATGCCCCCTCTTGTCCGCAGAAAAACCTTTCTCTACAGAATTGGTCAGTGGTGGAACTTGAATAACTTAACTGGTTCTCTGGCTGGGTAGGCATGGCCAGTTGATCATGTGACTGGGTAGGTGACATCACTCATCACACCCATCCTTGCCTCCCGGCCACTTGTCTAAAAGGCAGATGTAGGATTCAGCCAGTTATATATCCCACCACTGGCTGATCCCATCCCTGCCTGTTTTTTGGCCTGTTTTTTTTTTACCATTTTCAGGATGTTTTGAAGCCATTTTCAGGCCATTTTTCAGGCTATTTTGGGGCTAATTTCAAGCTGTTTTTGGACTGAAAATCGCCCCCCAAATACCCCCCAAATAGCCCAAAAATGCCCCCAAAATAAGCTGTTTTTCAGGCTGTTCTCAGGCTGTTTTTCAGGTTGTTTTCAGGCTGTTTTTCAGACCATTTTCTAGGCCATTTTTCAAGTCATTTTCCAGCTGGTCATGTTGCTTTCATGCTGTTTTTCAAGCTGTTTTCAGGCCAGTTTTGAGGCCATTTTCAGGGCTGTTTTCAGGCTGTTTTAGGGCTGTTTTCAGGCCATTTTCAGGCTGTTTTTGAGCCATTTTTGGTTCAAAAAATGGCCCAAAATGGGTAAAAAAACTTGCAAAAAACAGCCCGGAAAACAGGCAGAAAAATGAGTGGTGGGGTTTGCCAGTTCACCAAATTGTGCAGAATCTTAACTACTGGTTCGCCCATCTCTGGAATTAGTCCTTGTGCCCAAAAGTTTGGGGGACACTACTTTAGATTCATCTTGAGTAACATTTTATATACTTTAGAAATCAAATCCTGAACATAAATTAGCATCCAGTTTGGGTTTACTTCCTGTGAAAACAATTTTCTTTACAAATTTAAAATTTTCAAAAATGCTATAATAATTAAACAAATCACAAACAAATCTTTCACTTACTAATTGTTCTCATGTCTTTATCTTAAATCCCTCTTTTTCCAACATCAATTAGTCTCGATATATCATCCATTTATATTCTGATATTATCTCTGTTTTATGCAGTCCTTCATAAGATGATAGCCTAAGTGGCGCTTTATCAGCTAATCTTTTTTTATGGTTCCATCAACAACATGTAATCAATCATCTAATAGCATGAATCTTAAAACCAGGATTAACATTTACTTTGTCATATCACAGATATAGTAAGCCACCCAATCTCAATCAAAAACTTTTAGGTTTAACAGCCTTGATTTTTTTTAAAGTTATCCAATCTTTTAATCATACCAGACAACTAGCATAAGATCCAGCAAATCCAGACCTCCTCTATCTTTAGAATCTTATAGCAGCTTATATTTAATTCTTGGTTTTTTATTTTGTCAATTACATTTAGATATATATTTCTACCACTGTTTGAAATGGAATCTTTGATCAATATTGATATAGTCTGAAATAAAAATAACAATCTAGATAGTACATTCATTTTAATTACTGAAATTCTTCCCATTAATGACGAATCTAATTTTTGCAATCTATTTCAATGCAATTTTATCTCTTTCCATTTTTTACCATAATTATTTTTGTTAAGCTTAGAATTTTCCTGAGTAAGAGTCACCCCAAAGTACTATACCTTTTTCACATCTTTAAAACCAGTTTTAAATTCCAATTACTTTTGATGTTCCACATTTATGTTCTTAGTGTGTTGTCTGTGATTTATTTATTCTTAAACCCATCATTTCTCCATACAGTTTAATCTTCCTCATAACATATTCAATGTTCCCTAGAATTGGTGTTTTACAAAATGTAGGATTTTTACGAAGCCAAAATATCCTGTTGTCTTTTTCAAAAGCCCATAGTTCGCTGACTCTCCAGGTCATATAGTTTGGCCCCTACTCACACTAAACCATCACAAAAAATGCACTCAGTCTGGTGGGTCTGATACTGCTTTTAGCGTGCTGAATAAGTATTTGACATTTGAGTTTCCTCTGAGCCCTAGTCATAATTGGGGTTGCCAGCTGCTGAGATGGGATGACCAGCCTGATGATTAAACAAGAAGTTATACCACAAATTCCAAAGTGTCTCAGAATCTGCAGGCATGGTACTAAGTGGAAATCGACTTGATGGAGTATTGTAAGCACACAGCACAAGAAAGCTGACCTTGCTGAGTGCCTGAAAAGATATCAGCACCCAGAAGAAATGGGGGGGGGTGCCCCTGACCAGGAGGAAAACCTCACCAAAGCTCAGGATCTTGCTTCAGCTTGTGGAAAGGAAGGCTTTTGAGCAGCCAAGTGCCTTGCGTCGTGACCAGCATTCACTTCCCCCACAGAGTTGAAGAAGGAGATGCGGTTGGGGTAGCAGGTCATAGAGTTATCCCCCCAGTCCATTGGGGAAGGAACTCTGACCGCCACCAGAAGCGATCCAGTCTTCTACAAGAGTGGCAGCAGTAGAGAGGATTACCCAATGGTAAGAGGCACCATCATTGCTATGAAGGCCAGGGTGGAGATTGTGGTGTCCTCCTTGTGGGTAAAGGGGGTTCTTACAGCCGTATTGGACTCAGGGTGCACAAGGTGTGTAATTAGTCTCCAGGTAGTAGAGAAGCTGGGGATAAGACTGAGAAAGCTAAGGTAGCCCATGGCATTTTCTCAAGTGGATGGATCCATAACAAGTGGAGTGCCAGTGACCTGCCTGACTAAGCTAGTGAAGCTCAAAGTGTAGAGACTATTCACTTCATTGTATCCTAGGAATGACCAAACCCTAGGGTTAGCATGGTAGAAAAGTAAGTTAGGATAGAGACAAGTAGCAAGTATGAAGGGAACCTGCCAACCAGCAGGGGCTAGTGAAAGTGTTAAGGGCCAGCCACGCACCTGTGGCCGGGAAAGTGAAAGCAGTGGTTCCCAATGTGGGGCCCACACCCAAGGGTGAAATCCTATCGGTTCGGACCGGTTCTGGAAAACCGCTAGGAATTATGGGCATCAGTTTGCCGAACTGGTATAATTACCCCTCCTTGGCCCCACCCATGCCCAGCCAGTAGCTAGTCACCTCTTCCAGCTGCTCGATATTCCATAGAATTCAATGTTAAATGCAGAGAGAGAATGCTAACTTTTCTCCCTCCAATCAGAACGGAGCTGCTGCAGCCTGTCTGTTTAAGGTAGTCCCCAGGAGGGAAGGGGCCAGGAGGGAACCATAAAGGGAGCAGCGGTTCCGTTCTGAATGGAGGGAGAAAGGTTAGCATTCTCTCTGCCACAGAATTCAATGTTAAATGCAGCAGAGAGAATGCTAACTTTTCTCCCTCCATTCACAATGGAGTTGCTGTAGCCTGTCCCTTTTAAGGTAGTCCCCAGGAGGGAGCGAACGGAGCAGGGGGAGCAGCTGGAATGGAACCATTTTTGTGAAAGGCAGGAAAATGGGGATGGGGATTTTCCTACCTGTCATCCATTCCTCAATCTCAGCACAGACTGAGGGAAGGATGGTAGGCAGGAATATTCCCCTCCCCATTTTCCTACCATTCGCAACAAGGACTGGCTCGGAGGAGAGGAGCTGGTGAGGAGCTCCTTGATGTGAGTGATGTCGAGTTGGCCACGCCCACCCAGTCATATGACCTCCCCCCAACAAGCCACGGCCACAGAATTGCTAGGGAATTTTTTTTTAATTTCACCCCTGCCCACACCCCCCAGTGGGGCAATTTGATTTTTAATGGGGGCAATTTGAAAATGAGCTATTAACTGAATTTTTGAAAACCCACTAATTGTTCATATATATTTGTGATGAAACAGCTGTGTTTCATTTAACTATTGTTGTCTTTGTTAAAGTGCATTTTCTAGGGCCTGATCTGAAAAGGATATCCCAGCTGGGGGGAGGAGGGAGCAACTGCCAGATAATCAGACTAAGACATAATCCCACTAAGGATTATGAGACTGGCAGAGTCTCTCTCTCTCTCTCTCTCTCTCTCTCTCTCTCTCTTTGCAATGGGTGGTTGCAGGGAGAGCTGCTCTGTGGGGAGAAAGAGAGGATGGCTACTAGGGGAAGCCCAGCAGTGAGGATACAGAACCAGGACCCAAGTTTAAGTAAGAAATTGTTAGATTTATGGTTATTTTTAGTCCGTGTTTTCCCAGGCCATGTTTTACAAGACATTTCCTTTCAGAGCAATCTGGGGCTGGGCCACACATGTGTAGGTCTTGCCAGGCCTGTGTGATTCACCTCCACCTACTGAGCTGCCAAAGCATTTCCCCACTAAGCTACAGGTTCAAACCGAGTGAGCGAGTAGGGAGGTCATAGGTTACAACCAGTGGTGGGATTCAGCCAATTCGTACCACTTCGGGAGAACCGGTTGTTAACTTTCTGAGTAGTTTGGCAAACTGGTTGTTGGAAGAAATCATTAGGGCAGAAAACCGGTTGTTAAATTACTTGAATTCCACCACTGGTTACAACCCCCCTTTCGTTCATGACAATCTTATTATTCATAAATTAAGAATGTTTTTTAAATTTCCCTCTTTCTGCACCATTAAAATTATTTTATATTTATGCATTTTAGTTCTCTATTATATGTTTTGAAACTTACTTTGATGTTTTTTCATATCCCTTCATAGTATTATTTTTAAAGTTCCTCAGTACATCTACTGTCTTTCTTCTTTTTCCTCTCTCTCCTTCATGGATGCTGTTTTCTTTGGGGCCTTGTTTAAATCAAATTAATGGCCTTTTAGGCTTCCTCCACATGAGGAGTTCACTTTTTGAATAGTAAGAATTATATGTCATGGGGGGGGGGCATCAGGATTTTAGAGATACTTAGGTGGGGCATGGCCAACAAAAGGTTGGGAACCACTGCACTAAAGGGAGGTGGTGAACTGATTCCACAGGAATAACGTGAATTACTGGACATTTTTAGCAAACAGGAATCAGACATGCTCTCACCCCAGACCCACAGACTTCACAATTGAGATAATGCAAGGGACCAAGCTATCCAAATCGAAAATGTACTCAATGACATCCAGGGAGATGGAAGAACTCTGGGAGTTTATAGACACAAAGAGAGCTAGGGGGTTAATTTAGCCAACGAAGTTAATGGTTTCCCCCATGATCTTGAAAATGGATCCCTTAGGCTATGCATGAACTATAGGAGCCTAAATTGTATTTGCATTTAGAACATGTATCTCCTCCCACATATGAGAAACAAACTATCTGGTCAAAAAGAGGATTTTACTAAGTTGGACTTGAGAGAGGTGAACTACTGACTGAGGATACAGGGGATGGCGTCAAGTGGAAAACAGTGTATAATTGCCCCCTGGGCTATTACCAGTTTCTAGTGATGCAGGGAGCGCTTGTCTGAGAAAAAGTAGTTAACGCCAACATCCCATCACAGCAGTTTATGGGCAACAGCCCCCACAAGACAGCAGAGTGAATCTCCCCTGCAATCACCCAAAGACCTAGTGCTATTAAGGGATGCTTTGGTGGGAGATGAATGGTTTCAGCAGAACAAAATCAACCTGTTCTTAAAGGATGTGTTCATGTGGAAAGGTAATAGTGTACATCCCAGCCAGCTAGAGGACATTAATTCTACAGTGATGCAATGACGTGAGGGCAGGACATTTTGGATTTGTAAAGACTCTTCACCTAATGAAAAGGCAGTTTTGGTGACCAAAAAAGAAAAAGAACTTAGAGGCATATGCTGTCAACTGCCCCATGTGCAGCTCGATGAAGCAGCTACCTGGGAAATCCCCAGGACTCCTGCGACCAGTGGCTAATCCCACTAGTCCTTGGGAAGAAATCTCATTGTTCAGTTACGAGAAAGCACTGGAAATACTGTAATCTGGACTATTACCGAGTTGTTTTGCAACAGACACATTTGTGGCACATCCCAGGATTCTCTCAGTCCAGGTCCTGGCTAGGCTATTCTTGCAGCACATATACTGACTGCATGGTGACCCGAAGTGCATTACCTCAGACCAGGGAGTACAGTTCACATCAAAGTTTAGGTCAAATTCCTAATGCTGATAGGCTCCCTCTAGGGACTTCGCTCTGTCCATCATCTTCACATTAATGGAGCCTGTGAATGTACAATTTCAAGCCCAGAGCAATACCTGTGATGTTATGTGAATTATCTTGTTTTCCTGAAAATAAGCCCTATCCAAAAAAATAAGCCCTAGCATGTTTTCTACATGTGCACCCGATATAAGCCCTACCCAAAAATAAGCCCTACTTAAGTGCCTGAGCAGCTGGTCATCCACCTATTCCATCCAGTTGCTTGTGATGCCGACACAAGGTGAGGTGTCCCACCCGCCCTGCAAGAGCTTATTTCAGGGCTCCCGCAGCCAGGCCATCCCGCCCCAACAACTGCCTCGTATCGTGGTGGCGGTTCCAAACCCATCCAGCAAGACCCTGTGTGGCCACCAGCCCACTTGCAACCACAAGGGAATAGGAGGCAGAGTGAAATGTTAGTGCTGCGACCATGAGGTGAGGATGGCCTGGCTACTGGGGCCCTGAGATAAGCCGGTGTGGGGTAGCTCTACTCCCCACCTTGCCTAGTGGCCAGAGCACCATGCATTGCTCAGCCCCCTGCCCTGGTGCTGCACCAATGCCAGAACAAATGGGCCAGCAGCCACATGGGGCCTTACTGGACAAGACTGCCATCGTGAAGCAAGGCAGGTGTTGAGGTGTGGATGGCCCGGATGTGGGGGCCGATGTAAGCCAGTGCAGGACACATGTGGCAGCTGACACTGTTTGCATGGTCCTCTTAGCAGAAGCTTCTCTCCAGGTTGACCGCTACTGCAGATCTAGCCTAATGTCAGGCCTGCCTCAGTTCAGGACTCTAGGAAAGACTCTCGACTCCATTTGGTTGAAGTGATAGGAGACACCAAATGTCCTTCGAATATCTCCAAGGGAGAAGGATGACCATTTCTCTTGTGGATATTTCTGTACTTCTCTATCTTACCTAGACTGGAATGTGCCAGTCCTTCTGGGTGATAAAGCAGATAATTTGGCAAATATATGTCAGTGTGTTCAGGGTTCCCGTTTGCTTTGAGGGACCCGTCTTTATTCAACTGAATAAACGCTTAAAGCATATTGAGGCAAATATTCCCTTCCAACTCTGTTACTGTTACCTAGACTCTGTCTTTATTTCTATTGAGCCACACCTGAAACCAGCAAAATATTTTTGGTAACCACAGCAGGACAGGTGCTCGGTTTTGGGAAGCCCAGAACCAGAAAAGCACTAAATGTGCTGTGGGATTTTCTGATGGTACCTTCCTTCTTGACTCTTCAACAGGTTCTAAATTTTGGAGGACCAGGGTTTATATTGTTTGCCTGTATTTAGTTCTTTTCTACCCTGGATGGCTAACAACTAGATAAGGAAGATCATTTTACTTTCCCCCATTTTCTCTCACCTCTTAGCTTGTGCTTTGCTTTGAGTGACCTGTGTTGTGTGAAAGGATGCATGTCTCGTCCAAGTTGCCCTACTGTTGACCAGAGCTGGGAGGAATGGTTGGCATCACCTAACCCTCCATGTCTGGAAGTGCTTAGAAAGCAACGGGGGAAACAGGATTCTACTTACCTTTACTACTGGTTCGCAACAGGAGCACTCATGCTTTTGCGCATGCGCAGAAGTCCTCTTGATGACATTGGGGTGGGTGGGTGGAACCTCCCGCCGGTTTTACTACAGGTTCTATAGAACCGGACAGAACTGGGAGCAACCCACCACTGGAGCCAAAACAGTACTTTTGTACTACAACAGATTGCAAGTGAATTGCTGTACAACAGATCGCAAGTGAATTGCTCTTACATATTTCCCACTGTTGACCAGGTCTAGACATGAAACTGATCTCATTGCTTGTGACTCCCTGCTAGGCCATTGTGCCATTGACCAGAGATTTAGCATTGCAGGGGGATCAGTGGATTTCTTGTGGCCCAACAGGATTTGCAAGGGGTGTGACTAACTTAGACATATGGGCTCAGCCCAGAAAAAATCTGAAAGTCCTTCTGGGTGATGAAGTACATAATTTAGCAAACATATAAATATGAGTGTCACAGTGTGTTCAGGGGTCCATCCTGCTTTGAGCAGCATGTTTTTATTCATCTGAATAAACATGTAAAGCTTATCGAGGCAACTACCTGGACGCTCTTTATTTCTACCAAGCCACACCTGAAACAGGTAAAGAGGTGCAGTTTCACATTCTTTCCCCAGGCCAGGTGTCCTTGAACATGCTAATTCTCACACCTCTGTTTCTGTCAGAGCTGTCACCCTTTCTTCCTGCTCATCGCTACTCTCTACATTCTATTGCTCCTCTTCCCTCCCATTTTATGACAGGATGCCAGCAAAGCATGTAAGCGGAATATGGAAGATCTTACACAAGTTACCAATTTATCTTTATTTATCTTACTGACTTTGAATTTTTTTCAAAAAAACTCATTTTAATTCAATACCTCACTAAAATGAAAAGGATAGTTTCAGTGCTTGTAACAAACAAGAAAAGCCCATAATAATGATGACTGCAGCAATTATATTTTTAAATGCCATGTAGTTACTAAAAGTTACAATGCAATGATAAATTTCTGTAAGCACAAATCAGTCTATTAAATGATACTCTACATTGCTGGTCTTGATGATGCTCTTATGTTCAATAAAAGCCCATTTCCATCACATGCATATAGTTTCTTAATATAACACACTAGAAATTTATTACAGGAGAATGAAAATAATGTATGCAACAATAAGCAGATTCTTAGTGTCTTGAGAAAATTAGAAACTGACTCGCATGCAAGAACATTTTGATATTGCAATATATAGCACACGTCTCAAAACTCAGTTTTCTCATACATCAAGCATAAAAAATTAGAGCAGATTTTGGATTTTGAAAGGTTTAAAGTAACATGCTACTTTTATCTACTACAATGGATAACATTTGCCTGGTATGTTTGTATATGCATTAAAAACAAAAATTCAAATCAAAATAACTAATAAGACCGAATGGCTGGTGGAACTGTAGCACAATCTTCATTCAGGGTTTCGTCTATTACAGGTCTATAATCCAGTGAAACCTTAAAAAAAAAGTTCATCGTATTAATAAAGTATTATTAATACTTTCATTTATCTTGTTAAAATTCAAATTTTATGACTTACATTTATTTATTATGATATATTACCATAAATATTTAAAATTTATTTATGTGAAAAACATTCTATGAAAGAAATCAGGTCTATAATATTACCACATTCATGCTAAAATTGTATCTTTTATTTTTGTAATTAAGTAATACAAATTCTTATATAGCAAAATTTTAATTTAAACTTCAGGTCATATTTATTTAACCTTTTGTGAACCTTCAGTTTCCAGATCATACACCAATGTAAGTTTTACCTATGATATAAAGTGGCTTAGTAAGCACTGAGACTATTGAAGCCAAATCAAGATACTTCTACATGTATCTCTAGTTGTGTGGCGTCAGAAATACATAAGATGCTGTTCACTTAGGACCAGTCCTTTTAATAAATACCATCTAAGCAGGACCAAGAGGTTTTATTTAACCTCCTGTAGCATGAATAAAGAAGCTTTTATCCCAATCTCCTGTCCTATTAAATTAGATTTTAATTTCCTCATCTAGCAAATACCCAATATTTGCCAATATACCCAATATATACCCTCAGTATTCATCCTTACTTGGTTCCGGGAGGCACAAGTACTAAAAAGGATGAGTATCAAACAAATCATGTCACTTACATGACCCTTTGTTTCAGCTGGAAAGGACATCCGATCTGTCCCTTTTCCTATATCAGTGACTTTCCAAGCATGGTCAATTTCTTGGCCACTCTTTGCGGCTGTCTCCCACTTCCTTTTGCAGTGTGTTGAGTACCAAAATACTATAAATTCTAGGACATTTTCACAGGAAAATGTGTTGCGTACCAAAATTTTGAAGCAATTGAGTATTGAGGTACCTCTGTATTAGAAATTATTTAAAGTAAGAGTAGGAGTACAGGTAGTCCTCACTTAATGACTGATCATTTATTGACCAAAATTATAATGGACCCAACAAAGTTACTTACAACCCATCCTCAAAATTACAATCACTGCACCAATCTCCCTGCAGCTACATAATCATACTTAGAGTGCTTGGCAATTGGCTTGCATTCACGACTGGCTGCAGAGTCTAAGTCATATGACTGCAATATCCAATGGGCTATTTTGCTGTTTTCCAGCAAAAATGCCCATTCAGGAGAATGGATCAGCTTATGATTACATGATTTTCTTACTCTACTGTGACTCACTTTATGACAATAGTAATTGTAGTAAAATCAAGTGATAGCATGTGACCTGATTAACAACTACAATTAATTATAATTAAAATTTGAAGCCCAACTATAGTTGTTAAGTGAGGACTATTTGTATTGTAAGCCACACTGATGACTTTAGAAAAACAAGATTGTATACAATATGACAGTATTTTGATATAATGATGATCCAAACTAGGGGTTGGTTACCTATGGCCTATAAGCTGGATCTGGCCTGTCACCCCAAATCATCCAGTTTGTAGTCCCAATATGAAATAGAGGTAGACCTCATTTAATTACCTTAACTGGAACTGGAATTTATGTTGCTAAAAAGGTAGTTATTAGGTGACACATTACATAACTATGTTGCTTAGTGATTGGAGTTCCAGTCATCTCAGTGAAGTTATTAGATAAGGAAAAATACAATTGTTAGGTGAGGACTCCCCACTTTTCCTGCCTTATACAAGTTGCTAGCTCTGTCCCATCTCCCACCCAGCTGGGCCCAGCAACTTTTCTTCAGCAAGCAAGGCTGCTTTCCACATGTTCTGGGGGTGTGCCCAGGACCTGGATCCTGGGTCAGCAGTGGGAGCAAGAAGACAATGAAAGTCAGCTAGGATTGCAAGGGTTGACAAAGGCAGATTGCAAAGTAGACATGGGGGAGACATGGAAGAATAGGTGGGTTGGAAGCATTGAATGCACACACTGTGATTATAAATGTGGGCTAATTGCCAAATGCCCAAATTTTGACCCCGGTATGAAGCAGGTGCTACAACAGCCATAACTTTGAACCGGTTGTAACTTTGAATGGTTCCTGATTGAATGCATGTTAAGTGAGGACTATCTGTATATCTATCTGACCTACTGTGGTCCTAAAACAGAATTCATGTTTATAATTCTATTACAAATACTTCCAACATCAGTGTATTCATCTGATACAAAAGAAGAAATCAGCTGCCATCCACTCCCAGACATGGCCTCTATTATCTATGTCACATATGCTCAACCCCTGGGCCGCAGATAGAACAGGGCTGTGAAAGTCAGCGAAGCTCCATCCGTGCATGTGCAAAACCATGCTCCTCAGTCTGCAGAAAAACTGCCCATAGAATTGGTCCCTGGCACCCAAAAGGTTGGGGGCCACCGCCCTATGTGGTTACTAATTCCTGGTCCCAATTATGCAAGGAAGTTCACATAGTAATCTTTAGCTTATACCAGTGGCAGTCAACCTGGTCCCTACCGCCCACTAGTGGGCATTCCAACTTTCATGGTGGGCGGTAGGGATTTTGTCCCATACTGAAGCACTTTCCTTTTTTTTAATTTAATTGACTTTTTAAAAAAATTTCATAGCATTATTTAAAACATTTTCATTAGGTTTTCGGAAAATTCCCCGTGACAATTTAAATTTCTGAAAATATACTATTTTGTATCGCCCGCGCATAAGTTTAGTTCACGTTAGTGAAACTAAATGGCACTATAGTGCAACCGCAAACAAAAGAGCCTCGTCCCAGAATAGCTCGCGCATCTCCCCCCACACCACCCAGCTGTAACAGACAAGCAGAGCTGGTAGCCGGCGCCCCCCCTCCAAACCCAATCCACGATGCGCGAGTGTCATGCATACACAGCGCATTACCGTGGAACCGGTGGGCGGTTAGAAAATTTTACTACTAACAGAGATACAAAAGTGGGTGGTAGGTATAAAAAGGTTGACTACCCATGGCTTATACCTTCTGTACCAGGGATACCTCAATATTAAAAAACAAAACAAAAGGAAAGATGGGAAAAGGCATAGTTAAGGCTCCAATTTCTCAAGGAAAAGCAAGACATACATATAAATCCTTCAAGGACAATATTCTCTATTATTTCTAATAATTTATTTAATCATTCCTTTCAAGACCCATTACTAGAAATAGTACACCTAAATAAATATTAAAATTAAGGAAATGTTTTATACCTTCCCGGTCTTCACATCTACATAAGAGAGAGTGTGTTTTCTCCAATGCTGCTCAAATGTTTTCTTCTGCTGTCCTGGAATTGGTTTAGAATAATCATATTCATCTATCCTAACCTAGAACATAAAATACAAGTGAGGGTATATTATGTTTGAAACTCACATTCAGATAAGATCATGTATGTTTCAAAACAACACAACTAGCTTAACATCCTTAAATGGTAAATATAAGTGTTCGCCCTCACACTGATAACAGATTCAAGTGTCTACTAATTAAATAACCCAGCCCTTATATATTTTACAATAAGAGAATAACAGAATTGGAAGGGACCATGAAGGTCTTCTAGTCCAATGCCCTGCTCACATCCTATACATTCTGGATAATGTCCAATCTCTTCTTAAAAACCTGCAGTGATGGAGCACCTATAATTTCTGGAGGCAAGCTGTTCCACTGATTTACTGTTCTCACTGACAGGAAATTCTCCATAAGTCTAGGTTGGATCTCTCTTTGATAAACTTGTATCTGTTATTTCTTATCTTGTTCGTTGGAAAATAAGACAACCCCCTTTTTTCTGTCACAACCTCTCATATACTGGAAAATTGCTTTCATATTACCTCTAGTCCCGTGATGGCAGAACCTATGGCATGCGTGCCACAGGTGGCACGCGGAGCCATATTGGTGGGCATGCAAACGTTGCCCTACCTCAACTGCAGCGCGCATGAACGCACCGGTCAGCTGATTTTCAGGCCTTCCAGGCCTATCGGAAGTCAGGAAGCAGGCCATTTTCGCCCTCCCTAGCCTCCTAAAAGCCTCTGGAGCCTAGGGAGAGCGAAAAATGGGCTTTCCAATCCCACTGGCTGTTTCCGGCCTTCAGAGGGCATCAGGGGTGGGGGGAAGAGGCTGTTTTCACCATCCCCAGGTTCCTAGAAAGCCTCTGGAGCCTGAGAGGCAAAAACAGTTGGATTAGAAGACTTCCAACACTGATATTATTATTATTATCTTTTATAGTGTTAAAGCTGTCAACACAGGATGTAAGCTATTCCAAGTAAAACATCTTTTGCAATTGACTGACGGTGATTTTGTCAATGCTGGTGATACTCAAGTGGTGCTCCAGATATTTTGGGATTGCCCCAAAGTGCCTATTACTATTGGTATCATCTTTGCTTTCTATTATTATTATGATTTATTGCAGTCAGCCACATGTTTAGACTGAATCTGGCATTTTTATCAAGTCCTTCCCAATGTCTGAGATAGGCAGAGGTTGTTTGATGATATTAAAGATACAGGTAGTCCTCAACTTACAATTGTTGCTTAACAGATGTTGGGAATTATGGCAGACTCTCCAAATGCCACTGCAGCACTGCCATTTGACAGGGATGCATAAGTGCAGGATCCCCACTTACGTTCCCCCTCCTCAGTCCTTACAAGTATTTGCTTCCCCAAACAATTCCTAGCAAGCCTTAAACCAATTCCCATTCCTTTAGGCCTACATACTCCTCCTCACTTACCTTTTGAAGAGCTCCAAAGCCTTTAATAGTGCTGCAACAGGTTGTTTTGCTGCATGACATGATTGCTGTGCAATCTCATTAAGGCAGCAAAATGGGAGTTTGTCTTGTGACTGCCATTTAATCTCCATCCAGAAGTGGGTAGGGACAAAATGGCTGCTGTTTTTGGGTGACCGCTTTGTGGCCCAGGGACAAATCACTCTAGTTTGCTGCCTTAATACAGTGTGCATAGCTCTATAGAAGCTTTCTACTACTTCTCTGCAGCATTGTGCAGCAAATTAATGCAGCAAAATGTAGGGGTTTGTAAGGCCAACACAGAAGCAGCTCAATTTTGCCTCCATTTGTTTGTAGAAGCATATGGGGGACAAACCACTCCATTCTGCTGCCTTAATGAGATTCCTCAGAACTGCAAGGTTCAGGAATCATGAGTGACAAAGCAACCTGTTCCATTGCTTCAAAGGTAAGATGGAGGAAGATATTTGGCCTGGTGGGGAGGAATCAAGCCTAAAACTTGGGGAAACTGGCGGTCATGGGAAAAGACATATGGGGACCCAAGAGCAATGAAGCAGAGCAGGAGGATGTCTTGGAGATGCAGAAAGCCCTGGGAAGGCTGGATCAAGCTCCATTACAGTCATATTACAAGGACTATTTGTATTATCACAGGATAATTCTAACAGGATAATTTGTATTCTACAAATTGCATTCACAGGATAATTTATATTCTAACCACTGTACCACCTGGTACAGTGTACCACTGGTGGTACAGTGGTTAAAATGCAGTATTGCAGGCAAGCTTGCCCATAGCCTGGAATTTGATCCTGACAGGACTCAAGGTTGACTCTGCCTCTATCTTTCTGAGGTCAGTAAAATGAGGATCCAGATTGTTGGGGGCAATATAAGGGCTGGATCAGGCTCCATTACAGTCATACTGTAAACCTCCAGGGAGTGCTGTAAAGCACTATGGGATGGGATGTAAATCTAAGTGCTATTGCTAATGTAAGCTCTTCCAAGTAAAGCAGCTGGTGAAGCATCTTCCTTTCACCTCTCAATAGAGAGGAAAGAAAAACTGGACAAGGAAAGACATGTAGCAGCAACAGAAACCAACGTAACTTCAAAGTAGCAATAGTACTTTTGTGACAGGATGGATGGGATAAACAGACAGAAAGACAGACAGACAGACTTTTTCTATAATAAATGCCTCTTTGGAAAAATATGGAAGACAGTCACATTCTCCTTGTTGGTGGTCTATACCATTTTGCAAAAGAATCCCTTCTAAGAAATGTGAAATACATAAAAGTGATCAAGATAATGACATTATGTATTTTTATAATTTCAGTGAAAGAAAACAGCCTGTTTACATACTTTCTTAAGCTATTAAATGCAATATAAGTAAAGCTTCTTTGACAGAGAAATAGACTTTGACAGCTCTATATTATCTTGCCTACTCTAAGAGTATTTATGATAGCAGTTGAAGAAATTACTTCTAAATAAATATGTACCTTATAGTCCTCCCTAGCATGAGCTCCACGTGACTCTTTTCGAGCTTCTGCTCCATAAATAGTTTGTAAAGCACACAGCATGAGATTTTGTAGTTCCAAAGTCTCTACCAAGTCAGTATTCCAAACAACACCTACAAGTACAACAAGAAGTATGGAACAGTTTTAGAAATTGTAGGAAGAAAGAACTTCAGCAATTCTCCAGATTCTTCCTTCGGTATAATTTAATGGTACTATCACAGAAAGCAGAAAAAGTTTAATACTTCTTTAAGACTCAAATACAGCTTGATAAATATATTTAACAATAAATGTTGAACACAAGGTATACTTCTGAGTAAGGAAATGAATTGTGAATTTCTCATGCATAAGTTGAGGGGGGTGGCTAGATTGCAAGAAAAAAAACAAAAACAAAAAATCTCCAAAAGCTGAGCAGTTTTCCAAATGACATTTTAGTTATGTCAGTTCCTGAAAAGCAGCAGCAGGCAAGGAAATCAAAGTTGCAGCTGTATAGATTGCCTCAAAGATTTCATTTCTATAGTACCACATTTGCTGATTTACATTACAGTACTTGCAACTTGCCCAATACCAAAACAGACTGAGTAATTGCCATGAAAATGAGGAGAAACCATTCTTAAAATAATTTCTTTGATGAATAAAAAGGATATTAACACATTTGCACAAATACCTCCAATTTGCATAAATTATAACTTCAGCCCTTCCTGCCACAGACTTAATTTATTTTTAGAATTTTCTACAAATCAGGATTGGAAGAAGCTATTTAAGTCACTGATTTCAACCCTGAACAGTGGAGGAATTAAATTAAAGCAACACGAGCAGTTGGTTGCTTAACTGCTGTTTGAATATCTGCAACAAAGGCAAACCTCTCATACTTTTTTAGTATTTGGTCCCACTATTTTTCTAAACTTTCAACCAAAATCTTTTCCCTGTAATTTAAGATTACTGTGCTAAGACTGTAATGCATAGGTAGTCCACATCTTACAACCGTAATTAAGTCTGGCAATTATGGTAGTAAGTCATGACAATCATAAAGCAAATAATCACATGACTGGACCCAATTTGAAACATACCATACGGTCATAAATGGAGGTGGGCTGCTAAGGATACATTTCAACTCCTTCCCTGTTATACCCTTCCAGCTCAGCCATTTTGGCCACCCTGCATTCAGCCACCTATCCCTGTCACTCTCCATTGCCCCAGCTGAACTTCACAATCTGCCATAATTTGCAAGGCCTTTGTGATCCCCACCTATCACCTCATCTCTTCCTTTTTGGCCATCCTATACATTACCACTACTTACCCACTGCCATCCACAGCTGACCTTTGTCATATATCTCTTCTTCCTCAACATGACAGCAGTGTCAGCATTGGGCTTGCCACTGCCATCTCAGAGGCTGGGTTTTCTGCTACACATTTCCAAGTGCATACCGCTTTTGCGTGCTGGGCCTTGAAGTAACTCACGGACACCTCCTGGCTGTAGTGTTGCAAAATAGCTGTTTTTCTATAATGGGTTGCTCCTCCTGAGAGGTATGCAAAAGTAAGACAGTTGCAAGCTGCAGATTGTGACCTGCAGCAGACTCATCCCTTATATTCATCTCCTCTACAGATGCTCCTCCCTGACTTGTGACAGGGATCCTTTGTGCTCTCTGAGTTTTTTTCATTACCCAAATTAGGTAACATCATTATAAGCACTAATGGTATTACCTAGTTTGGGTAATGAGATGTCTGCAAGAAAACAACCAAGCTCATAGAGCACCAAGGATCCCTCATTTCAACCCTGAGTTACAAATATTCTGCTTTATTGGTGACAGGGCTGGGGTGCTTCCTCACCCAGTCCTTATCCCATCTCCGCCATTTCCATTTTTGTTTATAAAGAAGGAAATCAGCAATGAATACTGTAAAATGTTTTGTTTATTAAGATATCCGGAGCAAGGATAAAATATAATTGTTAAAATATGTAATTTATTCCACTTTGAAACAATATGAAAAGGTTGAGGAATATATGATACAGTGGACTAAAAGCATTGATTATAATGTACAAATGGGAATAATGGGAAAATATGTGGTTGAAAGGATAAAATTTATATTATAAAGAGAATTTTTATTGAATGATATACTGTTGTATAATACTAAAAACATTATCTAGTATGTATAAGTGTACTTCAAATTTATGCTGGAAATGAGAAAAAGGTTAATTTTATCATGCTTGGTGGCAGTGGTGAAATCTAAATTTCTTTCCTACTGGTTCTGTGGGCAGGTCATGTGACTGGATGGATATGATTATGTAACCATGTGACTGGGGGATCAAAAGACAGAAACTCACTAGCAATGTCCTGTTGGATCAGGGTTGGACTAGATGACCTCCAGATTCCTTCCAGCCCTGGATTATCCTCTGAAGCGGCATCTAGTGCCAGGTTTGTAGTCCTTCCTTCCTCTCCTTTTTCTTCCCTCTTTCCTTCCTTCCTTCCTTCCTTTCCTTCCTTCCTTCCTTCCTTTTTCTTTCTTTCTCTTTCTTTCTCTCTCTCTAACGAACTCCCCCCCCCATTTTTTGCCTACATCCCCATTTTTTGCCTAGCAGGCTTTAGCTTTTTTACTTTTTAAAAAATGCTTTTAAAAGTAAAAAAAAAAAGGCCTCTGAGGATCAGGCACCTTAGCTGGGATCATCAGAGCCTTCTTTTAACCCTTTAAAAGCATTTTTTTACAACCTCTTCAGCCAAAGAGGTTGTTTTAAAAATGCTTTTAAAAGTAAAAAAAAAAAGGCTCTGATGATCGCGTCGCTCAGCTGGGCATTGGGGGGAGGGGCAGGGATTTTTGCTACCGGCTGATCCGGTCCAAACTGGGAGCATTTCACCCCTGCTGAGTGGATATGTAAAAAAGTTAGAAAAGATGGGTCTCAAATGCAGAGATTCAGAGGATTTTAAAAGAATATTCAACTTTTAATCTTAAATCATAACTTTCCCCCCTGAAACTGATGGTAAGAGCTAGAAAAGAGCCATGGAACATTGTTTTTATAATTGATAACATTTGATAATAGCAGCAAGATTACTGAATGCACAAAGATCTTTATCTACAATACCAATAAAAAAGAAACAGTTGGAGGAGATGAAGAACTTGCTGAAATGGCTAACCTGACTTGTTTGGTTAAAGAAAAGACAATATCTATGTTTAGTGAGGATTAAAAATCCCTTATGGACTTTTTTCATAAAAAAAAAATTAAGATTTACAAATTTGATGATTAGACAGAATAGATTATAGAAAGAAGAGTCATGACATAATGTTAGAGAGGCTAAAATATAATTGTACTTATAACTGTTGTGAAGATTGGAAACTACTTTTTTTATATCTTTACATTTTTCATTTTTTCTTTTCTTTTACCTTTTTCCACTTTTAGTTTGTAATTTCTTTCTCTCTTTCTCTTTCATTTCATTCTACTTGAGAGTTTGCATTAATTCTTACTATTATTGTTGAAATTTTCAATAAAAATTACATGCTAAAAAAAGTTTGAGACAAGGAAAAAATACATCATTCCATTAAACATAGCCCTTTCTGCTGCAGGCCCTATTTCAGCAGTGTTAGCACTGAGGGCCGAGGGTCCTATATACATGCTTGTCCCTGCCCCTGCCTGCTGTCACCTCTCTGGCTGCAAGCCTCCTGATCAGCCTGCAGCTTTAAGGGCTGTCCTTAAACATGTGTCTTGTAAACAAAACTTTGTATTCATTGCTGACTTTCTTCTTTAGGAACAGAAATGGAGAAGGCAGACACAGAGGTAGAATGGGAGTAAGGATGGGGATCACAGCAGTCCTGTCACAAGCCAGACAGGAACATCAGGACAGGAGAGAGGCATAACCTAAGCTGAGCAGGGGACCTCTGTCTGGACTATGACTGCTCCAGGTCATGACCTGCAGAACTCACTTACCTTGTTTTTCTTGTATCTCATAAGGCACTACCATGTTGAATGAATAGCTGCTTTGCAGCACCATGGCTGGAAGCTAGGAGGAGGCAATGAATTGCATCTGGTGGAATCCTGATAAGCAGACAGGGTGTTCACACATGGGAATGTGCAGCATGCTGAGACAGCCGAAGTGGGGCACACCCATCAGGAGCCCGCCTGAGGTAGCAGTTGGCAAGCCCAGCATCAACAGATACTGCATGCCAAGGCCGAAGAATATGATAGTTGCAGGTGGCAGGGGTAATATCAAGTAAGTGATGGTGATATAATACAATTTGGTTAGATGACAGAGTGCAAGGACAGAAGCAGAGGGGAGAGAAGCTGTGAAGAGTTGAAGTAGAGTGAGTATGTAGGAATAGCATGAGGACCATACCAAATAATAATCCTGATCCTGATTTAACAACCACACCGAGAATTGCCAGAACTGCTGTTAGTAAGCTGTGTAGACACGTGCTGTTTCATCTAACAACGTCTTTGCTTAGCAATGGAAATTCTGATCCCAGTTGAGGTCATTTTTAAGTTACTTTTCTGCAGATCAATTGACCCAGTCTGATTTGTTTAAATAAAATTATGATGCAGATACATTTAGGTTAACTGGATGAAAGAATTTATGAATTTTCACACTTTTATGAAATCTGTATTGAAATAATACCTCTATCAAATGTTTTCAGATCATCCAAATCTTTATAAATTCTGGACATTTTTTCACAGCCTTCTTCTAAGACAGGGCCTGTACGGAACACAGCAGCATGGCTTTGCATTGTCTATAAAGAATGAAGGAGCAATGCACTTCAATTCATTTTCTTTGATAGCTTTAAGTAAGAATTTAAGTTTCTACATTTGCCAAAAGCTCACCCACAGACTTTTAAGACAAATATATAGTTGTTTTCTACCTGTGTAAACTACTAGTTGGAGGTGATTAGAATCAAACTTCAGGAATTTTTCAAAGGCTTGATTACACAATTATATTTCAAATTCATTTTTGCACAAAATTATGTCTAAATTAATACGAAATGGATATTTAATAAGCTATTAAAGCTTCCAACAGGAGTATACTTTTTTGTTCCAATACATAGAAATTGTTAAGTCAAGAATATTTTCTGGAATCTCATATATTATCACAGTCAGTTTCAGACCATTCTCTACAGATTTTTAACAATTTAAATATATTTTCATTGAAACACTAAGCAGAGCTTTTTGATGAAGTTTTTTGAAACTGATAGAAATTCATTCAGTGCAATTATTAAATGGGTTTACATAGGTTCTCTATCAAGTTTCTGAAAATATCAAATATGTAATTGACACTTTTATTCTAGTGTAATATAGGTGGCCCATCAGCTATAACTTCCTGGATGTTGTACAAGACTTTGATGTTGTTTCTTGAAAATATTTAAGGGTAATTTTGACAGATTATTATGAACTGAATGAATTATTTCATTTCTAATTCAATAGTAATTATTCATGAATCTCTTCTTAACTCTATTTTGAGGCACACATCAAGATGGTATTCTTTCTCCTTCCCTTTCAATTTGAATTCAAACTCTCTAGCCTATAAAATAATAAAATATATAAGAATTCCCTGAAGTAGTCACTTTGTGGCTGAAGTAGTCACAATGTGGAACAGGAGAGACCAAGCAACTTCACGAGGCAAGTTCATGGGGCTAAAAAAAAAGAAAAGATCAGCATTTCCAACTTTGTGAGTTCTTACTTTTTTTCATAAGAAGTTGGAAAGGCCCCACAAACTTGCCTCATGGAGTTGATCTCTCCTGCTTCACATTGGGGAAACTGATGACTTCAGAGATTCTTCTTTGGTTTCCCTGCACATTTTTTCCTTTTGCGATGTAGCTTTTCCATTTCTCCAGCAAAAGAAGAGCATTTTGAGCTGCGAGGAGAAACACTATGGAATTGGAAAGCAGGTTGGTTTAGGAGCCCGTCTTGCAATTTGGAAAAGGCCTTGGACTCTGTCACTAAACAAACTTCAATTTAAGTTGCTGAACCCAACAACCATATCAAATTAGGCCTTGATAATTTATTAATATTTATGTTATGTTGTGTTATGTTGCCGGTGGCCTGTGGAGCTGCCAGCAGAGTCAGACAGTGAAGATGCTGGGGAGGAACATGGGCCAGTCCTGGAGTCTGGGGAAGGCTTGGACGAGGGCTCTGCATCAGAGGCACAGATGGGGCCAGGGCCATCTGGGAGTTACGTGCAGACTCCAGAGCCTCCAGAGTCGGACATCAGCAAGGCAGAGGAACAGGGGGATCCTGTTCCCAGTGCGCACATGCACAGAGCTGCCACAAGGAAGGAAACAGTTAAAACAAAAGGGACGACTCAGGAGTAGAGCTTGGAGATGATTGGCCCCTCCGACAAGACATAAAGGAGGAGCAAAGGCACCTGAGCCCTTTGCAGGAAGCAACTGTTGTTCGTGCTGGGTGGTTTTAAGACTGCAGCTCTGTGTTGACTCTGTCTTCTGTGTGGCTTTGCAAATTTAATTGCCTATTAGGTCTTGTCAACAGAGATAAAGGTAGGTGTTTATCACCATTATCCTGAAGAACTGTGGCAGATTTCCTTCTGACTCTTTACAATTATTTGGGACTCCTCTGTGAATGAACAGATTGGGAATGAACAGGCTCTGATTGAGCAGAATTCACAGCCGTGGAAATAAAAAGAGGGTTTTTGGGACTCATTGTATGCTTTTATTGTATCAGGAAGCCCAGGTCAGAACAATTTAGCTTATGGATGGATGGATGCATTAGTATTAAATTTGAAAAAGTCAAGGATAGATATTTTTGGGGAAAAAATATTTAGAACATTCTGAAATTGAGTTAATAATTAAACATATACTGCAAGTTCAGATTAAAAACCTATCCTCCAATCCAAATATCTTACTTACTTTTTGCATATTAAGTCTCAGTTCTGATGTTCTTACATTTCCATTGGCAAAACGCAATTTGTCAAGATTTGCAACAGATTCTTCACCTGCATTTGATTTAATTGATGGAGCTGATTCCCCTAACAAGAATAAGCATAATTATTATTTAACTGCATAGTGTTTCTTTGCAGGGAACACAGAAGATAACAAGAGAATATTTGTAGCTCTGGGTTGACATGGTGGGATCTTGGTGCTCTCTGAGCTTGCTTATTTTCTTGCAGATGTTTCATAACCCAAACTAGCTAATATCATCATTGATGCTGTTACCTAGTTTGGGTAATGAAACGTCTGCAAGAAAACAACCAAGCTCAGACAACACTAAGGATCCCTCAAAGATAATATTACCCACATTCCCATCTATCTTATAAAAATACAGAAGAATCCATTCTATACAACTAACAATTTGTACTGGCCACTACCGTTCAAAAAAATCAATAAAATGGAAGGGATCATTCAGTTGTGTATACAATTAAAGATGGTGATTATAAATCTGTTCACGGTGTAAAGTTAGTTATTTAATGGATTAGCCCCCTTTATTAATTTTACCTGTCCAACACATTCTGACAGAGTTAGCATGTTCTAGATCACATTGTTTAAACTTGTTTTTTTGTCTGCTGATTTTGGAAAGCATTGAGGAATTATGTCTTTAGCAGCCAAGCTCCCAAATAACATTAGATAAGTTCATCAGAGGTAATGAGAATTTAGAAACATATATTCTCTGAATTTTGTACTACAAAAAAATAAAACATCTCAAAGTTATGTAAGACTTTGTTTCAAAGTTATGATGGCTGTAGTGTCCCCATGGGGACACTTACAACTGATTACAAGGATGCTGCAGCATCCTCACCTCTCTTCCTCCCATCCCATCTCAATGTAATCCCGCAGCACTTGGAGCTGTTCCCTTGCCACCTTAAGCATCAATTTTAATGCTTCGATTTTCAGGACTGACAATTCTTTGTGGAAAATGGTGGCTGCTTTCAGAGCTTTCTGACCTGATCAGATGGCTGCTGGGAGAGTACAAACTTCTCCTGGCTCTTGCAGACTTTTGGGAAACCAGACTCTATATGTTAAGGCAGTAGCTTCAAGTAAACTTCCCAAAATCTTTGTCTTGCTTTAATCTCCTTCATCCCACAGTCATATTTCTTCAATAAAGAAAAAAAAAAGCTCAGAGAAATAGACATTGATCTTTTTACCCCACCATAAAGTGCTAAACTCCCCACCTTTGCCCTCTAATCTCTAGTCCCGTTAAAAAACATACCCTGATTGCAGACTGAAGAGTAGGGAAAGGAAAGAAACAAACAAATACTTTTTGCAGTTAAAATTCAGGAAGTTTAGCCAGCTGCAGCAAAATGGGACAGAAGCTGGGTCTTTGCAAACCTTTTGTCTAAATGCCTGTAGGACCTAACTAGGACTTGTCTTTAGATTCCTAGCTAGGTTCTACAGGCACTCAGACAAACAGTTAAAAGGTTTGCAAAATTCTGAGCTGATTTTTTTATATAGCTGCTGAAGGCAAAAAGCTGCAGAAAAAGTTTCTCTGCTTGCTTGCTTCCTTTCCTGTACTCTTCAGCCTGGACTCAGGTTTTTAAAAAGGACAGAGATTGGAGAGAAGTGAGAAGTTTTGTTTAGGCACATAATTGGGGAGGGGAGAAAGATCAACAAGTTTGGCTCTTTCAGCTTTTTTGTTTTGTTTATTGAAGAAATCTGGCTTTCTGGGGAAGGAAGGGAGTTAAAGCAAGGGAAAACTTTGGGGAAGCTAGTCCTGAAGTTACCGCCTTAGCCAGGAGTTTGCAAATTCCTGATGGCCAGCTGATTGGTGACCAATGGACTTGGGCAAAAAACTCTAAAAAGCCAGGGAACTGGTTCCTTTTTTGGCCCAGAAAGGCAGGAACATCAACTTGGCAGGAGGAAAAACAGTGGCAGAACTACAAAAGGCAAGTGTGCCCAGTGTTTCCTTCCCCATTATTTCTTGCTGGCAAGACAATCAACTGTGTGACAGGCTTGTATGGCCACCCAAGGGGCAAAAGCAGAGCCAAGAGTATCTCAGAGGATGGAGGAGGCCTTGGGAGACCCAAGGCAAGTAGGCCACCCCTCAGATACCCCATGCTCCAATTAATGACACATATATTTAATTAACAAATGCACTGGGAAGAGCAAGGATGACTAGCTGTTACTTAAGGTAGTTCATTTACATTTGTTCTTACTTCTGACCCCAATGGGCAGGCCCCCTTATAGTCGTAACTTGAGGACTACATGTAATTTTCTATGACATAAATGAAGTGTTCTTAATTTTTAAGTGTGTTACAAAATACAGCATTGCAAAATTTAAGGTACACATTTTAAATGTTAAAAACTAAAAAGACTTACCAGGTTTGCATAATTCTGCAATGGTAAGAGCACAGGCACGACCAAAGACTACCAAGTCCAAAAGTGAGTTTGCACCAAGTCGATTAGCACCATGAACAGAGGCAGAAGCTGCTTCACCACAAGCATATAAACCAGGTACTATTTGATCTTTGCCATTTGCATGTGTAATTACCTGTCAATATATATATATACACACATATGCACAAATGTATATAGACAAGACATGGCACCTTATAATAAAAAAAATGTTGACACTAGATTAAGGCACAGAAGGAAAATTAATGAGAGCATCTGTTTCGATATACTGTCAAAACTTTAAATAGTGTATAAAAATGAACATCTAGTCTATTTAAAATTAAAATTCAATAGTGAGATGGACAGTATATAAATTTAATGAATGAATGAATAATTGTTTTGAAAATTACCTGTCCTTTGTAGTTTGTAGGGATACCTCCCATATTGTAATGCACAGTAGGTAGGACAGGAATAGGTTCTTTTGTGACATCCACACCAGCAAATATCATAGCAGTTTCTGAAATCCCAGGAAGACGCATTGCTAGCTGCTGTGGTGGCAAATGGTGCAATTGCAAGTACACGTGATCTTTGTCAGGACCACAACCTCTGTTGTTATTTTAAAAGAAGATGTTAAATAGAGCTAAATATTTTTTCTTATACTTGATTTGACGTTAGTAGCTACAATTTTTTTAGCTTTTCTATTTAATTCTCTGAATTTTAATTGCTTTGTCTTACTTTATTTTTTATTATATTGCAAGCTGCCTACTGTATCCATGAGATGGGCAGCATAAAAATGTAATACATACATACATACATACATACATACATACATACATACATACATACATAGTTCAAATACAAGTAAAAACAACAAATGGAACAAATCTATAACAAGGATGCGCAAAACGAATTTGAAATATTCTAACCTCAAAATAAAAGTTCCAAGTATCTAAAAATGAAAGAAAACTTAAGCATTTTAAGAGTTCTGTTTCAAGAACAGGTGGTTTTGTTTCAAGTTAATTTGGAATGTTCTGATTGATCATTGTAGTTAGAATGTTTTCTGGCTTATGAATGAGTTGCTCTTTTTCTATTGTTTCCTTCTGTATAATAATACAGTAACACAGAACAATGACATCCTTACATGTATTTGTTTAAGATTATCTGTAAATGAGTGTTGAGAGAATAAAAAAGCAATTAAGCACAAGTTAAACAAAAAAGATGACTTATTGCAGCTTCATATCTGTCAGTCTGCTAAATCACTGCTTTTTAAAAAAAAAAGCTATAGGGAAACTGATTTTAAATTGTGGATGGGTGGGTTTTAATAATGATGTGCTGTGCTTTATTTTGCAAGCAAATAATGGAAAAATATGTGTGCATATATTTACTTGGTTTATTTAAATTTGTTCTCACATTTTGCTATAATCTTACTCATTAAATTAACACTATTGAATTAAGAAACATTTAGCAACATCTGAACGTGAAGTAAAACATCATGAAACATCAACATAGTGGCCTTTATTAGGTATGCGCTTGACAATTTAACTATCAATGTTGCTCACCTCAGATTCCTCTATCTATAGAAAACTAACCAAAGAGACATTTTTAAAAATAAAAATAAAAAAACTTAGAAAAATTTGTAAAGGAGAAGTACTGCACTAAAGGAAAAGTATTAGTTTGGTTGTTCTATATTTAACTGAAGCCAGCAAGCAGATTCATTTAAAGAAACTAGAAAAATGTTATTTCTGTTTAAAAATTTATGTGACTCAACATATTTTAATCCAAGATTTTTTGACTGATGAAAGTGAAGCAGTACAGTATTCTCATTGCTTTTCACAGAGACTATTTATGGAATCCAAAATTTAGCTGGGTTTTTTATTCTCCTTCTCCTAAGAAATCTATAAATTAACCTTGTAACTCTCTTCAAGAAACTATTTTATTCTTTAAGATACAATATGTTGAATTAGCTAACGTACTCTGCAACTTTTATAATCACATTTATGGACTTGATAGATTAAACTTGCCTTCCTTCACGGATCTCAATAGTCATAGAACGAGATACAACATCTCGGGAAGCTAGATCTTTGGCAACTGGAGCGTATCTCTCCATAAATCTTTCTCCTTCACTGTTAATTAAAATACCTCCTTCACCACGACAGCCTTCTGTAATAAGGCAGCCAGCTCCATAAATACCTTCAAAATATATTAAAATTACAACATTTTATCAATGATATCTATCATCTCCAAAACAAAATTTACTATAACATCTGATGTAATGTAATACCTAACTGAACAATACTCTACAAAGGTCAGCTTCAAATTATGGCCTGGCAATTATTTACTGATTTTTTTAAAATACAATTTTATAAATGTCAGTATCTTGTCTTGACAAAGAGATGACCTAGTGTGAAAGGGGACGAGGCTCATGATTTAATTAGGGCATCCGTCGGAACCCTGACAATAAAATTTATTGAATTATCTTAATACAAGTAGTTTCTTCCAAGTCAAGCTTGACTACCAATGATTACAGACATATCCACATAGTTTGACAATATAAAATGGGTTTTGCTATAACTTTTCCCAGTTTAGCTTTCCTATTCCAGGGATTTCCTGGGACAACCAGTTCCAACCTTGTTGAGCTTTTCAACATGACCAATATTGAAAAGCTTTGAGCAAGTGATGAAAACACTACTTACCTTATATTTTGAAAGCCAATGCCTAACATTTATATCCCGAAAGCAAGATATAAATAAGACTTTCGAACTTTCAAGGAACATTTTATATAAGTAGTCTTTGATTTACGATGTACCCAAAAACAGGGATTTACAACCTGGATCTGACTATACTTCAGATGCTTGGCAACATCCCACAATCACATGTGACTAAGTTTTATATTTGCTAAAAACCTGCAATTACTTCCAATTATTGGCAAAACACTGGTTTACTTAACAATTGCAAGTAATTCGTGATTTACAAGCATTCATTTAGTGACTGTTGGAAGCTACAAAAGCACTGGAAAAAATGACATGACCATTTTTCACACTTATGACCATTGCAGCTTCTCCATGGTCACATGATCAAATTCAGATACTTGACAATTGATATGTATTTATAACTATTGCAGTGTCCTGGGTTATGTGACCATCTTTTGCAACTTTAATGGAGAAGACAGATTCACAGTTAAGAACCATGTTACTTAACAACTGCAGTAATTCACTTAATAACTGTGGCAAAAATGGGGCATGACTACTTAACAAATGCCTTGCTTAGCAATGGAAATTTTGAGCTCAATTGTGGGTGTACATGACCAGGATTCACTTAACAATGGATTCACTTAATGACTGCAGTGATTCACTTAACAAGCACTGTAAAAATAGTTATAAAATCAGGTCAGTCACGTGACTTACCCATTTTACAATCATTATGACATGACTATAATAGTAATAGTACCTGTTCTCCAATTAATTGCAATTTAAACTTCCTTGATGGACATCCGTCTTCTTTTTAAATTTACCACATATAAGAAACTGCACATAGAATCTGGAATTATTTTATACTCACTACAGTATTGCTCAATGCACATTGGAGAGACTCACTTCAAAGAATAATGAAAGAGACTACTACAGACAAAAGGAAGCATTTATATTTATACATTTTAGAAAGTGGAGAAAATAATGCAAACTTATGTAGTGGATGATGTAAGAATTATGTTATTTCATAATTAACAAAAAATGCAGTATTCATAATTGATACATCTCAGTTACTTCCCATTCCTCTCCTATTACTATTTTCAGAAACAATCATGGTCTTAGAAAAAGAAACATGCCAGTAAGTTGCCATAGAAATGTGAATTAGATATTTCAAGGTTGCCTTTTTCTATTGTCTACAGATAGTCTTTGACTTACAATTGAGCCCTAAGAGAAATATTTGTTAAGTGACTTTTGCCCCATTTTACAACCTTTCTTACCACAGTGGTTAAGTGAATCACCACAGTTGTTAGATTAGTAACACAGCCGTTACTAATCTGGCTTCCCCATTGACTTTGCTCGTCAGAAGGTTGTTAAGGTATCATGTGAAACAGTAGTGGGTTCCACTTACCTTCTCTACCGGTTCCGAACAGTAAGCACATGTATGCACTTTTGTGCATGTACAGAGCATCTGTGATGACATCCGGGCGAGTGGTGGAGCCTCCTGCAGCTGCCACTACCAGTTTGCCCGAACTGGGGCAAAACCGGTAGTGACCCCAGGAAACTGCAATTGTCATAAATATGACCAATGGTGGGATTCAGCCAGTTCACACCACCAGGGAGAACTGGTTGTTAACTTTCTGAGCAGTTGGTGAACTGGTTGTTGGAAGAAATCATTAGGGCAGAGAATCGGTTGTTAAATTATTTGAATTCCACCACTGAATATGACTCAATTGCCAAACTCCTGAATTTGATCACATAACTATGGAGATGTTGCAACACTCATAAGTGTGAAAAATAAGTAGTAGCTGTAAGTTAAGGACTACTGAATTTTTCAGACTATAAGATGCTTTGCACATTAGCTTTAGAAGAGGAAAACAAGAAAAAAAATCTGCCCATTCGACACTGCCCATTCGCTGTAGCCCTGATCAGTGCTGCACCAACTCCCCTGCTGCAATATTTGTTCTATAAGATGCACAGAAATTTCCACCCACTTTTTTGGGGGGAGAGTGCGTTTTATAGTCTGAAAAATATGGTATTTGTATTTGATTAAAATAATTATTTCTTTATTTTTACTCTGTTAATCTTTTTATGTTTTTATTTTGCCTAAATTTAAGAATTTATTTTGCTCAGAATACAATTTTACAAAAACAAAATTTCAAATTTTTTTATACTGTAGTCATAGTATTGGAAGATGCTCCTTAAGCCACTGCATTCAAAATCTGTTCAATGCTAGAAACAAAATGAACAATTTTTTGAGAAAATGGCCATAAACATGGACAAAATAGTTCCATACTGTGGAGTATGTTTTTGAGTCTGCCTGTATCTGCTAAATTCTCAAATAATTGGAAGCTAATTAAATAATTTGCTAAATAGAACTTCATGGGATATTTCTTTACTTTGTTAAAATTGCTAAAGATATACAAGATTCCTGCAATCTATTGAAGAGGTTATCCAATAAAAACAATGAATAGACATACATAATATTCTATTGCACAAAATGTTGATTTTAAAAAATTAAGGAAAAAAAAAGGATTTGCTGCAAAATTTAGTTCTCTATAACAGAATAAGATAGTTTTTACCTGTGGGATGGAATTGTACAAATTCCAAATCCTGGCAAGGTAGGCCTGCCCTTGTAACCATTGCTGTGCCATCTCCAGTACAAGTGTGTGCAGAAGTACAGCTAAAATATGTGCGCCCATATCCTCTGGAAAAAGTTCATAGTTAGTATCTACTACTCATAAGGCAAGAAAGAAAATGTTTCATGAGTAATATTAATGCCAATATATGTGATAATAATGTCATCTCTTTAATGTTTAAAACATTCCACTTCCAATATTTGGGCCAATAAGATGCAAGTTAGCAACTTGCATCTTAGCAACATGCAGTTATACCATTTATGAATCACTTTTAAGTTTTCCCTTCTGATCTTTAGTATTATAGATCATAATATCCCATTCTTCCACAAAGAGTGGCTTATTGTATGTCTGAAATACAGAGTTTTAAATCAGATTCCCATGTTTCGACTTTCCACCAACATACTTCAGATCATGTAGCTGGTATTTAAAAGCAAAATGGTTACATTTTAATAACACCATTTTTCTTTTTTTTTTAAACTAACACACACACACACACACAATCATCATCATCATCTTCGTCGTAGGAATAGAAGCCATTTAACTTGGACAACTTTCCATCTTTAGCATTCCCCAGCTCATAGACAATAAAAATAAATCATAATTTTTGAAACCAATCTTGAAATTTCTTTGCACATCAGAGGTTTTATTATTAGAAATCAGAATGCTGCAGAAAGTAAATGTCCAAAGGCTGAAAAATGGACCCAAAACAATCACCCCTGATATTTCTTATGAAAGCATGTCAACAGACATCTTCAAATTACTTCCTTAAAAAACCCAGCTGAATGCAGCTCTCAGCTCTTCATATATTGATAAACCTATATCAGAATGAAACTCATCTTAATGGAAACTATTTGGAACTATTGACTGTTTAGGCTATCAAGCCTAATACTATACTCAATGTAGGCATTTAGGGTAAATAATTCCTGTCTAACTTCTGCTAGAACACATCCAGTGAAGCGAGCCTACCATCTCTCCAGTATTGATTGCATCCATGCAAATAACAATAACAATAACAATAATAATAATAATAATAATTCCATTTTAACAAAAATTTTATAGTTACATTCAAGTATGAAAGATTTGGGCTGTATTACATTTCTCATGCCCTATCTCATCTAGAAGGCAAAAATGCATGGAAGAATATAAACTAGCATATTATATTATATGAAAAAATAATAATGCTGGATGAATTAAAACAAGAAGGCCCAGATATTGGCATTGACATTTCTTCATATGATTATTAACATATTACCCAGTGGCAATAACTGTATTCTTTGCTCTAAAACGATGTATTGTGCCATCTTCTATGCAAAGTGCAATAATACCACAACATTCTCCATTTTCCATTAGAAGATCAAGAGCAAAATATTCCACAAAGTAACTGGTATCATATCTGAGTGACTGATGGTGAGAGAAAGAGAACGAAGTATTAATTTCAGTAGTTAAGCAATGTTAATTTCATTCTGTAATTAGAAAGTGTTTATTTGGACCATAAATCTGGCTAAGAACCTATCTATTTTAGGTATTTTATAAATATTTAATACGTTTATGAGAATGTTAAAGCAATAATCCTAAAAAAAGCATTCAATGGATTCTGCAGAATGGGGATACTGCAGTTCTTGTCAGTCAAAGAATATTAGCTGGTGGAGAGCAAAAGACAAGGTTTTTGGCTCCTGTTTATGGAACATCCTTCCTTCGGAGATTAGAATGGCCCCAACCATGTTATCCTTTTGTAAGACTCTAAAAACCTGACTATGTTCTCAAACTTGGGCCACTAAATGTGTCAAGCATCCTGCTTCCTGGCTATATTGTTAACTGGCCAAATAGCCTATCCTATTACATTTAATCTGGATGTTTTTAGTTTTTAAATATTTTTAGTATTCTTAAGAGTAATATATTTTTTCAATTGTAAGCTGCTCAGAATCACCGATTGATGATGGGCAACTATAGAAATTGACTGATTGGATGAATGAATGTATTTATCAAATTCAAGTCTTTGTTCAGTGAAATAATCTAAATTAAAGTATCTGTAACAGATGGCTGCCTAGCCCGTTTGAGCATATGCAGTAAAGCAGACTATTAATTTCCTGGATAAATGGTTCTGCCATCCAAGGACACATTGTTAGGATTTTTTTTTTTTTTTACTAACAATCAGTAAGAATGTTTTCCAGTAACTTAAGAAACAAAGTGCCAAATTTGATTAGAAAACTTTCTCAATTATAATACAATTAAGATGACTCTCATATAACATAAGATTCTATATTCCTGAGATTTTTTTTCTGGCAGAATCTCAAAATCTATTTCCAGTGCTACATTCTGTTTCTTATGTTTCAATAAAAATTTATGACCAGAATAAATGAATGCAATTAATAAAAATCTTTATCAATAGAAGTTGTCGTGGGGAATGTGCTAGTATTGCTAACTGTAAATTTACATATAACTGCCAAGTGTTCATGTGACAGTATTCAATGCTTTGCTTATGCTTTTAGGTTAAAAAGCAGGACAAAAGAAAGTAGATGCATTATATTTGCAATCATATATATAATTAATATTAAGAGCCTTGATAATATCACAAGGAATTGAGAAGTTGTTTCATTTAACTATTTCTATTAAAACCTTTGACTTAAAATGTCTTTATATTAAGAATAATCCAAAATTATGTGAGAATGTGGGATTGAACTACCCAGTAATAATCAGTGACATGTGAACAAAACATTAGTTGGATTGATACCATATGCTCAGAGTCAGAACCAAATGCACAGGTATAGACTAGATGGTACCTGGCTCAATAGTAATAACTATGAGAGGGATCTAGGACTTTTAGTTGACAAACACTTATATATAAGCCAAAGCCTCCAGTCCACTAATCATCTTTGTTGCTCTTTTCTGTATTTTTTCTAGAGTCTCAAAATCTTTTTTTATATCCTGGTGACCAAAATTGGATGCAGTATTCCAAGTGTGGTCTTACCAAGGGATTATAAAACAGTACTAATACTTCATGTGGTCTTAATTCTATCCCCCTATTAATGTAACCTAGGACTGTAATGGCTTTTTTGGCAACTGTTAATCATGACTTTAGTGATCTTTGTTCCCCACTCCACAAATAACTACTTACCCGTCCATACAGTGTATGTAACAGAGAGTGACCTGTCCTATCAGCCACACAACAGCAACGGTGAGCCTGTCCTCCTTTCCCAAATTTAAGGCTCTGACCTCCAAAAGCACGTTGATAGATCTTTCCATCTTCTGTCCTGCTAAATGGCATACCATAATTCTCTAGCTGAAGAATCCAAAATGAGATGAATAATTTAATTACATTTATAAAGACAAGGAAAATTAGTAAAGTGACATATAATACATCTGAAAATATCCCAGCTCCCAAAAACAAATAAAGTAAAATAAAAGGAGATTAAACTAAGCAACATTTTAATCTATTTAGTATATTTTGTTGCAAGTTTCTGCATTATTATGTAACTGGGGGTTTTAATAGAAGTTACTGAAAATTACTCATGAACTATGATAATACTGTACTGTAAGAAGGCTGTAACATGTAAATAAACATGTATATTTGTTTTTAATCTCAAAAGATATTGATATTTTCACTCAGTCTCATTTTAAGCAAAAGTACTGAAATATTATAAAATTTAGTGATCACGAGTTCTTGGCCATTTTTAAATGCAGTAATTTAATTTAATTTAATTTAATTTAATTTATTTAAGTTTAGCAATTTATGGACACCATTTAGGGACCTAAATATGTCCTGAGGCCTTTTGTATTAGTCCACATAATATTTAACAACTGTGATAATTCAATTCTCACAAATTGAGAACCACACTGTAGAAAAATAATATAAAAATATATTCTGCACATTATACTGCACGTAAAAAATAGTTTCCCTGCATCTATTATTATTTTGGGGGAGAACAATGTAAGTTCTATCAAAAATGTCAAGTCCCGCAAAACCTGCAACCACTTTTCTTTTTGGTATGTCATCTTTGCTTGTAAAACTAAAAGGGGAAGGTCCTTATCTGTACTGATAAGGACCAGGAAGACTGTACCACCATGAAGAAAGCCGACCCACTTAGAACAAATGACAAAATCAACCCCAAAATAAAGCAATGGCAAATCACTTATGTGGCACTGGTAAGAAAACTGTATGGATAGGTCTGAAATACCAATTCTGAATTAATTTTTTTTCACAAGGAAGTTTGGACATAATGATACCAAAATCATAAAAATAGTCTGATTACTAAGGATGATAGTTCCCCATTTTTCAATGATACACAGAACACAAAAAGAAAAAAAAATTAAAACACCTAAAGAGGAAATGAAGACTACTAGGTAAACTTAGGTAGATTGCAAAACAGACAATTAAGTAGGGTATCTCAATCTAGAAAAATCATATAAAATTTTTTGGTGATCCAAACCTGAAACTTGTCAATGAATATATAATGGTTTTAAATCGGGGTCCTCAACCCCCAGGCCCCAGCCTACAACCTGGCTGTGGCCTATTCAGAATTGGGCTGTATGAGAGGATGGAGAGAACTTGCAGTGGAGCTGTGTGGCATGTGTGTATGCAGCAGCCTGCTTGCGTGAGTTGAGCTGCACATGTGCAGACATGAGCGCCAGCCCGCCATTTGCAGAGTCTGGTTCCCCTCTCCCTCCCAGCTGGGCATGGGGACCACTGTTTTAAATAATATAAAATATAAACATTTTGTTTGGCATTGTCCTTTCAGAAAGGATATCTTCAATGAAATTAATGGTCATCAGCAGTTTTTCTGTTTTTTTTTCATGTAACAGTTATTTATTAAAAGATAAATAAAAGCAGTCAACTAATAAATGTTCATGTATCCTATTTTTCACATTGATACTATAAGTAAGAAAAACAGCTATTTAGCTAAAGAAACTGTTTTCCCTAATTATGTTATCAATGGAAATGTTTGTAGACAGTCAAGGAATCTAAGTAACTGTACCTCAATAACTGAAGCAGGGGCCTGCTCTGTCATATAATGAATTGCATCCTGATCTCCTAGCCAGTCAGAGCCTTTCACAGTATCATAGAAATGCCATCGCCAGTTATCATCTTCCATGTTCCCCAAAGCAGCATTGATTCCTCCCTATAAATTAAGCCATTGTAGAGGCAAATTGTTAAAATGTTAATAAATCATAACTTTAGTACAGAGATCAACATGAGATATTTTTTTCATAAATCAAAAAATAAGAACTGCATAGTAGGTTTAGCCTTTCCCGGTTATAACCTAAATTTTAAAAAAATCTGAGTAAATGGCAAGACCCTGGCACCTAAAATAAAAAATGATTGATTGAATACAATTCTTTTCTCTAAAGATCAGAAAGTGATCTTTTAAGAAATTTTCTTTTGCTGACTTTTAAGTCAAGGCAAGTTCATGTCAAGAACAGCAGTCTCTCAGTTAATCATGTCCTCAACCCTTCAGGATCTACAAAAAATTAACCACTGCATTCTGTCCAAAAAACAATTTGGTAATCAATATATATATTCAACACTGAAATAAAATGCTGCTAGAATTCTGGATCTATTTGTATTTAATCCCAGGTGAACTTTTTAAACACTCTTCAAAGTTAACTATATATATATTATTAGAGAGAGAGAGAGAGAGAGAGAGAGAGAGAGAGAGAGAGAGAGAGCATTGCTACAAACAAGTCATGCTGCAGTCAAGGTATAATCAAGTTTTATCAAGCATGTCTGATACAGAAATTGTTAACAGTTGGCAATTGGAAAAGCACATCTGGGAATCCAGATGCCGCTGGGAATCAAGGACCATTTCTATATTATGGGATAGTTAAAGGAGAATGTATTCCCATCCAGAAGAGAACTGAATGCCACATAATTAGGACAATATGTAGTATATAATTAAATAAATGTATGGTAATTTATATTTATCCAGCTCACTTATTAAATGTAAACTCAATCAAGGAAATCAATTTGTTTACAATTAAATGATATGGAGAATTAAGTTTGGTGTTATTACCCTAAAACAATACTTGATTCCAAAGCTCCAGATGATCTGTCTCGTGAACATTAGTTTCAAATTTTACCAGGAATTAATATTCCAATTCAAAATAAATATATAATGCATAACTCACTGTATTCTGCATGAAAATCAGAATAACATAGGCCTTAAGCATTACCATTAACTAGACAACCAATGACCCATTTGGTCACCTTCCTGAGATATTTCCTTACTTAAGCAAAGAATCAAAATGACCACAGGTAAGCAGAAAAACAGTGGAAGCAGGAACCATTTCCAACTTCTTACTGGCTTCCCCATTGACTTTGCTTGGAGGAAACTGACATGGAATACTGAAAATGATGATCACTTGACCACAGCTAACCACTGTGACACTGCAGAAGTCTTAACTCTGCAAATGTGCAGATGTGAAGAGCTTTGAAATCTCAATGACAAGGGAATAATGGTCCCAGGTTTTGAACACATTCTTTAAATTAGTGGAATTGAGGCACCTAATTCAAAATGTTTTTCAATATTTTGCTAAACAATGACATCTGTATATAATATAAATCTAGGTAGCAAATGGCAATTGCGGCATGCTTCATTTTCCTTCCTTTAATTTGAAAGAGACTAAAAAAAGAGGTCTCTTACTTGTGCAGCAACAGTATGAGATCTGGTCGGGAATAATTTGGAAATACATGCTGTATTAAACCCAGCCTCAGACAAGCCAAAGGCAGCTCTCAAACCTGCACCACCTGCACCCACTACAACTGCATCAAATTCATGGTCCACTACAGGATACTGTGTTGAAATCTGAACAACAAAAAAGCAGAATATCTTGAGATGAAATATTTGCAATAGCCCAAAACAATTTAAATTATTATTTCAATTTACATTTAGAGAGTAACACAATCAATAAGCACTATGCTGAAAAAAATTCAAATATTTCTCTTTAGGTTTTGATTAATAATATTCCTTCCCCAGCTTTGTGATCCTCTGTAATTTAAACAATTAGAAGCACCATTAAACTCAAGTCCTTAATCCTTTGCTGCTATTCTTTCCCATGTTAACAAAACGCTCTATCATATCTGTAAGCTATCACTATATCTTTAGTATTTAACTTGAACAGGTGGATAGATTATATAAATAAATAAACTGCAATTTGACTGATCTATACAAACAAGACTAAATGCCAGAATCCTCAAAAGAAAACTGAGGATGGGATTATTTAAATCCAGCTTTAAAATTTACAAATGCATACCCTATACAGTTTCTGGCTAAATGTACACTATGCATGCAAAGCCATGTCTTATTTAACCAAGGTTTATTGAATAACCCACAACTATTCAACTGTTAAACCACAAATCATGGTTTGCTAACCAAACAACTCATTCAGAAATAAACTACACTACAATTTAGATCAATCTGTGGACTTAATGTCTTATCTTTTTCAGCATATCTGGATTGGATGAAGAAGCCATGTAAGTGATGTCAGTGTATAGGAAATTATGAGCTGGGTCAGCCAATGGGAACTATTTGGTCACTAAGAAACAGGATCTATTATGAGCCATGTGAGACGGCTCGGAGCCTGGGCATTACTTAGCTTAACTAGTTTGTATATATATGAGTTTGTTTGTCCTTGCAATATTGCTTCTGTGATTTTGTACTTATACTTGTCCTTGTTCTTGCTACCACATTGCAAGATCTGCATGGGTATTGTATACATGCATCGTGTTTTATATTATTGTATATAAACCAGTTTCTTCTATAAATGAATCCTGCTGAATTATTTACTTGTGTGCTGTTTGGATCATTGCAAACTCTAACAAGTGATTCAGAAATAACTTACTGAATCAGATACTTTGGCAGACACATTCTTCTTTCCATATGCCGTGAAGTGAAAATTACGAGAAAACACATCACAAGCGGCTGGCCTTTGCTGAAAGATAAGAATAACAGTTAAAATCTTCTAATGTAGTAAGGGCACCAAAATGTTGCTTACAACAATACTTAATACTCATATTGTTGTAAGCAAACATTTTGGTGTCCTTACAACTAAATTGATATCCCAAAAATTTCAGTTGTTAAGCAAGACAAGCTATTAAATGAGTTGCACTCCATTTTATAACCTTTTTTGCCACAGCTGTTAAGTGAATCACTGCAGTTGTTAAGTGAATCATGCAATCCTTGAGCAAATCTGACTTTCCCCATTGACTTTGCTTGTCGGAAGCTAGGTAGGAAGGTTGCACATGGCAATCAAATGACCCTGGGACAGTGCAACAAGTTGTATTTCATGATATTTTTCTGACATAGCTCGTCATAACCAAATGGTATGCAGAAATTTAATATCTGTAGTTACATTTTCTCAGCAATTGTCAAAATATTTAAAAAAGGAAATTATAAGAAACGTTAAGGAGAATTATGAATTCATTCCAAACATTTTTCAACAAAAGTGGACAAAATACCATCTAGATTTTTAACCTGTTCTTGTACTGGGCTAAATGTTATACTGGAAAATACAAAATCTGGACATGGATACATTATAGTGCATCCAATATGTTCATTCTAAATTAATGTTTATTATCCCTTTTAGTCAGATGAAGTTAATATAAATATTAATTCATATCTACTTTTAGTAATCTACTACTTTTATACAACATTTAACAATAAGAATATATTTCTTCTTAAACTAAAGTAATAAGAAAGATAGGATATGGTATATATACACTAAACTTTCTCTTCTCCATACAGAGTCTATTTTCTTCCTTTTGGGGAGATCAGATCACATTTATAGTTAAATTAATAATTAAATCCGCTATTTGCAGGCATTTCAAATATATTTAAAGTTCTGTTCTTCATATTGAACTGGATTGAACAGGATTGAACTGTCAAAACAGCAAACATAAAAAGTTTGTTTTAGATGTCAGGAAGACTATAATAGTAAGAATCTGTAAAAAATTTATATAGGAAGACATATAAATGACCGCACAAAACGGTGCCAGGCTTTGAACTACCATGTTAGCAATGGATAATTTTGAATAGAATTTGCACCTCACATGACATCTGCTGGGACTCTGTATAAATGGAGCATAGTATCCTCCACTCAGTGAGACTGTGGGGTTCCTTGCCAAACTATAGATCACATCATGCCTGGCTGTAAGCTAAGGGCATATAACGGTTTAGTATCTGGTTTTTTTTTTCATATAAACAATGCTTGTTTATGCTTCAATGGTTAGATGGCCTAGGCATTGATATTTGAACATATACTTTTTGACATTTATATTTTATTGGGTTGAAATGTTTTTATTGGGTTGAAATTTTATTGGGTTGAAATGTTGAAATGTTGATTTATATTGCTAGTCTATGTATATGCCATATGCTAAATAAATAATGGCAAATCAGCCAAATCAAAATAAATTCTAAATAGTAGTTGCCAATATTAAAGAGTCACCCATTTTTCTCTTCATTCAGAATCTAGAACAGAAAAATAAGCTTGACTGCTTTTTCAGTTTTCAAATTATTCCCCAATATTGAATTTTTCCAAAGAAAAGAAATATGATTTCTATAGCAGTAGTAGTAGTTACTGCTGTTAAAAAAGATTACTTAAATTATATTTGAATCCAAGTATTTAATAAGAACTCTATCAGATCACAGGTGAGAATTTCTTTAAAACATGAACAAATGTACATTTCTTGAATAAATCCCTCTTGTCCCTAAAACATTTTACTATTATGCAAGTATGATTGCTGAATATCTGTTATAAACAAATTCTCTTTTCCAGCAGTCGTGGTGATTGATAGCCTGCAGTTTCTTTTTGCTAATATGTTGTTCTAGCCAAAATATTCTTTCTATACCCAATATTACCTGATTTTACCAAATATTAGCTAGGAATGAACACATATGACTTCATAACTTTCCTAAAGAAAAGGACAACTGCTGCTAAGTTGGCAAAAAAGAAGGTAGAGACTTAAAAGAAAAATTATCTTGAGAATGAGAGGAAATGGAGGAGAAATGGCTGATAGATTCTAGGCAGTGTTGGCTTTTAAAGCTTTGTTTTCTGGAGGGCCTGGGGAAAGACTTGAAAAAAATATGAATAGTAATGGGGTCCAAAGATCCACTAAAAAGGACTGCCATGGAACAAATCTACTAAACACAGGTAATTTCTATGAAGTCAAGAAAAAAAGACCACATCCAACCAACCAAAAAAAGAATCTTCTAAAGAATTTAGGCGGCATAATTAACTCTCTTACCTGTATATAGTTAGGAAGCAGGAATAGAACTATGTGAAGTAATGCTTAGATTTATCCAGTGGTGAAATCTGAACTGGTTTACTACTGGTTTGCTCGCTGTGCATGCGTGCTATGCGCGTGCATTTGTAGTGCACACCACATACCAAATACAAGGTGAACACGCAGTGCATGCCAAAAGGAGGCATGGGGTAAGTAGAGCAGTGCGCAGGGGTGGTGGTGATCAGCTGTGGCGCACTATCTTTTTTTTTAACTTTTAAAAGCATTTTTTTACAACCTATTCAGCCGAATAGGTTGTAAAAAAATGCTTTTAAAAGTAAAAAAAGGCTCTGATGATCGTGTGGCTCAGCTGTGATCGTCAGAGCCTTTTTTTTTACCTTTTAAAAGCATTTTTTTTAAAGAAGCAGCAAGCGGGTGATTGGGTGGGCATGGGCGGGGGTGCCAGGGATTTTTGCTATCAGTTCTCCGAACCACACGCCACTATCGCTACCGGATTGGCCAATCCGGAAGCATTTCACCCCTGTATTTATCCAACATGATAGATTGTACAAGAAGCTTTACTTTGCTACTAGAGATATAGTTTCTCCTAGAAATGCTTAGATATAGTTTAGTAAAGTTTATAAAACTTTTACTTTGCTTTATAGATTTATCATCACTTCTAGAGTGCTTATAAGGTAAGAGAATGTGAAGAATATTTATTTAGCTGAGTTGGCATAGTGAAATATTGCCTAAATAAAATGTTGTTTTGATTAATAAGCGGTATTTGAATCAATCCCATGAACTCCCAAAGCTCTTCTTGACAGTCAATTCTGGTATTGAGAATAGTGGCAAAAAAAAAAAATTGGAACGTCATCACCACTTGTTTGTTTCCAAGGTTGCACTCAATTTCTTTCAAATTTCAGCAGCATTAGAAATAAAAGAGACCCTTCTCTCCACTTCCAAGGCACAGCAATACATTTTAGATAATAAAGTTCAGTGCTTCATTGTACCCAGACTGTACCCACATAATGAGAACTATGACCATGATATTTCTATTTTCTCATGATCTTATTCATTAATAATTCTTAAAATAGGCCAGTTCTTGATGTACCTTGTCAATATATTAATTCCATTGGCCATCTTGAAAAGATTTGTCAGAACAATTTGGAAAATGGTAATGTGTGTGATATTAACCTATCTTTGGACTATAAAACGTATTTTGCTAAGCAATGCACTGAGCATTGAAATAAATGCTATTATTTGGGGGGGGGAGGCTTCTTCACTTTCTTCTAAAGTTAAATTTGCATTATAAATGACAAAGCTGCATTCCATGCATTTCAAATTCCTTTGAAAGTTTGCTATACCTTTTATTGCTATTTTAAAAATCTTTAATAATTGCCACAAAATATTGCTTTTTTATATGCAAGCACTTACAATAATGCTGTAAATATATCTCCATCAATATTCATAACAATTTTCCCATTTTGATTATTTGCACAATTTTCGAGGGCTTTTTTTTTACACATTATCTAACAATTTGCACTTAGCTTCTGCCCTATTGAATGACTCTTGATCAAATGACAAAACTCTGATAACATACTCTTAACCATACAGGATAGAGTTTATGGCATAAATAAATAAAACAACTATCTGTTTTCCCCAAAATAAAACATCCCCTGATAATTAACCCAATCGGGTTTTTGAGCACAAGGCAATAAGGCCAAGTGCTTATTTCAGGGTTCAAAAAATTATGACAGGATCTTATTTTTGGGAAAACACAGTATTTGACAGTTGCATCTAAAATTTATTAGGTTTTAGTAAAAGATATCTACACGTTTCTGTGTAAAGGAATTTTTTTTCTTTTTGCAATTTTGGTGATGTATTAGATCTTTCTGACCCATGTAATGGGTTCGAAACAGTGTTTGAAGCAATAGTTAAAATGAAGTTTGCCTCTATACAGCCGTAAGAATCTTTCATTTTGAGGCTAAATCAACCTAAAAAAAATTAGTGTATTAGTTGTGTAATATGCTGAGCTTATCTCTCGTAAAAACGAAATTTTAAAAGAAATAGCTATTTCTTTCATTTAAATACATTCAACTGTAATAAAATAACCATATTTTATCAAACATTACTACTCTAAGAATAAATTGAGAAGCATGTCCATAAGATACTAGGCTGTCCTTAGAAAAAATATAATTAGAACATAAGAATATATTTACTAACTTGAAGTGTCCTATATTCCAGACATTCTTGCCTCATAATCATCAAAGCAGAAGATCTCATAATAATGGCTCTTTATATAACTTAGCCATACTATTTGCATTTTGCATGTTTCCTTATTTTACTCACAAGTATAGGCATTCTATTAAAATATTCCCGTGTGGGAATACTGTTACTAAGATTGTGTGGTAGTCATGTATACTTTTAGGTTTGCAGAAGTCGGTTCTGTCATTTTAGTGTCTCTTGCATTTATACAGTATTTGGTTTCCAAAAGGCCTCTTCCTTATCCAAATATATTATATCACCTCAAATCTTTGTCATCATGTTTTGAGATTTTAGACAAGTCACTTATCAGCGCTGTCAACTGACATCTCATCTCCATATTAGCAAGTTGTTACTGTGTAAATTATGTTTTAATCTCAAGACCAAAATACGCTTATTTTTAAGAACAAAGTTCAACGCAGGTCTCTCAACAAGAAAATATACGGACAAAAAAATACTTTTTAAAGCATTTACAAGATATTTTATATATAATATATATAATATATCCTTGTAGAAATATGGCTGGAGAACGGAATGCCTCATCAGGAAAAAAAAAAACCCGAAACTTCCAGTATCTTATCCTGACCCGGGCTGAATATACGAAGCCCATAAAGTCGCACATCCCGCCACTGTTCTCCGACTGAAGCTGAAATACCCACCCTCGAGCGCAAGGTAAATATAAATTTATTATAGTTGATCCGGCCTGAACCAAGGACGTACCTTGCAGAACAGCTGCAAATATCGCAGCCTCCCCAAAGTCAGCGCCATTTCTACCCGGTAGGACATTACACTACTGCGCATGTGTGGAAAGTGGTGCCTAACTGAGCAAGCGTCCCACGGAGAGACCTGGTTGGTTAGTACCAGTGCGAGGAAAAACCCAAAACAAATCTGTTCAGGTAGGTTTTTATCATTTCAGGCCTTCGTTGTTTCTGTGAAAAGTTATGAGAGCTTCCAAGTTTCCATGAAAAGGTATGAAAATCAAAGGATCGGAAAGCTCCGAAGCTTTAAATACTCTACTACACCATCAGGACAATCCATTTTGAAAAAGAAAAACCGTTATAGTTGATGTCTTCTATGGTTTTGACTCTCGCGATGAAGGGGCTTTAACCTGGAGGAGAAAAAAAACGCACTAAACGAGTACGTTGCGCATGCGCAATGAACGCTCATGGGCTCTGTAGCTGCTACGGAGGGTTTGGAATGCTATTTTGCCAGAACTTCTGGCCGTGGGTTTTCTTTTTACCTTTATTTAATGTTCGTGAAGATTTTTTGGTATGGGTTTGCATGTTTTTCTATTTCAAGTGGCGTTAGTTTAATAAAAAGAGAGGAGGCTTGTGAAACAATATGCGTAGTTGACAACTGCAGTTAACAGTATTGGGCCCTGACAGTTTTGTAGTCCATATTAATCCTATTTATACTTAAGAGGGTAATACTGTATAATAACTATTCTATTTTTTTGGTAAAATGCTGAAATGTTCCTTGATACAGATGTTTGTGTGTGTGTGTGTTTACATACATATACACAAATCTGTGTGAAGGAACATTTCATATCTTTCTCTTAGAAGAAGAGTTTTTCCTATAGATTTCCACAAAACTTTTTATTAAAGAATAGTCAGTTAAATGGTGGATTTTATTGGGGAAAAATGGGCTCAACAAACGGAATGAGTTCTTCAGCCCTGATGAGTAACCCCATGATGATTAACTACAACTCCTCCAGTGATGCTAGAGAAAACACATTGGATTGTTTTTAAATGACATAAATATGAAATTGAGAGGTTTTATTTATGAATGCATTTCCTAGGAATTCTAGTAACCCCCCCAAAAGTTTTTGTTCTTTAACCATGCCTATTACTATGTTAATTTCTGTAGGATATAAATATGCCTATATCAGAATTAGATAATTCTGTTGCATATAAAATTACTGTACATCACAGAAAGAACCTTTGGAGATAATGTAATCCAACTCCCTATTTAATACAGAGTATGATATAGTCTTTGAAAGATGATTTTTCAGCTTCTGCTAAAATACATTCAGAGAAGAAACTAGATTATCCTTCCAAAGATAGTCTAATATATCACCAAATAGGCCTTACCTGAATTTTTGTTTAATATTTGACTAAAATTTACTTCCCATCCATGCATTGGACAGAATTCTGCTCTCCATAGCAACAGAGAAAAATTCTGCTTCATTTTCTTAATAATAGCACTTGTGATATTTGAAGATTATTATAGCTCTCCCTCCCCATTTTTTTCTTCAGCTAAATGTATCTTGCTGTTAAAACTGTTCCTCTCAGGATTTGAATATCAATATCACTTTGTGTACTTCCTTCTTCTCTGAATAGATTATAAGAATAGGGATTCCTAAAATTTGGTTCCTCTAATTTGGCCTACTTGACTTTAGCCCTAAATCAGCCCTGGTTCTACCAGAAAGTATGAAGAATAGATAAAATGGCAGAACTAAAGATTGAGACCATCAGAAACATGGTCAGGAAACATATGCTTCTTATGAATGATTTTAAATATAAGAGTGTATTAATTGTATTCCAAAGTGCTAAAGGAACTAGCTGATGATCTGGCTAAATCTTTATTATTTGGGGAAGCATAATGAAAGATATGAGTGTTCAGATTTGGCAGCAATATGTTTTTCCCTTATATTTTTCATGTATTCTCACTATGTCATGGGTATAAGTAATTTTTCAGGGAATTCTATCAGAGTTATATAGTTTAAATAGCTAAGTGTAACGTTAGGTGATAAGAATCTCAAGAGTTGCTTTCTCTGATTTTAAGGTTTGCCTATGAATAATTTAAATAACCCTCCTCCTAACTGGAACATTCAGCCTAATGCAAGAAATAATGAAGATCATGGAAGCAAATGGAATTATGCTTTGTTGGTTCCAATGCTGGGATTGGCTGCCTTCCGTAAGTGACTTTTAAATAAAATTTGAATTTTTTGATTACTTTTAAATTTAAGTTGTTCTCCTTATCCATTGTTAACACTGAATCATCCTACAAATATTTTGTGCTTATTTTAATGACTTCCTAGGCTTCCTGAACCCAGGAGCTCTAGCATCACTGTAGTATTAAAAACATAAAGATTCCCTACAACATTTTTATTTCTTCCTTTATCAAAGAAAATACTCAAGTCTCAGACTTTGCAGGAAACAAACTTTCTTTTTTCTGTCAGTCAGCCAACTGCCTAGAATTTGGCTAATGAAATGTTACAGGGATTCAGTAGGAGAAGTATGATTACTTCTAACTCATGGCCATGCAGGTTTACAAAATCTTCAGCCTAAAACAGTTTATAGTCTAGAATTCAATAAAAGAATTTTTCCGTATTTTATTTTTTTTCTCATTATTGAGCCCACTTTGATAATGTTTGTAAAACTCTACCGCCAGACCAATTTGAATGAAACCTCCCACATCCTTCCTGTCCCTTGTTCACTCTAGTCATTCTAATTTGCACTGACCAGTTAGGGGCCAATTTAAGATCTTAGAGGCATATCTATTAAGAATTAGTCTTGGGAGTATACCCTGTTCCTATTTTTCAGACACTCATGAACACTTGACTGCAGTGAAAAAGATTATGACATCATGTTTACCTGGAACAGGACATCAGTATCCAAGCTAATGAAACATCATCTCTTGTTTGTCCCTCCTCATAATAGTATTGTTTATATAGACTTCTGCTCCCCTTAATCTATTGTACTGCTTGCAAGTGAGAAATAGAAGAGAAATAAAAATCTTCATAATGGTTCTAGAACACACTTCTTTAGTGCTTGGCCATTTTTTCCAGGACTATTGCCTGGAAACAATGCAGGACATTAAATGTTTGATAGTTTGGAGGATTTTGGCAGGAGCACTGGATGACATTTATGCTTAGACTACCACCTCTTCCCCCTTCCCATCTTCCCAATCAAAGAGAAGTATTGCAATTCTGCATCATCCCCTTTTCCATGACATCATCTTCCTTCACGACAACCAGAAACATAGGAACCTGAATTTCTCCTGTGAACCTCCTCCCCTTTTCCCATTGGATTAATGTGATGAGACAACCAGTTCTGTTCCTATCAACTACTTCCTGGTAAGATGGCAACCTTGTGGATTCACGATGGCCAGTATCAGTACCAAATAATTTTAAGGACAGGGGACCATAATACTTTCCCCTGACAAAAATAAGATGTAACTTTCCCTTAGTGCCTTTATTTCTGCCTCTTTCATTTTTGGAAATAATCTGTGCTGACATAAAACGTGCAATCATTAAATGAATAGCCATGAAGAGAGGGGTAAGAGATTACAGGTAGTCCTCAACTAACAATCACAATTGACCCCAAAATTTCTGTTGCTAAGCAAGATAGTTGTTAAGTTGCCCCATATTATGACCTTTCTTTCCATAGTTGAATCACTGCAGTTATTAAAATTTTGATCATGTAATCAGAGGAATGCTGCGATGGTCGTAAATATGAAAAACAGTCATAGGTAATTTTTTTCAATGCCGTTGTAGCTTTGAACAGTGACTAAACAAATGGTTGTAAATTGAGGACTACATCTAATGAAAAGATAGAAGACCAATACATAGAGTGACATTACTATAGTAAAAAATCCCTAGCAATATAATTAATGGTTGAAAATGAAAAACCTGAGTAAGCATTGAACATTTTTAAAAAATTGAAAATAATAAGTTACAATGTGTTATAAAAAAGGAAGAAAAATGTTACATTATGCCACAATTTTTAAAAAGTCAATTGGAAGGAGAAAACAATTTCATATAGAGAACTATTCTAAGAGAGCCTCATTTTCTTCCCCTATCCATTTCTATGCAATGCAGTTAGGTATCTAGTTGTAAGATTTACCCTGCTCTGAGGATAAGCTCATTGACCTCTGATTCCATTTTATTCTATTGACATTATTTCACCAGAAATAATGTTAGGTGTCTAATATTTTGCTTTTTCATTGTATGCTTAGTGTAGAACAGAAACAAAGTTCTGCAGAAGAATGTGGATCTAAGATTGGAAGAATTCAGAGATGTTTGTCCTATCTCAAATAAGTTCAGACTTGTTGCATTCTTTATCAAGTTTGGCTTAACAGTAAGTTAGAAACCAGTCCTAGTATTTACCATTATAGGTTATTTTAATGTCTTACAGGTTGGATTTGGTCCAGAGAATCTAAGAAAGAAATAGAAAAAGAGAAAAGAGAAGTCTATAGAAAATTGTCTTTTGTACAGAAAGAGCTTGAATCTAAATATCGCGATATAATTATAGAAAACCGCAGAATGGTTGCCCACTTAGAATTAGAATTGGAGAAAGAACGGAACAGAACCCTAAGTTATCGCAACGCACTCATCTCTCAGAGTTACAAATTGGTAGAAGAAAGAAGAACTTTGGAACAAGAGCGTACAAAGGTGGAGCAAGAGAAGCGAATTCTGCAGGATTCTGGTGCTGCAGGTGCTTTGTATAAGAACTGCTTGGAGAAGGAAGATCAGTGGCAAACAAAAGCCACTATTTTACTAAAAGGGTTTGAAGAAGCTTTAATGGAAAGGCAGGATATGTATTGCAGCCTTGTACTGCCAAGATATCATCGGTTGGCAGTGGAGAAAAAAATGCTAGCCAAAGCAACAACTGATCCAATTGGTTTGGAACTGGAACTGGAAGCTGGGCTGAAAGATATTTTCAGATATGATACCTTTTGCAGCACTTTATTAAATACTAATAAAAATAAAAATGGAAAGCTCATGTGGATCTACCTTCGATATTGGGAGTTATCTGTCGAAGTCAGAAAATTTAAAAAGGCAGAGAAAGTATTTTTGGGAAACACTGGCTAAAGCTAGGCCATCTCTAGCTTGTATTATATCAATGTAGTCCTCTCCAGATCCGTTAAACTTTAATCCACAGAATCCTCATCTGGTTTGTGATATCCATATATAACTTTGTGAGGTATATATCAGTATCTTTAGTTATTGTCATAAGTACATTCATCATCTAATAATACCAGTCTTTTTTTGATTAATCTAAATCTGTATTGGATGTTACCATAGTAATGAATGGCAACTAAATACGTGTGGTTTTTGTATTGGCAATGCTACTATGTTCAATAGGATTTATTTAAAAATGGTATTTCCACATTTCTACAGTCCTTTCTATGCTGTCATGCTTTTCATTCCTAAGACCCTCAACACACAGGTTGTCCTTGACATACAATTATAATAGAGCCTGCCCATTAAAATCTTATGTTGTAATGGTTATAACATTTTATGACCATTTTGCAGCAGTTATTAAGAAAATCCCTGCAGTCATTAAGGGAACTAACAGTTCTCTATGGGTGCAATTTTGCCAAAAATAGAAGTGCCAGTTTTTGGCAAAACTGTTGTAAAATGTGACTGCAAATGACTATAAATATGGCCATGTTGCCAAGTGCTCAAAGTTCAATCATGTGACTACAGAGAAGGCCTAACCATGGAAACTTTGAATCCAGGTTATAAGCCCTCCTTTTTTAAAAAATTGTAACTGAATGATTGTTAAGTGATCAATCATAAGGGCCTCTGGTGGCTCAGCAGACTAAGTCTGTCTGTTATTAACACAGCTGCTTGCAATTACTGCAAGTTCAAGTCCCACCAGGCCCAAGGTTGACTCAGCCTTCCATCCTTTATAAGGTAGGTAAAATGAGGACCCAGATTGTTGGGGGCAATAAAAGTTGACTTTTTATATAATACAAATGGATGAAGACTATTGCTTAACACAGTATAAGCTGCCCTGAGTCTTCGGAGAAGAGCGGGATATAAATTTAAATTAAAAAAAAATAAAATCATAAGTTGAGGACTATCTGTACAGTACGTACAATACAATTCCAAATATTGATCACCCTGACATGGTTATCCTTACAAATTGCCAACTTAAATGTAGAGATCATCGCATCATACAATAAGTGCATTATCTGATGAAAACTGTATCCAGTCAATCAGATTAAAGTTTAAAACGTTATTTCATTGATCTTTACAAAGAAAAGTAGTTAAATGCAAAGAATAAGAATGGGATTCTGTTTATGTCTGGCAATTATTAAATACATTTGCCAATACATCCAGTAAAAAGAATAAAGTATATACTGCCTGAATAGATGAATTTTTGATGAAAGCATGTTCCGGTAGAAGTTCCCTGAGGATGGGTTGTAGCACGAATCCGAAAGCTAGGAAAACTGTCCCAGTGACCAACCCAGATTAGATCTTGAAACATCATCCTGGGACATGTATATTTGCCTTCATTTGTGATGAACTTTTCAATAGAATTCTTGGGGGGGGGATCAATTTTACTGTTTAGCTTCTTGCTTAAAATTTGTTGATACATTCACCAAGTTCAACTTAAGAGTCCTTTTATCTTCACCATATTAAATGAACTTGTCTGATATATAAGATACTAGTAATTTTAGTAAACTATGCAATAGTTAAATTGAAGGGAAAATATTCATGTACCTTTCAGCACTAAATGGAAGTAAGGGGAAGAAATTTGGGACATGGGAAGGGGAAGACAAATGGAAGGGGAAAGACAAGGTGACAAGAACCAGAGGTGGAAAAATGGAATAAATCAGCTGCCAAAGACAGATGGCTTGGAACAGAATGAGAAACTACATCGAGAAGCACCAACATCAAAGCGGTTCCCAAAAATTCAAAAAGGAATAATACTGGACACTGTTGAACTGGTGGGGGGAGCAGGGAAAGTGGAAAAAGTATAACCTTTGCGCATGATCTAGCTTTACTTTCACTACAACCGCTTGACTTTAGTAAAAGAACCTTTCACTTTAATCAAATGGAGTCGAGGGTCTTTCTTTCTTACATGTCTAGGTTGAGGCAGGTCTGACAAGGTGCATGAGCAAGTGGCGCAGATGATCAATATATATGGGGATCAGATTTTATTAAAAAAAATTAAAGAAAATAAACATAGCTTAATTTCAGGGAAATACGACTCGACAAACTGATTTCTTCTTTTTCCCATGAAAAAAATCTAAAAACACTAAAGTGTCTCCATTGCTACTCTGTCTTCAAAACATATGTTCAAGCATAGGCAAGGATATTTCGTTAATACATTCATTCAAGATACGTAGGAAATCATGGACAATTTGAATATTATTACAGATTTTGAGTTATTTTTCCCCCATATTAAAGAATATTAGAATGCAATTCTTGGGATAACAGGCTGTGACCACAAAAGGGAATATTCACTGGAAGAGATTCATTACTAAGAAGGTGTTTTCTTACATTAAAGAAGTATCCTGTTGGATTGAAAATATGTTTCTGGTGATCATGGGAATGTTTAAACTTCAGCTATTTGATTGGAGGAGGTACAGTTCAGTGTATTGACTATGTGTCAATGTAATGTGTAATGGAGCACATCAGCTAACATGACAAAAAGGTTTGTGTACCATGGAAACCAAATTCAAACTAAATTGTTGAAATTCAGCATGCTAGACAGTGTAACTTTCTCTGATCTATCCCAAGGATAAGACCAATTAATGTATGGAGGAGACAGATATCAAAAAGACAATTTATATTTGCAAGATACTACAAATATCTACATCTATAAGTTGGGTTCATGGAAAAGAAATCACATTATTGGTACTTCATACTAATATCCTGGGATAAATTTAAACTGATTTTGGAGGGGATGTTGGTAAGAATTGACTGTTTGGAGGATGATCCCTAAACATAAAGAAAATAATTTTGATTATTCAAATATACTATAAATCTAGGAAATGTATAAAACTGATAAGAACACAGAACAAGGGCAAAATGTCCTGTGCTGTTCATGGGATGATGGTCTCCAGATAGCACCCAAGAATCCCAACACTAAAGTGAAAATAATTTGGACAAGTATAAAAGACACATAAGGTACTATTCAAATAAATCACCCAAACTTGTAATAGAGTGCTTGGCAATAATACCAATGTAACAGAAAACATTGCCAATCCCTATGACAAAGCCAAAAGGACCAAAATTTATTTATTTATTTATTTATTTATTCATACTTTTATACCGCCCTATCTCCCTAGGGACATGCCACAGGAAATCAAAATAAGAGATTGTGTGTGTGTGTGTGTGTGTGTGTATTTAATAGAATTAAGAAAAAAAGATGCAAAAGGAAAAAAAACCCCAAAAGATTATGATTTCCTTTACAGCAAATATATGGTAATTACAAAGCTCTATGATTACTACTCAATTATTCATTTTTTATCTAATAATCAAAATCATGTCATAAGTGCTTTGTATTTTTACACGCCAGACTTAATAGGAATAGCAGATTTATATACTGCTACATAGTACTTTATAGCACTCTCTAGCTTTTACAAATATCAGCATATTGCCCCAACAATGTGGGTCTGATAAACTGATATCTCAAGTATACAGATTATAGGTTGATCACTGTTGTAGTCAGCTTAATGTTGGAAATCTGAACAGATAATCTGTACAGATTGCTCTATTACATACTGCATTTTAGCATAATATTTATCTGCCTAAAAATCCAGCTGAATTGGCAGTCTAGAGTATATCTGAGGTAAATTAAGTGAAGGAACAAATAAAATCAGTACTCTTGTTATTATCTGCACAACTATGGAGACATAAACTGTGACTTCCAAAATCAAAATATAGATCTTTTAAAGTTGCATGAAGAGTAACAATGGGGAATCTGCTGGGAGATGACTTCTTCCTAGCATAATCTTTCCAAGAAATTCCTAGCTGATTTTCCATTACTGAAATTCTCAGAGTGGCAGAGGATCAACTATCTTTGAATTAATGCTAACAGATCAGATTAATTGCTAAAAGGATAGTTGATCCTTTTCCTTGACAATTTCAGTAATGGAAATGGAAGTAGGAATATTGGAGGAAAATGAGTGTTTAATGCTGAAGGCATGATTTTAAGGAAAATTAAAATTCTGTGAAATTGAACATTTATTTTGAACTTTAACAATGGTTTTCTTAAACTCAGACCAACAATAATTAGGATTCCATGGCAAAAAATAAAAATAGGAGAGTTCAAGTTGAGTGGAACTACCTTAACAGTTGCTAACAAATTGAGGTTAATCAGTGTGCAATCCAGACTTCTATTTTTTTTAAAAATAAATTACACACAATGAGCCCTGGGACTTCTACTCATGAGACCACCAGTGCAACATATCTTGCTTTACTGGTCAACTGGGCAGCATCATTTGTGAGTCATAGTCAGGGCTTGGATTTTGGATATCACTTTTTCTGCTATCTCTTCAAGTGAGGGAGTTGGCTGAAGGGGATGCCCCTCCCCCATGGATTTAGCAGGGAGATCTGACTCCTTGGGCTTTTAGTGCCACAGAGCAAAAATCAATCTAGGAGAAGCCTTGTGTGGAGATAAGTGAAGGGAATAGTTTCAGTTTAATTCTGAATGGTGTCTCTCTCTGTGTGTGCATATGTATGCAGCTACTTTTACAATACAGGCAATACAAACAATACAAACAGGCTGGACAAATTTCCCTACCATCAGACAGAAACCTAAGGTGTTCAGAACTTGCTGTGGCAGCCACTCTCAAATGCAATCCTTACACGAGTAGTTTAGACTTATTACAATATAAATGAGACAAGAAAAAAAACCTTACAATGAATTTCCACCCTCTCCCATAGTCTTTCCAGCTGTCCCCTGGGGATTGAAAAGAGTATTTTGGTCTTTTCTTATACATTCGTAGTAAGGCTGGTCAGTCAGGCTTGGAAGGTCTGCTCCACTCTGGTTGCTGTGATGACTTTCAGTGCGGGCTGGATTCAAACTCAATTCCTGGCTCAAACAAATGGAAGGTCTCCTCTGGAGCAGCATCTGGAACCATGTGCTCTGTTTCCACAGTTGCAGAGTCATCTTTTCAGGGCTGAAGGGCATTAGAACAGGCTCCCCTCCCCACTTTTGTGGGTAATTGTCCCAGGAAAGGCATTAGAGAGGAAAACAAAACTCTGAGATTTACACACTCACAGATCATTCCCGCCATAAATCTCAGTTAAATTAGGAAAGACACAAATCTTAACAGACATACCACATGGTTCCATAGAAGATAGAAAGAGACAAACAAACAAAACAAAACAAAACCCCCAACATTTCTATTTATATATTTCCCTTTTCTCTTAAGTATCTTTATTTAGCCAAACTTGTCTTCCTGGTGTGCTTTTAGTGTTTTAATATCAAAAGTTATGGCTTTCAAGCCAAATTTGTTTCCCATTCTGATCTCTTAGCAAAGCCCATTTTTCACATAGTTTCCTCAATTTTTCCCCCCGCATGCCAGCCAACACTAGCATCTGCCTGGTGTGCCAGGCCCCAAGCAAGTCTCATAGGAGATTTTCTGCCATCCTCAAGCTACTGCTTCCCATGTTCCTTGGAATGTAAGGCTCACTTTGGCTTAGCTGGGTGGTCCCTCCTAGTTTTCAGAAAAAAAGGTTCTGGGAAGGACTTTGACTCCCTTCTGTTGAAGTATGGGCCCCTTCCTGTTAAGGGAGCTCTGTTTTGGATCAAAAAGGTGATCCCAGATGACCTACTGCCCCTCCAGCAAGTACGAGCACCTCCTCTTGACACGCATGCACTACTTCAGCTTTGCTTCCTCTAAAATACACTAGTAATCTCTACTCTTTTATTTCCCCTCAGGCATACACATATATTTCCCATGCTTTTCCATGTTTAAAATTAAAATTTAGAGGTACTCACCTTCTTTCCAAGCAGTTTTTGAGCTCAACACTCAAAACCCCTTTAAAACCTAGTTCCAAATGGCCAAAGTCCAGGAAAACTTACCCACACTCAATGGGTCTGCTGCCAGCAAGGGAGGCTTACCTGGGCCTGGTCCATTGTTAGGTTAGCTTGGAGTCCCATCTGGGTCGCCAAATTGTTGGAAGAAATGTCCATCTGGGTTCAGTTCCAAGTGGGGAAAAAGAGACTGGAAACATGGAGACTGCTTGGAAAGATGATTTAATGGCGGTCAGGTTCACATGGCTTGAGTTCCTGAACAGAAAAGGGCTGAGATGCTGAGCATGCCCTCTTTATGCTTTGAGCTTTGAACTTCCTGGGGCACAGGAAGAGTGTCCTAATTGGTTGTCAATCTCCCAGGGGGTAGGGGTCTTAGCTAGCCTTGCTGGCTGATGTAATCTTCCCAGGTGCCATCTGTTGCTAGATGGGTCCTATAGTGTTGCAGATGATGGTCCCATTGACGAGGGTGGGGAGAATGAGTTTCTGTCTCTGACCCATTGACAAAGGTGGATGGAATGAGTTTCTGTCTCTGGCCCATTGACAAAGATGGTGGGGAGGCAGGAAGCTGCAGGGAGCTGCTTTGTCCTTAAAACATGTTTCTCCATTTCTCATCCAGGGAAATATAATATTCTGCCCTTTTTAATATTTCCTAAGATATTTCATTCTTCTAAGAGGGTGGGTGGGTGCTAACTCCCTACGCTACTGAATTGTGACTCCCATACAGAGCCACTGGAGGAATTCCTAGAATTTATTTTTCTGTTACGTACATTTAAAACACACCTTATCAGTGTAATATTATCAATTATAATAATTGATAATAATGTAATATAATGTTACATTATTATCAGTGTAATATTATCAATTATCAGTGTAATATTATCAATGCAAAGTATTGATGTTTCTTCCCCCAATTTAAAAACCATGCTCATCTTCTTCCAATCCAGTTTCTCTTAATACTATATATATTCAGTATATAACTGAATGATCTCTTCCCTTTCTGATTCAAACAACTGGGAGAGATGTTTTGTTGGAAATGTTAAACTCCCTCTAATTACTCTCAGTTTTAAGAAACTGATTACAAAAGCCTTTGCAAGTAGTATTTTATTTTATTTTTTATTTTATTTTTATTACTTTTTTTGCAACAAACAAACAAAAAGAAAATACATTATTACACCCTTGTGCTATACATAAAAGGAAGATTTGGGTCTTCGGATATATCCTCATGATTGCCAAAATCCACGTTCTCGAGGTACAGGTACTGAAGCGTCCAATGTTCCAAGCGCAAAGTCCACAAATGGTTTCCAAGTCTTCCAAAAAATATCTTCTTTATACACACCACTTCTAATTTTAATATCACATGTCATTTTATCATTTAAAGCTAATTTCCACATTTCAGAATTCCACTCTTCTATTCTAAAAATCACATCTAGTTTCCAATATCTAGCTATTATAATTCTACCTATTATAATCATAATTCTAATCAATTCTTTTTCATATTTTGTTAATTCTATTTCCTTAATTACCAACAATAATATAGTTTCCACTCTCAATGTTATTACTTTCCCCACCATTTCAAATATCACTTTCTCCAATTGTTGCCAAAACTTTTAACCTTATCACAATTATACCACATATGTTCATAAGTCCCCAATTCCATCTCACATCTCCAACATTTTTACTAATTTTTTATCCATTTGTGACAATCTTACTGGAGTCAAATACCATTTCCAAACAACTTTATAATTGTGCTCTTTAATCCTTATAGATAAAGTTCTCATAATTCTACTCTTCCAATTCACATTCCAATCTGACTCTGGTATTTCAATATTAAGATCTTTTTCCCAATTTGTCCTCATCACTCTTTGTAATTTTTCATCAGAATTTATAATCTTATAAACCCTACTAACGAGTCCCTTTAGCCCAATTTCATCTTTCATAATCCGAGATACTAAATATTCAAATTCAGTTTCACATCTATTTATCGAATAATTTTCCTTAGTTTTTTGTCCATTTTTCTATCTGTATTTTTCAAACCAACTTAACCCTAATTTTTCAATAATTTCTTTATTCCTCCTTTCATTTCCATAACTTTTATCCAATCTCTAATAATTTCTATATTTTCCTCTTTAATCACTTCATTACGTTTTATATTATTTTTAATTGGCCAAATTCCAATTGTCTCCCCCAAAAAGATTATATCCGGAATTAAAATTTTAACAAATTTATTCCACATTTTACTTAATCCCTTTAACCAATAACTTCTACTTACACATTTTAAATTTGCTTTATCTAAAAACCACCTTGATCCAAAATTCTATATCCTTTAACACTAAGTCTCTCCAATAGTTATCTTCACCTTTTAATATTTTTACCACTATCCGGATACCATACGCACAATAATAATTAAATAATTTGGGGATTCCTAATCCACCTTCCTTTTGATTTTGATACCACATTTTCTTCACTAATCTAGGTCTTTTGCCACCGTTGCAAAATTTATCCAGTTTTTTCTGATATCCTTCAATATCTTTCTCTGTCAAATTTAGTGGTAGCATTTCGAATAAAAAGTTGAACTTGGGCAGCAACATCATCTTACACATTGCAATTCTACCAAACCAAGACAACTTTAAAATTTTATATTTATCTATCTTCTTCTCAATTTCGTTAATCACCACATCATAATTAAGTTTTTTCAATTCTTTAACCTTAAGTGAAAGCACTATACCCAAATATTTCAATGTGTTTTAATCCTTATCCCAAATTGCTCTTGCATATTCTCAGACTCATTACCATTACTATCCATCAATAATTCTGACTTTGACCAATTTACTTTCAATCCTGTCATTTCCTCAAATTCTATCAAATGCTTATATATCTTTTCAGATCTTTCTCTACATTTTCAAAATAATTAAAGTATCATCCATACAAATTTATCTTATACCCTTATATCCTTCTAATTCTTCATCTTTTCTATCATTTTGTCAATATTTCCATAGCCAATAAAAATAATGTTGGGGACAGGGACATCCTTGTCTCGTACCAGCTTCTAATTTTATCTCTTCAGTTAATATTCCATTCACCTTCACTCTTGCACTGCTCTTTTGGTACAATTTTGAAATAACATGTATAAACTTATTACCAAAGCCTAAAGCCTCCACAATTACTTTAATAGTTTCCCATTGTACAGAATCAAAAGCTTTAAAAATATCCAATGATACTATACCAATTTTATCACCATTATATTCAGCTACATCTATAATATTTAATACTCTTCTAACAATATCACTCATGTATCTACCCTTCACAAAACCTACTTGATTATAACTTATATATCTATCTATAAATCTATTTAATCTATTACTTATAATAGCAGTAAATATCTTTGCATCCTGATTAATTAAAGAAATGGGCCGATAGGACTCAATCCTTTCTAAATCTTTATCTGGTTTAGGAATTAGGGATATCACCGTTCTATTCCATGACGAAGGTACTTCCCACCATGTAATATTCCATTGAATAATTTTTGCAGTCTTGGTATTATTAATTCTTTAAATTCTTTATAAAACTCAACAGGTAATCCATCCTCACCTGGAGCTTTCCCTAATTTTAATTTTTGTATTATTCCATTAATCTCATCTTGTGTTATATCTTCTTCCATCAATTCCTTATATGTTTGATCAATTTTCACCACATACTTTTCTAAATAGCTTTGCAATTTTCCCCGATTAATTGGTTTCTTTGAATATAGATTCTGAAAAAAGTTTCTAACCACTTCACATTTCTCTAATTTTTTATAACATCTTATACCTCTATCATCTATCAAAACTCCAATTTCTCTCTTCTCTCTTTTATCTTTCGCCATCTTTGCCAATAATTTAGAATTTCTATTACTAAATTCAAAAATTCCTATTTAAAATCTCAAATTTCTTTTTACTAACTCTGTATCTTCTTCTATCATTTTATTTCTTAACATATTAAGCTCCTGAAGAATTTTTCTTTAGTAAGCAAAAATTGATTTTCCAATTCTTTAATCTGATTTTTATCTCTTTCCATTTTAATTTTATAATTTTTATATTTCCTACTTGATAATTTGATACTCTCCCCTCTAAACACCGCTTTCATCGCATCCCAAACAATTTCAAATTTAACCTCCCCGTTATCATTTAATCTCCAACTTTCCTCCAATTTTTTAAGTATCCATTTTTTATCCTTTTCATTTTTATACAATTTCTCGTCATATCTCCAATAGCTTCTTTTTCTCAAAATTAAAATCTAAATCCACCATAACTTCTGCATGATCAGAATCTTTAAAATTCCCACATCTACCTTATCCACATTATTCAACAAATCTTTAGAAAGAAAAATATAATCAATTCTAGAATATGTATTATATATCTTAGAGAAAAAAGTGTATACTCTCTCAATTCCTTTAACCTCTCTCCACACATCAACCACGCCATTTCGAAGCATCCACATATTTAAAATCCCCATTTTATTTGCTCCTCCACAGCGGGTGGGATTAGTACTGTCTATTTTATCTCTGATTAAATTAAAATCCCCAGCCACAATTACTTTCCTACACTTTCATTCTCCAAAATTTTGTTATTTTTCAAGAAATTCTCTTTGTTTTCATTCGTAAATATAAATTAACAAGTGTCACTTTTTCCTCATTAAGATTTCCAACAATTATTACATATCTTCCATCTTCATCCAAAATTACCTTATGTTTTCAAAGTACACCCTATCTGATATCAGTGTTGCAACTCCTCTAGCTTTTGAAGTTCCAAATGCTTTTCATATATTTGCATACCTTTTATATACATTCTATTTGAATCTTCAGATTTCTGATGGGTTTCTTGTAAAAATAAAATGTCTGGTAAATCCTTTTAATCTTAAGCTCCAATCTTCTTCTTTAATCTGATTCCTGTACCCTTCACATTCCATGACATTATTTTTATAACTCCCATTTAAAATATAAATTTTTAATCCTATCCCGCATCTTCCTTTCTGTGCCCCCACCACCCGACATTAAACTACCATATAAACAACAATAAGAAAACAGAAAAAAACAAAACAAAACAAAACAATAAAGTACAAACAATCTTCTTCCCCACATCCTCATCGGTTTCGCCTCTATAAAGAGAATGGGGAGAGGGACGTGCCAATGCCGGGCACTTCTTTCGGCTGTCTATTTAAATTCATCACTCAAAAAAAGATAGCGATGACCGCATTCAGCTTCATATTTTCCAAGACTCTTATCTGCTTCTTCTCCTACTGTATCCTCACGACTCTTCTTCTGTTCAACCAACACAGGTGATATTTCTTTCCTCTTTAACCCTTTAGAGTCTTGCCTCCAATAGCCCCTTTTTCTTCTTCTGAGATTGATGTTTCCACGTATGTTCCACCCATCTGAAGCATTTGATCTTTTATCTCCATTAAATCCTCCATCTCAATCAGTCCAAGCTCCCGTAAATATAATAATGCATCTATATCTGGGGTGATTGTACGCATCCTTCCTTTATAAAAAAATTTCAATTGTTGGGGTGGGCTCCAAATGTATTTTATTCCATTATCTCTCAAAACTTTTGTAATTGGTTTTAAAAAATCTCCATGCCCTTTCTTCTCTTGATATATCCGGGAAGACTTGAATAGTCTCCCCTTCAAATCTCAAAGCATCCCCCAACTCTCTTAACTTGGCCATAACTTCCAACTTATCACCAAGATTTGCGAACCTGACAAGCACATTCCTGTTAGAACCATTTTGCCTTCTATATCCAATTCTAAAAACACTTGCCAGGTCTGCTATTGTGAACGTAAGTTGCGTATCCAAATCATTAATCCATTTCAAAACCCGCTGTTTCAATTTATCCTCCTTTCTTCCGAGATTCCTCTGATAACAAAATTATATTTCCTCATCTCTTCTTCCAAAAGACAAATTCTCTTATCTTGCTGCTCATTTTTATAAAATATTTTGCCAATTTGCCGATCTACTTTTGCCTCATGCACATGCAGCTGCTCCATTTCATCTTTAATCATTATCATTTCCTCTTTTTGTTTAGCAAAGTTATCATTCATCTCTTGCTTTAAATTTTGCACTTCAGATGTCAGTTTAAATGTCAAATTATCTATACGCTCTGATAGTCCTGCTATTTTTTCCCCAATTTTATTTAAAGCTGCAGCAATTTGCTGCGTTTCTGAAAGTTGTTGAGTCATTTTGAAAAAAACAAAAAAACCAAAAAATTTCTCAAACTGGGATTCCAATTTTTCAAAGAGTCTTAGTGAAGATCAAAGGACAGCAGTCAAACCAATTTTACAGAGGGTCTTGATGAAGATCAAGGGACGACAATCTTTTAATTGAAGCGAAACGGCTTATTTGCACTCGTTAGTAGCTTATCAGTAACTTATGAGTCATATTCACTCCACAAAGAAACACAATTACCTCACAGCTTAATCAGCGCCATTTTTTCTCCACGTCGGCAGAGAAGAAAAAAAAAAAAACCAGCTTGAACTTCAAAACAAAGTCCTTTTTTTGTTTTCTATAATATAAACAAGCTATTAATTTCCTCTCAAAAGAAAAATAATAATAAAAAAAAATTATCCACCTAATAAAATCTTCTTCAGCTAGTCAGTCCAGCACAAAAGATCGATCTCTTCAATTAAAATTCTTCTCATTAGCAAATTCAGTCTTTGATATTCCTTAGCCTCAGCATTTAACACAGAACACGATAATTATAATAAGGAAAGCAAAAGACAGCAGTTTATTCCAAACTCATCGTGTCTGCCAGTTCGGTCATTCCACGCAGTAAAAACTCCTTAATTCAAGCAGTTTCAAATGACCTACCAGTTTTAAATTCAGTCTGCTGGGCTATTAACACTTCCACTTCATGATTTATTAACTTTCATCCATAACGGTGCATTCCAAACAGCATTAATCCTCATAAATCTTCATTATTAAGCCCTGTGAAGTGAAGGAAAGGTCCTTACCCCACCACGGTCATGGCCACGCCCCTGCAAGTAGTATTTTAAAATGCTGGGCATATTGTTCACTATAATCAATATCATGGAAAAAAGGAAAAATAAATATCAACATTGAATCAATAATAATAATACTTTAATTGAATTTAAACATTTATTATCTGATAATATACATTCTATGCATTCAATATAATACATCCTACATTTTTAAGGAAAATGATGATGGCTTTGTTGTTGTTTCTCAGGGAACAACATTTGTTGCTTTTCTTAGTGTAAGGTAACCCAAAACAACATCTGAAGGAAGCATTCGGATATAGGCAAATTCCTCAATTGTACTAAATCTCAGTTTGCTCTGAGGGTCAGTATAGTTTGCCTGTAAGGGAAGCACAAATGAAAATACTTGAGTGGAAGTGTCAGAAGTTGCACATATTTAAAAAGTGACAATCAATACCATTGATAACATTACGTGGTAATTTAGTTTTCCTTCTTCATCTGTTTTAGTCATCCATATTTTCAGAATAATAAAAGTTCTAATTTTAAAATATGTTCCGAAATGGATTTTCTATTTAATTAATTTTTCACATTGTAAAATGGTTATCAATAACTAAAAAAGATAATAGTATAAATGTGATCCTTGCCATAGAACCATTAATATCTGAAAGAATCATGGAGGTAATTTAGTCCAACTTGCTGCCCAGATATAAGAATTCTCATATCATCCCAGACAAATGGCTGTCCAAACTTTTCTTTAAATCTCCAGTAATGGAGCAATAGCAATAGCACTTAGACTTATATATAGCTTCATAGTGCTTTTACAACCCTAAGAGTTTTTCAGAGTCAGCATATTGCCCCAACAATCTTGGTCCTCATTTTATCCACCATAGAAGGCTGAGTCAACCTTTAGCTGGTAAGATTTGAATTGCTGAACTGCAGCTAGCAGTCAGCTGAAGTATCCTGCAGTACTGCACTCTAATCACTGCACCACCTTGGAGATTTAAGATAGGTTGCTTCACATTCCATTATTATACAAAGTGTATATTTCTATATAAACTCTATTACATTTTGTTCTTGTTTTTTTTTTTGGCTAATCATGTAAAATTCTTGAAAAACTCATGGCCATTCTGGACACAGAATATAGAATAATAAGGTTGGGAGGGACCTTGGAGATCTTCCAGTCCAACCCAGAGGTGAAATCTAATTTTTTTTGCTATCGGTTCTGTAGGCATGGCTTGGTCATGTGATTGCGTGGGCATGGCCTACTTGACGGCACTCACTGCTAAAGCCAGGAGCTGCACATTCTGCCTTTCTGAAGCACCCAATACTTTGAGTTTCCCTCTGGCTTGACTGCCTAAGCGAACCTTAGAGCCTTCTCTTGTCCTGCTCTCCAACCCGGAGGGCTGCGCATCCCCTGTTGCCAATTCTCTGTACAAACTGCCCGCTCCATTTCTGTAAAGACAGAGCCTCCCCCTTGCAGGGCGATCTAAAGAGGGGAGGAGGATGCTGAAGAAAAAGCCACCTTCCACCCGGGCCTCCTCTTGCAGCCAAACGCGCCCAGCTATGCATGCCCTTTCCTCAAATGGGCTGTGCATGGGGCATGTAGAGAGAGAGAGAGCAAATAAGAGAGGTCTCCAACCTCTGTTTATGTGTGTGTGTGTGAGGAATTTGAAGCTGAGGCATCCAAACTTCTGGCAGCAGCGGGAGCAGCTTCTGAGCAGCCCTGAGCCAGCCAGTTCCACCTGACCTACTCCCTAAGTCTTGCCATTCTCCTCGCTTCCCCCACCCCACTCAAGCAGCGGCTTCCTTGCTCAGCCCTGACAAGCTATGCATCCATGGTGCTTTCACCAGCATCCTGAGAGAGGTAGAGAATATCATCGCTTGCAAGCAGACAAGCAGAGGTAGCAAGCGTATGCTGCGCCATGGGAAAAATGATATCCCCTGTTGTCACACAGAACCTGCCGCTGCTTGGGGGGGGGCATGAGGAGAACGGCGAAACTCAGGGAGTAGGTCAGGTGAAGCTGGCTGACTCAGGGCTGCTCAGAAGCTGCCCCCCGCCGCTACCAGAAGTTTGGGTGCCTTGGCTTCAGATCGCTTCCTCCCTCCCTCCCACACACACACAAATACAAAAACAGAGATTGGAGAGCTCTCTTGCTCGCTCATTCTCCAAGCGCCCATTTGAGGAAAAGGCATGCTCGGGTGGGCATGTTTGGCTGCAGGAGGAGGTGTGGCGCAATGGGGTTGTTTTGTTCGCCACGGTGGTGTTTCAGGAGGGCAGGCGGATGTCTGCAGCTGACAACTATAATGAATATGTCCACCTGCCCTCCTGAAGCACCATCGCCGCTGTTCGCTTTCGTTTCGCGACAGGAGAAGGAAGAAAGCAAACAGCAATGGTGCGGCAGTGCTCCAGGAGGGCAGGTGGACATCTGCAGATAGGCAGGGCAGGGAGAGTTGCAGTGACGATAGCAGCAGCGGCAGCTCCTTCCAAGCGCAGTACATGGAGGCAGTGGGCAGGGTGGCCCTGGAGCGCCTGTTGAGCGGGTGATTGGGCAGGTGGGGGTGGCGCCACCAGAGATTACTGCTACCAGTTCTCTGAACCAACAGCCATCATTGCTACTGGATTGGACGAGCCGGTCGAAACCAGGAGCATTTCACCCTGGAAATGCTGCCCGGAAATGTTGCCCGGAAATGCACCCCAGAAATGTTGCCCGGACCCTTCTTGAAAATCCCCAGTGATGGACTTCCACAGCTTCCAGAAGCAAGCCATTCCACTAATTGTTCTCATTGTCAGAAAATTTCTCCTTAGTTCTAGGTTGAATCTCTCTTTAATGACCTTCTATCAGTTACTTCTTGTTCTGACTTCAGGTGCTTTGGAGAAAAGATTGACACTCTTCTCTTAGACAGTTCCTCAAGTACTGGAAGACTGTTATCATATCATCCTAGTCCTTCTCTTTGTTACATAGACATATTAGTTCCCTCGTCATTCATCATATGGTTTAACTTCCAGACTTCTTATCTTTGTTATTTTTCTCTGCATGCTTTCTATATCATTGTCACCAGAACTGGACATAATATGGCAAGTGTAGTCTCACTTGTGCAGTATAAAGCAGTATTATCACTTCACCTGATCTTGATACTATCACTCTATTTACTGTAATATGACTGTAATTAGCTATTTTGACACTGCCTCATATTTAACTGGTAGTCTACTAGGATGTCTGGATCTCTCTCTTAGTTGCTACTATGCAAAATATGCAGAACCATGTCCTTAAAAGTTGTTGTCTGTGGGTTCAACGAGATAGCTATTTCCTTCTCTGCCAAAGCTCTAAACTCACCAGAAACTCTATCTTGTTGTCTCCTTAAAGAAGCAACTGTATGGAATGCTTATGGGCAATCTCAAATCCTCTTTCTTTCCAAAAATCCAATCTTATTTGCCAGCTCTTCATTCAATCACAGTTGTTCCCTCTGTCTTTAGTGAAGCTGTCTTCACCATTTCTTCATCAGAAATTCAAGTAAAGAACAGTCTTAAACAGGACAAAGAAACAGTAAAAAGAAATCAAGTTCTAAGATATTATTTGAAGAGACTGAAGATTAAGATTGAATCACTGGGAGCATCTGCATAATACCAGAAGATTCTGGGAGAACAAAAGGAGAGTAGCACAAGTTGCACAGAACTGGAATGTCATGTAGCAGATAAATCTTATAACTAAAACTCGAAAGCAGGAAGTCTACAAGAGAGTATGTATCTGCACAAATACTGAAAAGTAATAAAGTCATGAAAAAGGCTAACACCGTGCTGACCTGCATGTGTGCTATGTCTATACTCCTGCCCATGGAGGACTCAAATTAATTATACCTGCACCAAGTGCAAACTGATCAAATAGCTAGAAGAGGAAATTGAAGGTGTAAAGGCATGTCTAGCTACTCTGAATCTCATCCATGAAAATGTGGAATCTCTCAGAGAAGGCATAAATCTGTATTTAAATTAAATGTAGCAAGAAACAACTACAAGGAAAAATGAAGCCCTAGAGGATGATTTATGTCAACATGTCAAAAACAACAACAACAAATTGCAAGAAGATTGTCCTTCCCACTGATAAATCAATTTTATATCCTCTTCTTGGAAAAAAAAATATGCAGGCCTCTGGAGTAGGGTCTTAATCAAGTGTTCCAGTGACAGGAACACTTACAAAGAAGAGGAGTCTGCTTAGTTCCCCAAAAAGAAACAGATGAATGATGATGATTGGTGACTCATTTCTCAGAGTAATAGAAACAGCAATTTATAGACCAGACAACCATATCAGGGGAGTTATGTTGTCCTCCATATGCAAAGGTCAAAGATGCAAAAGAGGGGTTTGCCCAAATAATCAAGTCTACTTGTTATTATCCCTTTCTCCTCTTTTATGTTGGGATGAATGACACAACAAAAAAGAGCCTGAAAAGCATAAGGGGGATTATGAGTAACTGGGCAAGAAGGCAAAAGAGTTAGGAACACAGGTGGTATTTTCATATGTATTTCCAACAGAAGGTCAACACCCAATGAGGGAACGGAAGACTTTAGAGGTAAATTACTGGTTCAAGAGATGGTGCCACTGAGAGAACTTTGCATTTCTGGACCATGGTTTACATTGCTTACAGGAAGGGCTTCTGGCAAGTGATAGTCACCTCACAAAGACCTAGAAGAAGGAGTTTGGAAAACAGAGATCAGTTTTTAAGATAAAACCCAAAACAACAAATCAGACAATGAAGAACTGGGAGATGAGAAGAAAGGGGCACTCAGACATGAAATAGGAGATGCAGGAACCAAACACCATAAAGAGCTCAGATATCTGTATACTAATGCTCACAGTACAGGGAGCAAACAGTGAGAACTGGAAAGCAGGTAGGATATTGTAGTTATTACTGAAATATGATGGGATGGAGCCCATGATTGGAACATACCACTAGAAGGATATAAATTATTCAAAAGAAACAAGTCCACCAAAAGAAGAGGACTTGCAATATGTATGAAGAACTACTATATATGTACAGTAATATACAATGCCAACAATGAAAGCCATCTTGAAGGTATCTGGATGAATATTAGGGGGAAATGACATTGTTGTAGGTGTATACTACAGGCCATCCAACCAAGCTGAAGAAATAGATGAACTTTGCACAAATCAGTTACCTGAGATATGCAAGAAATACATCATTATAGTAATAAGGGACTTTAAATACCCCGACATCAACAGGGAAACTAACTCTGCCTGGAGTGGAAGATCAAACAGGTTTCTAGTTGACAATTTTCTTTTCCAAAAGTTGGAGGAAGGTACCATAGGATCAGCTACACTGGACTTAATTCTTACTATTAAGACAAAATGATTGGAAGAGTTGAAGTTGCAGGAACTTTGGGGGAAAGGACCATGTCATATTAGAATTTGCCATAATGCAGGGACAGGTAATTGAACAAAATCAGACTAGTGTTTTAGACTTTAAGAGAGCTTTCTTCAAGAAAAGAGAATAGGAAGAATTCCATGGATAGATATCTTAGAAGGAAATCCAGTAAGTGATGCTTCAGATACTTTGAAAAAATGAGAAAATTAAGGCTTAAATAAAAACAATATTATAGAGATGTATAAACAAGAAAGTCCCAGATGAAATTAGAATAGTTAACCAAACAGCTCTCTAACAAACTGAAAGACAAAAAAAGATAAGTATAGAAAATGGAAAGAGGGAGATATAACAGAGCAGAATACCAACAAATAATCTGAATCTGCAAAGACACAATCAGGAAGTTTAAGGTTCAGAATGGATGAACTAAGACTTGCAACAAATGCCAAAAGTAACCAAAAAAAAGGTTTTTCCAATATATGGAAGCAAGAAGAAAATCAAGGTAATAGTTGGTTCATTATGGGAGAAGATGGCAAGTTGACAGGCAGCAGGTAGAAAAGAGAATTGCTTAATTCCTTTTTTGCATCTGTCTTTATCTAAAAGGAAAAAATAGTTTTACCTATCAAAAGCAGCACTGTGGGAGACAGAATTGAAATGTAGGTCAAAATAGGCAAGAAATTGAACACCTATCTTTTTTGGATGTGTTCAAATATCCATACCAAGTGGTTTACATTTGTGGTTACTGAAGGAGCTGGCAGATGTAATCTCAGAACAATTAAACAAAATATTCCAGAGCTCCTGGAGTATAGGGAACTGCCAGATGACTGGAAAACAGCTGATGTGATTCCAATATTGAAAAAGGGCAAAATGTGGATCCAGGAAACTCTAGACTAATCAGGTTGAGACCAATACCTGGGAAAATCCTGGAAAAGGTAATTAAACAGTGGATTTGTGAGCCACTAGAAATGAACAAACCAATTATTAAAAACCAGCATGAGTTTGTTAAAAACAGATCATGCTAGACAAAACTTATATTCTTCTATGATAGTGACTAAATTAATGGACCAGGAAAATGCTGTAGATATGCTATACTTGGACTTCAGTAAGTATTTGTCATGGTAGACTACAATCTACTTGTTATAAAATAGAACAATAGAGAGTACCACTACCAGATAGATTCACACTTGGCTGACCAACCGCAATCAATATGTAGTCCTTAATGGAATTACATCTACCTGGAGGGAAGCATGCAGTGTGGTACCTCAAGGTTCTGTCTTGGGCCCAATCCTCTTCAATGTCTTCCTAAAGATGTATCTAGATGAGGGGATGGAAGAGGAACTTATCAAATTTGGAAATGACACCAAACCAATGCTGTGAAAGATAGACTCAAGATTCAGAAGACTTGAGCATTGGGCCATATGCAGTTCAGTGGCGAGAAAAGCAAGATCATGACTTAGGCAAAAAAAAAACCAAAAGCACAAACGTAGAATAAAAGGTACCTGGCTCAACAGTAGTAAAGGGATCTATATAAAGAAAGGGATACCTGTGTTATGCTTTTATAAGTTCCAGAATGTAAAGTAAACTATGATTGCCTTTCATCTTATCTGCAAATGCTGCTAAGTTTCTGTTATGAGGATGTAAGAACTTGACATAAATGAAAATAGGGCTGATTACCAGATACACCTAATTTATTAGATCTATATCTATATCTCATGTTTTCTCCAGGAGCTCAAAGCAGAATACATGAATCTCTCTTGAGTTTATATCACAACAATCCTAAGAAGTAGATTAGATTTAGAGAGAATGTCTATATCCTTAGAATGCAATTAACAATCTATCAGGACGAGAATTGGAACAAGCTTTGAATAGGGAAGTTGAATGGTGGACGTATTTCCAAATTAGATCAAAATACATAGAAGATACAAAAATTAATCAGATACAATTGGAGCAAAATAAATTGGATAAAATAATATATAGGAAGGACCAAAAATTAATCAGTAAAACATATAATTTCCTGTTATGGTATAAAATGGAACAGGAAATAGTTAAGGAAACTATGATTAAATGGACAAGAAACTTTAACCATACAGTAGAATTAGAGAAGTGGGAAAAGATGTGGAGAACAAATATGAAATTGACTATATCGATAGCATACAAGGAAAACCAGATGAAAATGTTTCATAGATGGCATCTTCTGCTAGCTAGAATAGCAAAGGTGTTCCCTAGTAACTCAACAAAGTGTTGGAAGTGTAAGAGTAACTACGGAACATATTACCATCTCTGGTGGACATGCCCAGTGGCAAAACAATTTTGGGCTAAAATTAAAAAGTTGTTAGAAGAGATAACATAGAAATCAATAAAGGGAGAGTCAGAACAATTCTTATTAGGGATCCCAACAGAAAACCACACAAATGATACACAATACTTGTACTACACATATTAACCGTGGCACATATACCATATGTGCAAAATTGGAAAAAAGAGAACCCAGCAACAGAGGAAGATTTAATTAAGAAAATTCTAGAATGTGCTCAGATGGATAAACTCACAAAGAAATCAAAGAAAAAGAAGATACAGAATATTATAAGGTCTGATGCAGATGGTATGAATGGTTAGAAAATAGGAAAGATAAGAAATCTGAATAATAGGGTAGAATGTAGATGAAATAAAGGAAGATAGATCAAAAAAGTAAAATAAGATAGGATTAAAATATGTATATACAGTAAGAAAGGACTACTCTGAATAGCTGATAAGAAATAGTGATATATATGTAAATGTTGTATGTTTGTCTTATGTTTTAATGTTCAAATAAAAATTAAAAAAAAAACCACAATCTATCAGGATGACTAAAAATTGTTCCCAAGTAATATTTGGAAGTTTTCAGTTTTAAATTATAGAAGGAAAACAGAAGGAAAACAAACTCTAGAGTTTTTAACAAGAGGCTGTACAGTCTCCTCTCCTGTATGTTTAACTCTTTTTTTTTTGCATATTGCAGAGTTGGATTAGTTGATCCTCACAGTGATTTTCAACACTAAAATGTTATGATTTATTTCATAAGTACTTTTCAGCCGGGAAGCATGAAAAAAAAGCTGTACTACTTGTCTAATCTGGGATTTCAATGTTGGTTTAAATTAAAGGTTTAAAGATTTCCCCTGTCCAGTTGTGACTGATTCAAGGGGGCAATGTTCATCTCTGATTCTCAGCCAAAGGAGCTTGCATTGTCCAAGAGACACTTCCGTCATCATGTGGCAAGCATGAAAATATGGAAAACAGTAACTTCCCGCCAAAACAGTACCTATTTACCTACTCATATTTGCATGCTTTCAAACTGCTAGATTGGCAAGAACTGGGGCAAATGGTATTACACCTCCAAGGTTGTATAGCTTCTATTTTCAGTTTGATTTTGTTTGAAATTACTTTGTTAGATAACTACTAAACAACAGTGGAGCTTGTTTAGACCAATAGAGAAAAGTGATATTCTAAAATAAGTTTAAAATACTTACAGGAAGTCCTGAAATATCAGAATATTTTTTGACTGGTTTAAATGAAGTAAGAGCATCGATACTGAAGTCTGGAGGAAAAGAAATTAAAAAGAAATTTAATTCATCATTTCAATACAGACATGGCTGGCCTCATGTAAATTCTCAGGCGATTTACATTGAAATGTTTAATCTAGTGCCATCACTTTTTCCAATCACCACAAATATACAGACAGTATCCTATCCAAGCAAGGACATGTAATTAGATTCTAATGCTAGGTACTTGCTTTTGAAGTTTGAAATATTCATTTAAATTAAATTGTAAAATATCAGTTAAGGATATCTCCTGATAATAAGCCCAATCGGGCTTTTGAGCACATGGCAATAAGGCCAAATGCTTATTTCAGGGTTCAAAAAAATATAAGACAGGGTCTTATTTTCGGGGAAACACGGTAGCAATTCAAATTACAATATGTTCAAATTATGGACTCTTATTCTTCTTAACAAGTGATTTCCATCCAGAGAATGTCTCTTCTGAAAATTACTCAGAATTTGATGAATCAAAATGGTGAATCAAATATGGTGAACCAAAATGGTGAATCAAAATGGTGAATCAAATATACAATACCAAACAACACAACACCTTATAAAACATACAATACCAAATGCAAGGCATCAATAGGCTGATTAATAGACAGGATTTTAAAAAACTAATACTGCATAGGCAAAAATGGTTCTCTCAAGAAATTAAAGCCATCCAAATGAGGAAAACAAAAACAAAAACAAACTTTGGCAAAAGCAACATAAGCACTTAGAAAAGGATGAAAAAGGGTGAAAATGGACTGATTGGGGCCACTGCTTCAAAATCAAGTCTTCAATTTAAAATAGCACTGTAGCCAGGTGAATACTGGTATTTTCTATTCCCTCTCTAAAATTGCATTATGATAATTGCTGCTTTAATTGGCAATTATTGTTATTAGTTTTTTCATTATCAGAGAGGGCAAATTTATTTCACTAAGAATTTCTTTCCCAGAAAAGAAATAATTTCAGCAGTTTTGAGAAAGATATGATGATCATTTTTCTGAAATGAGAAGAAATAAAAATAATTAAAGACATTATTGGTACTCTTATCTTACAAAACAGATGGAGATAACTAAGTATAGTCACAGGAATTTATTATGATAATATCTTTCAGGATAAAATGGGAATCTTATTTTTGGATAGGTAAAGTTGTGTTTTTATTATGATTGTAACAGCAGTTCCCCTTACTCCTACAAGGGGAAAACCTACAGCTTTTTCTCCCATTAGTAGAGGGTACTTCATATGACATTAAGATTTTGTTTTAGTGCACAGTTCCCTTAATTATAAAAATTAAAAACAAAATAGTTTCAAAAAAAGATTATCTACAGTATTAACGTTTCTGCTGAAATACCAATCAGGATTATAACCATCCTTTTGGAATTAGATTCTACTAGCTAGGTACAATCTAGATATTTAGAACCAGCATACATCACTTATATTGAAGTGCATTTTTTTCAACTACGATGTACACCTGCTTTTGTATCAGTGCATCACTGAATGTGTTTTCAGTACTTTTTGCAGTAAAAGGAGTCCCTGAAGATTTTACTCTACTAGTCACTGCCAACTATGGGGGGAAGTGCTTATCTGAAGGCTCTTGAGCCAATGCTGTCCGAAGACATTTCTGTGGTCATGTGGCCAGCATGACACCACAGAGTGCTGCTATCTTCCCACAAAAGTGGCACCTATTTATCAACTTGCATTTACATGCTTTCAAACTGCTAAGTTGGAAGGAGCTGGGATGAAAACGGGAATTCACCCTGTTGTGTGCTGGTCAGGTCTTTCTGGACTGCCGGCTTTCCAGCTGACAAGTCTAGAATCTTAACCACTGAGCTACCACCCACCCCATTTTTTTAAGCATGATAACAGAAAATAAAATGACAGCAACTACTATAGTTGGAGTGATAGTTGTACGGTACAAACAGTTTTGAAATCAGACAGGTTTAGATATTCTCTTCTAGGATGAGCTCAAAAAACATTTATTATGACAAATAAGGTATAATTTCTGTGGTCATGTGGCAAGCATGAAAAAAGCTGTACTACTTGTCTAATCTGGGATTTCAATGTTGGTTTAAATTAAATTGTAAAATATCAGTTTATTTATTTATTAATCAAATTTCTAGACCGCCCTTCTCCCGAAGGACTCAGGGCGTGTACAGCCATATTAAAATACATAGATAGACAATGAATTTAAAATAAATTTTAAAATGAAATATTTAGCCGTCCAATTGAACTAAAAATAATAAAACCAATTAAAATCAGTATAAAATTTAAAATTTAAAAGCTAAAAAATCTAATCCAGTCCTGCACCTGAATAAGTGTGTTTTAAGTTCACGACGGAAGGTTCTAAGGTCCGAGAGTTGGCGAAGTCCTGGGGGAGCTCGTTCCAGAGGCGGGAGCCCCCAGAGAAGGCCCTTCCCTGGGTGTCGCCAGGCGACACTGCCTAGCTGACGGCACCCTGAGGAGTCCCTCTGTGAGAGCGCACGGGTCGGTGAGAGGTATTCGGTAGCAGAAGGCGGTCCCGTAAATAGCCCGGCCCTATGCCATGGGCGCTTTAAAGGTGATCACCAACACCTTGAAGCGCACCCGAAGGCCACAGGTAGCCAGTGCAGTCTGCGCAGGATAGGTGTCACCCGGGAGCCACGAGGGCTCCTTCTATCACCCGCGCAGCCGCATTCTGGACTAACTGCAGTCTCCGGATGCCCTTCAAGGAGCCCCATGTAGAGAGCATTGCAGTAATCTAGGCGAGACGTCACGAGGCGTGGTGACCGTGCATAGGGCATCCCGGTCTAGAAAGGCGCAACTGGCGCACCAGGCGAACCTGGTAAAAGCTCTCCTGGAGCGGCCGCCAAATGATCTTCAAAGGACAGCCGTTCATCCAGGAGGGCGCCCAAGTTGCGCACCCTCTCCATTGGGGCCAATGACTCGCCCCAACAGTCAGCCGCGGCTGCAGCTGACTATGCCGGGATGCCGGCATCCACAGCCACTCTGTCTTGGAGGATTGAGCCTGAGCCTGTTTCTCCCCATCCAGACCCGTCGGCTTCCAGACACCGGGACAGCACTTGATAGCTTCATTGGGGTGGCCCGGTGTGGAAAAGTACAGCTGGGTGTCATCAGCGTACAGCTGGTACCTCACACCGAAGCCACTGATGATCTCACCCAGCGGCTTCATATAGATGTTGAACAAGAGGGGTGAGAGAATCGACCCCTGCGGCACCCCACAAGTGAGGTGCCTCGGAGCCGACCTCTGCCCCCCCGTCAACACCGTCTGCGACCGATCGGAGAAATAGGAGGAGAACCACCGATAAACGGTGCCTCCCACTCCCAATCCCTCCAACCGGCGCAGCAGGATACCATGGTCGATGGTATCAAAAGCCGCTGAGAGGTCTAATAGGACCAGGGCAGAGGAACAACCCCTATCCCTGGCCCTCCAGAGATCATCCACCAGTTAAGGATATCTCCTGATAATAAGCCCAATCGGGCTTTTGAGCACATGGCAATAAGGCCAAATGCTTATTTCAGGGTTCAAAAAAATATAAGACAGGGTCTTATTTTCGGGGAAACACGGTAGCAATTCAAATTACAATATGTTCAAATTATGGACTCTTATTCTTCTTAACAAGTGATTTCCATCCAGAGAATGTCTCTTCTGAAAATTACTCAGAATTTGGTGAATCAAAATGGTGAATCAAATATGGTGAACCAAAATGGTGAATCAAAATGGTGAATCAAATATACAATACCAAACAACACAACACCTTATAAAACATACAATACCAAGTGCAAGGCATCAATAGGCTGATTAATAGACAGGATTTTAAAAAACTAATACTGCATAGGCAAAAATGGTTCTCTCAAGAAATTAAAGCCATCCAAATGAGGAAAACAAAAACAAAAACAAACTTTGGCAAAAGCAACATAAGCACTTAGAAAAGGATGAAAAAGGGTGAAAATGGACTGATTGGGGCCACTGCTTCAAAATCAAGTCTTCAATTTAAAATAGCACTGTAGCCAGGTGAATACTGGTATTTTCTATTCCCTCTCTAAAATTGCATTATGATAATTGCTGCTTTAATTGGCAATTATTGTTATTAGTTTTTTCATTATCAGAGAGGGCAAATTTATTTCACTAAGAATTTCTTTCCCAGAAAAGAAATAATTTCAGCAGTTTTGAGAAAGATATGATGATCATTTTTCTGAAATGAGAAGAAATAAAAATAATTAAAGACATTATTGGTACTCTTATCTTACAAAACAGATGGAGATAACTAAGTATAGTCACAGGAATTTATTATGATAATTTCTTTCAGGATAAAATGGGAATCTTATTTTTGGATAGGTAAAGTTGTGTTTTTATTATGATTGTAACAGCAGTTCCCCTTACTCCTACAAGGGGAAAACCTACAGCTTTTTCTCCCATTAGTAGAGGGTACTTCATATGACATTAAGATTTTGTTTTAGTGCACAGTTCCCTTAATTATAAAAATTAAAAACAAAATAGTTTCAAAAAAAGATTATCTACAGTATTAACGTTTCTGCTGAAATACCAATCAGGATTATAACCATCCTTTTGGAATTAGATTCTACTAGCTAGGTACAATCTAGATATTTAGAACCAGCATACATCACTTATATTGAAGTGCATTCTTTTCAACTACGATGTACACCTGCTTTTGTATCAGTGCATCACTGAATGTGTTTTCAGTACTTTTTGCAGTAAAAGGAGTCCCTAAAGATTTTACTCTACTAGTCACTGCCAACTATGGGGGGAAGTGCTTATCTGAAGGCTCTTGAGCCAATGCTGTCCGAAGACATTTCTGTGGTCATGTGGCCAGCATGACACCACAGAGTGCTGCTATCTTCCCACAAAAGTGGCACCTATTTATCAACTTGCATTTACATGCTTTCGAACTGCTAAGTTGGAAGGAGCTGGGATGAAAACGGGAATTCACCCTGTTGTGTGCTGGTCAGGTCTTTCTGGACTGCCGGCTTTCCAGCTGACAACTCTAGAATCTTAACCACTGAGCTACCACCCACCCCATTTTTTTAAGCATGATAACAGAAAATAAAATGACAGCAACTACTATAGTTGGAGTGATAGTTGTACGATACAAACAGTTTTGAAATCAGACAGGTTTAGATATTCTCTTCTAGGATGAGCTCAAAAAACATTTATTATGACAAATAAGGTATAATTTCTGTGGGGAAAAAGAGGAAAGAATAATCTTAAATTCAATAATTTTTAAAGTACATACCAGTATTACTTAAAAGAAATCAATGACCTAGAAGTAATATAACCATTTAAATGGAAAACAAGAAGTTACTTTTCTCTTGAACTGTTTGAGATATTCATTTCTTCATATTGTAACCACAATGTTCTTTGCATTTTTCTTCAGATGCTTTTGGTACATTTTTTTATGTTTAAAGCATTTCTAAATCATTAGGTATGTTCCTTTTAGAAAGTTATTGTCGGCCACCAGTCCCTCCAACAGCCAAATCAGATGAGGAGGAGTGGGAGTAAGGGTCAAAATCAAGGCAACCTGAGAACTCCAAGGGGGAAGAGGGAATGGAACTGTCAGAGAGACAGACAGAGGTGGAGCCTGGGCTGTCTGTCAGTCCTCAGATGGAGAGTCAACAGCCCCACATCTGGAGGTGGTTGATGAGGAAGAGGAGGAACAGCTGGGTCCAGTGCCTGATGTGCGAATGCTGATCCTTGGGATTCTTCGCCACTACTCCTAGCAAAATCCCACCCTAGCCTTGGGGATAAAAGGCAGGGGACGGAGGTGAATAGATGTGGCAAGCAACTATTCATCTCTCTGCCAGACAAACTTGTTAGCCTGCTGTAAGAGAGAAACTTTTTGCTGGGGCTCCTGGCACACCTAATAAAGGAATCATTGCTTCAACTACAGAGGGTTTGTCATGTTTGGGGAGCTGGGTCACAACAGTTACTTTGGTAATTGTATCTTTTGAATTGATGGCTGTAAATATTTTTCTGTATTTCAATGTATTTTAATTCTTTTTTAAGATATGGAAACTTCTGAAAGAAGGGAATATGCATTGTACAACTTCATGTCACTTTAATTATGTTTCTGTTCATGCTGAGTAAGTATTCCCCTGAATTTCCTTTGCTGAAATCTACTTGGTCATAATATATCTCATAATGAAAAACAGTTTCAAAGTATTTTCTAGAAAGCTGTTATTTATAAATAAGTAAGAAAAATCTAAAGAGCTTACAGCTTGGATCATTTAATTGCCATGGCAGTGTTCTTTCTGAAGAAAGGATTTGTTTCAGATTCTTCCATGTTCTGTTCTTCTTGCCAGCTGCTGCTCCACCAGTGCCAGAGTGCTGGAATGTTTAAAAAGTATATTTAACAAGTATACTGACACTATTTAAATTGCTTTTGTTGCAGCACTTATTAAAACAGTTAGGTATTTATTTTACATAAAAGAAATGCTGGGAAGTTCTTTCTTGCAAGCAAAAGAAAGAAATGTTTATTCTGTGTAAGAACCAATGTGTTTACACTCAAAGAAAACCTATGAAAAGCATTCTGGAAACTGTCTTCTTAAGAGAAAATAAAATGGTGAAATAGAATACTAGGGAGGTTGCTCATGGGTTTCCAGAACTTGATACGGTTATCTTGTTAATTTTGTTTTTCAAATACTATTGGCTAGATCAGGGGTCACCAATCTTTCAGATCTCAGGGACCACTAAATTCATAATTTTAAATCCCATGGACCACTAATATGATCTGCCTAATGACCATCTGGGGGTGTGTGGCAAGGTGATCATATGACAGGGTGGCCCTGGCCAACTCAATGTCACTCACATCGAGGGGCACCTTGCCAGCCTCTACTCGCTATTCCTCGCATGCCCGCCTGGCCTCCTTAGGACCCCAACAGGAAATAGTTGCTGGAGAAAGATTTGGCAAAACAGCTGGCTCAGTTCAAATTGGATCTGACGGAGAAGGAGACTCAGCAGAAGCACCTCACTGAGGACTACAAGCATAGGCTTTCCAAGCAGAGGGAAGACCTGCAGGAGTGCAAGGCCATGTATCGGTGCCTGGAGGCTCAGCGGGCTGAGATGGTCAGCCAGTTCCAGACCATGATGCTGTCCCACTGGAACAAGACCTTCTGTCTCTTCGCCACCAGTGGCACTTCCCTCCAGCCTTCACCCAAAGCCCCGCACCAGGAGTCTGAAGCAGACCCCAAATCGGAATTTCTGCTCCCCTCTAACCTGCACATAAAGACCCAGAAGGGGCAGACTCTGCAGCAACACAAACATTCATTGCACGTATCTAGCCCAGGGGCTGTAGTTTGAGGACCCCTGATTTAGTGCAATATAAAAAATGCAAATAATTTTTCTGCAGACCACCAAAATTTTCTCGCGGACCACCAATGGTCCACAGTCCACCAGTTGGTGACCACTGGGCTAGAGCATTTTGGACTTGAAGAAGCTGGATAGGAATAGTATTCATTCTTTTCACTTTTTGAGTTGAAAAGCTTTCCTGAAAATATAGACAGCCAACAAAACAAACGGATGGATCATCAAACAAATTAATCCAGTATCTCAAGACATGAGTAAAATAGAATAAAAGAATCTTAAAACCCCATACAAGTTTCTCTCTGTCCCAGATAAAGAAAGGATTATTTTAAGTTTCTTTCTCTTATGTTTCCCTATTTCTCAGTATTTTTATCAGCTTCTTCATTCCCTTTTTAATAGCTCTGTAGTATCTTCCCAAAGGTCATTTTTGCATTATTCCTATATAATGAGCTAATCAACAAATATCAACAGCCAAGATAAAAATTGGTTAAAATCTATGGGACTTTTGGCTTTTGATCAGCTTCAATGTAAAGTTCTCTATATTGTAAATTACTTGGATACAAGAACCCCATTTAACACTAAGTGAAGATATTTGTTTCCAAAAACTTTATTGGGATCCACATTTAAAGTCTTGCCTTCTTATATTATTTGTTATTTTAAATATAATATTGTTAATATTATTTTAATAATATTACAGTTTTAATTGGAATCAATAGACATACTGTGCATATCAAATATAAATCAGGCAAGAAAGAAAAATATTTAAAAAAGAATAGGAAGAGGACAGAGAGATTAGAAAGAAAACAATTGAAAACAGAGGAGAGGAAGAACGGAAGAGAAATATGGCGTTACACAATCAAATACTTGAATGCATTCTACATTTCATAGCTAAACTACTATAGAGAAAAAAGGTTATTTGTCTCAAGAAATTGTAACACATTTGTGGAAAAAGTACATACAATAAATCTTGGAGCTTTAAAAGGAAAATGCTTGACAGAAGTTTCTATTGGCCCTGTGCTCGTATTGATCGTCATGGCTTTGTTTTCATTCAGTATTTCTGCATTGGTACTCTGGAAAAAAAATACATACATCAATTTGAGGGAGAAGGAAATGCAGTTTTATAAAATCTAATGCTTAATCCAAACTTGTTTCAGAATTTTATCAAAATTATTGCATTATTCTGTTCACTGTTAAACCAGTAATAAACCAGCAGACTTATAAAAATTATGTAAATTGCAATATTTTTGTCATATTCTTTTTTGAGTGCCTTGGTCACAAATGCATAGATACCCATGGTTGTCAAGAAGTTCCAATGTCTTGCAATTGCCCCTGAGACGGCCTACACTTGAAGAGATGGGAATGTATTAAGCTTTACCAAAGATCTTTCTATCCCTACAGGTTTCAGTTCTCTCGTTATAGAATACAGTTTCAAATCAATATGGTTCAGGACCATTTCATATGTACAATATGGTACTCCAATATTTTGTTTTCTCCAGGAAACTGTTTTAATGATAGGGTTAGTGTACTTAGTGCACTCAGGCTATAAGATCTGGAAATCCAACAAGATCAATCTGCACTCCCGAAGAATGTTTTCTTTTTTTAGCAGTCAAACACCCTTTTAAAGCAGTAAAATACTATATAACTGTCCCGAAAATCAGAAGGGCATTAATCTTATTATGCTGCAATGCACTTTCCACAACAGTTTTGGAGGGCCAATATAAAAAAATACCATATGAGGTAAGATTGCGCCCCTGTCGACATGGGGCCATTGAAACTGCAGGTCATATCTGCTATACTGTATCTTCTATAAGAAGTCACAGACTCTATAACACCTCACTTAAATAAAACACCAGATCTGTTTTATGTACAACTGTTTTCAGATCAATACAAAGTAGCTTCTTTGAATGTGATCCAGTTTGGTTAAAATGTAAAATTAAGCAGACTCTAATTACCCACTGATAGCTCACCCTAATTGTTAATATATTATTTTGTCTGGTTTTTATTTTTAATTATTGTTTTTAAAGCTTTTGTTTGCAATGTTGGTCTGTGACCATAATAAAAATTGATTGAAAGATCATTTTATCCAGGGAGGACTGAAATAAAGCCATGATCTTTTAAATAGTCTGACCTCAAATTATATGTCTGTTAGCAGCCTCTACACTATGCCTGCCTTATTTCACTGGCGCCAGTTCTCTACAGAAGAGGCTGTTCGGCTCCATCAGAAAAGGATGATTGCCACTCGTCCATTCTATTTCTCTATTATTTCTGAATCTTTCAATGGAAAATGGAGTTACCACCTTACAGCACGCAATACTTATAACTAAATTATCCACAAGTGCTAAGTACAGCATATGCCGTATATGTATACAAAACCTACACACTTTTGCTGAATACTGCAATATCACTAAATTTATCTACGTTATATAAATCTTTCATGCTACGCGTAAAAACATGGGTTACCATAGATGTGTGTGTCCCGGAAGACGGAACGCGCCTGGTTTTCGTTAAACTTCCTTTCTCGCCGAAAACAAAACACCACTTTTCCCAAATGTCCAAAGAAGAGCGACGGCAACCAAACGGAGACGCGGCGCCTTCAATTACGTCACTCAGGCGAAAACTAGGTGGTGCTTCTCAGAGGTAATTTCATGGAGAGAGAGAGAGAGAGAGAGAGAGACGCCTCATCTCTCTAGTTTCCCGATTGGTTCAAATGGGAAAGGGGGCGAGGCCACCAAGTATTAGCTGGCTCTAGAACTTTTTCTGGTCTAGCTAATGACTGGCGGCGAAGCTCTTAAAGAGTTCTGTGATTTCATGCATTAAAGTCTAATGTAGTTCTTTGTAGCAGAATGGACTTTCATATATCAAACCTTAGTTTAGGGTTTTAATACAGTAAGCGCTGTTTACGTGACAGGCGCTGTTTCAGCCGGCAAATAAAGGGGCGTGCATAAGAGCACAAAAGTGCCTACCGTTCCTGTCCTATTGTTCCCTTTATTATAACTAATTAATATAGCTAATGCATATTCTTTATATACATACATACATACATACACACACACACACACACACACACACACACACACACACACACATATATCATATGTTTTTTACTTATGACAATGTTTATGTATATTGTTATGACAAAATTAAATAAATAAATAAAAATAGCGGTTCAGTGGTAGCAAATTGTGATTTCATATAGCAAATGCTTATTTTGTTAAGCAATTTTGTCATTTTATGAAGCAGACTCTTATAAGGAGCAGAGATTTCATGAGCTGTTATTCCAGAAATACTGGTTTCATCACAGAGATATGTGATTGTATGTACTAAACACTGAAAAAGTAATTTGCTACCATTTTTCATAGCTATAACCTTTTCAGCATCTCCATAGTCACATGATCATGGCACTTGGCAAGTGACTTGTATTTATGACGGTTGCAGTGTGCCAGGGACATGTAATCAGCTTTTACGACCTTCTGACAAGCAAAGTCAATGGGGAAGCCAGATTCACTTAACAACCATGTCTCTAACTTAATAACTGCGACAATTCACTTAACAATTGTAGCAAGAAAGGTCATAAAATGGGACAATACTCAGCATGTTTCACTTAGCATCATAAATTTTGGGCTCAGTTGTGGTTGTAAGTTGAGGACTACCTGTATTTACCAATCTGAGTCATTAAAATCCAGATAGCCAGTGGAAGCAACAAGTAAATTATCTCTGCTGCCATCTAATAATCATCAAATTTTTAACCCAATTTCCTTCTTTTTAATTTGGTAATTTATAATAGAATACAAATAATAATTAAATCTAAATATAGTAATAAAAATAAAAATACAGCAGTGATTAAGGTAATCAGAAAGGAAAGTTCAATATACTGTTGATTAAAATGAAAAATAAAAGGAAAGGAAAAAGGCTCCATACGATATAATAATGTAAAAATAGCTCAATCTTGCAACGTATTAAAACTAGAGCATACACTGCAATCTTCCCATTTTTACAAAATACAGACATTTCAAAAAATATTTTTTTTCAAAGAGTTTTTATTTTTATTTCTCATAAGCATATTTAAATGTACAATCTTTTATCCATCATTTTCCATTCATCTTATCTTTTAACTTTCATTTTTAATTGTTCGGGGCTGCTCTTTTACTATTTACCCTCCTTTATTTTACCACCACCTTTCCTCTTTTCCTCCCCTTCTCTTCTTTCCTCCATCTCTTCCTACTTTCTTTGTTTTTCCTCTCCTTCTCTTTCCTAATTTCCCTTCCCTTCCCCCACTCCCCTCTTCCTCCTCCCCAACTCTCTCTCCTACTCCTCTTTCTCCTCCCTTTTCTTCCTCTCCTTTTCCTTCTCTTCTATCTCTCCCTCTCCTCCCTCTCTCGTTTCCCTTTTCAATTCACTCTAGAATGGTATTCGAGCAGCCCTGATTATCTATTTGTATCCATCTTCATTTCAGTTTCTTATTTGTTTAGTAATTACATCTGTTTCATAATTTGTGAACACTTTGATAATAATCTTACTTTTTCCTTTCCCCCTTCCCTCTTTTTCCTTTACCTAGGCATCATCTGGGTTTCTATTTGTTTAATTATTTTTTCTCTTTTTCATCTTTCCCTATCTATTTTACCTCCATACCTTTATTCATATCTCTTTTCTAACCAATCATAAAATTTTCACTATGTCTTGAAATATATCAACTCCTCTTTATTTTTTATTATATAAAAGCTATTACTAGTGAATCAACTATAAATATTCTAATATAATGACACAAGTTAATCCCAGTGGACAAATGAATCTACTTTGCAAATCGAAATGGAAGGAGAATTTTTCCAGGGTATATTTGAACCAGAGTCAAAGAAACAATTATACTGATGCACAAATTGATTTATTGACACATTTGGTACTGAAGATAAACAAAGAAGGCTACAGGAGAGTGGAGTTACAAGCCTTCTTTATAGACATATACAAAATATCCTTTTATTTGATAGGCTACAATAAAACTACATTTGTCATGTAAGGGTATAGTGTCAGTCATTCCTAAAGAAAAATCTTACTGAGTTAATTCATACAGATATTGGAAGGTCTAATAAAAGTAGGGTGAGAGAATGAACTAATACTTCCCTTATACCTTATAAAGGGGATCTTTTGGTTTTATTTTAACATAGCTATCTAAAAGACTTGAGTTCCTGGCACTAATTTTTTATTCTTAGAGACCCAGTCTGCATTCCTGTTCATCTTAGCACTTGTTATGTTTGATGCACTTGAGAATTAGCAATACTGTTTTATATCAGGCTATCTGTAGATTATCCTTATGTGGTAATTATCTGCAGAATTTAGAGCAAATCAAAGAAATGTTGCTTGATTAGCATCTTAACAATGTTAATTGTCCAAAATCACCTTGGTTTTGTCACCTTGGAATCTTACCAATCTTAATCACTTGCAGTAGTGCTGCAGAGATAATATATATTGATATTAGCAAAACATTTAACCCAATGATCATTACTAATAGAATGCTAATTAAGCAGGGACTGAGTGATATGGAGTGAATGTATGAGAACAGTACTGAGTATTCATAATTGGTTCCTCATTAGATTGAAAAGATAAACTGTTTTTCAGTAATTTATTATTTGGGTAAAAAAAGGATTTTTTTTCAGATCTGCAAGTGTCAAAACATGGGTACAAAAAGCCGCCCAGGGTTATATGACTGGAAGACAGGCAGCATATAAATTTAATTAAAAAAACCAAATAAAAAATAAATAACAGGCCAGAAAACAAAAATAACATGTAAAACAATTTGAATAGGTTAGTAGATAGAATGTAGAAGTTTTTATAGAGCAGCATGACTGCAGAAAAATCTGAAAAAATATCCCCCAGGATATTTGGGGGCTTTTTTTCATTTTGGGTCCGTCCATACATACAGTTAGATAGCCATCTAATAAAAGAGAATATTTGTAGCTCAGGGTTTAAATTACGAATCCTTAGTGCTCTCTGAGGCTTTCTTGAAGATGTTTTGTTATCCAAACTAGGTAGTATTATCAGTGCACAAGAACCATCTGTCTGACATCTTCTTTACTTCCACTTTACTGCTTTGGGTGTCAACCAAGATACAAAGTTCTGGTTCTTGCTCTTCTCCTGGCTTCAACCATTGTTATTATGGTTGAATTGTTATTAACATTAAATTGTTATTTAATGCTGCTGTGTTGTGTCTTTGATGCCCATCTTCTCTGGACCTATCCAGTATTCTTTGATTTTTTCCTGTCTGACATACAGTATTTTAATTTGCATTTCCTGTACTGAGCAGGGAGGAAAGCATAAAAACCTCTTCCAACTCTGCAATTATAATTTAGCATTTGTTTAGCATGAAATCGCCTCTAAAACCAACCTCACAAAAAAATAAAGGCAAGTATACGCGGGAAGAGGGGGATAGGCTTAGTAGTACTCTATGTATTCGCTGGCTACGCCCTTTTCTTTAATACAACCAATCTGATTACCGCTGGAAAGCTCTGGCTTTGTTCCTCGAGTGCCTCGAGCGATGCCACGTAAACGTTGGCTTCAGCCGCTAGTATCCTAGGCCAGGGGTCTCCAACCTTGGTCCCTTTAAGACTTGTGGACTTCAACTCCCAGAGTTCCTCAGCCAGCTTTGCTTTGCTGGCTGAGGGACTCTGGAAGTTGAAGTCCACAAGTCTTAAAGGGGCCAAGGTTGGAGACCCCTGGCTTAGGCAATGAGGGATATTCTTATTTTGTTCCTGCCGAATGAAATAAAGCAACAGAAGAAGTTGGCTCTTTGGAATTTCATACGATAAATCTAGTTTTGGAATCCTGTACCTGCCCATGTAATTTTTTTAAAAAAGTCTTCAAGATGATTCAAATAGTGTAATCTTTGATAATGGAGGGAAAATAAATACTTTTGTTCTATTATGCAGTTCTCTTTAGTGTAGTTTTAACCTAAGACAGTCAACGTAGGATCGGATAGGATTAAGGTAACGCTCCCTTAAGAGACGCTCTCACGAAACTGCCGCTCGGGATGCCGGCTCTCCAACTTTCGCCCCCTAGAGAGACAGCCCGCTCGAGCTGGATCACGTGACCAGCACATCCGGTCATTGTGGGCGGGAATAGGATGTTCTCTCAAGCGGCAAGGAGGCGTTGCGGGTTGGTTTCAGTGACTTTGAAAATGGTGTGTTTGGTCTCGAGGCGATGAGCTGCCGGAGCTGACAGACGTGGTGCTTTAGGTGGGGCCGTCAACGTCTCTCCCGCCCCCTGGTCGAGAAGCAAGTGGCTGCCGTCTAAGGAGAAGTGGCGCTGAAGAAAAGGAATCTGAGTTAACGGTGAGGCCTGGGCAAGCGCCTTTTCGGGGACAGTGATGTTCGGATGGCACCGAAGGAGCCAGTGTAGGTGTGCAGCACCCTTTCCGAGGCGATCCTAGTTAATGGGAGGTGATCGGTCCATCTTCCATCTCTTTCTTTCTGTCTGAGTCGTTGCGCTCCCAAGTCCCCATGGCCTTTGAGAGACACGACCTGTGAGGGGAAACATATGTTGAGCCCTGGAGTTTACAGATTTTGGAGACAGCTGATTCTGGAATAGTTTTGGGGTCCGTTATTGCCCACCGCCCGGAAATATTACTTGGCGGAATAGCAGCAAGGAAGTCGCCCCTTGGCGACAGATCCTCTTGGGCAGAGTGAAACTTAATGGAGGTGAGTTTGTTTGCGTTATTCCCCTGTAGCAGTCTCCTTTTAAATGTGTTTCTTACCTCTTCATCACAGTAAAGAAGGCAGGCTTAAATGTTTCTAATATATCAAGAAGCATTTTACGATTATTTTTGACAGGGATTTAATGAGTGGGGTGTGTTTTTTTTGTTACAGAAGAATGTAGAACTCTTCATCTATCTGTCAAAGTATGGATAAGTTCACAATCTAGCTTTCCTGAGCTGCTCATCATATATTATATCTTATTTTGTACTTTTAAGTGTTTCAGGGGTGTTTTTTTTTGCCATGGTCTCCACATATAGAACTTTGAGGGTTGCTCAGGGAAAACGGTGATCTGCCAGGTGTTAAAGCACAGATCTGAACTCATTTTTCTGGAGTATTTAACAGCTTGATGAATCTACCCTGGCAGCTTAGTTTTATAGAAATTTACTTGGAAATATATATAGGAGCATTTGGAAGGGTGTTTAAAGCATCAGTCCTTAAAACTGAATTATATGTTTTAAACATTAGGATTTACTTTCCACTTGAACTTGGAGAGAAGATTTAACAGAGAGTGCCAAGGCTTGTAAATTAAACTAGGCCCAGTGATGGCTAAACTTTTCTGGACCAAGTGCCCAAAGCACGCGTGCCTGAACCCCCAAAATGCAATGCGTGTACAGCCCCCCTACGTGCCCCGCCTCCCAAGCATGCACGCTCACTTTTCCTGCATATACATGTGCGCCTCTTGTACATGTGTGTTGCCCCCCCCACATCTGCCCCGCCCTCTGCGCTTGCGCGGCAGAGACCCAAAGACCACCTGGCTGGCGGGAGGTGCATGCGCAGGAAAGCTGAACTGGAGTGACGGTTCACGTGCCCACAGAGAGAGCGCTGCCTGCCACCTCTGGCACCAATGCCATAGGTTCACCATCATGGGACTAGGCAATTGAAAAATATCCTGGGAGAAGACAGCAGTAAATAATTTTTTATTGCTGCCAAAAGAGTGTATGGTTTGTGTACGTGTAGTCACTAGTGATAAGTGAGTTTTTATGTTTAAACAAAATAAGATTTCACCTTTAGTCAATTATAAGTTTTGTCTCATATATGGATGGGCAGAATTCATTTATGTAACTTTTACAAAATTCTGAATTTGTTGATTCTTATTTTTTACTTGTATTTCAAGTATATTTTTCATGAGAGCAATGCCACAGGAACTTATTTGCATTATTCATCCACCAAACCTTATTTTTATGCCCCCATTTTTCAGATCACTCAGTATATGTGGGATATTTTCTTGAAAACCTCAAGTGATAGAGCACCCATGACGTAAGGAGGAAAGCTGTTTCACTGTTTTAATTCTCACAAAGCTTTCCATGGCCATTTTCTGAAATTTAATATTATACTTTTAATTTATCAATCTTTATTTCTAATCTATAATAGTAGATTATATCTAGTTTTCAATAAGAATATTTGTATGAGTTTGCAGTCTTTCTACTGTAACTCATATAATGTAACCCTTAAGCTATAGAAACTTTACAATACTAAATTGTGAATTGTACCTTACTTATGGGGAATAAAATACATTCATTCTTTGTTCTTCCACAATTTCCAGTGATAATCTATATGAACTTTATGTAGTTGAAAGATTCAAGGCACATATATAATTACAACATGAATTACTAGTTAATTTAAAAGTATATAAAAAGGATAATTAAATTATCTCTTGTAATTTCATCAATTTGAATGCAATTTTGAAAATATATTTTCTTTTGTTTGCACTTTATTTTAGTTAATTATATGTCTGTAACAGTATTGTACTTTGTGTTTAAAATTTTTGGTTTCCTCAGTTCTAAATTGTTGGTCAGCTAACTGAAAGAAAAAGTTCCTGGCAGCTATTTCAATTAAAATTGATGATCTACCAATTCATGTAAATTAAAATTGGCTTGAAAAAAATTTCTGAAATTAAAGAATAAAATTTAAGGGTGAAAAAATTGTTTTTTGCTGAATTCCAGTAAGGACATTATAAACTAAAGATGTCTCTGAAGAAGCAGGGATGTTACAGTTGAAATTATAGAATCATAGGGTTGGAAGGACCTTAGAGACTTTATATTTATTTTTTATTTTTTTTAATTTTATTTGCATTTATATCCCGCCCTTCTCCGAAGACTCAGGGCGGCTTACACTATGTCAAGCAATAGTCTTCATCCATTTGTATATTATATACAAAGTCAACTTATTGCCCCCAACAATCTGGGTCCTCATTTTACCTACGTTATAAAGGATGGAAGGCTGAGTCAACCTTGGGCCTGGTGGGACTTGAACCTGCAATATTGCAAGCAGTTGCTGTTAATAACAGGCTGCACCAGAGGCCCTTATAACCTGACTTCCTGTCCAAGGCAGGAAAACTTAAATCACCCTAGATAAAGAGGTGTCTAATCTTTTCTTGAAAACCACCAGTACTGCAGCACCGACAATTTCTCTTTAGTTCCATGGAGGGTCCTTTAATGAACTTCCACCTGTTACTTCTTGTCCTGCTTTCAGGTGCTTTGGAGAATAAGTCAACCCTCTTGTCTCTATGACTGCTCTTCAAGTACTGGAAGACAGCTATCATGTCACAGAACCAGAAGTGGACTCAGAATTCCAAGCCTGGCTTCACTAGTACAGTATAGAATTGTACTATCACTTTTCATGATCCTGATGATAGCCCTCTGTTAATGCAGCTCAAAACTGTATTGGCTTTTTTGGCATCTGTAACATAGTGCAAGTTTATACTGAAGTGATGATCCACTAGGATACCTACCCCCTAGCCCTTGATAGGGCTCACTTCTCTATGTCAAGATCTTTCTGAATCTTGAGTGCCTTCAAAAGATTTTAGAATATTTTAAATGAATGAAGGGTCCAGATGGATTTAATAAAATAACATTTTGAAATTAGATACAGCTGTACCTCGGTACTCATAGTTAACTGGTCCTGGGAGGTGCAGCGAGTACTAAAAACGATGAATAGCAAACAAAGCACCTAACTTACCATGTTTTAGCTGGGAAAGATTTCCTGTCTATTCCTTTTCCTACGTCAATGACTTTTCAGCATGGCCAAATTCCTATCTTCCCTTACATACATTGCTCACTTCCTTTTGCAATGATCTTCCTTGTATGGTCAACATCCTGTCCGTCCCCCTCTTCCTATTGTAGCACATTGAGTACCAAACAAACATACTCAAGTACTCAGCACATTGAGTACTGGGACAACATTTTCGTGTCAAAATTTGTTGAGTATCAAATTCAACAAGTTTTGAAGCAATTGAGTACCAGTATACCACTGTGTAAGAATCTTTCCCATGGGAAAATATTCATGTTTTTGCACTTCATAAGATGGGTCTTTGAAAGTTGGACACTAGAAAGCACCATAAGCAAATAAAGATTATAATTTAAATACAACTATACTTGAACTTGATATAACAATGGATGCATTGAGTGATCTCTGCCCGTATTGCCATTATTGGTAGAGTAGATAATGTTACAGAAGAGATAATTTTTACTGGACAAGAGTGATATTGATTTAAATGGTTAGTGTTTTGATAATGGTAAATAATAGACCAAAAATTGTATTGAATAATTTTATTGATGTTGGATTTACAAAAAGAATTTCCTAATGTTTTCACTCAGTTCTGTGAGAAGAAACAAGTAATTAAAAAAAAAACCCCAAGTAGTTGGCCACTATTTGAGATGGCTAAAGACTAAGTCTAGGGAGCAAGGGGAGAGAATATAAAGTTGGTTTATTTGACCACGGTTACAATGGAAATACTGTTATTTCTGTGGATTTTTAACATTTTTTCTGACTAGGAAGGAATAATGATGTTTAAATACATTTTATTTATATATAAATGATATCTGGAAAAGAATTCATTTGCTGTATTAAGATTAAACAGTAATGTTGTTATCCCTGGTAACTTTTATTGGATTTTTCTGAATAGATTTGAAGAGGTATGGGGAATATATTTAATAATGAGTTATAAACATAAAAAGTAGGAATTCATGTGGTTCTATTAAATAAAGCATATAATAGATGGATAATTATTTCTGGTTATACTTTATTGACTTTTGCTGGTTGGATGGAACTTTATTGACTTTTGCCGGTCGGATGGATGATGAGATTTTAAAGATTTGTTTATAAAAAGTGAGATGAAGATATGGGGTGAAGAGATTCATTGTTGTGTTTTAAAAAATTGTGATAAGTTTATACTTACTGTGAGAAAGGGGGAACTTCTTTTTTTATTTTAATTTTGCACTTTTTACTTTTGTATACTTTGCATTAGTTTAATTAATATAATGTAATATTTAATAGTTATAAAACAAGACAATAGATTTTTGATAGTGTAACAATATATTAAAGAAATTATATATTACTTTTTCTGGTTTTTTAGTCTTTTAAATGCAGGATGTTCTTTTAATACCTGGCATTAATCTGTGTTTTTTTTAATAAGGAAAATATGTCATCTTGAGTTATTTATAAAGTAATAAAGGTAGGTTTAAAAAAGCTAATCAATAATTATTTTCTAGTATGTATGCTTATTCTTTTGTAATCAATAATATTATTTAGTTTAAGGGGAAAGTTTACAATATTGGACTAATCTTTTCAGATTTGTGCTGTCATAGTATTTTTTTATATTATGCCAGAACAACAAAATAATTTAAATATTTTTTTTAAATTAAGTTTTCTTAAATATTGATTTTGCAAGTTTTTGGCCATTGAGGATTCTAGGGACTATGATACTATACATTCTTTGACATATATATATACTGTACACAATTTGGGTTTGGCATACTTGCAATTTTCATTAACTGATTTTAAAAACAAGATTAATAAAACAAAATTTAGCAATAAAGTTATGATTCGGAGTAAGGCATTTCAAATTATAGAGGCATGTAAATATTTAATATTTGAGACATTGTGTGTTCAAAATTGGCTGATCTGAAGTTACTGGAAATTTTCTGATCATTTCAAAAATATTTCAAGCCTAAAACAATTCTATTTCAATTCAAAACAAATATTTTAAGCTTGGATCACTTCTAGAATGATTGTAGCAACATCATAATATTTTTTCTTAAGTTGGAACAGAATTTATCTTAATGTTAATCTTAATGCTCAGAATGCTTAACATTTAAAATTAAATTTTAATTATTATTAAAATTCAGAATTATATGAATATTACAATAGCTTTTACAAATTAATCTCCATTTAATTCTTTCCCTTGATCTTTCATTTTTTCAAGCGGTATGCACTCAAGCAGACTCTGAGTTGATGCAAGTTTTAACAAGGCATAGTTCTTCCACAAAATTAGACATTCTATGCTGCTTTACAGATTTCAAAAAGAGGCAAATTCATTTTTTCCTCTACAATCTTCCATCTTATACTTTCTGCAGGGTGCCAAACTGTTGGCCCTAGGGCCGGATGCGTCGTGTGTAGGGGCAAACATGACATGGGAGTTTGACACCCATGCTCTAGTGGAATCTTGGTTTCAGTGCCTTGCATCTTATTGATCACCTTCAGCAGAATGGCATTGAAAAACAAATTCAAGTTTCTGTTCAAACAGCCAACAGTTTAGGACAACTCAAGACAGGCTTGAAATAGTTTTATGCCCTTTCTTGGGCAGAAAAAAAAGATTGGAGAAAGAACACTCTCTGGAACTCAAATAAACTTTATAACTTGAAACATAATATTTATATTCCCTACATTGGTGACAAATTCATTGATTCAGGAAGGGAATGTTTCAGAGAACTTCATAATGTTTCATCTCTCCCTGGAAGATACTATTCTGGTTTGATTCTTTGGATTCTGGAAGCAGATTATCTAAAACAGAAGCAATTAAAAGTGAAGGATGCAGCTTCCAAAATGGTTGCTTTATCTAGAATAGTTTGAACCACTTTTGGTTGGAGCATATAATTATGGAAACCTCTGGATTCCCCTGAAATTTCATGGTTCATGAGCATATTCAGCAGGAAACAGAACAGAACTCTGTGGCATACCATAGAAGAGCTGCCATGGGCTGGATCTCTCAGTCCCTATCAACATCATTTGGTTGTGGAGAAATGAGCTGACTCAGCACAAGACTTGTGCTGCCCAGTCCCAGCCCCTGTAGGCAGCACAAAAAGATACTATGGTTGGTTGTTGAGTGGTCCAGAAGAGCAAGGATGTTGCCACTACCACCATCCTGTTCTTGCCAGATCTCTGGCTAACAATATCAATAACATTTTAATTATTTATAATCAGTTTCCCCCCCTCCCAGTTATGTTACTACATTGCAAGTAAAAAAACCTCATCATTTTGAAGTGATAGAAAGATATTATTTATCCCTCAAGTTTAGAAGAATTTATATTAAACTATCATTGTGTCATCAGAATATTCAACTATGAAATGCAAGCACATTTACTGTACGTGTATCAATATTTTGCATAGATTAAAACAGTAACTGAACAGAGGTCAGCTAAAAACTCTATTATGTGTCCAAGCTCATCTGTATAATGACAGTAGCAGTTTTATGGCATTGTATTGCAAAAATATCACCCTTTTGAGTTGATATTTGGCATTCTGATATCCATAGAAAAGGAATAAGACTTGCATTGTAATACTGCTTTTGCAGTATGATCCCCCCTTCCTTTTCTCACTTGAACTCTAGCACATAGACCTTTAAAAGTTATCAGCTTACTCATTTGCTCCCTGCAAAGCCCCTGGTTTCTAGCCTTACACCTTAACCACTACACCAAACTAGTTCTCCTTTTTAGCTTAGTATTAAATATGTAAGAATAGCATATGCCCAAGCGCAAAAAAGTCACTATAATGGTTACCATTGTTTTCTATTTTTTAATGTTTTTTTTAATGTAAAGTAGAACTTGTTCCATGACATCTTTTAAATAGTCTTAAAATAAACTTTTAGGCCCATTGTTCAGAAATATCCTTTATGTCCAACATTAAAATATTTTCTGCTTCGTTTTGTAATTGTAAGTTAAGTTTGAGTGTTCTGGTTCGATTATGATCTTTAGTTCCTTCTAGTGTCCAATTTTTTTTAAAAGAAAATTCAAAACAAAAGTATTTTCCTATGGAAAGATTCTTTAAAATTAATTCAGAATTCTTATTTCAAGTTTATTTGGATCCTCAGTCTGTTTATAATTTACTAAGATCAAAACACATAGTCCTCAATTACAACCATTCATTTAGTGACAGTTCTAAGTTTCAGTGGCACTGAAAAAGTGACTTATGATCATTGTTCACATTTTTCACACATGGCAGTATTCCCGTGATCATGTGATCAAAATTCAGATGCTTGGCAATTGGTTTGTATTTATGACAGTTGCAATGTCCTGTGATTATATTTTTGAGATCTTCTGACGAGCAAAATCAATGGGGAAGCCAGATTCATTTTACAACCATTTTACTAACTTAACTCTAGTGATTTTCTTAACAACTGTGGCAAGAAGCATCGTAAAATGGGGCAAAACTCAATTAACAACTATATTGCTTAGTAACTGAAATTTGGGGCTGAATTATGGTTTTAAATAAAGGTTAACTTATATTGATTTTTGCTGTTTGTTTGGAAAAAAAATTAGTTCTTAAAATTGTAATCAAACCTTATTTTGTTAAGAATTGATAGTCTTCAGCTCTGTTTTTCATAGAGCCATCTTCAGTCCACCATTTCTTCCCTGGAAATCCAAAATCACATTTTAATTTCTGACTTTAACAATGAAATTACAGGTTGTTTTACTCTGAGTAGTTACTAATATTGAGAATGGCCTTATATTGATTTAAGTTTCACATTCAAAGTAAAACTGGAATACCTATACTTTCCACTTTCAGAGGACTTTTGTGTAATATGTAAAAATTACCTTTTAATTCATCTTATTTTGAGCGTAATGCTTTATTATTCCAATCATTGAATATTTTCCTCCTTTTTCCATAGATGTAGAATATGATGGCGGATGTGGGATCCAAGAAGTGCTATTAAAACAAATATAAAAATAAGTATATAATAAAGTTAAAAGTGTCATGAGGAAATTTGCATATTGCAAGGTGGTCCTGGCCACTTCATTGGTTTGGGTCCTTTTGGATATGTTTATGTTACTTTACTTCAGTGAATGCAATAAATGTGATGAAAAAAAAGAGCGGGGACTTCCACCAGGAGATGGTAAGTGTTATTTTAGTTAGAACTTTCAGGGTCCAGAGTTGAAAAAAATCTTGACAGTGATTCAGACTGAATTATAATGAAATATTACTGTAAGACGATTGGACTAATAAAAGAAAAGCATGTTTGCTTTCATTAAAAGTGATCTAGACCAGAATAATTGTGAGGTAGATCTCTTCCAACCATATCGTATTGCAAACTGAATTCCATTCTTTTTCAAAAGTAATTCACCATACATGGCAGCAGTTTTGTTTGTTTGTTTGTATCCTACATCTATTACTCAAAAGTAGTGCAAGTTGGCAAATGTATCTAAATACTCCTCCTATTGTTGTTGTTCTGCACAACAGCAAACCTGTGAAGTGAATTGGACTGAGAAAGAGTGACTGATCCGAGTAACCCAGCTGACTTTCATGACTAAGACTGGACTAGATCTCAGTCTCCTGCTTTTTTAGCCTGGTGCCTTAACTACTAAACCAAAAAATGGTCATTTCTTTTTTGAAGAAATGAAAAACAATCTTGGATATATAATTGGTTACAAAGTTGTCAGAGACAGGTTTGTTGCAATTGATACATAACGCCTTACTGGTGCTTGAGGATGGGGAAGGGGAAATGACAAATTTTGCAGAGGCAAGTTGATTTTGAATTTGAGCTTTCAAATGAAGCAGAGATGGAAATTTAAATAGTATTTACTGTGGATTCTAGCTTCTTGCCAATGACAACCATGATGTTGCCCTACCTGATTCAGATGTCTCAGCTAAAAATTTTCACAGTTTTAGTCACAGATTGAGTTCCTTGGACCTTACTTCATATTTAAGTGGTCAGTAGAGGGAACTTGCATAAGTGCACTAATATACCTATCGTCCCTATCATTGTACTTTTATTCTCTTATTCTTGTTCTCATCTTTGTTTGACAAATTCCAATAAATAAAATAAAATAAATACATATTTTTACTTGTGGATAGTGAAGTAGGAAGTCAAATGGAAATAAAGCAATTTCTTTTTTTCCCTCCTGTCTTCTCAGTAATGATGGATAATTACATGTAATCGTCAGCTTATGACAACAATTAAAACTAAAATTAATGGTAGTTGAGTGAAGCAGTTGTAAGTGAACCATGTGATTGCTTTACCAAACAACTGAACTCCTAGTTGTGGTTGTTAAATGGTCAGAGTCCCAGATAAGGTTGTTAAGTGGACAGAGTCCCAGATAAGATGTAAGGTAGAGGAGAGCCTGGGAGGCTCTGGTCAGAATTGAAAATCCTCCCTCCCAAAATCCAGACACTCACAATGCAATATGCTTCCAAAGGCCTCCTCCCCTCTTCTGAACCTTGATTTAGACTTGTCTGCAACAGAGTAGACATCAATGCATACCTATGCTGTGAAGAGGTTGATGGGTAAGCATAAATTGCACACAGTCGCAGACAGGCTGATTTGTAACACCTTCAAATTTCGGCTACTCATGGTATGGAGGTTGATCCTACTTTTTGTTTGGAACCTTTGTTTGAGTACCCCTAGGCAGATCATTAACATTTGCAGAAGTATAAATGCAGCAGTTATGCATTGCAACTGCGTTGGACTTTGAGGTTACCAACCTCAGCCAGTTTTGGGTAATCTTCTGTACAAGCCAGTTTACTCTGCAGCACTAACTATAGCAAGTCATACCTTTTGGGCAACTCTGAGCAGACTGTGAGTGATTAGAGCAAAAAATACAGTTCTAGAGCATATTTTTCATCAAATATATTCAGCTTTAGAATATTCTCAGATAACATTCTGGTCAGTTACGTGATCTAGTGCATCAAAACTGGCTGGAAAATTCTGGGAGTTGAAGTCCTTCAGGCTTAAAGTTGTCAAGGTTGGAGACGCCAAATCTAGTATATATATATATATATATATATATATATATATATATATATATTTGTTTACATTTATACCCCGCCCTTCTCCGAAGACTCAGGGCGGCTTACAATGTATAGGGCAATAGTCTCATTCTATTTGTATATATTTACAAAGTCAACTTATTGCCCCCCCAACAATCTGGGTCCTCATTTTACCTACCTTATAAAGGATGGAAGGCTGAGTCAACCTTGGGCCGGGCTCGAACCTGCAGTAATTGCAGGCTTTGTGTTCTTAATAACAGGCCTTACCAGGCAGAGCTAAACCGGCCCATGTGCAATGAACAGGTGACCTCTGAGAGAACCACATTTATAGATATGCAGCCACTATGTATGACTGTTATGAAGAATTAATGTTTGCATTTTTCTCCAAAATACTTTTATCCAATTTCAAGGTTTATTTCACATAGCTTTCTCAGTGCTGCATATTTCTTTAATATTTATTAAGATTATAGCATTGAAGTATATTAAGTACAAATATTATGGTCCCTTTTAAATTGTTTAGTTATCATAATATTTTATTAGTTCCAGAATCAGTGCAAAAACCTCATGAAGGTCCAGGAGAAATGGGGAAACCTGTTGCCATTGCTAAAGAAGACCAAGAGAAAATGAAGGAAATGTTTAAAATCAACCAGTTTAATTTAATGGCCAGTGAAATTATTGCACTCAACAGATCTTTACCTGATGTTAGGCTGGAAGGGTAAGTGCGTTTATTGTACACAGAGTCCCTCTATGGGGGAGATGAACTTTTTCAAAATTTGATAAATAAAATTAAAAGGTTGAGTATAGGGATTGGATGGAATATTGGAGTATACTAAAGGGCATAATTTTCTTTTTCCTCTGGGAAATAAAGCAGCCAAAATATACTCCTCTCATCCCTAGTTAGAATAAAAAAATAAAAAGTTATTTCTATTTCCTTAGCATGACTTGTTGTGCAGTTAAACACCAGCATCCTAGAGACTATCATTTCTCCACCACAAGACAGAGGTCTCCCCAGGCACGAATAGCAAGCAGATTTCATCAGTAAAGTTCAAGTTTTGTCAAGCTGCCTAGTATTGCTCTCCATCACCAGTTCTATATCATAACTGGTTTGTGTATTGTCTCAAATCAGAGCAGGATAAATCATGGACATTTGATTGCCATTAGGGCCATATAATAAGCGAAGTTGGTAGAACTGGCAGAAAAGTTCTCTGAATGCAAGTATTTTTATGATACCCCACATCATAACTATCTAGTATAGTTGCTCTTTTGTAATCCAATTATTTCTTTATCTCTCTTACTAAATGGAATAATATCTTTATGTGGAAATATATTAAATGAATAGACTCTTAAGATTTAATTTTAAATATTGTTTTTTAAATTAATTTTATGGTATATTTAGTTCAAAAGGGACTGCATTTTTTATGACCAATGTACAGATCACTACAGTTAACATATGAAAAGCAAAGCCTCTGGCAACTGTATCATTTTTAGATCCTTGAATTGATTGAGAAATGAAAATTGCTTTTTTCATTCAACTAGGCTTAGTTTTATTTGATCATTGTTTTGAAACTATTTGAAGATTTTATTTAAGCCTTTGAATAGCAGTGTTAGGTTAGAAAATTTGATGCTGAATAGAGAACTGATATGCAGGAGGAGAAAATCTTTAGATATATATAAATGCATATATATTGTCAATTTATTACTTCTTGGAATCTGTAGAGATTTAATAGTACTAAATCTTTTCTAATACTACAATCTATATTGAATTGAATTTATTTTGCATGTTTGAATTTTTGTTTTAAATGAAGCTTGAAGCTTGTGAGGAATGTAGCATTCCATAGTTTTGCTGTTTCATAGAAGTAGCAAGCAAAATGGTATTTTGGAAAGCACAAGAATACAAACTAACAGAGTTGAAAGACCTTCAATGCTCAAGAGTGCAGGGAGCCAAAAAGACATACATGGGGGAGATAGGCAGATGGAGAGTATTGAAACCCCATGCACACATGTAGCCAAGTGTCTAATTTTTATCATGTGACCACAGGGACACTGCAATGCTGTAACTTTGGAAATCAGTCATAAGTACTATTTGTTCAGTGCTGCCATAACTGAACAGTTACTGAACAAATTGTCATAAGTCAAGAAGTACCTGTATAGAGTTTACCTTAAACATTTTCTATCTTAGTTCATTATTATTAACTCATCTTATCAGAAAGGCTTTAAATTAAAATTGAGGGGGGTGACCAATCTTCACGATCCTTAGGACCTAATTCCAAGCAAAAACTACTAGATAACGAATCAAATATGGAGGCAAAGAGTAAAGAAAGAAAAAGAAAAAAAACCTCAGATGCAAAATAGGAGATGTAGAAAGCATATCCAGGGTCACCCACAAAGAACTTAAATGCATAAACAATAAGGGAACGAACAGGGTGGACTTCATATACTAGTACAAGAGGGCAAGTATGATATAGTTACAGAAACTTGGTGGAATGAAACTGACTGGAATGTACTGATAGAAGGATACAAACTATTCAAAAGAAACAGACTTAACAAAAGTAGACTTGCATTGTATATTAGAGATTTCCTCTGTTTAGAGATGCACTTAACAAATGTTGAAAGCCTTTTAGAATACACATGGATCAACACAAATGAAAAAGAATGACATTGCCATAGATGCATAGTACAGGCCACTCAATGAAGCAGAAGAAATAGATGAACTTTTTGCTAATCAGTTAATCAAAAAGGATCTAAAAATGATGCGGTTGCCAGAGGCTTTGCTTTTCACATCTTAGATTTAGACTTTAAAAGAGCTAATTTTAACAGACACAGATAATGCTTAGGAACTTAGAACCATGGATGGATGGGGAAATCAACTCAAGAAGCTTTAGAAACTCTGAAAAATACGCTTATAAAAGCCTAGTACATTTCAATACCACTGGGAAAAAGAAAGAAACCCCCCCCCAAAAAAAAACACCACATCAGCATGATTTATAAAAAACTCTTGATAAAGACAAAGGGGATAAGTATAAAAAATGGAAAGGGGCACACTTGACTAAGTCAGAATATCATCAAGAAGCCAGAACCTTCAAAGATGAAGTTAGGAAAGCTAAGTCATTGAACAAAGTACGACTTGCAACAGATATCAAAAACAATTTAAAAAGTTTCTTTCAACACATCAAAAGAAAACAAAAAACAGAAGTCAATGAAATAATCGGTCCACTAATGGGAGAAGATGGCAAAGAATAACAGGCAATAGAGAGAAAGCAGAACTGCTTAATTCAAACTTTGCATCTGTCTTCATGCAAAAAAAAAAACACCACATCAGCATGATTTATAAAAAACTCTTGATAAAGACAAAGGGGATAAGTATAAAAAATGGAAAGGGGCACACTTGACTAAGTCAGAATATCATCAAGAAGCCAGAACCTTCAAAGATGAAGTTAGGAAAGCTAAGTCATTGAACAAAGTACGACTTGCAACAGATATCAAAAACAATTTAAAAAGTTTCTTTCAACACATCAAAAGAAAACAAAAAACAGAAGTCAATGAAATAATCGGTCCACTAATGGGAGAAGATGGCAAAGAATAACAGGCAATAGAGAGAAAGCAGAACTGCTTAATTCAAACTTTGCATCTGTCTTCATGCAAAAAGAAAACACAACTCTACTTATCGAAAACAGGACTGTAAATGATAGGTTAGGAATGCAAATTAAAAGATGCAAAAATAAGGTAAGAAAATACCTGTCATCTCTAGATAGATTCAAATCACTCTGTCCTGATGGACTATATCCCAGAGTTTTGAAGGAACTAACAGATGTGATTTCAAAATTTCAAAGAGCACCAGGGAACTACCTGAGGAGCTGTTGTGGTCCCCATCTTCAAAAAAAAAAAAAGGGATGGGGATGGGAATCTAGGAAATTATAGACCAATCATCCTGATATCAAAACCTGGGAAAATCTTGGAAAAAATAATCAAGCAACAAATATGTGAAAACCTAGAAGCAAAAAAAGTTAAACCTACTTCTTGGCAAGCTAGAAAAATGTGGGATAGACTGCACCACCACCAGATAGCTGACAAATTGTACTCAACATGTAATCTGCAATGGAACGACATCTGCATGGAGGAAGTAAGCAGCAGGGTGCCCCAAGATTCCATTTTAGGCCAGTACTCAATATTTTCATAAATGATCTAGATGAGGGAATAGAGGGGGATGTCATATGGTTTGCAGATAACACTAAGCCCATGATGGTGAACCTATGGCATACGTGCCACCTGTGGCACACAGAGCCATATCTGTGGGCATGCAAGTGTTGTTCTAGCTCAGCTCCAGCATGCATGCACGCAAAAGCCAGCTGATTTTTGGGTCTTCCAAGCCCACCGGAAGTTGGGGAAATGATCCATTTCCAGCCTCCAGAGGTGGGGAAGGCCGTTTTTGGCCTCCAGGTTCCAAGAAAGCCTCTGGAGCCTGGGGAGGGCAAAAAATGGCCCCAACAGGCCCACCGTGCCATCACCTACCAAAAGCGGGAGTCACACAGAGGGTGGTCACATGGGCATGCGCGGGGGGCAGGGCACATTGAATTATGGGTGTGGGCACACGCGTGTGGCACACACACACCCCCCCGTTCCTTCCGATTTTGGCATGCAATGGCAAAAAGTTCTGGTCATTACAAAGCTTTAGTAAGACCACACTTGGAATATTGCATCTAGTTCTGGTCATTACAATATAAAAAAGATGTTGAGACTCTGGAAAGAGTGCAGAGAAGAGAAACTAGAATGATTAGCGGTCTGGAGGATAAAACATCAATGGTTACAAGAATTGGGTATGCCTAGTCTAATGAAAAGAAGGATTAGGAGATAGCAGGGTTCCAGTATTTGAAGGGCTCCTATAAAGATGAGAGGGCAATTTATTTTCCAAAGCAACAAAAGGCAAGACAAGAAACAACGAATGGAAATTAACCTAGGAGAGAAGCAACCAAGAATTAAGGAGAAAATTCCTAATGTTTAGAGCAATCAACCAATGGAATAGTTTGCTTTTAGAAGTTGTGGGTGCTCCATCCCTGGAGGCTTTCAAAAAGAGATTGGACAACCAATGGTATAAGACAGTGTTGGCGAACCACCAAGTGCCGAAACGGGAGCGTGCGCAGGCAGGGGGCACCAGAAACTGGAAGAGCAGCTCCCACATACAGGAATGCTGGAAACTGGAAGAGCAGTTCCCCAGCGTGCATGTGGTTTCACCTGCTCTTTCAGTTTCCAGCACTTCCACACACAAGAAGACCAGGCCGGTGTGCACGTGCGCACAGGAAACCAGAAACTTAGCTTCCTTTCATGTGCATGTGGGCCGGGAGCTGCTCTTCCAGTTTCTGGTGCTTCCGTGCGTGCACAAAGACCAGCTGGCACACTGGAAGAGCAACAGGCTGGTGCCACTTCCAACACGCGTGCCGTAAGTTCGTCATTTAGGGTCTCCTGCTTGAACAGGGATTGGATTAGGAGACCCCCTTCCAAGGTCCCTTCCAACCCTTTTACTCTATGCTCTTATGTTTGTATTTGTTTCAGCGTTTTAAATTCATTGAAAAAAGTGTACCTATTTTAAACCTTTTAATCAAACAGTGAGCCTTCATATCAATAATCTATTTATAGCCTACTAAAGGTATCATGTCTGTTTGTTTGTAACTTTCAGTTGGACAAAACAGTGCATCATAGGGCAACAGTTTTTAAATAAACTGTTGGCTAACTTACAGAAAATGTCCAAAATGCAGGACCCATGATTCCCATGGGATTGACAATGATGTGGCTGTTTGAGTGCAGTCATGCTACTTCACTGCCAATCAACTGTGTTCTTATGTTGATAATTTCCAGTGCTTCCTACCAGCTTCCTATAAGAAAGTCAATGGGGAAGCCAATAGGGAAATTGTTCCTGCTTTTTTGCCTACCTGTGGTCATTCTGTTTTTCTATTAAGATGAGAAAATATCTCTGAAACAATGACCCAATGAGTCATGGATTGTCTAGCACAATGGTCCCCAACCTGTCTGGCTCCATGGACTGCCAGCGGTGGGGGAAGAGAAAGGATGGTTTTGTGCGCGTGCACACCACTTACATGTCCCAGGTCCCAAAGGGCCATAGCTCACTACTGGGCCACAAACCAGGAGTTCAGTAATTTAGCATATTATTAAAAATCTTGTGTCTGTTTCATTGTAACCCTCATTTGAGTGAAATGGCGCACCACAGGATAATATTTTTTAAAACAATATACCTGCAAGGAGCAGCTGTCCTGAATACATGTGGACAATCTCATGATCTCTCCTTTCTCTGGAGTGATTTCACTGGCTAGACTTCACCTTTTGTCCACAATCTATGTGGAAAGTGTGTTCCAGCTCCTTGTGGAACATCTAGCTTGCCATGTACACACACACACACACACACACACACACACGAGAATCTAGGATATTCTTGTGTTCATATCTTCAAGAAAGAAGTATACCTGCTAAAAACATCTGACATGTCCTATCTAAACAATTTAATTATAAAGGGGAATTGATAACGGATCTTACTTATAGCCAGATTTTCCAGTTCACTTATTAGAAGCATGTGCTTTAAAGTATACATGCTTAAAGTCCCAATGTCTACATGTACCTACCTGAACAGCTCCAGAAGGTAGTCTAGATATCTTGACTGAAGAAGTTCAGCAAGTTGTTATATGGAATAAAACATCTTCTGAAGCTGCATCTGAAATGTGAAATGTTCTACCATTTTGGTATCAGATAGAAAAATATTTTATTTTTTTCAGATATGGTGTTTTATTAAATATTAGGACTGTATGCTTTATTGGTTAATTTATCTGTTTTAAATCTTTTAATTATTACTGTAATTTGCCCTTGCAGCATGATTGTAAATGGATGAATGAAGATCAAGAAACTATTTTTCTAGTTGCTTCAGAATTATTATTCTAGTGTGTACCTGCCAAGATTGATTAATACTGTAGTATAGAACACATTTTATATTCTATACTAAATTGCAATACAAGCACATTTATTGTAATTATTTTTATATTTTTAGCTGTAAGACAAAAATGTATCCTGATAATCTTCCTACAACAAGTGTTGTAATTGTTTTTCATAATGAAGCTTGGAGTACTCTCTTGAGAACTGTTCATAGTGTAATAAACAGATCACCAAGACATATGCTGGAAGAAATTATCCTGGTAGATGATGCTAGTGAAAGAGGTAAGAATTTATCATTCATTGCATCAGTTGCCATTTGGACATACTTTCTAGATTCAGACTTCTCTTTCAGAATAAATTCGTATCTGGAGAATGTTTGAAATCTCCCTTGATTTTGGTGTTTGTGAAGGAAAGTTCCAAGTCTGGCGTTGGTTTGTGTTACATTTGTATCAGGGCAGATTGAAGACCAAATTTATTTCCAGAATCGATCATAGCGCAATACTTGCGTGCACTAAGGAAAAAAAATAATCATGCTGTTTCTTTTCTTTCAGTTAAATTTAAATTTTATTGTAAGATTATTTTTTCTAAATTGCTAAAATCTTGTGAGATTGTTAGTTTTCATAAGAGTCTGATTTTTTTCATCTAGACTCTAGAGTTCAGTACTGAAACATACTCGATTGCTCTTGTCAATTACCTTTGGAGGGCTCAGGATGGGGATGCTGCATCCATCCTGGCCCTACTGGATCTGCCATTGTCTACAATATTTTGCTAGATCAGCTCTGGGGACTGAGGACAGGAGTTCTGTTTTGAAGTGATTTTCCTTTCTTTGTGGCTGGTACCAGGTGGAAGAAGAAAGGTCCAGTCCTGGCACCTCTGATGTGGATGCCTTAGGGCTCAAGTCATTGTGCTACTTACAGTAACATTAATATGAAGCTGCTGGAGAGATGCCAGCATGGGGTTCAATGTCATCAGCATAATGGAGTGGTTGCAATCACCCCCCACTCCACCGGATCAGGATGTTATCATCTGTGATTTTGGATGAGGTAACACTCTTCCAGAGATGTCCCAAAGTTGTTTTTTTCAAGAGGCAACTGGACTTTCTGTTTTTTTCTTTGAAGACATTTCACTTTTCATCCAAGCAGCTTCTTCAGCTCTGAAGAATGAATGTATGAGAAGCTAAACGTCTTGAAAGAAAAACCAGAAAGTCCAGTTGCCTCTTGAAAAAAGCACCCTTGAGATAACCATGACATGGATGACGGTGAATCTATATAGATATAAAAGTTACATATTTTGTACCAGGAAGTTAATTCTCTGTCAATGAAATCCCACAGTTAATTGTTTTTATGCAACAATAAAGAGTGCAATTTAAGCTACTGTTTATCAACTTTTAAGTTGTATATGGCACAGGGCTATGTTACTTGCAGATCCATCTCTCCCTATGAGTATCTGCCCATCCTAGTAGGTTAGATAGGTTGGGTGTATTCCATGTATCTTTCCTTAAATGTTGCCATCTGATAGAATCTCGGAGGTGTGTCTTGGATGACTTTTTCAGTCCTTTGGAACAGAATCAAAGAGATTCCCATCTTTTTAGCTTTCTATAGGCCTGTGAAAACCTGGCTATTCTATTCAATATTCCTATTGTCTAAGATAGAGGTTGATCGGTATTAATGTTTAATCTGCCACGGGGGTGGGTGGGTAGGAAGGATACCTTTGTTTTCAACTACTTTTTATAGATAATTGTGAGCCACCTATAGTCATTGTATGAAATAGGCCACCATGTAATCTTGTAAGTAAATAAATAAACAGGAGCAGTCTACAAAATTGCTGTGGAATGTTGTAGCAGTCCGTTGAGTATATCGTAGTATATTAGTGTAGTTGGATGGAGGTAGATGAAGTTGGGTTGTATTGAAGTGAAGGATAAATATGTTTGGAAGTTGAGGGTAGAGACTTGGAGATAAGGGAGCTATTGGTTTGGATGCAACCTTGCCTTCTAATTCTCATACTGATTGCTGATCCCAAGGACCAAGTCTTCAATGCACCTGTATCCAGTTGCTTCTATTAAATTCCAGATCAGATTATATAATAACTTATATTACATTTATATTACATTCATCAAAGTATGAAATGAAAATGAAAATAGCATGAAAATGGGGAAGAGGAAAGGGAAAAGAAAGAAGAATAAGTAAAGGAGGGGGAAGAAAAGCATTGACATCCAATTCCTTTTAGTGCAGTAGAATAAAATAATAACAAATAGCCCAGGGGTGAAATGTAAAATTTGTTACTACCGGTTCTGTGGGCATGGCTTGGTGGGGGGGTAATGTGACTGGGTGGGCATCACATTACCTCCCCCACACTTTTTTTTTTTTTTACTTTTAAAAGCATTTTTTCTACAACCTCTTCGGTTGTAGAAGTTTTGTAAAAAAATGCTTTTAAAAGCCTGTGATGATCAGGCAACTCAGCTGGGATCGCCAGAGGAGCCTTTTAAAAGTTTTTGTTTTTACAACCTCTTCGGCTGAGTAAGAAGAAAAGTTGTATTGTTATGTTATGAAGTTTACATTATGCACACAATGTGAATAATGCTTGTCTAAATTAAGTTTACAAGATATCAACTATCGGATATCTGTTGTAAAACCAATTTTCCTGGTATGGGAATTCCAACGGCCTTCCCCACCCCATCCCGAAGGTCCTCCGGAGGCCAAGAACAACCCACTTGCCAACTTCCAGTACCGGAAGGCCCGTTTTTTGCTGTTTCCAGCCTTCAGGGCCTCTCTAGGAGTCTGGGGTGGGTGAAAATGGCCTTCCTCACCCCCCTGGAGGTCCTCTGGATGCCAGAAACATCCCGTTTGCCAACATTTGGAAGTTCAGATTTGCTTAAGAGTGTTGGATAAGGACAGTTAAATCATTTCCATACATGATATATTTATTTAGTTACATTAGTGTTGTAAGATAGAAGAGAAATTTTTGGATAATTATTATAATGATGAAAGAAAGAGGACATTTATACTACTTTAGTTCATCCCTCCTGATTACCATATTTTTTGGAGTATAAGACGCACCTTTTTCCCCCAAAAAAGAGGGTGAATATCTGGGTGCGTCTTATACGCTGAATGTAGTCCTGGCCAGCTTCTCAAACGGTGGTTTCAGAGACTGAAACAAAGCTTCAGTAAAGAAGCCCCCAAACAGAGCTTCAGAAAAAAGCCCCCAAATTGAGGTTTAGAGGCTTTTTTTCTTAAGCTGTTTCGGAGGCTTTCAGAGGCAGAAAAAAGTTTTTTCCAAAACAAGAGATTCAGAGGCAGAAAAAAAAAAGTAAGACACAGAGCTCACAACCAAGGAACCTGTTGCTAAAATTCATCTCTGGGAATTTTCCTCCCCCAAAACTAAGGTGCGTCTTATACTCCGGTGCGTCTTATATTCTGAAAAATACGGTAATACCAATACAGTGTCATCTTTCATCTACTTTGTCTCAGCTTCTGAACCTGAATGTAATTATTCCATTATTTGATTATTACAATTCTGCAAGACATTTTCTTGCAGAGAAACCTTCCATAGAGAAAATTGTTAAACAAATGATTATGCAACAAATAATGTAATTATAAACTAAGAAGCTGAGTTCATAATGCTGCTTCTGCTGGATCATTTGTTCTGAGTAGACATCATTAAATAGATTTAGCCAATGAGTTGGTTTGTCTGAGGCCATTTCCCACTAATCGTTTTCGTATTTTTATAGCATTACTTAGCGATTGCTGAAATGGTTTAAAGCTTGTCCCCATTGCTATTATTTTGGCTAGTAGGAAATTTCTATACTATGATTTGATCTAAAATGTGTCTTAGTAGCTAAGATATGTTTTTCAAAAGATAGAGATACTGCATATATCCTCTAGATGCCTGATAGAAGACTACTAAATCAGTTCCAGCTTATTATATCAGTTCCAATGACAATTTCATTATTTCCCACTATTCTATGCATGTTCAAAAATTCTTAGATTTTTCTCATTTATTTTATAATAATCATGTAATTAAATAACTATACCATATGTGCAGAAATGATTTAAATTTCATTATTCAACACTCTTAAGCACATTCTGAGGACGGAACAAGAGTGAAATGCTCCTGGTTCAGACCGGCTTGGGGCTGGTTCACTGAACTGGGAGCAATGGCTGGCTGGCCATGTCCCCAAATTAGTCCATGGATCGCAGTCCTGCCATACTTTCCTGCCTTCCACGCTGCCTTCCCAGCGTCCCATAGCCAGCTTGCGAAGGCAGGCAAGTGGAAGCCCACGAGGAAGGCAGGTAAGCATGGCAGGGCTACGGGGGAGGAGCTAACAGCTTACTCCCTTCCCCGAAGCCCTGCCATGCTTGCCTGCCTCCCACGTGGGCTTCCGTTTGCCTGCCTTCGCAATATGGCCACTGGGACACTGGCAAGCAGCCACTGGGACAGCGTGGAAGGTAGGTAAGCATGGCAAGGCTGCGGGGAAGGAGCTAGCAGCTTACTCGCATGATCCCACCCCACTCAAGCAGCGACTTCCCTACTCAGCCCCAATAAGCTATGCATCCATAGTGCCTGCACCAGCATCCCGAGAGAAGCAGAGAAGAGCATCGCTTGCAAGCAGACAAGCAGAGATAGCAAGCATACGCTGCACTGTGAGAAAAATGAGAGGCCCTATTGTCCCGCAGAGCCTGCCACTGCTTGAGTGGGGTGGGGGTGCATGGGGAGAACGGCGAGACTCAGGGAGTAGGTCAGGTGGAGCTGGCTGACTCATGGCTGCTCAGAAGCTGCCCCCGCTGCTGCCAGAAGTTTGGGTGCCTTGGCTTCAAATCACTCCCTCCCTCACACACATACACAAAAACAGAGGTTGGAGAGCTCTCTTGCTCGCTTTCTCTCCAAGCTCCCCATGTGCAGCCCATTTGAGGAAAGGGCACGCATGACTGGGTGCATTTGGCTGCAGGAGGAGACCCATGTGAAAGGTGGCTTTTTCTGTAGCATCCCCCTTCCCTCTTTGGATCACCCTGCAAGGGGGAGGCTCTGCCTTTGTAGAAACTGGGTGGGCTGTTTGTACAGAGGATTGGCGGGGCAGGGTGGATGGCCCTCCCTCCAGGATGAAGTGCAGGGCAAGAAAAGACTCCGAGATTCACTTGGGAAATCAAGCCAGAAGGAAACTCAAAGTGTTGGGGGCTTCAGAAAGGCAGAATGTGCTTTTGTGCAGCTCCTGGTTTCTGTGACATTCTGTGAAAGACAGAATGTGCTTCTGTGTCAGAATGTGCAGCTCCTGGCTCTAACAGTGAGTGACATGAATGACATCAAGTTGCCCACGCTCACCCAGTCACAGCCACCGCCCACCAAGCCACGCCCACAGAACCGGTAGCAAAAAAATTTGGATTTCACCCCTGTGATGGAAGCAAATAATGCCTATGAAAAAGATATAACTGATTCCATTTGATGGAGAGAAGAGAAATATTCCATAAAATGATCTCTGTGACCATATCTCAAGTTATTGTGTTCTCTTTGCTGACGATGTCAAACTATTTAACACCACCAACACTACTTCAGTTTCAATAGCAATAATACAAAAGCAAACAATAGATTCAAACTTAATGTTAACCGCTTCAATCTCGATTGCAGAAAATATGACTTTTGTAGCAGAGTTGTTAATGCTTGGAATAGACTACCTGACTCTGTGGTCTCTTCTCCAACTCCCAAAAGCTTTAACCAAAAACTGTCTACTATTGACCTCACCCCATTCCAGGACTATAAGGGGCGTGCATAAGTGCACAAAAGTGCCTACTGTTCCTGGCCTATTGTTTCCTATCAATATATGTTCTTGTATATAATATTGTGACAAAAATAAATAAATAAATAAAAAATATATGGCTGCCATTTCCTATAATTATCAAACCTCTGTGAAACATTATCAGTATTTCTTGTTGAACAGTCTAATTCTGATGTACTTCTGTGATCCAGGTCTAGGATGTTTAGGCACCAACCCTTTGCCACGTCAACTTCGCCCTCAGCCACCTACCTCAGTTGATTCAAAGCCAGCTTTCCTCCTGTGCTGGCCCTCCCCTGGCCATTGTCCACTGCGACCTACCCTTAGTCCCTGCCCATTCGCCGAGACACAGTTTGACCTGAGCATTTTGTTGCATGGAACAAATAGCCACCATCCAATTGGATGGCGGGCAGAAGCAATGATGCTGCAGGGGATTGGCAGTGCGCAGGACTATTGGGCTATCGGGGGCAGCATGTGATGCAATTTTTTTTAAAGCCCCATGGCTGCTCCACAAGTTTTTTTTTAAGGGGCTGTAGTTTCAGACCAATTGGGTGGCTCCAAAGCCGTGGTTCTGACAGGTCGTGCAGAAGGGGGCAGGGCTATAGTTATAAAATGGAGGTGTTGGAAATGGCAAAGGTGCAGTGTGAAAGCATCCTGCTGCTCGGGGACATGCAGATCTGTGGGAAAAACACATTCTGGAGAGAGAAAAGAATGGAGAATGCATGGGGTGCATGTGTGCTTAAGTGTGTTAAACCAATGCAATATCATGACCTACAATGTAAGTAAAGCTAGATCTAAGTCCTATTAACAGATAAAAACTATCTTAAATTGTACTCAAAATACTCTATGGTGTTATGTCTTTATTGAAAACATTTAGGAAAATCTTTTCCTCTTAATTGGAAAAAGTACATGAAATCTTAGACTTTCTAATTATTGCTCATTCCTTTAGCAGCAGTGATAAGAAGTGGTAAGCAGTGGTCTCTTGTATCATGGCTTGGCAGTGTTTTGGTCTGCTCATTCCTATATATCAGTTTGGCAGTATTTATACAGTAACTATTTAGACATTTTACGTACAGACCACACTTTTTCTAAAATCTTAATTGCCAGTTTTTTAAAAAAATAATAAGACCTGGAGTCTTTTTGTGATGCTTTCAACATTAAATAAAAAGCTTTAAATAAAAATCACTGTAAGTGATTTTTTTCCCAGCTTTGTTTATCTTTATTTTGGGGCAGGGTACGTTATCCTTTAACAGAGTTCCCCAACCTTTTGTCTTTGCTGTCTGGGGAGTGGGGATGGTTTTGCATATGTGGTGGGCAAGCATGCAGGCAGCTCCATTTGTGCAAGTGATAGACATGTGCCCTCCATTCACATAAATGGAGCACACTCACACTCACCCACTGCTTGCCTGAGTGGGAAATTGTTCTTTCCTGAGTGGGAATGCGCACCACCACAATCCAGTTCCGAAAGGCTCAAGTCCCGGTAGTGATCTGCGGCTGGGGGTTGGGGACCCCTGCTCTAACATACAACAAGGAATTTGTATCACCTCCAGTATGTATAATTTGTTGCACATGAATGTAATTATGTATTCACAAAAGAAAAAGTTGCCTATCTCTAACTACAATATAAATCATATAGATTCTTGAAAAAGATTCATGTTCTAAAAATATATATATATCTCAAACAGCCATTTCTTTGCCTCCACGCATCTATCAGTGCTAAATTGTCCATTATCTTGAACAAAGTCTTTGGTAATTTGCCCTGAGAAGGTTTAACCCCTTTAGTAGATGTTCTATCTAAGACTGGAGAAATCGTTCCATTCCAGGCCCCCAAAATAAGCCATTTTTCCATAAGAAAAAAGTAACAGTTGATCTATAAAATATTCAAAAAGTTTACTTTTATCATCATTTGGCACATAAAGTCCAAGTACTATTGATTTTATTCCATTAAGCTCCATTTCCATAGCTACAATTTACCGTACTCATTTGATAACTTGAATTAAAATTGGGGTTTTATATATAAAATGACTCAATCTTTTTTAAACCAATTGATATAAATTCCTCCTCTAGTTTTTATTTATTAAATATTTCTTATCTTGTATATTGATACGTGTTTCTGAAGACAAATTGTATCAAGATACAAGATAAGAAATATTGAAATCAAGATACAATTTCCTTAGATAGTGAAATATTGTTTTACACTTGGATGGGATACTTGCCCCATTAATATTCCATGTTATATACAGTACTTATTCTCTATATCTAGATAACACTTATGCAGCTATCTCTATCGCCTCTTCCTTTTCCATATCAGATTTTTGAGTTTGATCTACCTCTAATAGCTTATCTTCAGCAGCATCCATAGTTAGTTTATATTTAATCAAGAAATCCTTGGCTTTCTTTATAATTCAATCTAAATCTTTGTTCTTGGTAAATAAATATCACTCCTTCAAGTTTGTCCCAGTGAAATGGAATTTTTCTTTTTAGAACATCTGTGAGAAAGGAATAGGTTTTCTCTTTCTCAGAATTCTGACAAGGATTCCTTCAAAGCAATTATATCCACATTTTCCATTCTTAATTTACATGTGAAATGGCAATACAAAACATAATATCTTGTTCTTACAAAGTAGACTAAAATATCTCTTGGTAATTTTCTTGTGGTAGCAAATCTGGATTTTCTCTACATATTTTATCCATTTCAAGATTCAATTTCTTTTCTACCCAATTAATTAATTGAGCCAAAGATTTAATTGTTCTTTATCTAATATCCTTTCCAGACAATTTGGGAATTGCTTAAAACCTTAACTGGAGTTGCTTGAGCTGTAGTTCCAGAAGAGCCCTCTTGTCCAAATTAGGTTCATACACAAGTATGAAGATATTCATATCTTTCTTCTCAGATATACGCTCCAGAAAATCTATCTATCATCTGTTTAACATCTGCAGTTATGTATCTCTTCACAGAGTTCCTTTGAAAGTATATCAATTTTTAATTCAAGCTTTGCTCTTATTGCTTAGATTGCTTCATTTGTTTTATTTGTGTATTCTTCCAAAATAGCTCTTAGGGATTCATGCTTATATTTTCTCTCTGCTCTTTTCCTTGTCACCATAATCCCAAAATATAACTATAATTTAAAGACTAATAACATTAATTCCATTTAATTTAGTGCTATTAATACTATTATGGTCTTTGGCTCCCCTGTGTGGTCAAACAGCACCACTACAATATAGGTTTCCATTAAAGCTCAGATTCTTATGTAGTCAAGTGTCCCATTGCAGTCAGTTTCTCTAATCAGATGTAAGTACGTTTTCTTTTCCTCCTTCTCACAACAGACTCAACGCACCATTTAAACAGTCTTTGTTCTAAAACTAAAAAAGTTCACCATAGTCAGTTTAGATTTAAATCCTCTAGATTTAAAATTTCTGAAGTAGTTTCCAAAGTAGTTTCCAGCTTCCTTACTCTAACTTGATTACAGCAACTCTTCCCCTCCTTGCCATCTTAAAATCACGGACATTCAGAATTGATGATTTTTCAACAAAAAGGAGAAAACCAGCTGTAGCCAAGAGGAGCCTTTTTTATTTTAAATGGCTGGTTCTTCAATGGTGAACTTGGTTCTTGGTTGACCTATTCTCCCCTCAGCCAGAGTCTACCTGATTATTTCTTCAAAAAGCTCTTAAAAGCATCCAGTCATCCATGGAACAAAAAAACAGCAACCAACAAACCAATTTCAAGAACTTTCCCTTCCCCAGAGAAGTTTCTTCAGACTTAGAAACCAGTTCTAAGCGTAGAACTGTGGAGAATTGGTATTAGATCAAAAACTAGGACATACCATCAAGTTGCAGTTTCTAACAGAAGCTCTCCCTCTTTCCATATCCATTGTATTACTTCTGTCTCTCATTTTCTAATTTATTATTTGTGTAGCTTGTTGCTGATTTGTGGTTATTTTTTTTCATAGCTGAAATCAAATTAAAATCTGCTATTGGGGATTTCTTATATGAGGGTAGAATAGTAAGCTTTTGTCTGTTGGCTCTACCTTCTTGTTAACTATGTCACATCCATATTCTGCACACAAAAAGAAACTTCATGTTAAGTCAAACTTTCTGTTTCTTCAGAAACAATTGCCAAAAAAAGGAAGGACAACTCTCCTGAATTGTCTTGTCACTGATCAAATTGAAAAGTAATTTAGACCAAAGTCAATTTACAAATTTGATAAATGCTAGTAAGGGTTTATATGCAAGAAACATTTAAGTCATTTTTTGTTTGACACTGTTTTTCAGACTTCTTGAAGAGACCATTGGAGAACTATGTGAAAAAATTACGAATACCAGTGTATGTGATTCGAATGGAGCAGCGTTCTGGACTCATCAGAGCCAGATTGAAAGGAGCTGCTGCCTCTAAAGGCCAAGTCATTACCTTTTTAGATGCTCATTGTGAATGCACTCTAGGTTGGCTTGAGCCTCTGTTAGCACGGATTAAAGCTAACAGGTGGTTATTTTTTTTAAATACGTTAAAGAGTAATATTTATTAATTTAGTTAAATGTATTTATAATAATCTTTCAAAACAATGACTAAAATTAGTTCCTTTTGAGGGTTTTGTTGTTCAGTAGAGCATGTTTTGACAAAAATAAGCAGCAGAATATAACCATATTTAAATGAATTGTGTGTATATAATGGATCGAAATTCCTATAATTTCACATATCCCTGCTTTTCCCCAGGTTTTTTTTTTTTTTTTGAATATAGTTGCCTTTTTAAAGTGAATAAGACTTTAATATGGGTTCATCAAATATTAATGCTATAGTTCGCTATTATTTTACTTTGAAAGCTGTAGAGCTTCAAAGAATCTTACGTTTTACCTGAAACACTAGCTTTATTAAAATCAACTGGACATAATCTTTGTAATAGCTCATCCTCTACTTCTGAATCTGAACAGGGGTCCAGATGATTTAGTGACATACAGATCTCTAATAGTCGTGTCCCTAATGATACATCATAATTTCAGTTAGTCTCCAATGTTTAAAAATTAGGATCAAAATCATTTAATAATATGCTGCATAATTGTTCCCCTATAGTGAATAACACATAACAATGTTATTATCTTTCGTCTATAACAGTCCATGTTATTTATTTCTCTAGGAAAACTGTAGTTTGTCCTATCATTGATGTAATCAGTGATGACACATTTGAATATATGGCAGGCTCTGATATGACTTATGGAGGATTCAACTGGAAGTTAAATTTCCGATGGTATCCTGTTCCTCAGAGAGAAATGGATAGAAGGAAAGGTGATCGGACTCTTCCAGTTAGGTAAAGAAAACTGATTCTTGATTAAACTGAATACTTTAATGGATATTCAGTTTGATGGATATTCTTTTGAGGGTTAGAAATAATTACAAAGCTCTGTGATTAATGAATTAATGTGAAACAGGCAAATTAAACATTTGTGAAGGTAAGAAAAAGGGAAAAGAAGTGATAGATTTGAGTGAAAGTAAAATAATGTGGAGTAAAACTGAAAACATGTTAAAATGAACTTGTTTTCATAGATGCAGACTTACCATGAATGAGGACGCTAAAACATATTGGAATGTAATTGATATTATCTAAATTTTTCACCATGCATATGGAAGTAGAAACTCGGTGAAAATTGTACTCTAATATCAGAAGAATAAGAAATGTGCTTGGAAAAACTAGAAAAAAAATCTGAATCAATGTGATATGGGGAAAATGTTACTCTGTAATTGCATAAGTGAATGGGTAGGAATTAGAGTATAGAAAAAGTGATGGAGCCATTGTAATATCTAAGAATTCAGATTTCTATATAAAAAAAGTTTGTTTAAAGCATGTCTATTTTTATTTTATCCTACCTTAATTATTTTTTATAAATAATTCCAAGATGGCAGACATATCTAATACTCCTTCTTCCTCTTATTCTCCCCACAATAGCAACTCTATGAGTCAGTTGGGCTAAGAGCGAGTGACTGATTCATAGTCACCCATCCAAGCTTTCATACTTAAGGCAGATCTAGAACTTACAGTCTTCTGATTGCTAGTCTGGTGCCATAATCACTAGACCAAAATAAATGAATCAATAATGATTTGATTATTTATGATTAAAACTTGAAATCAAATGGTAGATGATACGTTATGATTGTAGGGCAAAGCATTTTGTTAGTTTCAAGATAATTTGGGGAGGAAATATACATTGAAATTAGAACATAGAATAACAGGGTTGGAAGGTGTCTTGGAAACCTTCTAGTCCAATCCCCTTCTAAAAGCAGGAGACCCTGTACCAGCCAAATGATACATCCCAGTAGTGGGTTTCACTTATCTTCACTACTGGTTTGGAACTAGGAGAGTACGTGCTCGCTTCACTCATGTGCAGCACTTCTGCGTATGCGCAGAACCTTCTGTGCATGCGCAGAGCGTCTATGGTGACGTCCGGGCAGATGGGCTCCCGCCACCATCACTACCGGTTCACCCAAGTGGTGCGAACCGGTAGAAACCCACCACTAGTCTATCCAGTGAAGGAGCACCCACAACTTCTGGAGGCAAGCCATTCCACTGAGTTCTTTCACTGTTCTCACTGTTATTTCTCCTTAATTCCAGGTTGGATCTCTTTAATAATCTTTTACCTATTACTTCCTGCCCTTAGGTGTTTTGGAGAATAGGTTGACCCCTTCTTCTTTGTGACAGCCCTCAAGAATTGGAAGACTTCTATAATTGACATCTAGTCCTTTTGTTTGTTAGACTAAACATACACATAATTCCCACAACTATAAAATGAAAGGAGGGGGGATTTTTAACTTTTTGAATTATAAGCATTTTATTGATTTGTTTTACATTATTTATTAAAGGTGTTTTGAAAAGAATGTTGTCCTAAATGATCACCTATTAATATTTTAAATAAATAAACATGCAATAAAGATCTGGCATAGTGCCTAATCAGATAGCATAGTGAGAATCAATCTATAGAGGCACTGTTCAGTGTTCAACATGAACAGATTAAGTCTTGAATATTTGGGGAACTTAAAAAACATCATAGCATCTTTATAATCCTTATATTTTGCTATAGTTTAAACTAAAGAAATTGTTTCATGAACCAGACCAGTCTGTGTGTTTGTAGCTGATTGAACTTAACATGTCTTGGCTCAATATGAATATCATATTTATTTCAGTCAAAGATCAGCATAAAAATTCAGAAAACAGAAAAACACAGAAAACAGTAGCATCTTAAATCACAATCCATTTTCTGTGCCTGGGCATATGCTACCCTAATATATTTAATACTAAACTAAAAAGGAGAACCCAGTTTGTGATAATGGTTAAGGCCTTAGACTAGAACCACAAGTCCCGTTTTAGGCACAAAGCCAGTTTGGGTGACTTTGGACTAGTCACTTTCTCTCCCCTTAGAAAGGAGGCAATGGCAACCAAATCATGCCAAAAAATTCTAGGGATGTGTCCAAGCAGTCTCCGAGAATTAGATACATGTGAATGAAAGGGCGAAAAAAGGCTAAGACAGTCTAAAACCTGAATTAAAAATGATATAAAATCCGAGAATCATTGTGTGGTTTAAAGCTAAAATTATAACCATAACCATAACCAAAACCTAAACAATTATATTCTATTATCTAAAATTCTAAATATAGATCTGTTAGATATAGATAATACGTTAACAGTAAGAATTTTTGTATCTTGTCACTGAAAGCTTCTGTCTTAGTCAACAAATATCAACTGTTGGAGAATGTCATCTCTTGCCTACTTTTTTTGTGTGAAGCAGTCATTAAGCAAGATGTAACATGATCTTTTTGCTAATCACAGCAACCTGGGTCTCGTGGTTGTTAAGGAATCATACAGGTTATTAAATGGAGTGTGGAGTTTTCACGGGATTGGCAGAGACCTGGCAGTGTGTGGCTAGGGGCCTCTTCCCTCCCGAGTATGTGGAAACCTGCCATGGGCTGGAAGGGCCCAGACTTTCTTTCTTCCCACCACATCCAGGAAATGGTTTGTCTGCCCAGGAAGCCTCAGCTGGTTAAATGCCCAGCAGTATCCAAAGCCTCAGCTGGTTAAATGCCCAGCAGTATCCATGAAGTACCCCACTTACCGGTATGTTTTTCTGCAGCTGCTGGCAGATGTGCCCAGCTGATGTGAGGCACAGAGGCTGTCTTGTACCGTTCTGCAAGCTGGTGACAATACTTGGAGTTTTTGGAAGGCTCCTCCCATTGCATGAGGAACTTTTGAACAATTGTAAAAATCAACTTGCTTAAAGACAGGTGTAAGGTGACTTCTATAGAAAGGCTGCATCTCACATTGTCTGGGTATGCTTGTCAGCAGTTCAATAAAACACAAAGGTAAGTGAAGCAAGATATGCAGCTGGGCCCTAAAACTGACTGAAGCCTCCTAGGCCTGTTGGGGTAAGGAGCAGGCTTGGGCCTCTAGGGCTACAACAGCTTTGTGTGTGCTAAGAGTGGTTGGCTGAGATAGCGTGATGGAGACAGTTGAAGTAGTCCTGTGGTTGGTCTTAAACCAGGTGGACTGCCTAATGCCCATTGTTATCATGTGATCATGGGCACATTGGAATGATTGTAAGTTAACTGCAATGATTTGCTAAGCAACCGTGACAAAAAAAATAATAAACATAAAATCGGACACTGTTCATAGAACAAGAATCACTTGAGCCGCTCGAAATCTGTTTGGATAGTTAGATGGGCAGCATATAAATTTTAATAGATAAATAAATAATAACCACCTTGCTTAGCAATGGAAATTCTGATCCCAATTGTGGTCACAAGTCGAGGACTGCCTATAGCAACCATTAGAATCTGACTGGGAGCACTCTTTAGCAGAAAATAGCTTTAAGGTAGTAGAAATAGATAAGGTACCCCATGATTAATAAAAAATTCCATTGCCGAGGTTGATTTTCTGAATTAAATAGTTTAAGCATTTTTCCCACTGGAAGCTTGAAAAAATATTCCAAGATATTTCATAATTTTGGTTTTCTGAATTTGAGAATTCAAAACTTGTTTTTTCATATATTTTTCCTAATTCTTCATCCTTGCAATAAATGGCAAAGAATATCAAAGCACATTTAAAATTTGCTAATGATCCTTAATAAATATCTAGAAATTATTTAATTAGCTAAAAAATCTCTTCTTTTTTTAAAATAGGGATTATTCCTGTTTCCTGGTTTTTAGAATCATAGTCATTATAGTCCAATCAATAAAAGAAGAGGGAGGCTGTAATTGCTCAAAATCTAGTTATTATGCTACCTTTTCTTTTTATAAAAACTTCATAAGTCATCCCCACAAAATTTAATAGACCCAGAAGGGAAAAAAGATTAATCCTAGTAGAATTATATGTATCTTAAAAAAGAATTGTGTGTGTGTGTGTGTGTGTGTGTGTGTGTGTGTGTGTGTGTGTGTGTGTATGAAGGTCTTCAGTTATTCGGGTTTTCTCCTGCGTAAAATTGGAAGTGTCTTGGCGACGTTTCGACGAAGTTTCATTCGTCATCTTCAGGCTTCAGCTTCGTGCTTCTGGGAGCAATGTGTGATCGCAGCTGTTTCTTCCTTTTTAACTGCTAGTGGGGGTTTGAACTGATTGGGTGGGAACTTGGCTGTGCTCTGATTGGATGGGGGAGGTTTGTGCTCTGATTGGCTGGGGGTGTGTCCTGTTTGGATGGGGGCTTGGTTGTGCTCAGATTAGTCTGAGTTGCAGGGGGATTTGAGCTGGTGAGCTGCATTGCTGTTGTTTGGCTTCGTGGTCGTGGTCGTGCTACATCTTCATAGAGGGTGTCAATCTGCTGCATGTATGGATTGGAGGGGTTTGAAATGGCTAATATTGCAGCTGCGGTCTGGCTTCTGGTCCTTGGTCATGCTTCATGATCAGTGTGGGTTTGGGTCTGCTTTCTGGGTGGATGTGTGGTGGTGACATTCTGTGAGGACCTCGTGAGTGTGGGTCTGGTGTCATTCCTCGTGTTAGGGACTCGTTTGTCAATAAGGGCGGGTTTCCAAATGGCTGGTAGGCGGGAGGTGTCATCTCGTTTGTTCATGCTGTGTTGGCGTTTTTCTATCTCGATGGCTTCTCTGATTATTCTGTTGTTAAAGTGTTCAGTTTTGGCGATAGTTCTGGTCTTTTTAAAGTCAATATCGTGTCCTGTGGCTTTAAGGTGTTGGACCAGGGAAGAAGTTGGTTCCTCTTTTTTGACTGAGTTCTTGTGTTCTTCAATGCGTGCACTTATTCTTCTGTTGGTTTGTCCAATGTATATGGTGGGGCAGGCGGTGCATGGGATTTCATATACTCCTTGATTTTCTAACTCAATTTTGTCTTTGGGGTTTCTTAGGATGGTGGATATTTTTCGGTTTGTGCAGAATGCTGTCTTGATGTTGTGTTTGTGGAGGATCTTGCTGATTCTGTCTGTGGTGCCTTTTATATATGGGAGGAGGGCTGTGCCGTTTTCTTGTTCTCTGTCTTGGATTTTAGTGAGGGGTTCTTTTTGGATTAGTTAGGTAATCTTATTTCTCTGGAATCCATTGGATGTTAGTACGTTAGTGAGAGTGTGTAGTTCGGTTTTTAGGTGTTGTTCATCAGCTAAGTGTTTTGTTCTGGAGATGAATGTCTTGGTTACGGAGTTGATCTGTGCTGGGTGGTGGTGTGAGAGTGCATGCAGATAGCGGTTTGTGTGTGTTTTCTTCTGGTAGATGGTGTGTCCTAGGGAGCCATTGGGTTTCCTGTAGACTAAGACATCTAGGAAGGGAAGTTGGTTGTTAACTTCTGTTTCCATGGTGAACTGTATTTTGGGATGTAGGCTATTGAGGTGTGTTAGGAAGTTGTCAAGTTTTTCTTTCCCCCATCCAATCAGAGCACAGCAAAGCTCCCACCCAATCAGTTCAAACCCCCACTAGCAGTTAAAAAGGAAGAAACAGCTGCAATCACACATTGCTCCCAGAAGCACGAAGCTGAAGCCTGAAGATGACGAATGAGACTTTGTCGAAACGTCGCCAAGACACTTCCAATTTTACGCGGGAGAAAACCTGAATAACCAAAGACCTACAATACAAACACCCGCGAAAACCTCAGAAAAAAATATACATACACACACACACACACACACACACACACACACACACACACACACTATTTTAGTTATAAAATAGTTATTATAAATATGCTTTAATTTTGGAGTAATACAAATTGGATGATAATTGTCAACCCTACAAGGCAGATTCCACAATAGACTAAAATATATATTTATTTAGATTGGTTATTTAGATTTTGCAAATCTGATTATTCTTCCCCTCATCTCTGTATTACATTCATCTGAATTACAGGGGTGTGTATATGTGCCTTGAGTCATTTTCATAATCCTTCCCAATTATTTTAATGTAAGCAGTGTTTCACTTTGTTGCTTTAGTAATCTCTATCAAAGTTATTTACTCTGTACAGTAGTGTTTCCTGAATCTGGGTTAATTACCCCAAATTGGGTAATAATGTTTTTTCTTTGATAACAACACACAAACTTATTATCCATTGACCATCAGGACTTTAAATAAGGACTCTCTGATAAGCGGTAAAAAGGATTTACAGATAACCAGTTTGGGTAATGAAAAAAGTTTGTGAATCACTGCTGTACAATAATAGAACATTGTAGTGAATATCCACAAAGCTCTGGAGTAGGCCAATGTCTCCTTGTTTCTCAGTGGTCCGGTTTTATCTCCATTTTGATTGGCACTCACCATTTGAATTCACTGTTAAACATTGATAAATATCACATTTCAGTTCAGAAAATTTTATTCTTGTTTTAGGACACCTACAATGGCAGGAGGCCTCTTTTCCATAGACAGAGATTATTTTCAAGAAATTGGAACATATGATGCTGGAATGGATATATGGGGAGGAGAAAACCTAGAGATTTCATTCAGAGTAAGAAATATCCTTTTAAATTCCATGTGTTTGGGTATATTTTTCAGTAGAAACAGAAGGACCTTCACATAAATGTTTCTGCAGTGTTATTAAAGGCATACATAAGCCTTGTTCATATACCAGAATGGAGTGATACAAAGGGAGCACCTGAAAATTCAGTCTCTACAGGTCAGGTTTTAATATACAACTATAATTTATTTTGAATTGTATAGGAAATATATTATTGAAAATGATTTTTAATAGTGAGTTTTTTTGGCATTTTCAGATTTGGCAATGTGGAGGAACTTTGGAAATAGTGACATGTTCACATGTGGGACATGTTTTTCGAAAAGCCACTCCTTACACTTTTCCAGGAGGCACTGGACAGATTATTAATAAAAATAATAGGCGACTTGCAGAAGTTTGGATGGATGAATTCAAAAATTTTTTTTACATAATTTCTCCAGGTGAGCAAGGTACCTTAGCATAAAAATCCCAATAATTGAAACTGAGTTATGTAACTTAATACCAATATGATATAATTTTATTTTGGGTTTTCGGTTATTTTTGGTTCTTATTTGGATAATACGTAAAATTTTCTTCTATAACACTTGGCAAAGTAGTTTCTCTCCAATATGGTTTAATTACCCAGTTTATTTTTTTGCAGCTTATGTTGAATATACATTGAGTATATAGTACCGTATTTTTTGGACTATAAGATGCTCTGAAGTATAAGGCACACTTAGCTTTTGGGGAGGAAAACAAGGGGGGGGGATTCTGCCTCTGCCTCCCAGCAATTTACCTACTTGCAGCAAACAGCAAACAGCCTGGTCAGCTTCAGCACAGCTTGATTTAGCACAGGCAGCTGATTGGTGGTTGGATCGGCCTCCTTGAATACCACCTATTAGCTGTTTCAGGCTGCAGGGATCACTGCCACCTATCGCCACCTCCATATGCTCCTTTTTCGGCCTCTGCACATCCCATTTCTGGCCTTTGCGTGCCCCGTTTTCAACTTCCGCATGGCTTCTGCACACCCTGTTTTTGGTCCATTCCAGGCAGTGGGGATAGGCCGCAGTGGCAGCGATCCCTGCCATCTGGAACAGGCCAAAAACGGGACGCACGGAGACAAAAAATGGGGCACGTGGAGGTGGTGATAGGTGGCAGCAGTGATGACGGTGATGATCCTTGCAGCCTGGAACAGCTAATAGGCGGTATTCTGGGAGGCCGATCCAACCGCCAATCAGCTGCTTGTGCTAAATCAGGCTGTGCTGAAGCTGACCAGATTGTTTGCTGTTTGCTGCAAGAAGGTCAATTGTTGGGAGGGAAAGGCCGGTGGGTGGGGGCTTCAGCAGCATTCGCTGTATAAGACGCAAAGACATTTCTACCCACTTTTTTTGGGGGGTGGGGGGAGTGCATCTTACACACTGAAAAATATGGTATTTTACTAATTGATATTTACTACATTAAGTACTCTTCATCTGTCAAATTCATAAATCATGGTACTATTGACTTCATGAGTTATTGATATACATATGCATGTATATGTGCATGTGTGTATGTATGTATGTGTGTATTATACATTATGGCAGTTGTTTTAAAACGTTTTAAAATATAATCTTTCTTTTAAAGATCTAACTTATGTTTGAGATACCTTTATTTCCTGCACTGAAATGTCACTTTCATAATACTATTACTTCATTATATAACTATATTTTAATATTAACAGAACATGTACACTCATGCATCTATATCATGCACGCACAAGTATACACAATAGTTTACACACAGATACACATATGTGTATGTGTGATATTATTACTTGGTTAAAATGATTCTAATATTGCCCATTCATATAGTTGTTCACAGAAGTGTGAACCAGTATCATCTGGACACTTCAAGGATTTTTGGGTGCCCAGGACCTAAAAATAGAATGTTAACTGCTTCTCAAAATGTCCCGTACTCAGAATATCCAACTATCATCCTATTGGACACTGATGAACTGATCAAAGAGGAAGGGCTAAAGTTTGGAACAATGTAGCAATTTGTGCAGATTTTCTTTATTGCTTTCGCTGCATCCAATTGTCTAGTAAAAGATCCTTGAAACCTTCAGTCAACCTGGAGTCAAGCGGTTTTCTTTCCTAGAGAGCAAGCTGGCTGACAGGCTGAATTATAGAATTACTTTTAAAGCCAAATTTAAATCCATGCCTAATACTCAGTTTAAAGTCCAATTTAATATAGTTTTTCATAGTTTTTCATTATTTTTAAAAATTATGTGTAAAGATTGGTGTTTTGAAATAATATGATTTACTGTATTTATATTTCACTAAAACTATACAAAAGAAAAAAATAATATTGTGGTTCTCTCCACACTTTAACAGATATATATATATATATTTCTTTAAAGGGGTTACAAAGGTGGATTATGGAGACATTTCTTCACGACTTGGACTAAGACAGAAGCTACAATGCAAACCTTTTTCCTGGTATTTAGAGAATGTTTATCCTGATTCCCAAATACCACGACACTATTTCTCTTTGGGAGAGGTAACAATTTTTACATACGATACCATATAGTGCAGACCTGGTCATTTTATTGCCTGTCCCACATCTGCCCCACAGGCTGTCTTAATCCAGTTGGCAGCATCCGTGGCGGAAAGGGCACTGACAGTAGCAGGGCAGTGGGGCAACAGCCCTCCACTACACTCTGTTTCTTATCTGACCCTTCCTTGAAAAAAATGGAATTGTCCACATCTGATATAGTGTGTAGTAACATAAATGTGTCATAACTAAATGCCTATGGTTTTTGATGTGGAAATTTATGACATCTGGAACAGTGGGATTAAGACAGTTTTTCCTTGGTGTGAAAGTTTATCTATAATAGGGGAATATAGGATGAGGTCAGTTGTAGGAGGCTTGGCTGTTGTTGGTGTGTCTGAGATGGGGGTTGTGGAGATAGGTGGCTGTAGTTTCCTTTCAAACCTGGAGTAAAACTCATTCAGGTCATCTTCCAGATGTTGATTACCTTCAGCCTGGGAAGGAGATTTGTCATAGCCGGTGATATTTTTAAGAGATTTCCACATGTTTGCTGTTCATTTGCTGAAAACTGATTCTTTAGCTTTTCAGAGTAGCTTCTTTTTGCTGCTCTGATCTCCCTTGTTAGTACATTTCTGGCCTGATTGTACAGCATTTTATCACCTTTTCTGTAGGCTTCCGCTTTGGAATGACATAGCTGCTTAGGTTTAGGTGTGAACCAAGGTTTATTGTTACTGTATATTCGCAAGTTTCTTGTCGGTACACATAGGTCTTCACGGAAGCTGACATATGATGTTACAGTATCTGTGAGTTCATCCAGGTCTGCAGAGGTATCTTCAAAATATTCCAATCAGTGCAGTCAAAGCACTTTCAGGATTCTACAAGTTGAGTCTTGTAGAATCAAGACTGCTAATTTATCAGAAAGCTAGCCTCTGAAGAAACTACGCCCTATTTCAAGGAAAAAGCAAGACTGTAATAGAATCTAATTTCAGTTTCTGGAAAGTTTACAGCATATCCAAATTTTTAAACAAAATATTGGTGTTACGTGTCTCAGACTATGTAAACTTTAAGATCAAAACCAAGATAATAGCAGAAAACAACCACACTTTAAATCTCAGCAGTGTGATAGTTAAACTTGTGCTAGCTCTGTGTTGTTACACTCACCTCTTCCTGTCTGTATGTGCACTCACGGAGCTAAAGAAAGCAAAAGGGATGATCACTGAGAGAATATGAGCCTAATGACCCTGTCATCAAGTAGTTAAAGAGAGGATGGGTAAATTGGCCTTCACACTTTCTAAGGCTAATGTGTAAGTTAGTTAATATGAATCTGGTGTGTATGTGTGTATATATCCTAAATCTATCTATCTACCTACCTACCTACCTACCTACCTTTTTTTTTACCTTTCTTTAGATAAGAAATGCGGAAACAAATCAGTGTCTAGATAATATGGCACGAAAAGAAAATGAAAAAGTTGGAATTTTTAATTGCCATGGAATGGGTGGTAATCAGGTAATAATATTTTTTTTGTTTTCATTATATTTTGCACAGTAAGTAATTTAACAGATGTATTTAAAATCTCTATTCTTATTGGTCTGTCTCATAATTAATCAATAATGGATCTTATGTTGAACAGTCATAATTCCATTTTATGGACAATCATCATCTGATCAGCTTTAAGCTAGTCACTGATACGAATTTCCATGGGTGGTGGTTAGATTAAAGATTCTATCACAAATTAATTCAGATTGTTTCCAGAGTTAATTTGGCAACATTGTTGCCTTCCCTTGAAGCCCTGAGTGATTTATGGAATATGTAAACACTGGGCATTTAGCCAATATTTTTGTGGCACTTCCAGCAAGGTAACCCATGTAAGCTTGCATCTTGTGTGAAACAACTTTTTATATTTTAAATACATCCATGCCCCCACATACTATTGCATCATTAATATTTAAATCAATTTACTTGCCAGAGGAAAATTACCATATCAAATAAGTAAACGCAGTTCAGATTTCAGCTATATGAATCCCAATTAATAGCCATCATTTCTAGTAGCAATTGTCATCTCTGATGTCAGTACAGACATTGCTAAAAATTTCCCACTTTACACAATTTGTTAATGCTACGTTCTATTTTTGTTTAGAGTGAGTAAACACATTACAATACATTACAAAAGCACAATTGTGCTAATAGAATTACAGTTTTTAATAGAAGAAAAAGTAAATCTAGACAAACTTGGGAAATTTGAAAAATATTACTTTATTGCCACTGGAAATTTCATAAATGCCATTGTTTAGGAAACCTTTTAAGTGGCAAAAAAGGAAATTCATTTGGCTGGTGTTTTCCAAATATTTCATTAGGAGGAGGTTTTGTACTCAGATTGTATAACAAACTATCATTGATGTAATCAAATCTGGTTTTCTCTCAAGGTTTTCTCATACACAGCTAACAAGGAGATCCGAACAGATGATTTGTGCTTAGATGTCTCCAAGCTTAATGGCCCAGTCATAATGCTCAAATGCCATCACTTAAAAGGCAATCAGCTTTGGGAGTATGATCCAGTGGTATGTGTCTTTATGACCCCAAACTCTTTTGAGAAAATATCTGGTTATAAATAAGAAGAAAACATTGTTTTTGAAAGACATTCTGTCAATTTATTTCATAGCATCATGTGATTGCCATTTACAGCCTTCCTTGTTGGCTTCCCACAAAGTCAGTGAGGAAGTAGATCACAAATCACTCTTGTAAGATGTTTTCTCTCCTATCACTTTTTCTCCTGAAGAGCCCCCAGATAGTAGGGCGAGTATAGGATCCAGGCAGGTAGCTGCTTATCTACCCATATTTGTACCAGTCCATTCACATCCATTCCTCACCTGCCTTCTGGGCTATAGCACCTACCCACTGATACACATTTCAAGCTATAGGACTTGCACTCCTGACTCTCCACCAGGCCCAGCCACCCTGCTTGCCCAAACTCGTTTGCCAACCTGCTTGCAAGAGATTTAAAGAGGGACTTTTCATGATTGGGATTTGCAACTTCCTCTCATGTTTCCCATTGACTTTGCTTGTTGGAAAGCAAAGGAAGACATAAATTGTAGTCAAATAAGGTCCTTGCTTGATAGTCCACAATTTTTGCTTAACAATGGCAACAGGGTCTGCAGAAATTACTATAACTAAGTAATGCAGTAATGTGACATTGCACTTTATAACTACATCACTTAATAATGGAAATTCCAATCTCATTTATAAAATATAGAACATAAAATCATAGCACTGGAAGGGATCTCAGGAACCCATGCTCAAGGCAAGATACCTTATATTATCCTATTCAAAGGGTCATCCAATTTTTTCTTGGAAACCTCCAGTGATAGAGCACCCACAACACCAGGAAGCAGGCTGTTCCATTTGATAAGTACTCTCACTGTCAGGAAATTTCTCCTTAGTTCCAGGCATTATCTCTCTGTAACAGCCTTCCAACTATCCTTGTCCTACTCTCAGATGCTTTGCAGAATAAGTCAACCCCCTTGTCTCTGTGACTTCTCCTCATGTCACCTCTCTTCCTTCTCTTCAATGGCCTAGACATACCTAGTTTAACTATTCATCATATGGTTTAATCTCCAGATCTCTTATCATCTTTGTTGTTCTTTTCTGCACTTTTTCTAGGGCCTCGGCCTCTTTTTTGTATCATGGTAACAAAACTGTATGCACTTACTCCAAGTATGACCTCATTAGTGCAGTACTATCACTTCTCATGATCTTGCTGTGCCCTGTTAATACAGCCTAAAAATGCATTGGCTTTTCTGGAAGCTGCAGCACTTGCTGGCTCATACTTAAGTGGTAGTTTACTAGATTCCTCTCACAATTGCAACTATTGAGCCAAGTACTACCTATTCTATATATGTGCATTTCTTTTTTCCTGCCTTACTTTTCACCATTGAATTGTATCTTGAATAGAGCCCAATGCTCAGTTCTTTCAAGATCTTCAATCTATCTTCCAAAAATTTAGCAATTCCCTCCAGGTGTTCGTTGTCTGCAGATTTGATGAACTCCCCTTCTATTTCTCATCTAGATTATTTATGAAGATATTGATGAGCACTGGGCCCAAGGCAGAACCTTTCTTTATGTAGTTATAGTTCTGCTGAGAGCTACATGTGGAATGCTGTTGCAGTCAATTGTGAATCCATCTGGTGGTGGTACTGTCTGTTTTACATTGCTCTGTCTTAGTAGGCTGTGGTCTACTTTGCCAAATGCCTTACTGAAGTCCAAGTGTATTCACAGCATTTTCTTTGTTCGCTAATTTAGTCTCTACCAAAGAAGTGATCCCAAAGTCTTGCCATCTTCTTCCATTAGTGGACTTAATGAGTTAATGGGATTTAAGAGGCTTTTCCTATGCTATATAGAATTAAGAATCTTATACGCAGCAAACTCAGTGAACACCACCTGACATTTCAAAGAGACTACTTTTGTTGTTAGTTGCGAAGTCGTGTCCGACCCATCGCGACCCCATGGACAACGTTCCTCCAGGACTTCCTGTCCTCTACCATCCTCTGGAGTCCATTTAAGCTCACGCCTACTGCTTCAGTGACTCTATCCAGCCACCATGTTCTCTGTCATCCCATTCTTTTTTTGCCCTCAATCTTTCCCAGCATTAGGCTCTTCTCCAGTGAGTCCTTCCTTCTCATTAGGTGGCCAAAGTATTTCAGTTTCATCTTCAGGATCTGGCCTTCTAAGGAGCAGTCAGGGCTGATCTCCTCTAGGACTGTTTGTTCGCCTTGCAGTCCAAGGGACTCGCAGGAGTCTTCTCCAGCACCAGAGTTCAAAGGCCTCGATTCTTTGGCACTCTGCCTTTCTTATGGTCCAACCTTCACAGCCATACTCTGCAACTGGGAAAACAATAGCCTTGACTATACGCACTTTTGTTGGCAGAGTGATGTCTCTGCTTTTTAGTACACTGTCTAGATTTGCCATAGCTTTCCTCCCCAGGAGCAAGCGTCTTTTAATTTCTTGGCAGCAGTCCCCATCTGCGATGAATTTGGAGCCCAGGAAAATAAAATCTGTCACTACCTCCATTTCTTCACCATCTATCTGCCAGGAATTGAGAGGGCCAGGTGCCATGATTTTAGTTTTCTTAATGTTGAGTTTCAAGCCAACTTTTGCACTCTCCTCCTTCTGCATCAAGAGGCTCTTTAGTTCCTCTTCGCTTTCTGCCATTAGAGTGGTATCATTTGCATATCTGAGGTTGTTGATATTTCTCCTGGCAATCTTAATTCCAATTTTTGATTCATCTAGCCCCGCCTTTCTCATGATGTCCTCTGCATATAAGTTAAATAGACAGGGTGATAGTATATAGCCTTGCCAGACTCCTTTCCCAATTTTGAACCAATCAGTGGTTCCGTGTCCAGTTCTCACTGTTGCTTCTTGACCCATACAGGCTTCTCAAGAGACAAATAAGATGGTCTGGTACTCCCATCTCTTTAAGAACTTGCCACAATTTGTTGTGATCCACACAATCAAAGGCTTTAGTATAGTCAATGAAGCAGAAGTAGATGTTTTTCTGGAACTCCCTAGCTTTCTCCATGATCCAGCTTATGTTGGCAATTTGATCTCTAGTTCCTCTGCCTCTACGAAATCCTGCCTGTTCTTGATTCACATACTGCTGGAACCTAGCTTGTAGGATTTTAAGCATAACCTTACTAGCATGTGAAATGAGTGCAATGGTGCGATAGTTTGAATTTAAAAGCTTTGTTTCAGCAACATAAGTACCTTTCATTTACTCATTCAAGTGTTACATATCAAAGATCCTTCTTATCATGCTAGGTGATACTAAATGGTATGATAGCCCTTGTACTATTCTTTTTCAGATGAAATGGAAGGTAAGATTTTAAACTTTTATTTCTTATTGCTCTCTTTTATAAAAAATGCTGAATTATATCAGTTTGATTGCTGACTTACCCAACATCACACATTTGTTATATCTGTAGAGATTCTCAGTCATCCAGGTCATAGTTGTCTCAAAGGTGTTTTTTCAAAAGGCAACTGGACTGTTTTTTTCTTGAGAAAGAAGAAAAAAATGTTTTGCTTATCATTCAAGAAGCTTCATCAGTTTTGATGACAGGGGGAAGGATAGGTAATGACAATTGAGACTGAATGGTGGGGGATGGAAGGATAGTTCTGACCGGATGGTGATGTGGGAGAAAAGAAAGGATTGTATTTCTTTGCAGTCATCTGGCCATTAACACTCCTGAAAGCTCTAGAGGACACTTGGGAGTTTATCATTTGTTATGATCATTCATCAATAGCTGATAGTTGTCCATCTTGTCAACATTCCATGATTATTCCATAAATAAGGGAAAACAAACTTGATAGAAAAATGTTCTCAATTCTCCATTGCTTCACAATGTTCAACCATAAGAGACTGTTGTGTTTAATGGTATCTTAATTATTTGATCTTATTTAGTAATGTTGGGTTAACACATTTTCTCTCTCTCTCTCTCTGTCTCTTTCTCTCCCCCTCCTCTTCTTTTATTCTCCACACATGCAATAAAGAAATTAATCCTGTTGCATGTGAACAGTAACCAATGCCTGGATAAAGCCACTGAAGAAGACAGCCAAGTGCCCAGTATCAAGGACTGTAATGGTAGCCGTTCACAGCAATGGCTTCTTCGTAATGTCACCCTTCCAGAAATCTTCTGAAGACAAGGATTGTCTTCAGTCTAAGACAAGTCTAAGACCAAGTCTAAGACAAGGATTGACTGGACTACCTCAGCGAGTGCATTTGCTATATTATGTACCAAGCAAAGGCTGCAAATTGTTTGATCACTGGAACAATCAGTTCTAAAGTTCTGAGAGCTGTGAACCAGCCATCCTGATGTTGAAACATGGAGCTAACTAAAGGAGTACTTGTAATGCTTTATGCACTAATGTTTACAAGAAATCATTTTGTAGAACACATGGACAGTGGAAATGTAATCAAGGAAATATGCTCTCTGGAGAAAGCACAGCTTAGTTTGCTTGTATGTCAGCAACCTCCCAAAATGCTGTTAGAAATATTCCTAAGATGTTTGTGCAAAGTTCAATATTCACCCAAAGGTCATATAAAAATATAAATGGGACAGATTAAAAATAAAAGAGAAAAATCATTGATACAAAAATAGGATTTAGAGAAGAAACTGTTAAAACTTATAATTCCAAACATCTAATGTATATAATTAATTTGATCTCAGTGGAAAAACGGTGACCAAGCAAAATAGCAACTTTTTATTCAATTGCGTACTGATCCATTAATTTTTTTCTTACAGCACAGGCCTTGAACTTGTTTTAAGAAAAATCAAATTTTAGCATAAATAAAATTAGCACTCTAAATGTTGGATTAAATTTTAAAACTTTTGATTTTGTCTTGTAGTTTTTCCAAACTTATTGCTCCTTTTTTCCAAATATCTCAAAAATGTTTTTTACTTGTTTGTGTTTGATTTGCTACTTAAGTTAAAGTATGTCAGCTATCTTTGATCTGACAAGAATTTATTTGTGTATTTTTAATTTCTTAACTGATTGTGTTTTATGACCAAGTCTCCTAATACTGCATTATAATTTCTTTACAGCAATAAGTATTTCATTCCTCAGTTTCACTCACCAGAGCCTGCAGAAGTAACTTATTCAGGTAATAAATAGCTGGCATCTGATGTTTCCTTAAAGCATATTTCCATTCAATATTAGATATCATTCATATTTTTGAAATGTAATGTTCTACTTTTTTCTAATAAAATCAAGGGAAAATATTAAATAACTCTCTTTATTAAAAATGATAAACTGTAAAAGTGCTGTGCCCCCTCCTCCAGTTCTGAAACTGCCCAAAAATCTCATCACACTAAATCTTACTGATCCCACAGTGTATCTTTCCAGCATATCTGGAGGGGCCTATTTGCACTGCTGATGATGTAGCTATAACACATAACGTTCTAAGGGGAGTGATTTTTAAAAAATTTTGATGTTCCCAATTCCAACCCTGTACTTCATCATCTGTCTCTTACAAAGCCTCCTCCAGTTGGGCATGCATAATATTGTGGTTACCCCAGGGGTGAAATGTAAAACTTGTTACTACCGGTTTGGTGGGCGTGGCTTGGTGGGAGGGGGTAATGTGATTGGGTGGGTGTGGCCAACTTTTTTTTTTTTTTTTACTTTTAAAAGCATTTTGTCTACAACCTCTTCAGCCGAAGAGGCTGTAAAAAAAATAGCTTTTAAAGGGATCAGGTAACTCAACTGGGATCGCCAGAGCCCTTTAGCAGCATTTTTCTGTGGCCAAAGAGGCTGTAGAAAAAATATTCTAAAGGGTTCTGACAATCCCAGCTAAGCCATGCGATCATCAGAGGCTTTTTTTTTTAACTTTTAAAAGCATTTTTTCGGCCAAAGAAAAAATGCTTTTAAAAGTTTTTTTTTAAAAAAAACCTCTGATGATCGCACAACTCAGCTAGGCATGGGTGGGGGGGTGGGGGCGCAGGGATTTTTGCTACCGATTCTCCGAACCACCCACTGCCATTGCTACCGGATCAGGCGATCCGGTCTGAACCGGGAACATTTCACCCCTGGGTTATCCCATCGAAATACTGTGGTCATCCCATCAATTTCTTGGCATTATCAAGCAAATGAATTCTTTTTTTTAATCCTGGAAATTGTGAACTGGCCAATGATCACTAGGTGGCAACAAAGAATTAATGATTTCATATATCTATGTTGTCATCTGGTGTTCATCTGGATATGTGCAGCCAATATGTAGCTGAGAACTGGAATTTTAGAAAGGGAGTTTATCTTTGGGGATCAGCAGGGAAATTGAAAATCACCATAGAACATAATGTGAGGAGAAGAAGAAATGAACCAGGACTTTCATGGAGTGCTCAAACAGGGCTACTAAAAGTAATTCCCAGCCCCAGAGGCTATGATTCTTTCAGTTACTTTTTACATACATTAAGCCAGGCATCATCCAGTCAATTTGTATGGGTTTGCCCATAGAAAAGTAGATAATTTGTGGCCAGGGGAAGCTTTGCACAAATCAATCTTGTGCCCCACTACTCTTGCAAGTATTTCTGGACTTGGAGGCCTAGCTTACAGCCACAAAATTGAGTCTTAGTCACTTCCATTTTACTAGTTTACTGCTTCCATTTTACTGTTTAATAGCAATAGCACTTAGACTTATATACCGCTTCATAGTGCTTTTAAAGCCCTCTCTAAGCGATTTACAGAGTCAGCATATTGCCTCAACAATCTGGGTCCTCATTTTACTGATCTTGGAAGGATGGAAGGATGAGTCAACCTTGAGCCTGGTGAGATTCTATCTGCCAAACTGCTGGCAGCCGGTTATTAGTAGAAGTAGCCTGCAGTACTGCACTCTAACCACTGCGCCACCATGGCTCAATGCACTGTGGTCTATGTGGGCCTGCCCTTGAAGACTATCCAGAACTTGAATACAACGGCACACACAATCTGGGGTATCAGGCAGTTGACCTGAGTAATGCCATTGCTGTGAGAGGTGCACTGGCTTCCAGTTACTTTCTAGGAGCAATTCAACATACTGGTTATCACCTATTAAAGCCCTGCATGGTCTGGAGTCAGGTTACTTAAAGGACCACCTTTCCTTGTGGATATCTGCCCATATTACTAGGCTAGATAGAATTGGTTCATTGCTCTTTTAAATATTGCCATCCGATGGAACCTCAGAGCCCTGTCTTCTGGATGGCTGCCCCAATTCTTTGTAATAGTCTTCCACTGAAGTTCAGTACACCTATCCTTTTAGTCTTCTGGGAGACTGAAGTGCTGGGTCTTCTCACAAGCACTGGGCGGGGAGGGAGGATTGAGTTGTGAGAATGGTTGGTCTGGTGTCTGGTGGTGGGAAGGCTTATTTTTAATTATGTTTTATGGATCGTTTTGAGCAGCCTAAAGTTATTGTATGAGATTGGGGGTCATATGTGTCCTGTAAATAAATGAGAAGTCATTTTATCTGCAAGAAAACATTTTAATCTGAATGTTAGTACTCTAGAAAATTAATGTATGTGCAGACATTTTTGACTTCCCTTGTTATGTGAAAGGATTCTCTAATAAAGAATATGGGGGAGCAAAGCTTCAGCTGAACCATGTACAAGCAAAAGGAAATAATTATGAATAATAGGAATTAGGCTGAAATCGTAAACAAAATAAATGTTTAATCTTTTATTAGTGTTCATCTTACATTGTGTAACTATCTATGATTTTTAAATATGATTTTAATCTTTATCCAGACAAGATGGACAGCACATAAATTAAATAAATAAATAAAATGTTCTTGGGCACTAGCATTTTTTTAAAAACTATTATCTTTTTAGAAGAGAAATTAGTGCTATTTTGCTATTTCACAGAAGCATGAGGGTCATGTACATATATCAGAAAAGAATGTAAGGACAAAAGTTATGCCCATAGCAACAGATGCCATAACATATGCCAATTAGAATGTGAGAAATTAGACTATTCCTTAGTATGAAAATAAAATTTAACAATTCTATAACTAGGCATGCACAGACTAGTTATTTATACCTGATTATAAAACGGCTTTCCACTCCTTGCAGTTAGCCGTGCTTTTCCCTTATGTGTTAAATAAGGCACTTGAACTCGATTTATAGTGTCTGATATTTTGACAGAGCAAGGAATGAACTATAGAGAAGAAATTCTTCCAACAGTATCAACAGGGTGCTAATGGTCCCTATAGTTGATATAGAAAATTTACACATGCTTGGACCAACATCACCCTCATAAATAGAGTCCTGTCTGGAGCTTGGAAAGTGGAAAGTATTTGGTCCAAACATAGGTGTTGTGGCAGATGAGCCCTACTTTACCTTACCAGATCTGGTATTTTTCGCTGTTGAAGGTATCCTTGCCACTGATGTTCCATAGGGTAATCTTCCACATCAGGATCTTCTCCAGGTAGGCAACATTATTAAATGTAGCCCCAGTTTTGTGATCTTTTTCCTCCAACTCTTGTGGGGATGAGTCTCTGGCCTTTCAGAGCACCTTCAGAGTGTTCCACCATTCTCTGGGCAATGCAGTCGTCATCCTCCTGGGGGCCAAGTTACTGGGGTCTGGGTTTCTAAGGGAGTAGAAGCCATGGAAGACCTCAATGACAGGGTAGCTGCTTAGTATAGAACACTTGGTCAATGCCAGTCAGTGCACCTGACTTGATGTCTTGAGAGAACTCAACAATACTCTGTCCCTTATATCTGCCATCACTGCTTCGGCTGAGAAAATTTTGGTGGTCCAGAGAAAAATTATTTGCATTTTTATATTGCACTAAATACTATTTTTTGTTTTAAAAAATTCATATTAGTGGTCCACAGGACTTAAAATTATGAATTTAGTGGTCCCTGAGGTCCGAAAGTTTGATGACCCCTGGTGGTCCCAGAGGACCAAGGGGGAAAGGACTTAGAAGGATCTGGGAGAAGGTTTACATTGGAATATTCAGATCTGGCATTGCTTACATTGTAACCACTTGGTTTTAGTAAAAGTATATCTTTTCTCTACTAATGGATCAAGGGCTGACATTAAACCAGGTCTGCAATAGTGGTCCAACCAGACATCCATATCTACTGTGGGGACAGTGTATGGAATGTCCATCCACGAAAGCAAGCAGGAGGAGATAGAGAACTGGAAAAAGCTGCTCAGAGGTCCAGGGCGGTAAAGACTACCCTGGACTGGAAGAGGAGGTAAAGACCCTGGGGGAACCAGTCAAAATCCTGATGGTTGATAAGAACAGGAAGAATGACTGGGAAGAGAAACCTGTGGATTAACCTTTACCAGGGAGATGACCACAGGCACTACCAGCCGAGGAAGAATGTGGGGTGATGGGAGGCAAATCAGACCTCACAATGTCATCTTTGAACAAGCCATTGACTTCCTGAGGTTCGCTTTCAACTGGCACCAGGCCTGAGAAGCCCAAGAAGGGCCAGCACCATCACCAACCCAGCTGACCAATGCAGCAACCATAGCAACTGCAGCTCCAGTCCCCGCACTGCCAGCTCCACTGCAGCAACTAAAAGTGGCTGCAGTGGCGTAGCCACCACCATCTTAGGCTGCCCTTCCATGGAAAAGCAGGCCACCAGCCGTAGAGGTGAAATTTAACAGTGACCCAAAAGAGCTGGCATTTTTCCTAACTCAGGTGTGAACCTACATGCAGGTGTATGGGTCCGACCTGCCAACCAACCTGGCTAAACTAAGGATTGTCATCAAGGCATTACAGGGTAAAGCAGTGTAGATTGTGGTCCTCCACGATGATGCAGCAGCAGAGCTGCACAACTTTGATAGATTCATGGCAGCCCTAAGAAAATGCTTTGAAGACCCCCTCACCAATCAAAAAGCCAGAATGAGAATCAAAATTATAAGACAGGGCAGGTGACCTGTCACTGTCTACATTCAAGAGTTCTGGAGCCTGGCCTATAAGCTATTCAATTGGCCACAGAACATGCTAACTGAGTGATTCCAAAAGGGCCTGAGCAACTACTGCTTCTGCAGAGGCACACCACAAACACTCCATGGGTAGTAGATCCTAACCAATGAAGTAGAAATATATCTTGCCAGATACTATGGCTGCATCAATCAATAACAACGATGATCCTTTCCCACAGAAAGGAAGGAAGTCCCAAAGTTGGGAAGAAGAGAACAGAGCCCACACCACTACTCCAACAATTGTTTTCGCTGGAGCAAGGAAAGCCATAGGGCAACTGACTGATGAATACCCAGTCCTGCACAGTGAGGAAGTAAGGGTCCCACAAAACCATGAGAAAGAACCCTAAAGGGAATAGAAGTTGTTGGGTGTACCCCAACCTCTAGCAATGGTTAGGGAACTCTGATCAAACACTCCAACACGAAGGCAGACAGTGACAGTGGGATGGACGACAATCCCTTGGTAAGTCACCTCATAATACTAATTAAAATACTATAATAATATCAATCAAATCAACTGTAGTTTCCTTGGGGCATAAGGAGAATTTGATTGCATTATCGGACTCGGGCAGAAGTCAGTCTTGGCATAATGGAAAAACTGGGGCTGCAGCTGTGGGAACTAAAAGTCCCTGTGGCATTCTGCCAGCTAGATGGTTTCAGAAGCAAGAGGGCCCCCACAACGTTTGCTCCTACAAGTATAAAACAGGATTTTTTTCTTCATCTTTAAATATGAAAATGGGGCCCCAAAAAGAAACCCTCAGTTTTATTGTTGCTCCAGGCATAAAACGGACCCATAGTGTTGAGCTTAGCATGGCTGTTAAAGTGGAATTTCTCCGTAATTTGGAGGAGGTATATATTAAAAATTAGACAGAGTTTGGCCTCATCATCCCACAGATTGCTCTACAGAAATAGTACCAGGGAACATACTGTATTACCTATGAAATTGAACTCCATGACCCCAAAGAATTAGATGAGCTCTGAGATATTATAGACAAGAACTTGGCAGGGGGCTTCATCTAACTGGCAAACAATCACGCCTAGCACATCTGTATTACTTTGGGAGAAAAAAGATGGATCCCCCTGCTTGTACATAGATTATCATGGGCTGAATTGAGAACAGCTACCCACTACCACTGATGGACATTTTCGCACTCCTGGTGAAAGTAAATGTTTTCACCAAATTAGACCTAAGAGAGGCATGTTACCAAGTACACATTAAGAAGGGGGATGAGTGGAAAACAGCCTTCAATTATCCACTAGTTCAGTTTCACATTCTGTCCTTCAGGCTACTAGGAGCACCTATAGTCTTCATGCAATTAATTAACGAGGTCCTACATGAACATTTATACAAAGGTATCCTGGTTTACCTAGATGATATTTTGATTTACAATGAGACCATGGAAGAGATCTGAGACTGATGAAAGTAGTGCTGAAAAAACTGTACCAATCGGCTGTATGCAAAACTCTAGGTGCGAGTTCCACAAGGACAAAATTGACTACAAGTAATCCCCCAGAGAATTAAAAATGGCAGCTACTGCAGCAGTGACTGAATCCAAGTCCACATGGCTACAGACGTTTGTTTTTCATTGCAGTTTTGAAAATATCCTGTCTTGAATGGATTTCTTCCTGCAGTATTTGCTTTGCTTATGAATAGAGCTGCCTAGATAGTTGGCTTCTTCTTTCAATAAGCTCTATAATTCTTAAGTACTGGCATCTGCTGTGGGCTATAATGAAAGAGTGGGGCTGCTTTCTGCCTCTAAAAATATGTTTCTCCATTTCTCCTTTGGGGAAATATAATATTCTACCATCTTAATATTCCTCAAAATATTTCATTCTTGGGGAGGGCTTCCATATTGCCTAATTATCAGTCAACTACATGTTTTTTTCCAATAACCATCTTCACCGCTTACAGCTTGTAAGCAATCTATTATAGCAGAGTACATAAAATTATCCGCCACGATGTCCTATCTGTCAATGACTTCAACTTTAACCGCAACAACACACCAGCACACAATAGATACAAACTTAAAGTTAACCGCTCCAAACACTAGAAAATATGACTTCAGTAACAGAGCGGTCAATGCCTGGAATGCACTACCTGACACTGCGGTTTCTTCCACAAACCCCCAAAACTTTAACCTTAAACTGTTTACTGTTGACCTCATCCCATTCCTAAGAGGTCTGTAAGGGGAGTGCATAACAGCACCAATGTGCCTATCGTCCCTGTCCTAATATTCCTTTTTACTTTTACTCTTTTCATGTATTCAAATTGTTTATACTTTTACCTGTTAATCTCATATATGCTTGACAAACAAGCAAGCAAACAAACAAACAAATAATAAAATGGGAGTTCGACTACAATATGCTGCCAATACAATTAGTCTCTTCTCCTTCCTGGCTGGAACAAGGACCAGCAGGGAAGGGCGAAGGCTGGAGTTCATAAAGCTGAGTCTGTTCTGCTGCTTCTTCACTTTCTTTTATCTTTCTTTATTTATTATTTTTATTTATTTATTTTGTCACAACAATATATATAAGTATTATACAGAAAAGATTATATAGTGTATAAACCAAGGGTGTCCAAAGTTTTTTTGGTGAGGGCCAAATACAGAAAAATAAGCAAAGGCCCGGGCCACACCATTGAACGGGGGGGGGGAGGGCTAATTTTTTTTCGTACCAGTTCTGTGGGCGTGGCTTATTTTGGGGTGTGGCTAAGGAACTCTGGGAATTGAAGTCCACAAGTCTTAAAGAGACCAAGTTTGGACACCCCTGATCTTGGCTTTTGTTTTGTATTTGGTATGAACTTGAAACTCCCTTCATTATTTCCTGCCCAAGGGGTGGAGGCGCGAGGAGCCTCGCCAGGCGGTCCGAGGAAGGCGAGGGTAGAACTGCTGGGGTCGGGCACGGCCAGCAGCCTCTTTCCCGCTCGCCGCCTCCTCACCTGTTTCTTGATGGCTGTCACTGCCGCCACGCGTGTCCGACATGGGGAGGCGCGAGGAGCCTCGCCAGGCGGCCCGAGGAAGGCAAGGGTAGAACTGCTGGGGTCAGGCACGGCCAGCAGCCTCTTTCCCGCCGCCTCCTCCGCCTCCTTCATTATTCCCGCCCATGGGGAGGAGCCGCGAGCCTCGCAGCGAACCACCGGCAAGTACCGAGGCGGAAAAGGGCCATATTCAATTATACTTTCAGAATTTGCTGCGGGCCAATAAAACTGACCGCTGGCCAGTTGGCTCACAATGAAGTTTGGACACCCTGGTATAAACATATATATGTGTAAATAATAGGAGGAATAAGCATATATATATATATATATATATATATATATATATATATATATATATATATATATATATATATATATATATATATGTATATGTATATATATATATATATATATATATATATATATATATATATATATATATATATATATATATATATATATAGGTCTTTGGTTGTTCGGGTTTTCTCCCGTGTAAAATTGTGTGATCGCAGCTGTTTCTTCCTTTTAACTGCTAGTGGGGGTTTGAACTGATTGGGTGGGAGCTTGGCTGTGCTCTGATTGGATGGGGGTTTTTCTGTGCTCTGATTGGCTGGGGGTGTGTCCTGTGTTGGTGGGGGCTTGGTTGTGCTCAGTCTAGTCTGTGCTGCAGGGGATTTGAGCTGGTGAGCTGCATAGCTGTTGTTTGGCTTTGTGGTGGTGCTACATCTTCATAGTGGGTGTCAGTCTGCTGCATGAATGGATTGGAGGGTTTGAAATGGCTAATGTTGCAGTTGCGGTCTGGCTTCTGGTCCTTGGTGGTGCTTCATGATCAGTGTGGGTTTGGGTCTGCTTTCTGGGTGGATGTGCAGTGGTGACATCCTGTGTGGACCTTGTGAGTGTGGGTCTGGTGTCATTCCTCGTGTTAGGGACTCGTTTGTCAATAAGGGCGGGTTTCCAACTCTTAGGAATGGGGTGAGTTCCTCACATTTGTCCTAGCTTCTGCCAACCTAGCAGTTTCAAAAGCACGTAAAAATGCAAGTAGAAAAAATAGGGACCACCTTTGGTGGGAAGGTTAGCAGCGTTTTGTGTGCCTTTGGCATTGAGTCATGCCGGCCACATCACCACAGAGACGTCTTCAGACAGCGCTGGCTCTTCGGCTTTGAAACGGAGATGAGCACCGCTCCCCTAGAGTCGGCAATGACTAGCACGTATGTGCGAGGGGAACCTTTACCTTTACCTTTACCAAAAAGGCACCAAACAGGAGTTACCAAAACATCTACTTTGCATACAATTGGACACTGACCAATTTAGTAAAAGTATACTTTTTTTCTACTAATGGAGCCAACGGTCTTTCTTTCTAAATGCCCAAGCTGGGACAGGGCTGACACATTCTTTCTCTCAGGTTTGATCAAGTGAATGTTATCCTTAATGACCCAATTTTGCACTTGATTTTTAGGAAGTACTTACCTTCTAGAAGGGCTGCAGGAACTGCACTGCTTTTTTGTCAGTCATATGAGCATCAAAGGCCATGAGGCCAGCCCAAACATGAATGCCATTGGCAAACTCAATGTTGCCAATGTCAGGCGAGTCCTCAGCTCCATGTACATAAGACCACAGCAGTGCCATTGACCTAAAACACATCTTTGGCAGCATACAAGATCTGAATCCTTAGTTCATCATATTGCAAAGCAACAGGAAGCTGGACTGCGGGAGAGGCTGGATGTCCAAGTTGAATGCGATAATATCAATAATGTGGCTGTTTGATTGTGGCTAGAATGGACTCTTTATGAGAGCCGTGGCATAATACCTGTTTATAGGCCCAGTTCTTGGGCCCCAATCAAAATTCTGACTTTTTATTTGCTGCTCATATTTTCTTGCACACAGTTACCTCTTCATTAAATTGACCCAATTCTTGAAATCCGTGTACTCATTTGTTGAAATGGCTGGGTAGTGCCCAGTCTTGGCTACCCATTGAACTCTCTTAACAAACTTGAGTGCACAAGCCTTGGCAACTTCTTGCACAAGATTAGCATTTTTGCATCAACTGTAGGGCAGCCCATAGTGGTCCATGCTTGCATTTGCAGTTGCTTTAGTGTTGTCACGTTTGCATTCATGCCTATATCACAGGCTTTTTATACCCATATCCTATTGAAATATTTCTTTAATATAAAAATTATTCAAATATATCACAAAACTGCTGTTACTCATCTTAAACTAGCTTGAATTTTCGTCTGGCACATTGTTCTTTGGCCCTATGTTTTTGTGTGAGTTTTGCATTGCCATAGACTTACCTGGGATTGCACCCCAATTCCACAACTTCAACATGGCACTGGTATTTTTGCACTTTTTTGTATCCTAGCTTGCTGAACCCAATGATGCTCGATAACACTTTTTTTTCATCCCAAATCGTTGTCTGTTGTTGGAAGAAATATCCATCTGGTTCAGTTCCAAGATGGGAGAAAGACACTGGAAACATGGAGGCTGATTGGAAAGGAAGTTTAATGATGAACAGAACCAACAGCACGTCAGGCCTGGAAGCCATCTTTTTTGGCTTCCGGCCTTCAGGCCTGCCACTTTTACTACTGTGGGAAACTGGGAGGGGGGGATTGTATGGATCCAGGGTGGTATATAGTCATAATAACATTCCTTTCTCAGAAAGTCAAGGATACCTTGCCCTGCACCTGACCAGCTGAAACTGGGAGGTATCTCCAGTTGGGACAGTGCTTTGATTGGAACATGTGATGGGCATGCGGGTGTTGGGCAGGGATTGAACTTTCCTTTGGGTGGGAAAAACCTGGAAGCTTTCAGATTTGGGTTTTCCGAGATGTGCCAATATTACATCTCTAGTAAAATGGAACTTTGAGGAAACTCAAGCCTCGTAGTTTTCTTTCACTGGGGGTGTTATGTGGAACCCTGACACAGCAGTCCTGGGTCAGCTGACAAAATGGAGCTGAAAGTGGGGGGGGAGGTTATACTTTATATTTGAGTTTCCTGTTCCTGTGGAAGAATATATCCTTTAATATTCTATTGGCTGTTATCAGATTTCTATCGGATCATTTTGTAGGTGTTTTGTAAGGGTCATATATATCTCTATAGACAAAAGAGGAAATACAAATCCTAGGTGCTTCTCTGATCTGGTCAATATCTGGCTTAATGGCTTTCATTCTGTGTTGGATTTTGAGTGAGGGACTGCTTTTAATCCTATCACTCTGCTTTTATTAGCTGTCAATCTTTGCTGCAAGCAGTTTTGAAATATCCTGTCTTGAATGGATTTCTTCCTGCAGTATTTGCTTTGCTTATGAATAGAGCTGCCTAGATAGTTGGCTTCTTCTTTCAATAAGCTCTATAATTCTTAAGTACTGGCATCTGCTGTGGGCTATAATGAAAGAGTGGGGAGCTGCTTTCTGCCTCTAAAAAATATGTTTCTCCATTTCTCCCTTTGGGGAAATATAATATTCTACCATCTTAATATTCCTCAAAAATATTTCATTCTTGGGGGGAGGGGCTTCCCATATTGCCTAATTATCAGTCAACTACATGTTTTTTTCCAATAACCATCTTCACCGCTTACAGCTTGTAAGCAATCTATTATAGCAGAGTACATAAAATTATCTGCCACGATGTCCTATCTGTCAATGACTTCAACTTTAACCGCAACAACACACCAGCACACAATAGATACAAACTTAAAGTTAACCGCTCCAAACACTAGAAAATATGACTTCAGTAACAGAGCGGTCAATGCCTGGAATGCACTACCTGACACTGCGGTTTCTTCCCCAAACCCCCAAAACTTTAACCTTAAACTGTTTACTGTTGACCTCATCCCATTCCTAAGAGGTCTGTAAGGGGAGTGCATAACAGCACCAATGTGCCTATCGTCCCTGTCCTAATATTCCTTTTTACTCTTACTCTTTTCATGTATTCAAATTGTTTATACTTTTACCTGTTATCTCATATATGCTTGACAAACAAGCAAGCAAACAAACAAACAAATAATAAAATGGGAGTTTGACTACAATACGCTGCCAATACAATTAGTCTCTTCTCCTTCCTGGCTGGAACAAGGACCAGCAGGGAAGGGCGAAGGCTGGAGTTCATAAAGCTGAGTCTGTTCTGCTGCTTCTTCACTTTCTTTTATCTTCCTTTATTTATTATTTTTATTTATTTATTTTGTCACAACAATATATATAAGTATTATACAGAAAAGATTATATAGTGTATAAACCAGGGGTGTCCAAAGTTTTTTTGGTGAGGGCCAAATACAGAAAAATAAGCAAAGGCCCGGGCCACACCATTGAACGGGGGGGGGGGGATTTTTTTTGTACCAGTTCTGTGGGCGTGGCTTATTTTGGGGTGTGGCTGAGGAACTCTGGGAATTGAAGTCCACAAGTCTTAAAGAGACCAAGTTTGGACACCCCTGATCTTGGCTTTTGTTTTGTATTTGGTATGAACTTGAAACTCCCTTCATTATTTCCTGCCCAAGGGGTGGAAGCGCGAGGAGCCTCGCCAGTCGGCCCGAGGAAGGCGAGGGTAGAACTGCTGGGGTCGGGCACGGCCAGCAGCCTCTTTCCCGCTCGCCGCCTCCTCACCTGTTTCTCGATGGCTGTCACTGCCGCCACGCGTGTCCGACATGGGGAGGCGCGAGGAGCCTCGCCAGGCGGCCCGAGGAAGGCGAGGGTAGAACTGCTGGGGTCGGGCACGGCCAGCAGCCTCTTTCCCGCTCGCCGCCTCCTCACCTGTTTCTCGATGGCTGTCACTACCGCCACGCGTGTCCAACATGGGGAGGCGCGAGGAGCCTCGCCAGGCGGCCCGAGGAAGGCAAGGGTAGAACTGCTGGGGTCAGGCACGGCCAGCAGCCTCTTTCCCGCTCGCCGCCTCCTCCGCCCCCTCCATTATTCCCGCCCATGGGGAGGAGCCGCGAGCCTCGCAGCGAACCACCGGCAAGTACCGGGAGGTGGCCGAAAAGGGCCATATTCAATTATACTTTCAGAATTTGCTGCGGGCCAATAAAAACTGACCCACGGGCCGCAGTTGGCCCGTGGGCCGTAGTTTGGACACCCCTGGTATAAACATATATATGTGTAAATAATAGGAGGAATAAGCATATATATATAAGTATTATACAGAAAAGATTATATAGTATATAAACATATATATATATATAACCAGGACCTATGAAAACTAGAAGTCCAAAGAGCTTCCATTTTATATATATATATATATATATATATATATATATATATATATATATATATATATATATATATATATATATATATATATAGGTCTTTGGTTGTTCGGGTTTTCTCCGTAAAATTGGAAGTGTCTTGGCGACGCTTCGATGAAGTCTCATATATATATTCAGGCTTCAGCTTCGTGCTTCTGGGAGCAATGTGTGATCGCAGCTGTTTCTTCCTTTTAACTGCTAGTGGGGGTTTGAACTGATTGGGTGGGAGCTTGGCTGTGCTCTGATTGGATGGGGTTTTCTGTGCTCTGATTGGCTGGGGTGTGTCCTGTGTTGGTGGGGGCTTGGTTGTGCTCAGTCTAGTCTGTGCTGCAGGGGGATTTGAGCTGGTGAGCTGCATAGCTGTTGTTTGGCTTTGTGGTCGTGCTACATCTTCATAGTGGGTGTCAGTCTGCTGCATGAATGGATTGGAGGGGTTTGAAATGGCTAATGTTGCAGCTGCGGTCTGGCTTCTGGTCCTTGGTCGTGCTTCATGATCAGTGTGGGTTTGGGTCTGCTTTCTGGGTGGATGTGCGGTGGTGACATCCTGTGTGGACCTTGTGAGTGTGGGTCTGGTGTCATTCCTCGTGTTAGGGACTCGTTTGTCAATAAGGGCGGGTTTCCAAATGGCTGGTAGGTGGGAGGTGTCATCTCGTTTGTTCATGCTGTGTGGGCATTTTTCTATCTCAATATATATATTCTTACAGGAACGGTAGGCATGTTTGTGCTCTTATGCACACCCCTTATGGTCCTCTTAGGAATGGGGTGAGGTCAATATTAGAAAGTTTTTGGTTAAAGCTTTTGGGATTATGGGAAGAGACCACAGAGTCAGGTAAAGTATTCCAAGCACTGATGATTCTGTTACAGAAGTCATATTTTCTGCAATCTAGATTAAAGCGGTTAACACTAAGTTTAAATCTATTAGTTGCTCTTGTATTATTGGATTTAAAGCTGAAGTAGTCTTTAACAGGAAGGACATTACAGTAGATGATTCTATGAGTTAAACTTAGGTCTTGTTGAAGGCGACGGAGTTCCAAGTTTTCTAGCCTAGGATTTCAAGTCTGGTGGAATAAGGTATTTTGTTGTTTTCAGAGGAATGAAGAACTCTTCTTGTAAAGTATTTCTGGACACATTCAATTGTATTGATGTCAGAAATGTGGTGAGGGTTCCAGACAGGCGAGCTGTATTCTAGAATTGGTCTAGCAAATGTTTTATATGCTCTGGTTAGTAGTGTAGTGTTTTTGGAAAAGAAGCTGTGCAAGATTAGGTTTACAACTCTTAGAGCCTTTTTTGCTATGTAGTTGCAGTGGGCTTTGGCACTTAGATCATTTGATATGAAAACTCCAAGGTCTTTAACAGGGTGGGGGTCATCTGCAAGGTAATGTCCATCAAGTATGTACTTAGTGTTTGGGTTCTTTTTTCCAATATGTAAGACTGAGCATTTGCTGGTTGAGATTTGGAGTTGCCAAGTTTTAGACCAAGCGGTTAGATGATCAACGTCTTTTTGAATGGTAGATGTATTGTCTGTGGTGTTAAATAGTTTGACATCATCAGCAAAGAGAACACAATTACTTGAGATATGGTCACAGAGATCATTTATGTATAGTATGAAGAGTGTTGGTCCAAGAACGCTGCCTTAAGGAACGCCACTCTTGACAGGAACAGGATTTGATAGAGCATTGCCAATTTTGACCACTTGCTTTACATTAACTTGCATTAGCTTTTATCTTTTCGTTTCATAGAATAATAGGGCTGGAAGAGACCTGGGAGGTCTTTCTAAGTCCAAGCCCCTGCCCAAGACAAGAGTATTAAAAGTTTAAAATTAGTTTTAATAAAAATTAAATAAAAATAATTAGAATAATGTGTTGCTGCTAGTGGTCACTGTATTGCTCATGGCTGTGAAGAACAGAGCGGGCTAAGATCACCCGCATAAACCCTCGTCGGTCTTCTCCTGGAAAATGGTTAGAGCCCTGTTTGTTAGTCTATTAACACGGAACGTTCGTGCGGGCAGTATTGTTCCCACCCGGTAACCGGAAAAAGACCTAGGAATTCTTTCCGGTTCCGTTACTTATGCCGTTCTAGTTTTTACGCTGCTTGGGCATCGTTGATTTGCTTTCCCCGAGAAGATGGGAAAACGCCGGTTCCTTGAATCTGCGGCTCGACAGTTGGCGGGAACGTGTCCAGCCCAATCGCGATTTTTGCTGTAAGGCGTTTTGTTCCCTGACTTTCTCATTTCTATTGGTTTCCAAATGCTTCTATAACGCTCATATCTGTTCCCGTCGTGGCTGCCTCAGTTTCATCAAATTTCGTGGTTTATAATCCTCGCTTATTCCCTCATTGTTCTTCATTCTTAATCTCTTTTCATTTGTCAGATTTAGAAAGCCGACTAATTAAAAACTCTGACCGACACGTAACGTTTAATAATAGTAAGATAAACAATAAAAAGAAAGAAAGAGCGAGTTATGTCCAGAAGAGAAACATAAATTAACAAAAACAAACCCACAAGAGGCTCTGCCATCCAACCTACTGATTACTTACATAGTTGGTGGTTATATACTAGAATGCGGAGTCGTTCGGTGTATGTTAATTATTTATTTATTTATTTATTTATTTTATTTTTATTTATTTTGTCATAACAGTATATATAAGCATCACACAAAAAAGATTATATAGTATATAAACATATATATGAAGAAATATGAGGAGGTATAAGCACATATATATATATAAGAATGAAGTCAGATGTAAACAATTTAAAAGAGGACTGGTAACTAACAGTAAAGCCATCTAAAATATGATTTCTTTTGTCTTACTCATTTCAAAAAATGTAATTGTATGCCATTAATTTAATACATTTTAAGTACAACCATATAAAATGTTTTATGTTAAAACCTCCTAAAATTTATGAATATTCCAGATTCATTTTCTGTGTTTATATATTTCAGACATTCTCAGCTGAATTCTGCATTTCTGATTGTCAATATTCATGAGAATATATTAGTTTTACTTACAAGATCATTTTATGGTTGATAATTTTCAAATTATTATTATCTCATACTGGAGATACTACAGTATATTGGAAACAGTAATTACTATTTATATTGATCTATTAGCAATTTTCTGTTTTGGTTAGTATTTTAAAATGATTACTATTTTTCCATTTTTTAATGTTTTTATTATTGATTTTGATTTGCTATAAATTGCTTGAATGTATTGTAGTAAAAAGTTATACAATATAAACATATATAACTCATTTCTTTTTTGTCATGTCTTCTCCACAGATGGACACTCAGCAACATAGAAGGTAATTGCACAGGAGTTGTGGTACTCCATGGAAGTCAGATTAAAAATTTTGAGATTCTTCTTTTTCTGTACCTTCAGCACTTTTAATCTTTCAAAAATGGAATACATAAATTGCTTTCATTCTTAAATATGAAAATGAAATTTCTGTGCTGTGTTCCATAATTTTATTATTTTAAAAAATGAATTTCAGAATATTTTCATTTTGGATACCTTGTTCATTTTCCCTCTAATCATGTTTGCATGCAGGTGAAAAAAGTGGGATGGAGAGTTACGATATGAACTGGCATATCTAGATACTGTATTAGGAGTAACATTTAATTCTCTAACTTCTTTGTGTCTTTTCCATCTTTTTATCTGTATCTAATATTAGTGTACTGCTTAATTTGTAAGAAATCTGAATTCAAGGGGCTTGATTTCACTATAATCCAGCAATGTGATTGAGGAGGTACTGAGTGGAATTTTGTGTCAGAAGTTTGTTTTTTCAACATACTGAATAGTTAAATTGAAGAAATTTAATTTACCATATGCTACTAAATAATCACATATTCTGATATGACAGACCCACCCCTTGAAATCTCTTATCTCCTTAGCGATAACTAGCTTATTCTGTTATCACAAAATAACTGTTCTATAGAGTCTTTTAAACACTAACACATTTATGATAGCCATTTTATTGGGTGAATTGAATTGGGTGTGATATAAATTATTAAATGACTAGTTAGCCTGGAAGCTCAAGTTTATGAATAATTTCATTTTTAATTAGTCATAGATTAGTTTTTAAACTATATCACAAATGTTTTGAATGAAGGTGGTGCTGTGAACATAGCCTATCTGGATTTTAGCAAACCATTTGATACAATTCCACATAGAGATCTCATTAAAAAGTTGTGTAAGTTAGGACTTAACCATTGGGATATTCAGTGGATGGGAAATTGGTTCAGAATAGATCCCAATTTGTGATTGTTAAATATGAAAATGAAATTTCTGTGCTGTGTTCCATAATTTTATTATTTTAAAATGATTACTATTTTTCCATTTTTAATGTTTTTATTATTTTAAAATGATTACTATTTTTCCATTTTTTAATGTTTTTATTATTGATTTTGATTTGCTATAAATCGCTTGAATGTATTGTAGTAAAAAGTTATACAATATAAACATATATAACTCATTTCTTTTTTGTCATGTCTTCTCCACAGATGGACACTCAGCAACATAGAAGGTAATTGCACAGGAGTTGTGGTACTCCATGGAAGTCAGATTAAAAATTTTGAGATTCTTCTTTTTCTGTACCTTCAGCACTTTTAATCTTTCAAAAATGGAATACATAAATTGCTTTCATTCTTAAATATGAAAATGAAATTTCTGTGCTGTGTTCCATAATTTTATTATTTAAAAAAATGAATTTCAGAATATTTTCATTTTGGATACCTTGTTCATTTTCCCTCTAATCATGTTTGCATGCAGGTGAAAAAAGTGGGATGGAGAGTTACGATATGAACTGGCATATCTAGATACTGTATTAGGAGTAACATTTAATTCTCTAACTTCTTTGTGTCTTTTCCATCTTTTTATCTGTATCTAATATTAGTGTACTGCTTAATTTGTAAGAAATCTGAATTCAAGGGGCTTGATTTCACTATAATCCAACAATGTGATTGAGGAGGTACTGAGTGGAATTTTGTGTCAGAAGTTTGTTTTTTCAACATACTGAATAGTTAAATTGAAGAAATTTAATTTACCATATGCTACTAAATAATCACATATTCTGATATGACAGACCCATCCCTTGAAATCTCTTATCTCCTTAGCGATAACTAGTTTATTCTGTTATCACAAAATAACTGTTCTATAGAGTCTTTTAAACACTAACACATTTATGATAGCCATTTTATTGGGTGAATTGAATTGGGTGTGATATAAATTATTAAATGACTAGTTAGCCTGGAAGCTCAAGTTTATGAATAATTTCATTTTTAATTAGTCATAGATTAGTTTTTAAACTATATCACAAATGTTTTGAATGAAGGTGGTGCTGTGAACATAGCCTATCTGGATTTTAGCAAACCATTTGATACAATTCCACATAGAGATCTCATTAAAAAGTTGTGTAAGTTAGGACTTAACCATTGGGATATTCAGTGGATGGGAAATTGGTTCAGAATAGATCCCAATTTGTGATTGTTAACATAGGACTGTCTGAACAGAGACCACTCACAAGTGGAGTGTTCTGTTTAAATGTGTTTGTAAGTCATATAACAGATTGCTGGGTAAAAGTTTGCCTTTTTGCCAATTACATGTAATAGAGGTGACATTCCTGGGGGTATTCGTAACATGGTAAACGATTTGACGTTTCTGGAAAATTGGTCAAAAATGTGGAAACTGCAGTTCAGTGTTTCTAAATGTAAGATCATCCACTTGTGAGAAAAGAATCATTTGGCAGGGTACAGTATTGGGGGTTAAACAGAACACTAAAAAGAAAAAGATTTAGGTGTGGTTATAGCTATTGATTGCAAAATGAGTTAACAATGTAGCCAGGCAGTTGTGATGGCAAACAAGGTTCTGGAATGTATCACTAAAGGGATCACCAGAGGAAAAATGAGGTCTTAATCCTGCTACATAGCAGTTTAGGTAGGCCCTATTTGGAATACTGTTCTTAGTTCTGGAGAACTCACTTAAATATATTGATAGGATTGAGTGAGTGCAGAGATGGGCAACAAAAATGATGCATGATCTGAGAAACAAAACACTCCAAGCGACATTGGAAGAACTGAATATGTGTAGCCTGGAGGACAGAAGGGAAAAGAGAGACTATTGAAACTTTTATTTTTTATTATTTTATTTGTTAATGTAAAAAGTGTAAACAGAACAGAAATAAAATAAGAGAACAGTAATACAATGAAAAAGGAACACAACAAGAACAGAATAATAGAATCACAGGGTTGGAAGGGACCTTATAGGTCATCTAGTCCAACCTGTTGCTCAACCTTCTACCATTTCTGGCAAGTGGTTGTTCAGTTTCTTTTTGAAAGAGACTGGAGAGTGATGAAGCACCCAATCTTCTGAAGGCACTGTCAGAAAATTTCTCCTTATTTTTGGGTTAAATCTCTCCTTGATCAGTGTCCATCCATTGTTCCTTGTCTGGCTTTTGGATATATTCATACTGATGAATATAAAAGATGAATGGGTGGAGAGCAGGGAGGGGAGGTGGAATCTGCCATCAATCCAGCAGCCATCTCCAGTGTGGAACATTTAGTCCCCAGGCCAACTGGCAGAGCCAAGTCTTCAGACTCTTCCAGAAGGTGGGGGCAGATTTTATCTTAAATGATAAGATGTTACAATGGGTGAGTGCTGCAGCAGAGAAGCCTTTTCTTCTGGATTTATATAATATGTGCTTTCTGAAAATAACTTAAGTCAGAAAACCTGTGTACATTTTCTAACTTACTAAACACCCATATATTGCCTCTGCCTCTGGAGATTTTTCTCCTCATATATTTAATAGTCAACTTCCCCTTTTATATATTTTCAGCATGAACTCTGGAGAGAGAGGGGTAATTTTGTGATATTTCTTTTTGTTTATGGAATTAGCTTTAAAAATGCCAGGTTTGTTTCCTTAAAGATGGGAAGTATTTTCAGTTGCTTTCATGCAGTTTAAGAAAGATTTTTTCAACCAACAGGCAGCTGAGCAGCAGATTATTGTGCCAGGCAGTTCAATTGGTAAGAAAAGGTTGCAGGATATAGCAGTTGATAGTGACCTTGGTTAGCATATATGCATTTATGGCTTTCCTCTTGTTAAACCACAGCTTAAAAACACTGAAATTTTAATTTGATTATATTACAATATATTACTTTATAATTAAAATTCAGAGAACTTTACTATTATTCCTATTTTCAGGCAAAAAGGAACATCCTGTAAATCCAATGTGCTGCTACTGTTTCCAATTTCTTTTTGCCAATAACTATAGAATACGTCTGTTGCCCAAAATGAAAATAACATCAAGGACAGAAAAAATACTTAATCTAGAAAAAAAAAACTACAGACTTAGTTTAAAGCAAACAAAGCTCTTGAGGAAGTACAAGGAATCAAAGAATGCCCTGGTAAGTTTAAACTTGATGCAGTTTGCTTCACAGTAACAGAATAACAGGTTATTAATGCAACTGAAGATTCTTAACTAAAGTATAGTAAGAAAAGTAAATTAATAGAAACAACAAAAAATCTTTTCCATTGTAACATTATATGGTTGAATTGATAAACACTAACAGCATAATGTAATTCATACAGCTTTAGGAATTTTCTCTATTTTTTTAATATAAATCCACATTTCTAACACAATAATTGGAGCAACTATGACCATAGAATATTGGATATGTTCTTTGAGATCCATCTAGTCTGATGTCCTCCCCATGGCAGGAATGTACTGACAGCAAAAAATGTTGGAGAGTAAAGGAGCCAAATTGTTTTCCTGAAATACAGTTGTGCAACTTCCATAAGAGACTGTGATGTGTTGGCATATATAAAATTTGAATTATTACTTTCTTTACTTAAATGAATAAATAGTGATTATAAGTTTTTTTGGCAGAACTTTATAGATTTGCAATATATTTCTTGTGAATTCTCAGTCATTTTCATGAAATATTTAATTGTAGTACTAGTGTATATTAATGTCAAAGTAGAAATGAGCTTAGTAGCATATGGACTTCCCTTGTCTCTTTAGCTAATTACTTGCAATTCGTGCAAAAAAACAACAAGGCATTATGGAATGAGTAGAGAAGAATACAACTTAAAAACACCAAATTTGAAAATATCGTCAAACAGAAGTACACCTCTTATCCATAAGAACTCTGGATCCAAAAGAGGGAAATCATCTTCAGGCCTCAGGTATTATCTATCTATCTATCTATCTATCTATCTATCTATCTATCTATCTATCTATCTATCTATCTATCTATCTATCTATCTATCTATCTATCTATCTATCTATCTATCTATCTGATTTAGATTCTGTATCTTCTATTTTGCTTTACAACAATCATCCTGTGAGGTATGTTGCACTGACAGACTGTGACCTAAAGCCACCCAGTGAAATTTTGTGGCTAAAAGTTGACTAGAACCTATATGTCCTCACTATTAGTCTTTTTCTATTTTTCTTTTAAAGCTGAATAGCATTACACAACTGGGATTCATTCATGAACAGAAGTTTTAGTCAGTGTTACTGCTGAAAAACTAAGCTGTATGTCCTGTATATTGAGAATATTTGGGGTCATCACTCTGGCTAAAGGATAACTCTTAAAAAGCATATTAGAGTCACAGCTTGAAAACTGTTTACAAGAGTATTAAATGATGGTACAAAGTGTATACTCATGACTGTAATTTATTAATTTTCTTTTTGTAAATGGATTTGCTCCCAAGTAAATATGATAATTACCATATTTTCTGGAGTATAAAACACTCTGGACTATAAGATGCACTTGCCTTTTTTGGGGAGGAAAACAAGAAACAAAAATCTGCCTCTGCCTCCCAGCAATTTGCCTTGTTACAGCAAACAACCTGCGTTAGTTTCATTTTCATTTTCAGCACAGCCTGATTAGCACAAGAAAAAAAAATCTGCCTCCCAGCAATTTACTTCCTTGCAGCAAACAGCAGAGGCCCACGCTGCAATAGGCAATGGTAATCCCAGCAGCCTGAAACAACTGAGGGTCGGGAGGCTGATCCAACCAACAATTAACTGCTTGTGCCAATCAGGCTGTGCTGAAGCTGAAATGGGCTGTTTGCAGTTTGCTGCTTGCTGCAAGGAGGTAAATTGCTGGGAGGCAAAAAAAATTATTGTGCTAATCAGGCTGTGCTGAAGCTGAAATGGGCTATTTGCTGCAAGGAGGTAAATTGCTGGGAGGCACAGGCCAAAGAGTGGGGGCCAGTGGGTGGGCGGGGCTACATTTGGTGTATAAGATGCACCCAAATTTTCACCCTCTTTTAGGGGGCAAAATGTGTGTCTTATACTCTGAAAAATAAGGTATCTCAAGTATGTTAATTTTATCCCTGGGCATCCTTACCAAGCAGAAGTTAAGTATGAGGCAGTCATGTGATGTAACTACCAAAAATTAAAATACTGCTGATGTGCATTATCTATTTAGTAGTAGCTGATAACCTGGCATTGCCCGAGTATTTATTTATCCCAATTCTATATTAGAAAGGAAAAGCCATCGCTCACTGTGATGAGAATTAGAGACTTAATTGCCCTGGCCAACAGCCTGGGAAAAATTCTACAGAGAACAGCCTTTGAGATGATTATCTGCATTAGTAGGCACCTGCATTACTAGGCACTTCCCCCGACAACTTGCCCTCTTTGCTTGAAGCTGAGGGCATAGGGGGTTTATTTATTTATTTTTTAAACAAAAAACTCCCTCCCTTACCAGAGGGAACCTCCATGTGGAGTACTCTTTGAGTGAGCTTTGAATACAGACTTGCAGTTTCTATCCCTCTGGCTAGTGCCTTACAAGCTAATTGAAAAGGATGTGATAAATAAATATGTGCGCATTTGAGGAAGAGCGCATATACATTATTACTAGTGAAGTTTTACTGTTAAATTTAAATTCACTTTGTATTCCAAAGAACCTGTTGTGCCTCTGTGTTTGGTTCAAAAGAATATATTCTTAATTCCAGCTGTTGCACAAAGCTGCATGTCTTGTCTGCCACACCTACCCAAATAGAAAGCAAGGGGGGCTGAAAAGATCCACATGCTTCTACAACTTGTGAATGTGTGAATGATCATAAACTGAACCTAGAAGCTTACGTAATAGAAGCACCAGGGATTATCTACTTTCTCAGGTCAAACAATCCCTAAATAACAGGACAAGAAAGTGACTCTGTCATCTTGCACAATCAGAATCTAACTGAGTAGATCTGAGTGATTATCTAAGATGCCTAGAAGGCAAAAGACCTGAATATATCCCAGTGATTCTTCCTTTCCTTACAGAGACCACTGGCTGGCTACTGCAGACAGAATGGAAAACACATACTTTTATTTTTGAGAAAAATCTTTAAAGAGGCTAGGTGGTCAACACAGACTAATAGCCTCAAAGGTCCTGCCCATCTGTATGTCTGTGTACTTATAAGTTTGTGTTCATATTTAACTGAAAGTAAAGTTTATAAACAATAATTCCATTCTTCTAGAGTAAGCTCAATATAATTCATGAAATAGCATATACTGTATATTTACCATATTTTTTGGACTATAAAACCCTCCGAAGTATAAGACACACATAGCTTTTGGGGAGGAAAACAAGAAAAAAAAATCTGCCTCTGCCTCCCAGCAATTTGCCTCCTTGTAGCAAACAGCAAGGTCAGCTTTAGCACAGCCTGATTTAGCACGAGCAGCTGATTGGCGGTTGGATCTGCCTCCCAAAATGCCTCCTATCAGCTGTCCAGGCTGCAGGGATTGCTGCCACCCATCTGTGCCAGCGCTGCCCATCACCACTGTCACCTAGCTCCGCCTCCACGCATCCCATTTTTGGCCCATTCCAGGTGGCAGGAATAGGCAGCGGCGATCCCCACAGCCTGGAAGAAGCTGATAGGCTGTATTCTGGGAGGCCCAGCCAACCGCCAATCAGCTGCTTGTACTAAATCAGACTGGTGAAGCTGACCACGCTGTTTGCTGCAAGGAGGTAAATTACTGGGAGGCAGAGGCCAAAGAGTGGAGGCCAGTGGTGGGTGGGGCTTCGGCAACATTCGCTGTATAAGACGCACAGACATTTTCACCCACTTTTTGGGGGGGAGGGGAAGTGCACCTTATACTCCGAAAAGTACGGTTGTTATTTTAAAATGTACTTTTTATTTTGGTATCTTATGTGCAACATTATGGATATTGTATAATATAACCTATGTAATACTTAATCTTTGTTTCCTTTCAGAACTAGTACAGTTGGATTACCCATACATCATTTCTCTAGGACACAGAATAAAGCCAAAATCCTTTCCAGTCAATTAAAAAAAATGCTTAACTTTGAAGAAGATAAAAGCAAAAGGGGAAACTTGAAGAATTTCTTAATGTCACTTTAAAAACTTAAAATAAGTAAGAGCCTATAATTACAACTGTACTACATAAAACTGTATTATGCAATGGGAAATGCACCATGAACAAATATGTATACATTGCACTGGATATAAAAAATATTTTGAGGGATAAGATAAATTGGGTATTCGCACCACATAAGGAACAAAAATGGGAATAATGTGAATGTTTAATTATTACTACTTATATTATTCAAAATATATTCTCAAAATAAAATTGGTCTGAACTTAAAACTCACAACATGTTGTTATGGAAAAATAATAGCAATAGCACAGACTTATATACTGCTTTGTAGTATACAAATCTTTACAGCCATCTCTAAGTGGTTTACAGAGTCAGTGTATTGCCCCCAACAATCTGGGTCCTCATTTTATAAAATACAGCTACAAATTCTTCTCCAAACTCTAACCCTCAAAGGACCAGGAAAATATGTTTGAAAAACATCTGGTTCATTTCATCTGAAAGGCTTTAAACTGAAACTAGAAGGGGAGGGAGATCTTTAGGACCAAAACTCAAGCCTAAACACCAAGACAACCTGAACAAAGTGAAAGCAGTGTTTTAGGCTTTTAAGAGAGCTGATTTCAACAAACTAAGATTACAAAGGATGAGTACAAATCACCTGGACAAGATGGCTTACATCTCAAGGGTTCTGAAGGAGCTGGCAGATGTAATCTCAGAGCCACTGAATGTAATATTTCAAAGCTCCTGTAAAACAAGGGGAACCAGAGCACTGGGAAAGATCTGATAGGGTTCCAATCTATCTCTCCCCCCACCCGCACCCCAAAAATGTGGTAACAGATCCAGGAAATTATAAGCCAATCAGTTTGACATCAATACCTGGGAAAATCCTTAAAAAAATAAGAGGATTTATTAGCATCTAGAAATTAACAAGATGATTACTAGAAGTCAGTATGGTTTTGTTAAAAACAGATCATGCCAGATAAACCTTTAATAAAGTGACTAGTGGACCTGTGAATGCACCAGGCGCCAGCCATGAGACTGCGGTTAGGGAAGTGAAAGTGGAGCCAGCTAAGCCTGTGTCCTAGAGAGCTGCTTATTCCAAGAGAATACTGCAAGAAAGTCAGATATGCTGACACCCCACTATCCAACAGGCTCTGCTGCCCTACCAGCCAATGAATTGGGCTATGGGCTAAGTTGTGGAAGCCAAAGATGTATTCTATGATGTCCAGGGAGATGGAAGAAGTTAGGGGCTTAATAGATAAGAATTTGGCCAGGGGTTTCAGCCAGCCAGCCAAATCAAAGAATGGTTCCCTGAGGATGTGCATGGATTATAGGGGGATAATTGTGTGTAGAACATGTACCCGCTTCCCTCTCATGAAAGACATGTTGGGTTACTTGTCCAAAGGGAGAATTTTCACTAATCTGGACTTGAGGGAAGCGTACTATTGAGTGAGGATTAGGGAGAGGGATGAGTGGAAGACTCTTCGACTGTCCCTTGGAATGTTACCAATTCTGGGTGATGCTGTTTGGTACACAGGGGACTCCAGCTGTGTTCACGCAGTTGATAAATGAGGTCTTACATGAATATCTGTACAAAGCAGTGCTGGTATACCGTGATGATATTTTAATTTATGAAATAAATGAGAATGGATGAGCACATAAAGCTACGCTATTTGCTGAGGGGGGAGGGACTTTCTAGTAGATACGCTGTCATACCTGCCTCAATATATAAGCTCTAGAGAAGAAGTAGTTCTATCATCCCATCCAAACAACTGAAGCCCTGATGTGCATGAGACACCCACAGAAGAGCCCCCCTCAGTCAGGAAACTCACTGATCCAGCGACTGAAGCAAACCATGGATGGGGATGAGTGGTTTCAAAAGTATAAGAGTGACTTGATGCTGAAACAAGGCTTAGCATGGGGTGGGGGTGGGGGGTAAAGTGTATATCCCAGATAGCCAGAGAACCATGGTTCTACAGAGGAATGACGTGAAGCCAGCAGGGTACTTTGGGTTTGTAAAAACCCTGTATCTTGTAAAAATCAATTTTGGTAGCCCGGGACGTAGAATCCTACGTTGCCCTGTATGTGCATTTATGAAATGGTTTCCAGGGAAACCCCCTGGCTGCTGCATCTGGTATCCAACCCAACCATGCTGTTTTGGGAAATAGCCATGGACTTCATAGTTGAGCTGCTCAAGAGTAGCAGGAACACAGTAATATGGACCATTGTTAACTTGTTCTCAAAAAAAGCAATTTTCATAATGTGCCCAAAGGTCTTCATGGGGGTCTCAGTCTCAAACTGGGGGGCACAGTTCACTGCAAAGTTTTAGTGGGAGTTTTTGAACCTGATAGGTTCATCCCAAAGGCTTATTTTACTTTTGGAGGAGAACAATGTCCCAGGAATTCCTTTTTTGGATTCTTTAATTGAATAGCTGAGAGTTAAATTTATTTCCACAGAATCATGGCTGATAACAATAAAATATAGTCAATCCAGAAATACCAGAGTTACAATAATTTTGACGAAAATATGGTCACCAATAATAAAAATAACTGAGTGAAATGATTAATGCAGTGTTGAATTATTCCATGGTTACTTGGCCGCAGCAAGTTGGCTGCGGTGAGTTGTCCTAGACCTGTCCTTCACTTAGGCAGGAAAAATCAAACAAATAGGTATGGTACAGGTGGTACCTGGCTCAGCAGTAGTAATGGAGAGAGATCTAGGTGTCATAGCGGACTATCACATAAGCACAATGTATTGCAGCAGCAAAAAAAAAAAATCAATGCAAGTCCTGGGCTGCATCAACAGAAGGATAGCATCAATATCACAAGAGGTGATAATACCATTTTATATCACACTAGTGCGGCCACACTTGGAATACTGTGTTAAGTTCTGGTCACTAAGATAAAAAAGATTCTGAAACTCTAGAAAGTGCACAGAAAAAAGCAACAAAGATGATAAAAGCTCTGGAGGCCATTTTTTTTGTGATAAACAGTTGAGAGAGCTACATATATCTAGCCCTGTGGTGGTGAAGCTATGGCACGCGTGCCAGAGGTGGCATGCAGCGCGCCATCACCCCAGCTCAGTTCCATCACGTTTCTCACTGTTTGCAGGGAAATAGAAGTTTGTGGAATTAAAAAAAAATTCAATCAATTCCAACTTCTTGCAAAAGAAAAAATCTCGCAAAGTTGGAATTGATTGAACTTTTTCAGTCGTGTGCTTCACAACGGGGAAGTTGGGGTCCCCTCCTCCTGAAGCCCATTACGATGCGGAGCCACAATGCGACCCTGCATCATCTCAGTTCTGGACTCCTGGATATCAGTTGCTTTTCCTGCAGAGCTGCCTGTGTTGGGATGCCCTGCTTTCCCACTGGCCAACTGAGCTTCGGTGCGCTGCTCCTGGGCTCATCAGACTCAAGACATCAGATTCTCACCACCCAGCACCAATTCAGGGGTTCCTTCCTCTCCCCCCCCCAGGGTGGGGCAGAGAGAAACAGAGGGAGGCAGAGAGAAAGAGGGAGGGAGAGAATGAGGGAGGGAAAGAGAAAAACAGAGAGGGAGGGAGGGAAAGAGAGAAACAGGCAGAGGGGAGGGAGAGAAGGAGGGAGAGAGAAACAGGCAGAGAGAAAGGGAAAAGAGGGAAACAGTGATGTAGAGAGAAAAATAGGGAGAGAGGGAAAGAGAAAGAGGGAGGGAGAGAGGATGAGGGAAGGGAAGAAAAACGGAGGGAAAGAGACAGGCAGAGGAGGGGATGGAAAGGGAAAGAAAGATAGGGAGGGAAGCAGAAGGAGGGAAAGAGAAAGGAGGGAAAGAAACAGGCAGTGAGAGAGGGAAGGAAAGAGAGGGAAAGAAAGGGAGGGAAAGAGAGACAGAAAGAGAGAAGAAAGGGAAGGAAAGAGAAATGATATTACACAAGTTTTTCTTTTTTATTGTTGCTAAACATAATATTTCAAAAGCAGAAAAAATGAAGGGGCATAAAAGTGCATTTATCACATTTTTCTTAGAACAATTAGCTGAACTCTGCCTTGTTTATCATTATTTTAGGTAGTAAAACATCAGTATTCAGATTAAATTGCAATGTTGGCACTTTGCAATATACAAGTGGGTTTTGGGTTGCAGTTTGAGCACTCGGTCTCTAAAATGTTTGCTATCATTGATCTAGCCCAGGGGTCGGCAATCTGCGGCTCTGGAGCCACAAGTGGCTCTTTGGGCCCTCTTCTGCGGCTCCTGTTCCATCACTGGTTCACCCCACCCCTCTCATTTCTTTTTTGGACTCCAGCCCAAAACGGCAGGAAGCGAAGGCTGCCTTACGCACAAATGTGGCATGAAGGTAGATACAGGGCAACTTTGCTCCTGCGCTCTCCTCCTCCCTCCTCCTCTTGTAACCCCCTGGCTGGCTGTGGCTGAGCTGGGAGTGTGTGCACGCGCAGAGAGACCCTCCTTAAGCAAGCCACTGCCTGCCCCGCGCGCGCCTTTTCTGAGATTTGGCACTCATTTGAGGAAGGTCTCCCCGTGTGTGCGCATACTCCTGGCTCAGCCACAGCTGGCCCGGGCATCCTGAGAGGAGGAGGGGGAAGGGGGTCACTGGAGAGTGCAGGAGCAAAGCTGCCCTGTACCTGCCTTCGTGTCACATTTGCACATAAGGCAGCCTTCACTTCCTGCTACTTCAGGCTGGAGTCTCCCTGTGTGTATGAACTCCCCCAGCTCAGCCACAGCCAGCCAGGGAGTTACGAGAGGAGGGCGGGAGATACCCACCCAAAGAGAGGAGGGAGACACACACACACACAAACACACACAGAGAGAGATAGAGACACATACAGAGTGATACACAGAGGGGGGGTGAGAGGGGAAGAGAGGGAGAGATACAGAGGGAGAGACACAGAAGGGGCAGAAAGGGGAGATAGGGAGAGGGGGGCAGAGACATAGTTTTGTGACTGGGTAGGTGTGGCTAGGTGGTCATGTGACTGGGTGGGAGTGAGTGACATCGAGCTAGCCATGCCCACCCAGGTTTTGTGGCTCCCAGGGTTTTTTTTTCTGTAGGAAATGGGTCCAAGTGGTTCTTTGAGTGTTTAAGGTTGCCGACCCCTGATCTAGCCCCATGATGGCAAACCATGGCACGTGTGCCACAGGTGGCACGTGGAGCCATATCTGTGGGCATGCAAATGTTGCCCTAGCTCAGCTCCACCATGCATGTGTGCGCTGGCCAGCTTATTTTTGGGCCTTCTTTCTAGACCCACCAGAAGTTGGGAAATGGGCTGCTTCTGGTCTACAGAGGGCTTCCGGGGCGGCGGGGGAGACTGTTTTTGCCCTCCCCAGGCTCCTAGAAAACCTCTGGAGCCTGGGGAGAGCAAAAACTGGGCCTAATGGGCCAATCGTGCCATTGCATGCCAAAAGCAGGGGTCACATGGGAGGGTTGCGTGCGCATGTGCAGGGGTCACGGCACGGGGGGGCATTGAATTATGGGTATGGGTATCTGTGCAACCCCCTTGCCTTCTCCTTGCTTTTGGCACGGAACGACAAAAAGGTTAGCCATCACTGATCTAGCCTGTTGAAGAGGAGTATTAGGGGTGGAATAATGATTGCTTTTCACTACACGAGTGTCTGTCACAGATATCATTTTCCAAAGCTCCATAGGGCAAGACAAGGAGTAGTAGCTGGATGTGTTTTAGCGCAAGATCCAACCTAGAATAAATTTTCTTACAGTGAGAACAATTAATAGGATAGTTTGCTTCTCGAAGTTGTGGGAGCTCCATTAGAGGAAGTTTGCAAAAATAGACTGGACAACCATTTCACTGGGATGGTTAGCAGAGGGTTGGGCAAAAAGACCTTCATGGTCCCTTCCAGTCCTATAATTCTATGTTCTATGAATAAGAGGGACCAGTTTAAAGTGTTTTGTTTTGGGCTACAGAAAATACCTAAGGTATTGGTCCATATGAAACTCTATGGTATATCTATATCCATATCTAAATAGCTGATTACTGTCCCTTACTCTTGTTAACAAAATAGTAATATTTTGTCTTTGCTATTTATTTAGTTAAAAGTTAATTTTAGAATTTAATTTATCACTCACACAGGAATTTTAGTTCATTAATATTTGTCTCTTTTTTCTAAGAAAAATTGTTTTAGTCAAATACAGCATTGAATGCTTTGCATGCCTTATCTCTAATATGTCTCAAAAGCCACTTTGTTCAAGTTCATTTTAATGTAATGTGCTGAGGCATAATGATATTAACAATAGCAGTGACACTTTCCCAAATGTCTATGCTCTGAGCATAGAATTTGCAAAAAAACTCAATCTTTGATGGTTTCAGTATGCAATTTACCTTTATATGTGAGGTGTATACAATAGTGCTTAAATGTTTGTGAACCTTCTGAATTTTTAATGTTTTTCATAAATATGTAAAATGTGGTATTTTTTTTCCACAATTAACCAAATTAAACAGCTACCCAGCATCACTTTATCAGTGAGATGCAGAACTCTTATTATTCACTTTATTTGTCTATTCAAAGTCTGATTTTCACAATATAGGATATGAAAAGGGTGTCGTGCTACAAAAAAAGGAGATCTCTTGAGGACTTCCCCCCAAACCAACAACAACAACAGCAACAACAACTGGTGTTCACTAGGCAGGAAAAGGTTATAAAATTATTTCCAGTTTGGATGACACCATCCACTCTCAGGCAGATCATGTACCATTTAACACCAATGTAATATCCCCCTAGAGTGGCCAACCAGCTAAGATCACACCAAGAGCAAGGTGTATATATTCTGGGAGGTCTTAAACACCTCCGGGGTAACAGTTAAGGAACTGAAGTTGTCTCTTTCATGAGGCCACCATTAGGAAAATACTTAATAACTATGATGTGCATGATAGGATTGCAAGGAGAGAGCCACTATAAATGGTGCACAAAAGTGCAAGGGAGCGTTTGACAGATGCTGGGGTGTGGGGGTTTGACAGGGTGCATGAGTGGTGTGATGGAGGTTTGGGGAAGGTATGCAAGCATGTGAGGGGTTTTATGAGAGACACATATGGATTGAAGACGATGGAGGGATGACAAGATTTTCTAATGACTTGCAACTTTCTCTCTTAGGTTCCCCATTGATTTTCTGGAGAAGCCAGCAAGGAAGATCACAAATGGTGACCATGAGAACACAGAGTGATTGATAATTAGTCATAAGTGTCAAATACCCAGGCAATTGGAAGAATGTTTGATAATTGGAGGAGACTAAAAGAGAACATTTTGGCTTGAATGAAGTGTATTTTTGGAAAAAGATACTGCAGCATAAGAACCTTATTCCATCTGTGAAACAGTATGATAGCAATATCGTGATTTTGGGCCTTCTTTGTTGCCTCTGGAATGGGACTACTTGCTATCATTGACAGAACTATGAATTCTGAATTGTGTCAACAAATTCTATAGGGAAATGTCAGGATATCTGTCCATGAGCTGAATTTCAAGAAAAAAAATGGATTATAGAGCAAGATAGGAACAAAAAAATCACTATTCTTAACCAAAGAATGGTTAAAGAAGAAGAAAGTTAATGTTTTGAAATGGCGAAATCAGCAGTTATTAGAAACATTTAACTGGAATCATTTCTGCCCACAAAGGACACACCAGTGGTAAAATCCAAAATTTTTTATTACCGGTTCTGTGGGTGTGGCTTGGTAGGCATGGTGTGGCTTGGTGGGCATGGCAGGGGAAGGATACTGCAAAATCCCCATTCCCTCACCACTCCTGGGGAAAGGATATTGCAAAATATCCATTCCCACCCCACTCTGGGGCCAGCCAGAAGTGGTATTTGCCGGTTCTCCGAACTACTCAAAATTTTCGCTACTGGTTCTCCAGTACCTGTCAGAACCTGGAGGATTTCACCCCAGGACACACCAGTTACTGAAAGCAGTTTCAGAGACTTCTGCTACCACACATTTACCAATATGTAAAGCACTTACCTCAATAAATAAAAGAACAGGCATAATGTTTTGTTTCATTTGCTTAACTGGTTCTTTTTATCTACCGTATTTTTTGGTGTATAAGATGCACCGGAGTATAAGACGCACCTTAATTTTGGGGTGGGGGAACAAGAAAAAAGAATTCTGCCTCTGCCTAATATGATCCTGATGCTGGTAGGCAGAGGCAGAATTCTTTTTTTCTTGTTTTTTAAAATGTGTGTAAAATCTTGTGCCAAACTGATTTAATTAATATGATTGCTATTCACAATTAAGATCAATTAATATTTAACTGGTTAATATTAATTTATATAAAAAGCAGTTCCTAGTTTGCTTATCTCTATCAATGCTGGTTGGATTTGACAGGGAGTGGAGTTCAGAAATATTTGGAGAATCTGCAGGTTATTTAAAAACAATAAAACAAAAGGGCTTCACTAGCTGTGCTTTCAAAGTCCAGTGACCCCCAGAAAAGAGTACATAAAGATTTCAGCAGTTCAACTTTTTGCAGCCCAGATTGGGTAGCCTGAAATACATATGTATCAAATACACATGTTTTGGGTCCTGCACACGAGCCAGGCTGGTAGCCGGCGCTGTTACATCAACATCTGCAGCCACCGGCTAATCGGGAGGCTGGAGCCTTGGCCAGATCCTGAAGGTTCCTGCTGGTTACTGCCACACTCCTTAGCACCAGGCTGCAAGAAACTGAGCTGCAAACAGCCACGTGGGCTACGCTGCCTGGTCTACGACGTCATCTTCCACCTGTGCACCCTGAGCTTGGCCGGCCGCATGACCCAATTCCGCCGCCTGGTGCACGACATGGCCTTGGAGGCAACAGAGAAAAATTTCTCCCTGCAACTGGACTGCACCAACAACGTCCCCCTCAACTGCATCAAGTATAAGGGTATCCCACAGGCCACGTTGCTCCAGATGCCACTGGCTGCAGGAGCTCAACTACCCTCAGAAGAGGCTGGAGAGCCAAACCATTCTCCCTTGCCATCTTTCCTTTCGCCCTACATCTATCTACCACCCAGCCCACAGTACGAAGCTCCGAGACCCCTCTGCCCAAGCCAGCCCCACCAGCCACCACTCCGCAGTGGAGTCTCCGCACCGCTCCTACGTGGACCTTCAGGATTATCGCAACAGCCGGGACTTGGCACCTAGCCCAATCCCCCACAAGTTGGTAATGACCATTGAACTGCTGTTGCTCAGCTCTGCCACCCAGGCCCAGTTGGAGATCCGTGGCCAGAAACTCCAGCTGGATTCGCAGTGCCCTGCTGCCTACCACCTGAGCGTCCCATTGCCCTATGCAGTGGATGAGAGCCATGGCTGGGCCACGTTCAACAAAGGCACGCACCCTCCTCCTCCTCTTCTGCAATTCTGCTTCTGAGAATTGAGGAAAAAAATGCTGGAAAACGCCATGCAGGAAAGCAACACTCTTTTTCTTCCCCGATTGCCCGAAGCGTTGCCTCCCTGCATTGCATTTTCCAGCGTTTTTTTCCTCAATTCTCTGAAGCAATTTGCAGAAAAGGAGGAGGAGGGTGTGCACCTTTGCGAATTGCTTCGGGCAATCGGGGAGGAAAAAGAGCATTGCCTCTATGCATCGCATTTTCCTCCCCAATGCAATTCTCACAGCTGCATGTCCTTAGGAAAACGCAGCAGCGGGGATTTTAGGCCGACAACCTCTGAAGGGTGAGGGGCGGTGGGTGGGTGGGGTTATTTTCGGCATATAAGACGCACCCAGATTTTCACCCTCTTTTTGAGGGTAAAAAGGTGTGTCTTATACACTGAAAAATATGGTAATTGAAGGACTTGTAAGGAAAACAGATTACATTTTTAGATCATATTTATTTTAATTTATGTGTTAAATTTCTACACTGCCAATCCCACCTAGATGATCCTGGGCAGTTTACAAAGAACTTCATAAAACAATATAAAAATATGATTAAAAGCAATTAAGAACAAAGTTTAACCAGGAGGCGTTTAAGTGTCTCACTCAGCGAATCGCCTAAGGGGACAAGCATCCCTCAGTGAACTGCCTGGGAGAAGGGGGTGGGGCAGTAACGCTGGTGAACCACTGCAAGGGGAGGAATGCCAATGAAGGAAGGGTTTACCAAACATAAATCCTGCTGGTGGGTCAGCTGCAAAGGGGAGCCTGCAGCTAAGTGGGCGGAGCAACATGTCCAGTTTGAACTCCACCATCCACTGTCAGGCAGAACATATCCCATTTATTACCAATGTTATATCCCCCAGGAGTGGCCAACCATCAGTACATATTGTCCTAGACCCATGCCAGAAGACTGGAAAAAGAGATAATGTTGTTCCTTTAAAAAGGAAAAACATGAATCCAGGTAATTACAGATCAATTAATTTGACATCAGTACTTGTGAACATCCTAAAAATATTTGACCAGTGGGTTTGTGAGCAGTTTGAAAAGAATAAGGTAATGACTAGAAACCAGCAAACAAATCAGAGTTTGTTAAAAATAGATCATGCTAGATGAATCTTTTCTTTATTCTGCCAAAGTGCCTAAATTAGTAGAGCCAGGAAAACCTATGCATTTAGTGCATCTAGACTGATAACCATTTGATAAAGATGACTATAGTCTCCTTTTTGATAAAATAAAGCAATGGGGGATGGTTGATCAATATTGTACCCAATGCATATTTCTTAATAATCACTGTCTATATGGAAAGAGGTAAGGCATCTCAGAGTTCTGCATTGGGGCCCAGTGCTCTTCGATATTTTTATAAATGACTCATACAATGGGATCGAAGAGATCTTCAAAATATTTGCAGATGACTCAAAGCTGGAGAGAATTCCTAGCATTTTAGAAAAGAGGCTCAAGGTTCAAAAAGGTCTTGACAGGTTAAGTATTAGTCCTTTTCTAACAAAATGCTGTTTAATGGTAAAAAAAAACAACCCAGACTTTTCAACATAAGTACAGAAAATCAGATATACAAGATAGGTAATATCTGGCCTAGAAATATTACTTGGAAGAAGAATCTGGGTGTCTTGGTAAACCATAGATTGACCAATAGCCAGCAATGTGATCCAACCGTCAAAGAATCATGCAATCTTGGGCTTCATCAACAGAGGTATAATGTTGAATTCACAGGAAGTGATTTTGCTATTGTATGTTGCATTAATTAGATCCCACTTGGAAGATTGTTCAATAAACAGTTTGGTTTGCAATAAAAACAGGTTTGGTTGCAATAAAAAAGGGGAAATTGAGCAGAATAGAACGGCAATAATGTTCAGGGCTGGAGACTAAATTGTATGAAATTAAGACATTAAAATAAGTGGATGTTTTTAACTTAAAGAAGGGAAGACTAAAGAGAGAGATGCTGTCAGTCTTCCAATAATTGAAGAGTTGTTCACAAGCAACATGTTGTGGATTTATTTTTCACAATGCCTGACAGTAGGCTAAGGACCAGTTGGTGGAAGTTTAACAGTGTGAGATTCAAACTCAATATTACGAGGAATTTCCTACTGTGAGAGATATTAAAGCATTGGAACAGCCTGCTTCCTAGAGTCGTGGATGCCCCATAATCGATGGTTTTCAAACAAGGGTTCACAGTCCTTGTCTGGGATAGTCTGAGAGTGCCTGCCTTAAGCAGGTGGTTGGACTAAAAAAATTCCACTCTTCCACTCTGACAGTATTTATAGGATTCAAATGAATGTGAAAGTCAAGCTACAAAAAATTGCCACAACTGCCCATTCATACCACTGGATCTATACACTTATTGAAAAAGGAAATTAAAAACATTTAATAAAATACAAAAGCTTGGAACAAAAAGATCAAAGAAAACAAAGCAAAATAAACAAAATGAAATCAAAACTTTATATGGTATAAAGAATTCTTCAAATGCTGCTACTGCAACCAAAATTAAGCCCTCTGATATAGATAGCATGGTGGCCTCATATGCAGATACAATCTTGTTATGAGAAAGATGCTAAAATGTATGGTTTTAACAAAAAGTTAACAGAACTAGGTCAGATACTGATTGGAACAAATGATAAACTGATAAAGAAACTATATTATTTATTAAATATTAAACCTGAAAGTGAGCAGGTAAAGGAGACAATGATTGCCTGGGCTAAAAACTTCGGATATGCAATAGAATTGGACAGGTGGCAGAAATTGTGGGATAGAAATATTAAATTGATGATGCCAACTGCATATAAGGAAAATTTGTATAAAATGTTCCATATCTATATCTTGCACAGGCAAGATTGGCAAAAATGTTTAAAGGAAGATTGGACAAATGTTGGAAGTGTGTTGTAATATTAAGCCATATGAACTCCTTTATGAAATTGTTTATGAAATTACTTATGTGCAAATATAAGCATGAGCAATCTTTGAGAAATTGCTTATGTGCAAAGATCAAGCATAAGTAACTTTGGCTAATTTTATCACATACAAAAGAAATAAGCAGAAACTTGTTTGTTCAGCAACATCAAGGTTGCAGGCCTCTACGATGGTGTGAAATGTATCAACACTTTTGTGATAGCCACAGGACATTCCTTTTCTGATAAGGTTTCTTTTTACAAAGCTGCTTAGAAGTTTCTCCTACATACAACTATATGAGATTTGTTAACATGCAGAGTCAGGATGTTTCAAGATATATTTCTGTTTGCTACGTGTAGCATGAATAGTGTAACTGTAGAACGCCTTAGACACATGTGGGAGTGATGTCCTTGTAGCCTGTGTAGATTGCTATGCAACTGTACCGCGTAGGCAATAAGCAGAGAACAAAGAGCAGCCACCTCATAGCGGAGAACAAAGAGCCACCTCATGGCAAAACTCCTCCCAAGAATCACGAGCTTTCTTCCAAAATCATAGGCTTGTGGATGTGCTTGCAGTCACGTGTTCACATGTTTAATATATGCTAATATGTAACCTCCCCTGCTTACCTTCTGTAACCACCCATTTTTACCTCAATACAATAAAAGGGGCCTCTGGAATTTGCTCTGGGCCTTCTCATCCCAGACTTTCTCTAGGCTCTCACCCCGAGAAGTCCATGAGTCTGTCGTTCGTTAGCAGCCTTCATGAGAAGCCCACCAGATGCTTCGACAGAAGTGTAATCAAGCATCTGCTTCATATTACCGTCACTGTTCCCTCTAAACTGCACGCGTGTGCAAATGCGCACTGCTGACACGGTCTCCGCGCACAGAAAATCTGTGCTGCGCACAAGAAAAAAAATCCAACCTGAATTGAAAATAAAATAAACGCATATAATTCATTTTGTGCTATTTTTCAATGTGAGTCAGTGAGTGACCGGTGCGGTGACTAGCTGTTCCAGCCAATTATGCGATTCACATACGTATTTACGCAGCTAATCAACGTCATTGACAGGCGTCCATTTGTGGCTACCAGTGTTTTAGCTAGCCAATGTGGGCGTGGCCAATGTGGAGTGAAGACTCGCTAATAATGCTAAGTGCTGTTTATGCTAACCCCTTGTAATAATGGCAAAACGAATGGGCAGTGGCACATCCCCTCACCAAGCCAAAGTAAAAAAGAAATGCGATTCTTTTAAGATGGAATGGCTGTCGGAGTATGTGCAAACGGAAGAAAAAACTGTGAAACTGGGTGAGATTTTTTCTTTTTCGAGCGAGAAAGGTCTGCTCTGCAAAACATGTTGCGAAGCCAAAATAGCAAGCGAGTTTTCGGAGGGGAAAATGTGGACAGAATGGAAGCTGGACTACCTCAAGCGTCACATTCAGCACAAAAGTCATTTGAAAGCGGTGGGAATTGTAGGAAGATGCAAGATGGGAATGGGGATCGGTACATTGTTGAGGGAGAGCACCAAAGAAGAGGAACGAGCTGTCACTCGTAAAGAAATCCAACCCCGAACAAGTTAAAGTTCTCATCGACGATATTCTCCTAGCCATCAACATGAATGCCTCTATGCTGTCGGTTCAACAAATTCACGATCACATGGCAAAGTACGTGAGTATTCCAGAAAGCTGGCGAAGCAAAAATTATGCCTTTGAGTTTGTGAATTCCATCAATCAAATAGTGCAGAATGAGACGATGTGTAAAGTTAAAAATGCACCTTGGCACACCCTGATCGTAGATGAGAGCACAGACATAACAGTGCACAAAATGCTAGTCCTGTATATTAAATACAGAGAGGAAAACAACGTCAACCATAAAACTGTATTTGGCGGCATCGTCCAGCTGACGGCATGCACCGCTCGGGATATTATGCAGGCAATAACTCAGTTTTACACCAATCATAAACTAGACATGCAGAGAATGGTGATGCTGACCTCCGACGGTGCCTCAGTAATGTTAGGAAAGCACAACGGAGTTGCAGCTTTATTAAAGCAGCAAATACCACATCTAACTGAGCAACACTGTGTAGCCCATAGAGAGGACTTGGGCATTGATGATGCGTGGAAAGACGTACCTTTGATGCGTGACGTGGAAACTTTTCTTAGAACGGTTTATTCCACTTTCTCTAGATCCACTGTAAAGAGGGGAAAATTGGAAGAGCTAGCAAAGATTCTTGATGAGGATTCGCTGTCATTCAGGCCTCTGAACGAAGTGCGGTGGCTGTCGCGGGACCAAGCCGTGAATGCTGTTCTGAGGAACTACACTGTCCTGGAAGAATACTGCAAGAGAGAATCCAGTGATAACAGAGATCCAGTGGCGAATTACTGTTACAAAAAGCTGACCGATTCAAAGTTCAAGTTTACTCTCACTGCTCTAGGAGATGTTTTGGGCGAGCTGGCACACCTGTGTCTTTCTTTTCAAAAACGCAACCTGACTGTGATGGAGGGGCACTGCTTTGCAAGAGCAAAGATTGAGAAGCTGCGTTCCCAATACTTGACAGGGGAAAAGGATATCAAGTGGAGTGACCGCGTCAAAGAGGTGATGAGGGCCTCGTCAGCTGATGGCAGAGATACCGGTGAGATTATTTGTTTTATTCGTAATCTCTGCGATCACTTGGATGCTCGTTTTCCAGAGGATGAATTAAAGGAGTGGTCTGCATTGGACATTGAGGCATTGAGCTCAGACATCAGTTTTGAGTACGGAGCAGCAGACATTGCCACATTGGCAAAGAAGTATGAGGCCATTCTCCACCAGCCACATTCTGTGGAGGCCAGTAACGGTGAATATGCTGAATTCAAGTACATAATGAGGCAAAAACTGAAACAAGGGTCAATCAGCACATTTTCAGATATGGTGGCTGCAACACTAAAATGTGAGGAGCTGAAACACGTCTCACAGCTTGTGGATATTTGTGCTACATTTCAAGCATCCAGTGCGGATTGTGAAAGAGGATTTAGTTTAATGAATCGGATCAAAACAGCATCCAGAAATCGTCTTGAAGTGGATCATTTGGACCAGCTGATGCGCATAAAGTCAAAGCTGCAAGCAGACGAGGCCATCAACCTGGACAATGTGTACAACCATTGGAGACGTGAGAAGGACAGACGGAAAATTAAGGTGAAATTTAAGTCTTCAATCAGAATGTGCTCATCTAGTGTCACTTATTTACAATTTTCTTTTATGGATATTGATCATTGAACACTGCCACTAGTTTGAGTTGTAAAATCAAATGAGTGTGTCATATACTGAATTTTGTGGAAAAAGAGTTACTTGACTGTCTCCCAGACCACAGTAGAACAATCTCACCCAGTGCATGGCAGGAGCTTCACACAATGGCTTATGCTCATAATGCAAGTCAGAGCTTTATAATAAAAATGTTAAGTATGTTTTCAAAATCGGGAGTTTACAGTTGGCTTGGTTTGGTTGGAAGCTCATGCTATGCCATAGTTAAAATTAAATATTTATACTTCCAATAGCGTTAACATACTACACAGGTCATGAACAAGATTTTTGTAATTTTCATTGTGTAAGTGGGCTAAATCACTTAATTAAAAGTGTTATAACAGAAATGTAAATGCTGTAATTTGATTCTTTTAATAAATCATGTGACTTGAATGGATGCGATGCTGGCATGACCACAGTGCGCACGTCTGATGTTGCTCACAGTGGTCCAAGGGACCGCTCAGGGAGTTAGTGTGCTTGCTCGGACTCGTGAAAAATTAGAGGGAACATTGATTACCGTATGTGGTGGACAAGCCCAAAAGCAAGAAAATATTGGACGAAAATACACACATGGCTGGAAAAAATGATAAAACAACATATAGACCTGAAACCAGAGATATTTTTGTTAGGCATGCTATCAGAAAAATATGATAAAAAGACTGCATATTTGATCCTGCATATACTAACTGCAACGAGAATTATATTTGCTCAACAATGGAAAAACCATGAGATCCCATCTGAGGGGAACATAATTAAAAAAAAATAGATTGTGCAGAAATTGATAGACTAACTCTTGCTATTAAAGATAAAGAAGAAAGTGAATATTTTTTGATATGGGACATATTCTATCAATGGCTAGATAACAGAAACAGAAGTTAGAAAGGAGGAGATATAAATGGAAGAAATGGTATAGAGGAGAATTGTTAAAGAAGTTAAAAGTATTAATGTTATTATATTATTATGCTGTTATATTAATAAATATGATGATGATTACCTATCACAACAAAGTTGTATAAATATGACTATTTAAACATAATTGTACCATACCATACAAACTGATGAAAATTGAATGTTATATAAATAAAACATGAAAAAAAATTAAGCCCTCTGATAATAATTGGAAAGAGGCAATCTGCCTCTGAAATCCTCTGCAGTTCTACATGATCTAAGATAAACTGCATAGGAGTAGAACTCATTCAGTATGTGTAAATCACTGAGTTCAATATACTAGTTCACGTACAATACATAATAAAATGAGGTTGAGATCTTTATCATGAACAAAACTATGAAAGTGGCACTAGTGTGAACTGGAAGTGTTGCGGCAAGATTGGCTAAAAAATAGCAGGCTCCGATGAGCCTTGCGAAAATCCAGCCAGACAAACCACTGTCAGGGGGTTTTCAGACCAGATCCGTCTTGTAAGGACAGTGAAGAAGGAGAGGCACCTCGACGACCAAGAGGAACAGGCAAGTTCCTCAGAGGTTGGAGGAAACTCTTTGATCTGGTGGTGACTGTCACGAAGCTGCGGAAACCGGAATAATATTTGTGCAGGTGTGATGTTTTGGATGGTATTGGTACCAGGTGAGTGACTGGCCAATTCACAGGTAAAAAAGAAGTATTTTTAAAAAATTTAAAAGAAGTCTCAGTGAGGAAATAGCAGCTAATTGGCGTTGGGGAATGTTACTACTATTAATCGTCTCATAGTTCCCATCACCAATCTCTTTCCACTTATGACTGTATGACTATAACTTGTTGCTGGCAATCCTTATGATTTATATTGATATATTGACCATCAATTGTGTTGCAAATGTTGTACCTTGATGAACGTATCTTTTCTTTTATGTACACTGAGAGCATATGCACCAAGACAAATTCCTTGTGTGTCCAATCACACTTGGCCTATAAAAATTCTATTCTATTCTATTCTATTCTATTCTATTCTATTCTATTCTATTCTATTCTATTCTATTCTATTCTATTGAAGGGAGAAGAACAAAATGGAAGTTAAAGCACTAAAACCCAAAACGGAGCTTGATATTTGGATTGGAAATTGGATTTGGAGATATTAAAATTATTATAAGAAAAAGAAACCTGAAAGAAAATAGTTTCTGAATAAGATTGGACATAATCTTAAAAGTTTTGAACTTTGAAGGAAGAACAAAGAAAAATTCAAAATAGAAAAGCTTTGTAAAGGAATTTTTTCAATTGGATTTGAAATTGGATTTTAAACTGGAATTTGGGATGTATAAAATTAAGGAAAGAAGAGACTTGAAAAACATTTGATAAGTGGATTTAATATACAAATTGGATTTGAAACTTATGGATTGGAGAGAGACATCCGCTGAAGGAAAAAAAGCACTACAATGAACTATTTGAAATCTGGAAAAAATTAGTGATCTTGAGCTACAAGAGCCATGAGAATTTTGAAGGAGGATTTGTTTTCTTTTAAGCTGTTTGATCTCGACAACCAAAGGAGGTGAAAAATAATAAAATTGTAAATTGGAGTTAAAAACAAACCAAAACGTAAAATGTGGCAGAAACTAATTGAGATGGTTAAAATGATGTGTGTATCATTTAATCTTGATAGAAAACAAGAAATTGTATCAGAACATATTCAATTAGATAAAGAGGCTAAGAATGAGAAGCAAGAAAACAGCACTAAAGGTAAAGACATTGATGATGAAAAATTAAATGATTACATTGGGAGTACCAATGAAAAAAAGAGAAGGGATAGGAGGAAACAACCTACAAAAAAGAAGCAAACTAATGGAAGAAAAGGAAAGGGAAAAAGGCTAGAGGAAAATATTTTTAATGATTACACTGGAATTAACAGTGGCAAAAATAGAGAGGATAGGACAAAGCAAAAGAGAAAAGGCGAAAGGATTACGCACAAAATAGTTTAATGATTACATTGAGATCAACAGTGGGAAAATAAGAAAAGTGAAAGGAGAAAAGGGTAATAGATCAGATGGGAACTTAGGGCAAACTAGATGGGTAAAGGATTTAAAAGTCAAAGAAAAGAGGCGTGGCCAGCGCTGTGATGAAATGGTCGTTCACCCCGACAGCTCCGGGGTGAGCGCCAATATTCCCCCTGAAATGGGGGTCCGTTCTGGACCTTAGCTGCCTCAAAGGGGCAGCGAAAAATGGGGAAACCGCCGGCGTGTTCAGGGAGGAAGCAAACTCCCTGCAACCCCGGTCTTTCCCCCCTGACCCGTTGGGGAGGAGTAGCAGCCGCCATCGGCTGCTCCAAAGTCGGAGATGGCCACAAGAAGTGGGCAGGAGGAGAAACATCTAAGAAACAGATTACTGAAGTCGGGTGACTGGAAATAAACCCACGAAGAAGTGTTAAATAAAGATTGGCACAACAATGGAAGAAACATTGAAATAGCGGCTAAATTAAATGCATAAGTGAAACTGGGAAGAAACAATTTTAAAAGATACCTAAATTCTGTAAGAAAGGGTTTGAATCAGAAGTCTAGAACCCTAATGGAAATCAATTGGCTGTAAAATGTTGGGACTTTGAGCACTTTTGAGAAATGAATACACGTTTAAGAGAAACACTGTAACAGCAGCTAATTACTAAGTGAAAATGAAAGATAATTGGACTTTGACAATGAGGGCTTGGAACTGAAGCTCAGAGCCCTAACAAAAAATAAAAAATAAACTTTTCTTGAATTCAAACTTTGTTTAATATTGTAATAATGGTTAATTACCAAGTGAAAGTGAAATGGAAGGAAAGATATTTAGACCTTTACAAGAAGGGCATGGAACTGAGGCACAGAGCCCAAATTAAAAATAATGAAGAATATTGATTGATGAAAAGAGTTAAAAGAGATATTTTACAGATTCAGTGGAATACCCTGGATCCCTTTTTTCTGTGTGGTTTTGGACTATAAAGAATATAAAGAACTTTCTAATGGGACAAGGTTTGGAAAATACAAAGGAAAGGCGTGGCTTAGCAATACAGAAATAAAATGGTTACTGTTAAAAAGGAGATACTTCAAGACAGAGGAAGAAATGAAAAAGAAACTTTGCTTTAATCAAATTGGAAGTTTTGACTAATAATTCAGGATTTGCAAGAAAAAAGAAAGAAAGGAAAAAAATATTATTTTGACTCTATTGGAACACTTTGAATCCCTTGGAACTTGGAATTAAATGAAATATAAATAAACTATTAAATTGACTTTATTGGACTATTTTGAATCCTCCACCGTTGTAACTTGGAATTAAAGAAAATACAAAGAAAATATTAAAGTGCGAAGAGACTTGGAAAAAAGGAAATATATGAGGACAAAAGAAAGGCGTGGTCTAACACTAATAAAATGGAGAGTGAGCTACACCTAATGGCGAAGGAAGAAATGACACAAGAAGAAGCATAATTGCTTTCAAATAAGATAGATTGGCCATTTTGCTATTTGTGATTTGTAATTATACTTAGAGGATATTAAGAGGATATTTAGAGGCAGAGAAAGATAGTCAAGAGTGGAATAGTTTTTGTGATTTCAGAACTATTCCCCAGATGGCAAGAGAGCTTCAAGAAAGGATATTCGATGGCTGACCTCTGATTAAAATATAAAAGGCCAAGAAAGGATATTGGATAGCTGACCTCTGATGGCCACTTTTACTATTTGTGATTTGCAATTATATTTAGAGGATATTAGAGGATATTTAGAGGCAGAGAAAGATAGTCAAGAATGGAATGGTTCTTGTGATTTCAGAACCATTCCCCAGATGGCACGACAGCTTCAAGAAAGGATTTTGGATGATTTAAATATAAAAGGCCACTTTGTTATTTGTGATTAGTAATTATTCTTAGAGGATACTAAGAGGATATTTAGAGGCAGAAATTTAGAGGCAGAAAAAGATAGTTAAGAATGAATGGGTTTTGTGATTTCAGAACCATTCCCCAAATGGCACGATAGCTTTAAGAAAGGATATTCGATGGCTGACCTCTGATTAAAATATAAAAGGCCACCTTAGATTTAAATATATTAAAAATTAAGCAGAGAATTGTGTCACTTATGTAAGAATATGATGTGTTAATGACAGAATAATTATTAATGTTAATGTTGTTTTGGGGAATGGAGGAAAGGATTATAAAATAGATCGGGGAAAGAGGGAAACGAGTGTTAAATTTTTCAGGGAACAGTTGAATATAATATAAGAGAACTAAGTTAAATATGAAATTGAAACTGAATTGTTAGGTTAGAGACATTTTACATTTGCTTTTTTTCTTTTCTTTTTTCTTTTCTTGTAGTTTTTTTATGAGATTAAACTACTGTTATATTTGGATTAAAGGAGTAGAAGGGATTTGAAATTTGGGGACTAGACTTGATTTAAATATTGATTTCAGAATGGGGGGATAGAATAGAATTTTGGGTAAAATTCGTGCAAATAAAAATAATTTTATAAGGGAAAAGAAAATATAGTGGATTTAATGTATTGGGGGTGAAATTTGATACTCTGTTCAAAATGATTGTTTTATGTTTTACAAAAATAATAAAAATTTTGTCAAAAAAAAGTCAAAGAAAGGATACAGAAGAAAAGACATAATGATTATAAAAATAAAAAAGAGGAAAAAATGAGAGAATGGGATAAAGGGAGGGAAATTTTAAGAGGCGGCTTGCTGGATGGAGAAAATGGTTAAAAGGAGTAATTAATGGAAAGGAGGAAGGCTAATTTGTTATATACCTATAGTTATAAGTGAACTGTATTTTTATTATTTGTGATTGTAATACGAAATATATTGTGTAATACAAATGGTAGAATGGAGAAAAACAAGAGAAAGGAGGAAAGGAAATATGCTATATACTTATAGAATCAAATGAATTGTATTAATATCAGTATTGTAAAAACTGAATTATGACATAAATTGTGAAATACAAAGAATGGTAGAAGGGTTAATATGATCTTATTAAGGATTTTGAAGGGGTTAAGATATGGAACATCAGATGAAATTGAAATTGAACAAGATATTAATAGAAATTAAGAAAAAGAAGATGATTAAGAGATTAAGATAATGTTTTATCTTATTTGAAAAAGGTGGTGTGAAAAACAAAACTGAAGAAATATATTGTTTTCAGTAAAATGGTAAAATTATTAATAGAGAAATAAGAAATGATAAATTGACATTAAGAGATAAATGTGAAATATCAAGCTATAATAAAAAAATAGAAACTAAGGATGGAAACGACTGTTTAAATTAAAGGGTTTCAATAGAAAAAAGCAAATAAGAGGAAACAAATTGATGATAATTTACAAATGTGGTGATTTTGAGATTGGAGGTTAGGGTGGATGGTAATATTGATTATAAATTAAATATTAAATAGAGATGAAAAATAAAAAAGTGAATATTATGGTAGAAATTGAAATATATAAATTATATTTGGGAAGTAATTATGTTATAAGCTGTAATTTTTGACTCGGTCAATAGTCTATTCAGAAAAAATGTACTCTGTTTTTTAAAAAATAAAGATTTTTACAAAAAAATAAAAAAAAGAACGTGGCATTAGTGTAAGTGATCATTTGAAGAATGTTATTCTTTCAAATTCAGATTATATAATTACTTCAGAAATTCACAATGGAATATTTTAACAAGTAAAAATTATACAGTGCAGAATTACAATGTACCTGATCAACATACTGATATCCATCTAAAGATCATACTTTAGAAAAATGAACTTAGTTTTTTTCTCCTTTTTTTAGGAAGGCGGATCCAAAAATTGTTCATTTAATTACTAAAATGTTTTAGGACTATTTAAAAATTATAAGCAAGAAGTGAAAAATAGAAGCAAGCAATAGAAACATTTTGGATAAGAACAGGAGCATAATGCAAAAGTTAAGAATCTTAATTTGCTATCTATTTCACTGGACAAGATTTAAACACATATTTAATTCCTTCCATTAAAGAAACTGGATTTCAATATGCTTGATTGGACCACGCCTAAAATGTGTAAACAGCATATGAACACATAACACAATTATTATATAATGCATATATAGTAAATATCCAATACTTATTTCATGAACCAAATGTTTACTATAGAAAGAAGCGACAGATCAGGAGATTTAAATGGGCACCAAAATGCCCATTTATGTTATATAAAGCCATTTTACTATGGCTGTTTGTATATATGTATTTAATAGCCACAGTAAAAATTAATATGTTTAATATGTAATCATGTGTTCTCCTAATAGAATTTAATATATTTCTATTAAACAATGCTACAGGCAAAATCTAAAAATATGCCAGCAAAGGAAAAAGTATTAATATACATACAAATAATTTCTTCATTTGAGATTGTCCATTTAAACATTTGGGCAAACATGTTGAAATATAAGAGGTAAGCATGTACTTTCCAACTCATGAGTCATCAATAATGAATTTTTTTTCATATGAAAACTTCGGAAGTGTGAATTCTTTTTTGGAAGTCAAAGGAAGCAACTGATATTTCCCAGAGCAACACAGCTTTTTGGTTAATGAACCTAAAACACTACAATGGTATTTTGTAATTATTTACCTGGGAGTATATGGACTTGCTTCTGAATTAGAATTTCACTAATATTTTAGGTTTTTCTAAGTACTTACATATAATCACTCCCAGTTATGGGAAGTAAATGATATTGAAGAAACACTGTTTTGGATGTTTTCTAGGTTGCCTACTTTGGCATAAATAAGAGCAGAAATTTTGCATAAGCATTACATTTGAAAGTGTAAACAATTCAGTTTAAATATTATGATGGTTTGAAATGCAAAATCACATAACATTTTTGATTTATTTAAATAAAATCACTGTTTATTTTTCAATGTTTGTTTTTAATATGATTTGTATTCAACATTTAAAAAAAATATTTGTTCTTCCAATATTTAGCAGTCAAAATATGTTTCTGATACTGATATGCACAAATGTTTAATTTAACAGAATTATATCCACAAAAAGCACCCCCCAAAAAAAGAGGCTGCTTAATATTGGGGGAAAGATTTAATCAAAAAGAATAGAAAAATTATTTGCAATAATCATTTTTAACATAATACATAAATGTTGCCTCTTACATAGTACCTGCTTTATCACTTGTTAGTCAAATATTAAACAAAACAATATTCAATATTTCTTATAAATTAGAACATTTCAGTACTATTCTCTGCAAACATATAAAAATAATTATCAGTCAACCTGACCAATTCCCCATTCCAGTGAAAGATTTGAATATCACTCATCACTATATACATCCCCTGCAAAAGGTAGATGCACTTGACTTCCTGTAACATTGGGGAGCCTTGACAGATCAGGGAGGCTCTGGATGCGTGACTTCAGTTCTTTCCGTACCTGGGATACACCATTTAATTTGCGCTTGTATTCCTATAACACATGAAAAACATTTACATAAGTCAGTTAGTCAGACAGCCATTTCATTTTGGCTATTAAGAGGCAAAAAATGACAACAGTCCCATTTAATTCATTGAATATCACTGCAGCCTATACAAAACAGAAACTGACTAGAATAAAACAAGCTGCACAATTATACAACAATACAAACAAAATTGTAGATTTAAATTTATGAATTTTGGACATTAAAATAATGTAATAAATTTTAGATCAAGCAATTAAATATAATGTAGAATAACAGAATAGTAAATTTACTAGTGTAAACTTGTCAAACATCCCACTGGTAAATGCAGCAAAAGAAACTCCCGAAACATTATTTTACCAAGAATATAACTTTACTGATAATTCCACATAGACACAGAAGTAGCAAAACCAGTTCTAAAGTTTTCACGTGAAAATCAGCATAGAAAAAATCTCCCTTTTCCCCTGGACCTTCCCACTGTTCATTGTCCACAAATCAATTGCATTCATTTTATTTTGGAAACAATTTGAGCGCTTCAAAATTTTCCCAGGGTTTGACCTTGGGGATTGGAAGTGTCCCAGGCTTCATTGGCTCAGCTGCATTCCTCAATTCTCTCCCAAACTTCCCTTGCATTCCAATATTTTCCCTCTCCCCTCCCTGTTTCTGTTGTCTGGTTGCGAGCAGGTATGAGTAGGTCAGCCATGACACACTGACCCTCCAGAAGAAAGATAATCTTACAAGGAAACAAACATACAGAAAGTTACATTACATTTCCCCCTTTTCCCCATATTCTATCGAGGCCAGTTTGGAACCTGTGGATGAGTCTAGATGCCCAAACATCCCCTATCACCACCCATTCTGTATGTGCCAGAAGGAGTCCCTTGGAAGAACCTATTAGGCTCAGGAATTCATGCCAAAACTTTGATGTGAATTGCACTCCCTCATCTGAAATGGTGTGTTCTGGGAAACCATGAAGCTGGTATATATGCTGTAAAAATAGTTGAAATAGCCATCAGGCCAAAGAAATCCTGAGACACACCACAAAGTTGGCTAGCTTGGAGATCAAATCCATGATAGTCCAGATTACACTATTCCCAGCACTCTCTGGCAGCTCCCCAATAAAGTCCATAGATATTTCTTTCCATGGAGCTGTGGGGCTGGCCACAGTTTGCAACAGACCTGATGACTTGCCGGGCAGCCACTTCATCGAGGCACAGACAGGACAGAGGGCCACACAGGCTTCATGTTCTTCTTCATACTTAGTTACCAAAATTGCCCCTTTATGAGGTGAAGAGTCTTTATGAATCTAAAATCCTCTGGCCAGCTGGAATGTATACCTAACTCCCCATCCATGCCAGCCTGTCTCTTAATGATAGGTCGTCTTTATATTGTTGGAACCACTCATTCCTCCCAGAGCATTCTTTAATGGTTGCAATAGATCTTCAGCTAACAGCAATGGTGATGTTCTCTGCTGTCTTGTAAGGGTTGGTGCTGTAAATTGTCTGGATGGAATGATGGAATTAATGACTTCCTATCAGGTGCTGTTGTGCTGTGGCATTTGGGACAGGGCATCTGCCAAGAAATTTTTCATACGTAGAGGAGGGTAAAATTAAAACTATTGAAGTATTGGGACCACTGAACCTGTTTAGGAGATAATTTTTGGGGTAATTTTGGATAATTTTTTCAACGTTTCTAGGTTCTTGTGATTCATTCACACTTTGAAAGGAATCTTGCTGCCCTCCAAGAATGTTAGGAGAGCTCAACAGACTGTGTAGGCTTCTTTCTCCCAAATAGCCCATTGCCTCTCCAGTTTCGGACAGCTAGAGGGACATATACACACTCCCTTGGTATTCCTCTGGAGCAGTACTGCTCCTACAGCCATGTCATTAGCATCTGCTTGTATCCCAAAAGGCTTATCTGTATCAGGATGTTTTAGGACGGATTCCACAGCGAAAAGTTTTAACTTCTTGAACACAGCTTGGCACTCAAGTGACCATTTCAAAGACTGGTTGAGCTTGGGCTTAGCTTCTCCCTTCATTTTCAGCAGGTTGGTGATAAGTATCTGGGTGCGTGGGGATAAATTGGTGGTAGAAGTTTGCAAACCTGAGAAAACTCTGCAGTCTATTAACAGCAGCTGCTTGCAATTACTGCAGGTTCAAGTCCCACCAGGCCCAAGGTTGACTCAGCCTTCCATCCTTTATAAGGTAGGTAAAATGAGGACCCAGATTGTTGGAGGCAATAAGTTGACTTTGTATATAATATACAAATGGATGAAGACTATTGCTTGACATAGTGTAAGCCGCCCTGAGTCTTCAGAGAAGGGCGGGATATAAATGCAAATAAATAAATAAATAAATAAAATAATTGTGTCCTTGTTCAAGGGGGTTCCTACTCTAATCATCACATGAACTTTACTAGGATCCATCTCTATGACCTCTTTTGAAATTCGATACCCCAGATAGTCTAGGCTGGTCTTGGGAAAGTCACACTTGGACACCCTTGCATAAAGTTGAACCTTCCGCAGTTTCTCGAGCACTGCTCTTACCAATTTCATAAGCTCCTTCCTGGTCTTGATAAAGATTAGTATATCAACCAGTGTTGTGACCTAGGCCCAAGTAATTATTACCAGACACAATCAGTCCTAAACAAATGTATTTTATTAGAACAGCTAAGAATTACTTCATTCTCAACTTAATCCAAATTAAGTCCAAAACAAAGTCCTTCAGAAAAAGTCTTTCGGCCTTATCCCAAACCTTTGTCTTCTTTGGCACCCTGCCAAAGGCTTTTCTTGGCAAGAACCCCACGAAGTTCAGAAACAAGAGATGCCAACTAAAAACAAATGTAGCAACATTGCTTTCCTACAAAGAATCCAAGTGTCATTGCTGCTCTTTTAAGTCTTATGGGAGGGGCCAATCATCTGGCCTTACTGCCGAATTGTCCTTTTTGCTTTAGCTGCTCTTGCCTTCTGGCAACGTGCACTAGGAACAGGCTCCTCCTGTTCCTCTAACTCTCTGCTGTCCGCCTCTGGAGGCTCTGGAGTCCGTGCATTGCTCCCAGATGGCTTTGGCCCCATCTCTTCCTCTGACACACAGTCTTCGTCCGGGCCTTCCCCTGAGGACAATGACTGACTCATTGTCCTCCCTAGCGTCCTCACTGTCCAACTCTGTTGCTAGCTCTGCAGGATGCTGGCAGACCACTATACCAAGACCCCTTTGTATAGGAGTTCATGTAAGACTTCATTTATCAATTACGTGAACACTGCAGGTGCTCCTTGTAACCCAAATGGCATCATATGGAATTGGTGCAGGGGGCAATTAAATGCTTTCTTCCATTTGTCCCCTTCCCTAATCCTCATTCAGTAATATGCCTCCCTCAAGTCCAACTTTGTGAAAATTCTCTTTTTGGCATGTGTTCTAGTGTGTCCTTCATTAATGGGAGGGAGTACATATTTTCTTTGCCGATATAGCTCATCCTCCTATAGTCAACCATAATCTAAGAGACCTAGCCTTATTTTTCTTGACGAGCACAGGCGCCACCATACTTGATTTTGCTGGTTGGATGAAATCCCTAACTAGATTTTTGTCTATCAATGCACGGAACTCCCCCATTTCCCTGGCTGTCATTGAATATATCTTTGGCTTTGGCAGTTTAGCCCCAACACAATCTCAATTGCACAATCTGTGGGTCAATGGGGTTGAAATGTGTCCAATTCCTTCTCATTAAAGGCATCAGTTAAGTTGCAACATTCCTTTGTAATCAGTAGGTCTAAACCATTGCTTGCCTCCAGTGTTTAGGGGTTCCACTTTCATCTACTTGCAATAGCATGGTGGACTCTCAGCACTTTCATTAATCCTTATTGGTTGGCTGCTTTTCTCCACATCCGCCATTTATTTTTGACTCAGTTCACTGAGGGGTTCTATTTTTTCAACCCCACTAACTTTGGATCAGGGGCTAAAACAAATTTAATAGTCTCTACATGTGTCCCAGCCTTGAGCTTGACAGGTTTGGTCAGATTTCTGGCACTGTCTATAATTGAACCATCCAATTGGACAAATGCCATAGGTTTTGTTAATTTCCTCAGTCGCATCCCCAACTTTTATACCACTTGGGGGCTAACCGAATCCAACAGGGCAGTAAGGATACCTTTTACTCTCGAAGAAGTCACCAAAATTTCCTAGCTGTCATAGGGATGATGGTGCTACTTACCATCAGGGCATTTTCTTCTTCGCTATCACTTTTGTAAAAGACAGATCCTGTCTTACTGGGGGTCAGAGTTCTCTCATCCCCACTGAACTGAAAGGGAGAAAATTCCACAACCTGCTGCCTTACTCAGATCTTCTTCTTTGACTTTGCTGGAGGTTTTTTCCTCTTTGCTAGTCCAGAAGGGGGAAGCATTTACCAGACATGGTGTGAGGCATTTGGCGGCTCAGTGTCCCTCCTTTCCACAGCAGAAGCAAATTCCTGGACTTTGGTGGGGCATCCCTCCTCTGGTTGGAGGTGCATACTTTTCCTACTCTGGGAGTCCCTTGCTTCTTCAGCATCTAGGGTCAACTCTCCTGCCCAGTGTGTTCATGGTATTCCATCAGGTCAATCTCCACTTCAGTAGCTCCCTGGTACCACACTCACAGATTGCACAGCAATCCCCTGGGGCAGGCAATGGTGCAGTCCTTCCCAAAATTGGTAGACCAGTATGCGCTCAGGCCAGTCTCCCAAATGGCTGGCCAGGCTATGGAAGTCTTGAATGTACTTTGTTACTGATCATTTGCTTGCTTTAGGGCATGGATGAAAGTTTCTGCATGCTGGGCTGCTCTTGTAGGGCTTGCACTAGGGCATTGAGATCATCCAGGTCTGGAGTTTTCTCATTTTGCAAAGACACCAACCAGCTAGAAGAAAAATCTCCAGACTGGCCATGATGGTGTGGACCTAGGCTGCATCGTCTGGGTACATTGCTCTGTAGTATTTCTTGTGATGCCAGACCTGGCAGGAAATGGGCTAGGTTGCTCGGATGCCAATTGAAGCAAACCACTGGGGGGGGGGAGCCTCTTTTCTAGGACATACCCCATGGACAGACCAGCTCCTGCCATTGGTGCCAATGCTCTAGTCACTGCTGGGCCTATTGGTGCTGCCTGCTGAGACTGGAGCACCCTGTGCCAGGATTCCAACTGCAGCTGTAGGTGCTGGCATTGCTGGATGCAGGAGGAGAGAAAAGGGGGTAGCCAGTCACCGGTGCTTCACACCTCCCGACCTTGTTACTGTGGCTGTGTCTCCCGGCATTCAGTTGCACAAATCTCCATTCTCCCAAACATCTCCCTCAACTGCTCCATGGATGATCTTTGGCTAGCAATTGGGAGCGTCCACTCAGCGGGGTCATTCCATTTGGTCAGTCATCTCACTTTCCACTTGCCTCCTCAGACCACGTTAATCCCCATAGGGACAAGTGGTCTTTGGCCTCTGCTCCCTTGCCCACATGTTGCCCTGTGGGTCTTCGGTCCCTGGTAGGGAGTGCCCTTTGCTTGGTCTCTCATGGCTGCAGATTTTTGTTCAAACCTCTCAGCCTTTAATTTTGGGAGCATGCTGGCTTCTCTGGCTTGAGGCAGTGCTGGAGCTTCCCAAGCCAGGACCTCTCATGACTTCTCCTTGTCCTCTGAATCTTTATCTGCAGTCAACATCTCAGGGTTTTTGACCTCCTGGTGGGATCTAGACAGATCACTATTATAAGTGACCAACTGTCCTATTGGTAAAATGCCAACTGTTCTATTGGTAAAATGAAGCAAAAGGAACTCCTGGCATATTATTTTACTAATAGTATAACTATATTAATAATTCCACATAAGCACAGAAGTAGCAAAACCAGTTCTAGAGTTTTCACGTAAAAACAAGCATAGGAAAAAATCCCTTTTCCTCTGGACCACCTCTCTGTACATTCTCCACCAACCTATTGCATTCATTTTGTTTTGTGAGCGCCTTGAAGTTTTCCCAGCATTTGACTTTGGGGTATTGGGACTGTCCCAAGAACCGTTGGCTCACTTGCATTCCTAAATCCTGTCCCCCTTCCTTTTCTGTTATCTGGTTGCAAGCAGAAGTGCATAGCAAGATAGAATCATTACAGTGCTAAAATTCATGAGAAAATTGTGATTGATATTATACCTAGAGTTATGATGGTTATGCAATGTATAAGAGAGAATAATATATAAGCAATTGTTACAGTTTCATTAAAAATCATTGTGACTATTTATCTATATTGCTAAAATGATTCTGGCAGCCAATAATAAAAATAAGTCAGAAATAATCAATTGATATATTGATATGAAGTTGAGATAAATGGCAGGTGCATTTGTAATGTTGCCAAATAAAAAATCTAAATGTTTGAGAAAAAAAAAAGTGTATTGTGCAAACTATTGTACATAATTTAGCTACAATATTTGGCTGTAGAATCAGACTTATCTGAGAATAATAATTTGAGATAGAAGGAATCACTGCAACAAAGGTGTTTGAAACATCAATATAGAGGAACAAATACTGTTCGAATATTTCTCTTCAATAATTGCTGTTGGAAAAGCACTGAATTTTTTTTGTTTTTTTGTTTACATTTATACCCCGCCCTTCTCCGAAGACTCAGGGCTGCTTACAATGTATAAGGCAATAGTCTCATTCTATTTGTATATTTTTTTACAAAGTCAACTTATTGCCCCCCAACAATCTGGGTCCTCATTTTACCTACCTTATAAAGAGTGGAAGGCTGAGTCAACCTTGGGCCGGGCTCAATTGGGCCGGGCTCAAACCTGCAGTAATTGCAGGCTCTGTATAACAGGCTTCTCTACTGCCTGAGCTATCCCGGCTCCTAGACAAAGTCAAACCCCTTTTAAATTTAGATGTTATTATGCAACTGGTCAGGTAAAGTAAACATGCAGAGTGGCTCAGAAGATGTTTCTGGATAAGAGTGACAAATCTGACTGTAGTTCTAAGCCAAGTTCTAAGTCAATGGGACATTATTTAGGATTGGCTAAGGAGACAGGAAACATTAAAGGGGCCAAGCTGAATGGAAAATAAAAGAAGCTTAAGCCAGTATGAAAAAAATATGAATTCAAATAAGTCAGTTATGACATCAGAATTCCAGTCCTAATATATCCAACTTGCCTTTGGCTGAAAGCCAGTAAGAGGAGAAAAAAATCTAGAAAAGGGTATGTGTATTATGGTCTTCTACTAAATACCTCCAGGTCACCTAGAGATTTAAACGTTTACTACCAATTGATCTCTGAAAACAAGGCAGCTTCCATATTCTGCAAGTATAGATTGCTATACTTTCCAGTTTTGTTAGGAAAGGCTCAGCTTCTTAATCTGTCTAAATTCATAAAAGCCTACTTGGCAACCTCTACTTGAATAACTTCAGGTCTCTATTTAAGAAAGTGTGGCATTTATCATTAAAAACAAACAAGTAAAATTTTGATAATCAAATTCCACATTCATCTATTTTCAAAGCAGGAATGCCAGTTCATTACAAGAAACCTACTGTTTAACTGGAAGTTGAGTTTACTTTTCCCCACTCTCAATTCTCCCATCTTTTTTAACTGTAATGTTAACACTACAGATTGTTTTGTGATCATAAGCAGATGTTAAAATAAATTTTTGACTGAAGATTGGATAAACACATTTTAAAAGAATAGTAATTCACACTATTTTTCTTTCAATGTATTGCAATTCCTCTGAGAGTTTTATTTACTGAATCTTTTTTCTGTCTCTGCCCATGTTGTATCTTAAACAAACAGGGACAAAGATACTTATGAAAAAATAATAAAATAAGTCAGAAATAATCAATTGATATATTGATATGAAGTTGAGATAAATGGCAGGTGCATTTGTAATGTTGCCAAATAAAAAATCTAAATGTTTGAGAAAAAAAAAAGTGTATTGTGCAAACTATTGTACATAATTTAGCTACAATATTTGGCTGTAGAATCAGACTTATCTGAGAATAATAATTTGAGATAGAAGGAATCACTGCAACAAAGGTGTTTGAAACATCAATATAGAGGAACAAATACTGTTCGAATATTTCTCTTCAATAATTGCTGTTGGAAAAGCACTGAATTTTTTTTGTTTTTTTGTTTACATTTATACCCCGCCCTTCTCCGAAGACTCAGGGCGGCTTACAATGTATAAGGCAATAGTCTCATTCTATTTGTATATTTTTTTACAAAGTCAACTTATTGCCCCCCCAACAATCTGGGTCCTCATTTTACCTACCTTATAAAGGGTGGAAGGCTGAGTCAACCTTGGGCCGGGCTCGAACCTGCAGTAATTGCAGGCTCTGTGTTCTAATAACAGGCTTCTCTACTGCCTGAGCTATCCCGGCCCCTAGACAAAGTCAACCCCTTTTAAATTTAGATGTTATTATGCAACTGGTCAGGTAAAGTAAACATGCAGAGTGGCTCAGAAGATGTTTCTGGATAAGAGTGACAAATCTGACTGTAGTTCTAAGCCAAGTTCTAAGTCAATGGGACATTATTTAGGATTGGCTAAGGAGACAGGAAACATTAAAGGGGCCAAGCTGAATGGAAAATAAAAGAAGCTTAAGCCAGTATGAAAAAAATATGAATTCAAATAAGTCAGTTATGACATCAGAATTCCAGTCCTAATATATCCAACTTGCCTTGGCTGAAAGCCAGTAAGAGGAGAAAAAAATCTAGAAAAAGGTATGTGTATTATGGTCTTCTACTAAATACCTCCAGGTCACCTAGAGATTTAAACGTTTACTACCAATTGATCTCTGAAAACAAGGCAGCTTCCATATTCTGCAAGTATAGATTGCTATACTTTCCAGTTTTGTTAGGAAAGGCTCAGCTTCTTAATCTGTCTAAATTCATAAAAGCCTACTTGGCAACCTCTACTTGAATAACTTCAGGTCTCTATTTAAGAAAGTGTGGCATTTATCATTAAAAACAAACAAGTAAAATTTTGATAATCAAATTCCACATTCATCTATTTTCAAAGCAGGAATGCCAGTTCATTACAAGAAACCTACTGTTTAACTGGAAGTTGAGTTTACTTTTCCCCACTCTCAATTCTCCCATCTTTTTTAACTGTAATGTTAACACTACAGATTGTTTTGTGATCATAAGCAGATGTTAAAATAAATTTTTGACTGAAGATTGGATAAACACATTTTAAAAGAATAGTAATTCACACTATTTTTCTTTCAATGTATTGCAATTCCTCTGAGAGTTTTATTTACTGAATCTTTTTTCTGTCTCTGCCCATGTTGTATCTTAAACAAACAGGAACAAAGATACTTATGAAAAAATAATAAAAAGTTTCAAATATATTTATATTTACATATAACTCCCACCAATGGGACTTCTGTTAACAAATGAAAACCAAGAAAACAGTTTGCCCATAACTTAATAGTGATTGTCATAGAAAAGGAAGATGGGAAGGCAGGAACTTTGTATATTAACAAATCTAATTAGAAGAAGGGAAAGCTTTTTACCAATAATCCTCAAGGCAACAGGTATTTGGTAAAATACTTCGTTCCTCTTGTAATTCTTGCTCTAGAACTCATTTTCCCCTTCCAGTGCAACCACCTCTGCAGTAATATTTTTGTTTCCATGATTATTATTTAACATTTAATTATTAACTTATAATATTACTTTAATTTTGTGTAATTAATTAAGTTTGCTTGACCTTGTCATATCTTGCCCAGAAACCTAGAATGAGATGGGCTACAAATACTATAAAACAGATAAAATTAATGTAATGTTCTGGGAACTAGTACTAGAATGGAAGAGAACTACTTGCTGTGTTTCACAAATGCCTAGTTGCTAAGCAGAATATAAATTGAAAAAGTTGCAGAGGTGACTTCTACAAGAGGTATGGTGAATTGAAGATAACTGCAAGAGCAGAGCTGATAATCACAGCAAAGATCAAGAAACCAATGAGAAGACCAGTTCCTTGGAATTCTTCTAGATGAAGAAAGGACAGAAGATTATCCACATGTGTTCCTGATGGGTGCTTCCTGCAAGAAGACCAGCCATTTTATATGAGTTGGAGCACCGGAAGATAACAGGATTAGCCATCTTGCTTGCAATCATGACAAAGACATTTAAAGCATTCAAGTAATCAAAACTGATTTTCTAATCCAGGGGTCCCTATTTGGAACCAGTTCACATGAGCAGCGGGCTGGCATAGTGAAGCTCAACTTGTGCAAGTGGCAGGCTGGCACACATACACATGCATGAACAGTTCAACTAGCAAAAGTTGACCTGTGTGTGTATGCACACACACCAGCCCACCACTCACATGAGCCGAACTAAATGCATGTATGCGGCGGTCTGCCACTCACATGAATTGTAGTGCACCTGAGCTGTGCACCAGGAAGCACCTCAGGTGGATCAATTCCCCTCCCACAAAGGTTGGGGACCAGTGTTCTAATCACTTTCAGAAATTGACCTATTTCATGACATTTCTTGCTTCAAGTGTTGAGTGAATTATTGCTGTTGTTAAGTTAGTAGCATAGTTATTAAGTGAATCTGACTTCTTTATTGATTTTGCTTGTCACAAAGGTGATCACACGAACTGTAGCTATCATAAATGAGAGTCAATTTCCAAGTGCCTGAATGTTGAGCATGCAACAGTCATGTGAAAAAATGGTCATAAGTTACTTTTATCAGTGCTGTTGTAACTTTGAAAGATCACTAAATGAACTATTGTAAGTTGAGAACCATCTCTATAGGCTTGCAAGATGGTGCAAATCAGTGGTGAAATGTAAAATTTGTTACTACTGGTTTTGTGGGCGTGGCTTGGTGGTGACTGGGTGAGCATGTCCAACTTTTTTAAAAAAACTTTTAAAAGCATTTTTTCTACCTCCTCTTCGGCTGAAGTGGTTGTAAAAATGCTTTTAAAAGGTTCTGATGATTCCAGCTGAGTTGCCTGGTCGTCAGAACCTTTTAAAAGCATTTTTTTAAACAACCTCTTTGGCCAAAGAGGTTGTAGAAAAAATGCTTTTAAGAGGTTCTGACGATCCCAGCTGAGTTGCCTGATCATCAGAACCTTTTAAAAGTATTTCAGCCGAAGAGGTTGTAGAAAAAATGTTTTTAAAAGGTTTTGACGATCCCAATTGAGCTGCACAATCATCAGAGGCTTTTTTTTTAACTTTTAAAAGCATTTTTTGGCCGAGTAAAAAAGTAAAAAAAAAGCCTCTGATGATCTCTCGGTTCAGCTGGGCATGGGTGGGGGGGGGAGGGAGGAATTTTTGCTACTGGTTTGCCGAACCACCCGTTGCCATCACTACCAGATCAGGTGATCTGGTCTGAACCGGGAGCATTTCACCCCGGTGCAAATCATTATGACAATTAAAATACTGAAGGAGACTTTAAAGAATGAAATCAGGAAACAGTGGTCATAATAGCAACAATGTCAGTTATGATGTCAATTTCTATTAATAGATTATGTCCAAAAGATATTGAAGAAATATCAGATGTAGAACCAATTTTGTCTGATACAATAAAGATGATATTGAAAGTGGATTGATAACTGATAGGCCAAGAGAATTATTTAGAAATGAATTGCTAAATCTACAAAAGAAATTGGCTGAGGTTTTAAAATGTAAAGGGGAAATATAAATGACAAACCAAGAGTGTGACCTGATTATTGTCTCCTCTATTGGATTTACAAAAGAGGTTTGTTAAAATCTTGAAGAACTCTGTGCATTGGGACAAGAAAGAAATGAAGATAAATCAATCCCATGATAATATTTGAATGAACTAAAGAGTAAGACTAATAAAAATAAAAGAATATAAAATTACTTTATTTGATTAAGTAATCAAGTAACCTTAAGTAAGGTTAAAATAAGGTATGCTGTTACTTCTTGGGACTTTCTGCTGAAACCAGAATTGAAAACATGATACTTTATGAATAACTTTAGAGATGGTATCTGGGATAAAGAGATAAATTTTTAATATTAGAGAGAGTAAAGTGCTACTAAAATTGTTTATATTTGTGATGAGGATGGAAGTCACTTTACATATTTCTTTTTATTATATTCTCATGTTTTCCTTTTTTTCTTTGCACTTTTTACTTCTCTCTGGAATAGCTGGAATCTGCAAGGAAAGTTAGGAAAGCTAAAGTTCCAGAATAAGCTAACATTAGCAATTAATATCAAAAATAATAAATTTTATTTCAAAATGTAAAGGTAAAGGTTCCTCCCGCACATGCATGCTAGTTGTTTTCCGGCTCTAGGGGGCGGTGGTCATCTCTGTTTCTAAGCCGAAGAGCCAGTGCTGTCCAAAGACGTCTCCGTGGTCATGTCGCTGGCATGACTAAATGCTGAAGGCGCACGGAGCATTGTTACCTTCCCACCAAAGTGGTCCCTATTTTTCTACTTGTATACATGCTTTTGAACTGCTAGGTTGGCAGAAGCTGGGACAAGTAACGGGAACTCACTCTGTTACGCAGCACTAGGAATTTGATCCGCTGAACTGCCAACCTTTTGACTGACAAACTCAGCATTTTAGCCACTGAGCCACTACATTTTGAACAAGCCATCTTGTTCCCTACATTTTAAAATGTAGGGAACAAGAAAAGACAAAGAAACAATAGGTCCACTAATAGGAGCAGATGGCAAATAGTTGACAGGCAGCAGGGAGAAAGCAGAACTGCTTAATTACTTCTTTGCATCTTTTTTTATGCAAAAGAACGAAACAGCCCAATGGATCAAAAGCAGCAAAGATAGAACAGGTATATAAATCAAAATAGGCAAGGGATTAGTAAGAAAATACTTATCCATGCTGGATTAGTATCGATCACATGGGCCAGATTGTTTACATCCCAGGATTTTGAAAGAACTGGCAGTTGTAATTTTGGAGCCACTAAATGTAATTTTTCAAAGCTCATGCAGCACAGGGGAAATGCCAGAGAATTCAAAAAATGTTGATGTAGTTCCAATTTACAAAAAGGGGGAAAATGGATCCAGGAAATTATAGGCCAATTTATTGACATCAATAGCTGAGAAAATCCTGGAAAAGCTAATCAAGTGGAGGACTTGATTAACTAAATTAGTGGATCAGTAAAATGCTGTGGACATGGTGTAAATGGACTTCAGTAGGTCATGTGATAAAGTAGACCACAGCCTACTTCTTGGTAAAATAAAACAATGTGGGTTAGAGAGTACCACCAAAAGGATTTGCAATTGGCTAACCAATCACACTCAGTGGGGAGTCCTCAGAGGAACTATGGTACATCTTCATGGAAGAAAGTATGCAGTGATGTACCTCAAAGTTTGGTTTTGAGTCTGGTACCCTTCAACATCTTTATAAATGATCTAATGAGAATAGAATGGGAACTCATCAAGATTTGCAGATGACATCAAGCTGGGAAGGGGGATTGCTAACACTTTGGAAGAGAGACTCAATACCCAAAAGGACCTTGGTAGATTTGAATACTGGAACTCTATGGGACAAGAGATACATCCATTTCATTAATGAGAAAAGGTTCTTTAATCTGGTAGGAAAAACAAATGCATGGGTTCAGAATAGGTGGTACTTGGCTAGTAGTAGCCATGAAAGAAATCTAGGGATCCTAATGATCACCACTTAAATATGAGCTAGGAGCATGCTGCAGCTGCCAAAAATGCCAGTTCAATACTAGTTTGTATCCAGAGGGATAGCATCAAAAAAATGAGAAGTGATTTACACTGTACTGGTGAGACATTTGGAGTATTGCATATGGTTACAATACAAAAAGTTGAGATCCTGGAAAGGGTAAAAAGAAACGCAACAAGGATGATAAATGAACTGAAGGTTAAATTGTATGACAAGGACTTGATGGACCTAGGTATGTCTGGTCTATCAAAAAGCGGCATTATGGGGGGACATGATAAATGTGTTCCAGTACTAGAAGGGCTGTAACAAAGAGAAGACTGATTTATTCTGTAAGGCATTAGAGAGGAGGACAAGAAGTCATGGGTGGAGGCTTGTTAAAGAGAGAGCTAACCTAGAAAGAGATTTTCTGTCAGTGAAAACAATTAATCAATTGCCTCCTGGAGTTGTGGGTGTTCCATCACTGGAGGTTTTAAAAAATAGACTAGACAACCATATGACTGGGATGGTAGAAGACTCCTGCCTTGAGCTGGGGGTTGGTTGGACTTCCAAGCTCCCTTCCAACCATATAATTTATTTAAAATAAATAAATTTATTTTATTAAATAAAGCAATTTAACAATGCTTTACTTTATCTTCATCTGTCACTCTGGTTTAAAGTATTTTTTTTTATTCAAAAAGTTTTACAAAAATTTTTTTTCCCCCTTTCCCCCCAACCCCCCTCCCTTCACTAATACCCTCCCCCCTCCCCCCTGGCTTCCCGGAAGAAGCACAAGGTATAGTTAAAAATAAAACAAACATATGCTAAGAAGATTTTCTCCCAAAACTATTATACCAATGTTCCCTCTCTAACTCTGACTTCCTCCTAAGATAACCAAAATCCTTCAAAAAAATAAAAATAAAAATTAACAATTAACAATAGTAAAATATATAAATCAATAGAACAAATTAATCCTAAAGTATTTAAAACCAGCTAAAGCATAAAAATCCAATCCAATTCAAAAAATATGTCCCTTATAACTTCTATAACCATATAATTTCTCCCCCATGTCTTTCTTACATAAGATCTTTTGAGAATATTCTATTTAAAATTTAGTGCAACACCTTATAAAATTTCAATACAGAAAATTACAATATCTATTCAACTTTAGTCCTTCCCCATCAAAATCCAGTATAGATCCAAATATCTAGTCTTTTATGATAGATATAAAACATATAATCAACCCATTTCTTCCAGATCTTCCTCACAAATTGTCTTTCCGGGACACTAATATTTTTGTCTGTTAATATTTTAAAAAAACCTTGTTTCAAGGATAATACTTTTGTCTCTTGCCATTTTTTTTGATGCATTAATCTCTGTCTTTCCTTCATTACTCCTTTTAAAAAGTCAATCACAATATTTCCTAGTAATTCCTTATGTCCAAGAATCCAAAAATTACTGCCGTATATTCCATCAGTCCAAAAAGAGAACTCTTGGGAAACATTAAACTTGTGAGTCTTTTCCGTTCGAGGGACAATCTCCTGTAGTACAAATTCAGGCATTTCATCCAAACTATTTAAAAAAAACTTCTTTACATCAACTTGTTTCTTTACGATCAAATCTTCATATTTATCCACTTTTATTTGTATCTCCTCCATTCCATTTTCCGAATGATTGCACTGGTTAATTTGCTCTAAGCTCTCATCCAAAACGTCCCCATTTTTTATCAATTCGTATTTTTGAATAATTAAATACATACTTTCTGTGTAGTCCTGTATAAAGTCACGAATCCATTCTTCTGAAAGAACCTCCATGAAGTTCCTGCTGAGAATCCCCTTGTAAAATACTTAAACAACGTAATATAATCCAACAGTCCACAGTCAAACACAATAAGATAAAATCTCCATTCAGTTTCGATTCAACAGCAAGGCTCCCTTTGATGTATCGCTCTGCTTTCAGTTTCTCTAAAACGAAACTGAAGGGGGGGGGAAATTTCTCTTTTTTTTAAAAAAAAAGGTAGAAGTCAGAAAATCAAAAATACTTGCAAACCAATAATTGTTCACTCATGCGTCTTCCGTCTGCTTTTAGTAACCACAAAAAGAAATCAGTTGTTAGCAGAAGTGGACACCTTCCTCTTGTCCTGCTTTTTCAGGAGCGCAGTGAATACTGGAGGTTGGGGGAGGGTTCAAGGGGATTCGACCTTTCAGGACTTTGCATTACAAAAACAAAGCCCCTAGGGGAATCTACCACAATTCCCCCCCCTTGCTCTTTCTCTCTCTTTCAACCAGAGAGGGAAATTAAGCCGGGATCAGCTATTATCACCGGCTTTTACCATATTCAATGCGGAGTGCCATAAATTAGCACCCAGCGAGAAAGGTGGCGCCACCCAGAAGCCACTCTGGTTTAAAGTATTGAATTAAGATTGCTTAAATGTTTGTATTTCTTCTGAAAGTCACATAACACGCACATACATGCATCACCCAAATGTTTTACTCCCCCCCCCCCGGAACTACTATTATGTTCCATTAGTTTTCTTGATAATTTTGTTCAATAAAGCACAGAAACACAAGCGCAATAGGCAAAAAAGGTCCAATCAATGTAAATTAAATATTGTGAAGGTGGTTCAATATTTAAGAAAAGAAGATTGAATAGGAAATTCAAGAAGGCCAAACTTTTTAAGCATGCTTAGAGCTTTCCCCAAATCTCAACAACAGAAATCTGATATAAATCTTTCAATTGTCCTGGAAGCCCTTAAGATCTGGCGCTATTTCCTGGCCTGTGGTTAAGGTGTTTACAAAGTTCCAGCTGACCTTTTTAAAAGATGTCATTTAAGTGGATTTATCTGGGAAGTCATGCTTCTTTAAGTCACATATTTTGGAGGTCTTTTGGAGTTGCCTGGCCTCAAAGTCCAATAAATATGTAAAATAAAAAGTTAAAAAGTCATCCTTTAAACTTTCTCATAAATAATTTGAAATTATGGATTAATGGCAAAAATAATTTGTTATGGTAACAAACCAAGTTGTTCACAAGGACTAAGAAAGAAGTCCAATCTAAAGAGAGGTTAGTAAAATAATAAATATGGTTCAATATAAATAAATAAAAACTATTAGCCCAAATTCTTCTATTATACACTGCTAGGCAGGCATGGGGAGCAGAGGTGTAATATTCTTATAAATGATCAGAAATCAATCAGAATAGAAATGGAAAGATCTTAGAGGTCTTCTAGTCCAATCCCTAGCTCAAGCAGGAGACCCTATACCATTTCAGACAAGTGACTGTCCAGGCTCCTCTTAAAGCCTTCCAGTGATGAAGCACCCATAATTTCTGAAAGCAATCTGTTCCATTGGTTAATTGTTTTCACTTTTAGAAAGTTTCTCTTTTCTAAGATTGCTTCTCTCCTTTGTTCCTTGTCATGCCTTCTGGTACTGTGGAAAATAAGTTGATCCCCTCTTCTTTATGGCAGCCACTCAAATACTGGAATGCTATCATATCACTCCTAATTCTTCTTTTCTCTAGTTTAGCCATACTCAATTCCTGTAACTGTTCTTGGTATATTTTAACCTCTAGGCCCTTAATCATTTTAGTTACTCTTCTCTGCACTTTTTCCAAAGTCTCAACAATTTTTTTTGTAATGTGGTGGCCAAAACCTGATGCAGTATTCCAGATGAGGTCTTATTAAAGTTTTATAAAACAGTACAAATACTTCACTTGATCTTGATTCTGTGGCTCTGTTAATCAAAGATTGTATTGGCTATTTTGGCTACTGCCACACTGTTGGTTCATATTTAAATGATAGTCTACTAAGACTCCAAGGTCCCCTCACAGTTATTGTTTTTGAACCAGGTTTTACCTAATCTATATTTGTACATTTCCTTTTCCTTGCCTAAGCGTAAAACCTTGCTTTTCTTCACATTAAATTTCATTTTTTTGGATAGGGCCCATTGTTCCAAGTCTGTCAAGATCCATTTGGATCCTGAGTTAGTCTTCTGTGGTTTAGCTATTCCTGCCAGCTAAGTGTCATTTCAGATTTGATTCTATTCCCTCACCTATGAAGATATTTAAGAATACTGGGCCTAAGACAAACATTGTAGTATTTCACTGCTTACTTCCCTCCATGTAGATATAGTACTATTTAGGAATGTTGATTGAGTATGGTTTGTTAGCCAGTTATAAATCCATCTGGTGGTGATGATGCCTATCCCATATTTTTCTAGTTTACCAAGTAGACTGTGGTCTACTTTGTTGAACGCCCTTATATAGCATTTTGCTTATCTACTAAAGAATAAAATAAGATTGCTTTGGCATGATCTGTTTTTAACAAACCCATGCTGACTTCTACTTATAACTTGTTTCTAGATGTTTGGAGATCTGTTTTTTTATTATCTTTTCCAGAATCTTCTCAGGTATTGATGTCGGGCTGATTGGTCTGTAGTTTCCTGGATGTCCCCCCCCCTTTTTTTTTCTTCAAGATGGGAAGCACATCTCTTTTTCATCCTCATATAGTTCGCCCATGCTCTAAGATTTTTAAAAGATATTGTACAATGGTTCTGAGATAACATCTGCCAGTTCCTTCAGAATTCTGGGATGTTATCTATTAGATCTCAGTAATTTATATTCTTCAAGATCGGACAGGTGTTCTCTTACCATTTTCTTGCTTATTTTAATTTTTATTTCTAATCTGTCTTTTACTGTTATTTTTTTGGTAGGTTAGGCTATGCTTTTCTTGTGTGTGAAGACTGATGCAAAGAATGAGTTAAGCAGCTCTGCTTTCTCTCTATTGCCTGTTACTTCCTTGCTGTCTTCTCTCTTTAGTGGACTGTTTCCTTGACTTTTTTCTTATTATTTATATGTTGAACTTTTTTATTGTCTTCAATTTTTCCCCCCAAGTCTTAGTTCATTCTAAGCCTTTGCTTTCCTGACTTTCTCTTTGCAGGTTCCGGCTATCTGCTGATAGGCTGACTCTCTTTCCCTTTTTTGGTAGTTGTTCTTTTTGTCTTTCAGCTTATCAGAGAGATCTTTGTATAACCGTGCTGGGTTGTTGTTGGTTGTTATTCCTTGTTTTTCTTTTTCAATGTATTGAGCTGGACTGAGCTTTCATGATCATATTTTTTAGAGTTTTCCAAGCTTCTTGAGTTGTTTTCCCTTTTAAGTTTTAAGCCAGGGAATCCTTCCTAAGCTTTCTCTCTGAGACTCTGACTCTTTTAAGTCTAAGACACTGGTTTCATTATGTTCTGTTGTTTGCCTTTACATTATATTGAATTCCTATGACATGGTCACTCTTGCTCAAAATTCCAGCAACTTCAACTCCCTCTATCACTTCTTCTCTACTAGTAAGAATTAGGTCCAGTATAGCTTTTCCTCTAGTCCTCTCCTCTACCTTTTGGATGACAAAGTCGTCAGCTGGTTTGATTAGGAATCTGTTTTATCTCTCATTTGCTGCAGAATTTGTCTTCCAGTTGATATCAGAGTAGCTGTAGTATGTTTCTTACATACATTTGTTAATTGGTTAGCAAAAAAGTTCATCTATTTCTTCTGCTTGGGTGGGGTGGTCTGAAGTATACACTTAGCAATGTCATTTCCCCTGTTTTATATTGATTATAAGCATTCTAGGAGGCATTTCATTCTTGGTTTTGTGCATTTCTGTAGAGAAGTAATAATCTTTTATATAACATGCAATGTCACTTCCTCTTTTGTTAGGTCTGTTTCTTTTGAATAGTTTATATTCTTCCATCAGTACATTCCAGTCACACATTTCATCCTATCAAGTTTCAGTAATGGCAACTACATCAAATCTGCCTTCAACAAGGAATATAACATTTCTTTTTCATGTCAATTATAGCATTTGGACTTTAAGTGGCATCCTGAGATCACATTCCTACTCTGGCAACATCAAGACAAAAAATTATTTGATTGAAAATCTCCACGTATTTAATAGTTTTTCCCTGCTACTCAATTAAAATGATAGCTTGGGACATGTTTTAAATGATTTGTGGGGGAACTCAGGTTTTCAAGGGCCACATACAGTTCTTAGGACAGTTAAACATACTTGCTCTAAACAACAAATGTTACAAACTGACAAGGGGGAGCTTTTAACTTTTATGTCACACCTATTAGCTCCCCAGAAAAACTTTCGTTCTGAAAATTTCAATAGCAATCCATAATTCTCTATAGCTCAGTGGGTAGAAAGAGGGAGAAAAAGAGGAGAAAAAGAGCAATCAACCCTATTAGCAGAGGGAATTTCCATTTCTCATATATTCATTCATATACATACACACACCTAGTTCTCCAACTATATCTCAACTTAGTTCTATTCATGTTACTCAACTTAATATTGCACGCAGAGACATCTTTACTAAGTGATTTTCTAATAACCTCAATAACAATATTAAATTGATGAACTCAATTGTATAGAAATTAATTTTAATGAATTTCATTTAACAATTCAGTTTGATGAGAACGATTGATGTACAGATTATTTCAATTTAAGCAAAACTGATTTGTCAAACCTACTGAACAGGTATTAAGAAAGTTTCTTTTTTAGAAAGAGGAGACAAAACAGGATTTTGATTCTGAATTTTATTTTTAGCAGGATGCATTACTAATGGAAGATGTCACCGTAAGAAGATAATATCCATGTTCCTCACCTGAAATAGAAGCTGGATATATATTAAAGACATGTCACTATCAAAACTGTCAGACATTACCCACCCTCATGGAGGATAGAAGGATAATAACATTAGGCTTTTGTTATATGTTACTGAGTAGGAAATTATACAACTTTAAGGTGCAAATATGAAAAACTATTGGTATAAATTCTGATTTTAAAATTCTCAAATCAGGTTAAAAGTTGTCCATTTTAATAAATAGGTCTATCATAATCATCTGTATTCCAGTTATCTGAGGGGAAAAAGTGAATAAACTGATGGCATTCAATAAATGTTTATTCAAACTTACAGCTACCAGAATATTTACCATAGATAATGCTTGCTCAATAACTATCATCTAAAGCTCTCTAGGCAGTTGACTTATGAGAATTCATTTTTATAACCGTTTGAAGTTATGATAGTGCTGAAAAAAGCGATCTATGATAAAACCTTGCACTTACCACTGTCACAATGTCACCATAGTCACTTGATCGTGATTCAGGTGCTTGGCAACCACCACTTGTTTATGACTGTTGCAGTGTCTTGTGGCATCATATAATTGCCATTTGCAACCTGCTAGCTGCAGGAAAGGTCACAAGTTGAGGTCACATGATATCTCACTTAACAACCAAGGTGACCATGGCAAAAAAAGACTTCAAGATCATGTCATAAAGTGAGGAATCACAAGACATATAGATTAACGATGAATTTTCTGGTCCCTATTATGGTGCTAATAGCTTTTTTCTAGCTAGAATTTTGAAGTTAATAAGTATGACTTTTATACTTTTATTTATAAAAATCCAATTTTAGACACTTGAAGCTTTAAAAAATCAACTTGGACTTCTACAAAGCATGCAGATAATCTAGCATTAAATTTCACCTCAGAAAAAGATGGTGAAAAAATACTTTTGTGATTTAAAAAAAACAGAAACACAACCACAAATTTGATAATACAATTATCAAATGGAAGTAGCAGCGAGAGAAGTTTTAAAACTCTTCCCTGCACTGAGTTTCCAACAGATTAAAAAATTACATCAATATTAGAAAGAAAGAGTTAATGTCAAACTTTATATTAAGTCCCAAAAATTATTTGATAACGAAATAAAACAAATGTTTCTCTCAACATTTTCCCTCACAGTAAATTTACTGTTTAATACTTCAGAAGAATTAAAACCATCTATTATGAGAAAGTTGAAGTATCTTAAAAAAGTAACTTAAACACATCCTATGGGAAAAAGCAAACATAGTAAAGAATGTTAAGTAAGAAAGAAAAGTTGAGGAAAAGAACTACCACAACAAAAGACGCACTTCCAATGTTTGTTCTTTCTCTGACAGGATTTCTTTTTGACATCGTAAAAAATCTGACAACATCCGATTTAGTTGTTTTCTGTCATCAATTTCTGCTGCCAACCTGCCATTGTAATCCGCCAGCAACATACATGCATCATCTACCATCTTGGAAAGCTGTTCTCCCGATTCTTTGTCTGCAAAATAAACAAAAAATGTATTTAAAATTCACATTATAAATTATCCAATTAAGTCTAATATTCTAACACTACAATTATAACATAGTTTGCCTAACCTGTAATTCTGTTAAGCAAAGTTGCATCTTGAACTTCTAGAGGTATTGAGGCTATCCTCTGACGAACAGCTGCATCTCCAGATGCTGCATTTTCTAATTCTTGTAATGCTCTTATAAGATCCATTGTCTAGAAAAAATGCGTAAGTTTGAAAAGTATCAGATATTACCATATTACAAAATAATAGTAGAGCTGAGAAAAATTTCAATGTTATTCTTAATTCAGCTGAGAACGGAACCAGAGTATTCCTATTCAGGATACCAACCAACTGTGGCTTTTGATAGGATATTTCATTGTATTTCACTCTCTATCCCAGTTTCTTTTCCCTGTCTGGGATTTTCCCCAATCCATGCCCACTGTAGTTTCTGTATGCGTGGCGGCTTTTTAAAAACACATAAAAACTGACTTTTCAGTTAATTATAGAATTTCCAAGGATTTTTTTTCTCAATCTTTCTGTAATTGTACTAAGCGTGTGATCTATTACTGTTGCCCTTTCTGTCAATGTGTAATATAGTTTTGGCAACAGAACTCTAGAGAATATAGATTAATGTATCTTCTAGCACATATGCATGCCCACATTAAAATAGTTAATATCTGAGTCCTATGATTTGGAGAAAAGAAGGGAAGTTGACAAAGCCTCTGCTCTAACTTGATTTTTATTTCATATGCCGTTTAAAAGATTCTGAACACAATTAAGTTCTTAATATAAGAGGAAGGCAATTGGAAACATCTGCTCTGAATTCTTATAATACAGAGCATTCCAGAATTGCTGTAAACTATCCTTTCAGCATAGGAGGGACGTGGTGGCTCAGTGGCTAAGATGCTGAGCTTGTCGATAGAAAGGTTGGCAGTTCAGCAGTTTGAATCCTTAATGCCGTGTAATGGGGTGAGCTCTGTTACATGTCCCAGCTTCTGCCAATCTAGCAGTTTGAAAGCATGTAAAAAATGCAACAGCGTTCTATGTGCCTTTGGCGTTTAGTCATGCTGGCCACATGACCATGGAGATGTCTTTGGACAGCGCTGGCTCTTTGGCTTTGATACGGAGATAAGCAATGCCCCCTAGAGTCAGGAATGACTAGTACATATATGCGAGGGGAACCTTTATGTTATCCTTTCAGCATAACTTCAAACTTAAAAAGGCTGATTTGCCTACAGATTCAATCACCTGAAGGTCATGCTAGATCACTCTCTCTATCATATTTTTAAATTTACAAAGAACAGCATTTGCTTCAATATTTACATTAGCAATTAATTAAAAAAAACCCAACACCTAATAGAAAATGAATTAAAAATAATTATAAATCTTTTAAAAATTGCATCATTGCAGCAATGATGTCCCACAAACATAAGTTAAAATTGCAAGATATCTTATTTTTTTCATTATATTATTTCAAACAAATACTCTAAACCTAAGATTTAGATATGGGGAAAACACAAGAGACAAAGAACTTACAACTGCTGGAAAAATTATATTGATTTTTTTAGGAAAAAACCCCCTCAAAGTGCAATATCAACAGAATGCAAGAAAGCAAGATATTTGTAGATGTTATTTTTACACACTGTTAGTACCTGGGGAGGATCACATGGGGAGCTTTGTGCTGAAGAGTTATCTTCAAACTTCATCTGCTCATATGTGCGTTTCCTTGGGTTTCCATCTAGAAATTAAAAATTAAAGATTTAAAAGTCAAGTATGAAGTTATAAAAACCATAAAAGAAAAGGCTGCATATGAAATTTACTTACACAAAGCTTGCTTAAGTTGTTCCAATACATCATTTTCATAAACAGACCTTTCTTCCCAAATAGACAGCACACGGCCCAGATGCTTTTTGCAACTATCATCAGTTTCACTATGATGGCAAAAAAATCACCAACAGAAATGGAAGAAAAACACGTAAACAGAAACTTATCTCAACAAATTTCTATATACTTTATTTGTTTTATACATATTTATTTCAAGTCACCATATGCTAATAGATTATCTGTGTTTTCAGTCAGAAAAAAAAGGTTTCTGCAAATAGCTCCCATTTGTTAATTCTTTTCAATTTTTGGTGATAATATGGTCTATAAGAAGTTCATCAGTTTGATTGTTTTAAATGGCTGAATCTTGATGCTCATATTGTTACATTAAATAATGCTGCTTACAAACCTCTGGACCTATTAAAACCATACATTGTCTAGATTTAGCCTTACAACAGACATCCTTCACTTATGTCAATTACAAGTCCAATTCTGCCTGAATATGTACTTTTTATCCTGCATGACAGAATGAACACACACACACACTTCCACTACACTCACACAAACTTATACATTCAGATTAGTTCCATTTTCTAAATCAAATCAAATAGCAATCTATACGCCAAACTTTTGTTCTAGGATGATTTTTGGCCAGAAAAAAAACAGTTCCTTAGATTAATATGCTAAAAGGAATATACTATACCTGGATACGTGTTTAAAAGCTTCCACTATGACAGGTGCAAAATCTTTTGTAAACTCCGGCCCTTTTCTTTTGCTATTTTGAATAACATCATTAGCCAGATACAAAAAAGTTAGCTTCCTGTTTGGTTTGGCTAAAAAAAGAGGAAAGAAAAATAATTGTAGCAATCTAAACTAGATTGAATAGTTTTTTTCCCAGAAAACATGGGGTTTTTTGGGGACAATGCATATGAGTTAGTGAGATAGCAATACTGGGTGTTTTAAACAAAGATTAAATTTAGATTCTCCAATGTACAGGTAGTCCTCAACTTAAGACCAAAATTAAATCCAAAATTTATGTTAAGTGAGAAATTTGTTAAGTGAGTTTGCTCCCTTTTATGACTTTTCTCGCCACATTTGCTAACTAAATCAGTGCAGTTCTTAAATTAGTAACACAGTTGTTAAGTGATTTCTGGTTTTCCCACTAACTTTCTTCTTCAGAAGATCGCAAAAGAGAATCACATGAGTCTGGGACACTGCAACCATAATAAATATGAGTCAAGCATCCAAATGTAAATCACATGACCATGAGGATGGTGCAACGGTCATACGTGTGAAAAATGATCATAAGTCACTTTTTTCAGTGCTGTTATAACTTCGAATTGTCAATAAATGAACTGTTGTAAGTTGGGGACTACCTGTAGTTTCAAATCCAATATGCTAATTATTGTGCAGTACTGTTTTTTATATTCTCTCTCTCTGTTACATGTAACATATACTGTATATGTTAGTCCTTTGGGTTTGAAGAAGACACACTGTTGTGCAGTTTACCTATGAATATGTAAGTGGCTATGCAATCCCAATGCAGTTTAATACAATGGGAACATTGAAAGTCCATTGGTATAGTAATTGCGGGTGTTATTCTGTGACATCATTCACAGCTTTCTATCAATTTTGATGGTGCCGGTCTTCAAAGCCAGTGGAGATTTTAGAGCATAGGGATTGCCTATGGGTTCTGTCAATATCTAGTTCCCTTGGCTGCATGTCACAGTGGTGCAGGATTTCTTTCATAGTGTTTTTGTAGCACCTACATGGTTGACCTCAAGATCTCTTCTTGGACTCCACTCACTACAAAGCAATGAGCAAGGCAGTGGTCATCCATTCTGATGTGTCCCAGCCATAACACCTGGGCTCTGATAATCAGGGATTCAATGCGGGTGGACTCTGCATGAACCGAGGCCTTGAGGTTGGACTTCATGATGAAATAATAGGGGAAGTTCTTTACAATGATGAAATATCAGCTCATTTGCAATTTCCAATATGTGTAGCCCCAGTCCTATTCAATCTGTGTTTTGTTTGTATATTTGTACATTGTTTGTATATTGTTACATGCTGTGCAGTAGTCCTTGATTTACAACCATTCATTTAGTAACTATTCAAATTTACAACACTGAAAAAAAAAGATGTATGGCTGGCTTTCATACTAATGGCTATTGCAGTATCTCCATGGTCATGGGATCAAAATTTGGGCACTTGGCAACTGGCATGTATTTACTTGCACTGTCCTAGGTCATGTGAATACTATTTTAACCTTCCCAGCTGGCTTCCAAAAAGCAAAGTAAATAAGGAAAGCTAGATTCTCTCAACAACTGCATGATTCATTTAACAACTCCAATGACCTGCTTAACAACTGTGGCAAAAAGATGTAAAACTGATTGTAACAACTTGCTTAGCAATGGAAATTTTAGACTAAATTGTGGTCGTAAGTCAAGGACTATCTGTGCATTGTCTAAACAAGGTTGTATCAATTAGGTACTGGTTAAACAACTCTCACTTTGACCTTTCTGTATTTATTTATTTGTTTATTTACTTATTCATTAAATTTATTTGTCACTGTTTTGTTTCAAACAACTCTGGATGCTAAAAGCATAATAAACATTAAAAAGATTAAAATAATTGACTATAAAATCACAGAACAGACAAAATAAAGTAAGACGGAAAAAGAGGAAGCAGTGGGGTGGAGATAGAATTAGCTTTTAATTATTCAACCACCTCCAGTGTGAAATTGTTCCACTGACCCCAACCCCTCTGGTAGAACCAAGTTTTAAGACTCTTAGGAAAAGTCAGGAAGGTGGGAAACAATCTCACCTCAGAGGGTAAGGTATTCTAAAGGGCAGGAGCCAGAAGACTCTTCTCCTGCACCCCACCAGCCAAAATTCCTTAATCAATGGGATTCACAGTATGTCCTCTCTGACAGCGTGGATAGAACCTAGTAGGACCAGTCCCACTAGGATGGAACCATGCCATGAAGGGTTTTATAGATGATTACCAACACCTTGAATTGCACCCAAAAGCAAACTGACAACAGTGCAGCTCGCACAGGAGCGATGTAACATGGGCCATTTTAGGGACTCCAAGAACTGCCCAGGCTGCCATACTCTGGGCCAGCTGTAGCTTTTGAATGCTTTTCAATGGTAGCCCCATTTAGAGCATATTGCAACAGTCCAAATGTGAAATGACTAGGGCTTGAGGGACTGAGCACAGGGATTCCTGATCCAGGAAAGGTTGCAACTGGCACACAAAATGGAATTGTACAAAGGGTCTCCTAGCCATGACTGCCACTTGCTCTCTGAGCACAAGTAGAGAGTCCAAGAAAACCCCCAAGTTGCAGATCAGATCTACCTGTGGTAGTACCATCCTATCCAGAACTAAAGATGTTAAAGTCTTAGATCTTCAAGCTCTATGTACCCAAAACCACTTGGTTTTGCCAGGATTCAGACAAAGCCTGTTGTACCTAATCCAGTCCTCAACAGCCTCCAGACAGTGTGAGAGGGCAGTCGCAGTATCACCTGGATCACCAGGGATGGACATATAAAGCTGAGTCAGCATACTATTGATACTTCAGCCCATGATGATGGATGATCACATCCAGTGGCGTCATGTAGAAGTTAAAAAGGAGAGAAGAGAGTATCAAGCTCTGCAACACTGAGTAGCCAATCACTTCTCATTCCCCATCAACACCAATTGGGATAGGCCCTGGAAAAAGAAGCCAAACCAGTGCAAAATTGCACCATCCAGCCCCAAACCCATAGCTGACCCAAAAGAATATCACAATCAATGGTAGACCTCTTTTTCTGAGGTCAAAAAGAGCAAGGATGATTGTACTACATCCCACTCTTGCCAGGAATCATCAACAAGTGTGAACAAATCTGTCTCTGTCTCATAACTGGCCTTGAATCTGACTGAAAGGGCTCCAGAAAATAATTTGTCAATAATAATTCCATGTATATTATATTAATAGAAGTATAATACTATTATAAACATCTGTTATAAGTTAACACAACACCATCATAAATAATATCTTAGTTCTAATTATTGTGCCTTAGTCTGACATACAGATAATGATAAATTGATTTAATCAGATTTCATAAGGACCTTCCCAAGGCTTTTATTCTATATCTTACATTTCTATTTCATACATTCAGCAATGCTTCAGATCCAAAGCAGTTCACAAAAATGTACTAAGGAATCCATAACTGGTGTTTGGGTATAGCAATGGTCTAGATATAGTCTAATAAAATAAAATTTAATCCAGACAAGACTGAAGTGTAGTTGACCGTTTGCATAGCTGAAATTCCCACACTACATAGCAGTGGAGATGTTCTGTTTGGAAATTTTGAGATTCTGCTTCTGAATTATGGACATGGACAAAAACACTTTCACAAAGCTTTGTCTAGCTATGTTAACCTTTTTCTGGCTAGCCTTTTTTTAAAATCATGATTGCATTCAATAGAATAACACCTCTAAAAAATATTACCTTCCTGAGAATACCTCAATGAACAACTGTCTGGGGTTGGAGAGTTTGGCAGGATAGCAAAGCCCAAAGTAAGCAGTTATTTAAAAAAAAATACAAATGCACACATGTACAATGTTAGAGAGTACCAGCCTTAGGAAAGAAAGAGAGTAAAGTGGATGGGGCAGGGAAAGGCTTCTTTAAGAGGCAGTTTATAAAATCTTTAGAATGATGAATAAATGCCATGGGCCAGATTAGGACTAGCAATAAAAAAAATAATTTATACAATAGAACTTAGAATAATAGAGTTGGAAGGGACTTTGGATGTCTTTTCCTCCAACACCCTGCTCAAGCATGGAGTATATATCATTCCAGATAAATGGCTGTCCAGTGTCTTCTTTGAAAACCTCCAGCGATGTTATATTATAACTCTGGGAGTTATGGAGGACCATAACTCCCAGAGGTAAGCCTTTCCACTAATTAATTGTTTTCACTGTCAGGATATTTCTTCTTAGTTCTAGGTTGGATTTCTTTTTAATGATCTTACACTCCTCATATACCTTGGAGAATAGTTTGACTTCTCTCTTCTTTATGACAACTCGTCAAGTATTGGAAGTCTTTTTGTTAAGTCTATTCATTAATTTTATGAATACTGCAATTTGTGTGCAGTATTTTAGTAGAGAATTATTTTTAAATTTATTTTTATTAAGCTAAGTATCTATACCTCACGAGTAAAAAAAACATACTAAACATTTTTTTTTAAAAAGAAAATAAGTGATAAAAAATTCCCTTCTTTGCTATTTATTAATGTTATTATGTTTACAATTCTTAAACAATGGCATCCATCAATAAGCATATAAAGCCTTAATTTGGCTACGGCTGCTTCAGCTTTCAAAAGTGTCAGGGTTTTGGAAAGGAATGAGCCATCTGGATTGAATGACTTTTTAAGAACAGGGACAAAAAGGCATAGTTATAATGTTAAACTGCTATACGATTGTCAGTCCATATTGGATATGGAGATATTTAGTTGCAGAGGAACTGTTGAGAAAACTGTTCTGGAGTGTCTGCATTGCTTTGGATTACTTTGGTAGAAACAGTCAGCAGCGGAAGTGCAGGTAATTCACATGGAAGGTGAGATGTTGGCTACAATGTCTGAAGGTGCTGGGAGAAAGAAATGGAATAGCTGGAGGTGGAGTCAGCTTCATGCTCAGCATTTTGGGTGGCTGAGGCAAAGGGGTGTTACAGCAGCCAAGTATTCGGAAGAGGACGTGGTGTGACTGTAAGAGAAAACGTGCAAACACGGAGATCTAACAACTAGGCTAAAAGCTAAATCAATGTCACTTCCATTTATGGTTAAAACATATGTGTGTGTGTATGTGTGTGTGTGTGTATAGAGCATGTGTATCTATCTTATGTATGTGTACACTTTTGAGAGCAGGCAACAGTATTTCATTTTTAATATGTGCCAGTGCACAGTAAAAAATGACAATTAAGGTTATCTATCTATTAATTTGGAGTAGAGACAGGGTGACTGGATGGAGCTAAGCACTTACTGGCCAGATGCCCTTCCTGATGCCACATGGAGTTCACACCAGATTTTTTTTTCTTTACGTCCTAGGAGAAACATCTGCCACTACCTAGGATTAAACTTTTAACCTTCCGAGTGGCAGACTATTAGACTACCACACTGATCATATTTATCAATGTGATCAATCAATATGAATAAGATACAGATAGTCCTATAGTTAGTAGACTTACAACATGAATAAGATACAGATAGTCCTATAGATAGTAGACTTACAACAGTTCATTTAGTGACCATTTGAAGTTATAACTGCATTGAAAAGTGACATGATCATTTTTCACATTTATGACCATTTCCTCCCCATGGTCATGTGTTTATATTTGCAGGCCTGTCAAATGATTCATATTTATGATGATGATTGCAGTGTCATGTGATGACCTTTTGTGACCTTCTGATAAACAAAGTCAATGCTGAAACCAGATTCACTTAACAACCATGTTACTAATTTAACAACTGCAGTAATTCAGTTAACAAAGGAGGCAAGAAAAGTTGTAAAATGGGTCAAAATTTATTTAATAAATGTCTCATTTAGAACATAAATTTTGGGCTCAATTGCGGTCATAAGTCACGGACTACCTATATATCAACTACCATGCTGACAGTAACAATGCAGTTTATATGCTACAAATGTGGGGAATGAGCTAATCCTCTATGTTTTGAAAATATCATCTCTTCACAGCCCTTTGAAAGCCCATTAGAGAAGGTATGATTTGAATATCTAGAGACAAACTGCCACAGAAAGAGGATCATCATCAAGTTCAACAATAAGATCCAATGCAGATATCACTGTCAACCATCTGACTAGAGGACCCAAAAGAAGTAAACACTATTGGGAGCTTTGAATTCCAAAAAGTAAAATGTTATTGGATATACAATTTTGGCACTGAGGAATCAAAACCAGCTCTGGTTTTTCTATACAATGGCCTGCTTTGTTAAAAAATAGGTTCCCTTTCTCTTCACCTCAGGTGCTCACACTGTCCATTATGAAACATCCTTTTGTTATAGGAATAATCCACCTCCTTCTCAGGCACCTTGATGGTTCCCAGGTTCTCATGATTTGTGTGCAATCTCTCCAAGGAAGACAAACTGCTAAAAACATGTACGTTGTTCATGGCATTGCAAGTCACCAAGAGATCCACACTCCCCTACAATGCTTATCAAAGAGAGCTGCCTAATATCTACCCATGAATGGAATAAGAACAGCAAAGCAAGCCTACTTTATTCCTTTTGGTGCTATAGTATACATTTGAATCTGAATTCTTACTATCACTTGGAAACATTCATTTTCTGTTTTATTTCCTATCACTTTTTTCTGCCACCTGATAATAGAGATATTCTGCCAGACGAGGGGACAGAGAAAGGCTACTAAAGATAGAATTCTATCATATGCTCACCTCACCTACCTATTGTAAGGGTTAACCTAACTCTCCAGAGAAATGCCTGCCCAAGGTCTGGAAAATTCCCCAAATCCTGTTTGGAAACCACAGGATACATCTGGTGCTCAGGGTAAACTAACTAAATTGAGATCCTCCTCCCTGCAGTTTCATGACACTGGATCACTCCAAAGAAACAGAAGCCAGTATGATAGAAATAACCCAGATCCTCAAATCACATCTCATCAACTCTCAAACAAAAACCATAAGTGTTTGATATCTTATGAAGTGGGGTCTGCAATCACCTGGACAAGCATAAGTCCAGTTTTTTGGAATTAACTCACAAGATGGTTTCTAGGAAAGAAAACTGAGGTACCCTCAAAATCAACAGTCTGGGGCATTCCATAACTAACCCTTAATATACTGAGATTCAGCATGCATACACACACACACAAAAATTCCACTTTTCCTTCCATTGCTTCTGTTCCTTTTAAACAAGTTGTATCTGTCAAGTACTTTATTCCACTCATGGCACACATTTTACCAGGACATAATTACTCTTCTGTGGTAAGAATTCATTTGTTTTTATGAACTTTATTTTATAGACAAGGATGCTCACAAACCATTTTTCTAATTTCACACTGAAGCTTCAAAGGATCCAAAACAAAGTGAGTGAACTGATTGGTTAGACCAGGGGTGTGAAGCTCACGTCAAGGCAGTTGCCCGTACTTTTTCCCCCTTCGCTAAACCGGGCATGGGAGGGGCCAGCATGTGATGCATCTGACCCATGGGCCAGGAGTTTGACAGCCCTGGGCTAGAATAATAAACAATGGGAGGAAAAGGGAAAGTTTTTCTTTTTTTTATTTATAACAATTTTATTAATTTATGATATCATATACAAAAAAAGCAAAAAGAATAAAAAATAGGGAAAAGTATGGAGAAGGGGAAAAAAGAAAGAAAAGGCGTTGACCTTCTGACTTCCTATGGTGCAGTAGAAAAAGGCATTAACATCAAACCTCAACTTTTTACTTTTATTTAATAGTTTAAACCAGCCATTTCTATAACAAGAAATCTAACTGGTAAAACCCAAAATCAAACTTTCATTTTTTTCCACCTCAAGCGCAAAGTCCAGAAGTGGTTTCCAGGCAGAAACCACTTCTGGCTGAAGTGGTTTTTTTCCTTGGTCAAAGCAATCAATTTAGCCATCCATCAACTTTTGCAGCCATTTGTCCATTATCAAAGTTGATACTTATACCTAATACTTTCTCGTTTTGTCTAATGTCTCTGTTCAAGACCTCCAATGCCAAAATAAACAACAAAGGAGACAAGAGGCATCCTCGTCTTGTATTCTTTTGAATTTCTCATAGAATAGTTAAATCGCCATTAATAACAATTGTTGCTTGCTGTAACATAAATCACTTTGACCCCTTGAATAGAATTCCCCCAAGTCCATTTCTTCCAGGACTTTAAACATAAAATCCCAATTTAAATTGTCAAAGGCCTTCTCTGCATCTAAGAATATTAAAGCTGCCTAGTTTTTTTATTATGGTATTGTAAGTAGTCAATGATATTCAAAACAGTCCTCACGTTATCTCTTAATTGTCTTTTTGGCAGAAAATCAAAATGGTCTTCATGAATATACCTGTAAAACCTTCTTTAGACTTTCTGCCAAAACTGCAGCAAAAAGTTTGTAATCCTTATTTAATAATGAGATTGGCTTATAATTCTTTATCATCTCAACATTTTGACCTTCCTTCGGCAATAACACAATATTGACTTATTTCCAAACTGTGGATATCTTTCCCCCCTTTAATATATGATTCATTATTTCCTGTAGTGAGTATTGGCTTGTAAGGCCATCTAGACCTGGAGCTTTACTTGATTTCATTCTTTTAATAGCTTCTAATATTTAAAAAGTTGTTATTGAGTCATTCATTAGTTATTTCTGTGTTCGTGAAAGTTTATGTAACTGTTGTTTTAACAAATATTCATCTATTTTTGCCATATTTAACTCCTGTTGGAATAAAAATTATGAAAAGACTTTTAAATATGCTCAGTCTATTATTACATTATTGCCTTCACAAATTTTCTCAATCATTCTCTTTTCCCTTTCCTTTCTGAGTTTGTATACCAACCATGTTTCTGGTTTATTTGCAAACTCAAAGTGTCTTTGCGTCACATAGTTTAATTTTGTTTTCATTTCTTGAACTGTTAACATAGACAATTGTCATAGCAGATTGATTTGATGTAAAAGTTTTGAATCCATAGGAAAGGATCCATCTTTTGCAATTCGATTTCTTTCTAATTGCATGTAATATCTTTTGCGTCTTTTCCTTTGTGTGAAGACCAGCTGTCCGGCATGCATATACACGCTGGAACCCGGAAGAGAGCAGCTGGCCAGTGTGCATGTGTGTGACAGAACCTGGAAGAGCAGCTGGTAATGGCATGCGTGCCCACAGAGAGGGCTCTGTATGCCACCTCTGGAACGCGTGCCATAAGTTTGCCATCATGAACCTTTTAGACTTTTATTTGCAAGATTTTTAGAGGTCCATATCATATCAATCCTTGAAAAGGATTTGTGAAAAAAAGGTATATTTTCTTGTGGAACCATTTCTTTGCCTCCAAGAGTCTATAAGTACTAAATTATGCATCATCTCAAAGAAGTCTTTGGTAGTTTGCCCTGGGAGGTCTTAATTTCTTTGATAGATGTTCTATCCCATCTGGGGAAGTCACTCCATTCCAATCCCCCAGCATAAATCTATTTTCATCTGAAAAGAGTAATAATTGGTCCATAAGATATTCAAAAAAATTACCTTTGTCATCATTTGTCACATAAAGACCAACTACTATTGATTTTGTTCCATTAAGCTCAATTTCCACTACTACAAATCTATCATGCTCATCTACTAAAAGTAGCTTGGATTTAAGTTGGGTTTTATATATAAAACAACTTCATTGATTTCTTTTGTCCAGCAGATACAAATTTCTCTTCTAATCATTTATTTATTACGTATTTCTCATTTTGTTTCTTAATATGTGTTTCTTCAAGGCAAGTTACATCAGAATTGCATTTTCTCAGATAATTACATCAACATTCCATGTAATTAATTTCCATCTTTAGAGAATGGTAAATTGCTGTGTGGACTTCTCCACTGCATCTTTTTTATTTTTTATAAAAATGTCAAATCAATGTGTGAACAGTGTGGCAACTGGGCCCCATACATTCCAATACAAATAAAACAGTTCAGATTAAATATTATTATTACATTCAATCAATTTATGTAATTCCCATAAAATACACATCTATATTAGGTTACAATCTTTCATTATTCAATTATTCCACCTATTTCTCCTTATTACTTTCATTTTATCAAATAAAAATGTAATACATTAATATTTCCTTTATTTCTATCACTTAGTCTAGCTTTTAATCATATCACCCTATAAAAAAGCTTTCCCTTTTTTTCCTGTCTAACTTCTAATGTCACTTGCCTATAAAAAGAGGAAAAAAAAAGAATAGAAAGGGAGAGAGAGAAAGACAATTCAAAACAGCAACCGAGAAAATGAATCATCCCTCCATCATCACTTGCCTGCATTATACTTTAATTGCTATGCTATGAAAGAGGGGGAAAAGGAAAAGCAAGTCAAAACAACAATAAAGAAAAAAAGAAAAAAAGAGATCCTCTATCCATCATCTCTTGTCCATTTCAACAGTTCAATTGCTCTGCTTTTTATTTTTTTGATTTGTCTCCTACATTCCTCTCTTAAGTCTCCATCTATAACTATTTCTTGGATATCCAATCTAAGTATTCCTCCCACCTCTACCCTCTTCCATTGCCCATTTTCTAAAGTTTTTACCGAGGCCCCTGCCTCTATTTCAAACATATCTTCCAAATCTCTAAGCATGTTTCCCCCCCCTCCCCCAGTTTAATTCATCAATCATTATTATTTTCTTTATAATTTATTTATTTATTTATTTATTTCGATTTTTATACCGCCCTTCTCCCGAAGGACTCAGGGCGGTATACAGCCAAGTAAAATTCAATATATAAACATTAAGAGAAAGTTAAAAAACATATTATAATGTGGCCCAAATTTTAAAACAAATTTAAATCTTAAAATATAAATAACCCCAGTAAAATTTCAGTCCAGTCCCGCTTGAATAAATAGGTGCGTTTTCAGCTCACGGCGAATCTCCTCGTCTTCTTCCTTCTTTATTTCTTCTTTTGGCTTTTCCCTTTCCTGAGCGTCTTGGTCTGTAATCATCATCCCTTCTATAGTGTTTTCATTTTTTCCATAATATCCTTAAATTCTTTGTCCATAATGTCTTTTATATTTTGAAAAAGTAAATCCATTCCCTGGACAATTCTACTCATTTTTCCTTCTTCAATATCTTATTTTATTTTTTTTGAAGAAAATTGATTTTTATCCAACAGTTCAAGAACTATTTATTTAGTCCTTAAACTATCCTCCAAGGAGCACACTAGTCTCAATTCTTTGTATCTCATAAGTTAACACCCAGTTCCATTTGAGTAGTCCCAGAGGTTATCAAAAACTCTTTATATCCTCTTTGCAAATTCCATCCTCTAATGTAGTGTTCAAGTTTCTCTTTAATTAAATCACTTCCTTGTAGTTTCCTCTTTTGTCAGCAGGTGGCACTCTCCATTTAAATTTCAGTTTACTGGTTTACTAGTCCATTGTCATTTTGGTAGTACAACAAATAAAAAAGCAGAGTAAGTTTTATATATAGATAATTCCAATATTTAAAAATACCTACCCAGTAGTACTTCTTCCCAGTTTAGGAGTCTGTTTATTTCATTATTTCATAATTTATTGTTTATTCTCCTGTAGCTTTCATTTCCGGTTATTCCCCCCCCCCCAAATGTCCCAAAATGCTTAGGTGCTTCTTTAACACTCAATTTTGGGCAAATAATTCTGAATTATTTCTTAGGATTCAGTTTAAGGAAAAAGTTCCCCCAGTTCCACCATGGCTCATTTTCGTCTCTCCAGCACCAGTCTTAGCTGTTATTCTTCGGTTGTCCCAGCTTTGTAGCAGCCATCTTTAGACTTCTTCTTCTTGCCATGGCTGAGAGTAAAAAAAATAAAAACCAGGCCAGACAGGAGAGCTGCGACTCTCCCTGACCTCTTTGCTTCACTGCCCTTCAGGGCAGCTTAGGCTCCCTCCGCAGGCCACAAACATGAAGGAATCAGCATAGGGAATGCAGAGACCCGTTCCTCTGTGTCTGTATCACCATGATATCAATCGGAAGCCCCCACATCTCCTTCAAGGTCAACTTTTTGAGATTGGTCTGGTTCTAGTTCCTTGTCTATTCCCATTTCTTCCACTGGATCTGGGATTAATTTATGTCTGGACAAGAAGTCCTTGGCTTTCTCTATAGTGTTCAGTCTAACTCTTTGCTCTTGATAGGTAAGTATCACTCTTTCCAACTTGTCCCAACAGAAAGGAATTTTTCTCTTCTTCAGAATATCAGTAAAGAAAGAGTAGGCTTTTCTTTTTCTCAGGATTCTGACAGGAACCTCCTTCGGAACAATTATATCCACATTTTTCATTCTTAGTTTGAATTTAAAGTGGCAATACAGATCAGAGTCCCTCACTGTTCTTCTTACAAAATGAACTTAGATAGCTCTTGGTAATTTTCATAAGAACAAATATGGAGTTTGCTGTGTAGATTTTGTCTATCTCAAGATCAAGTAACTTTTCTTCACAATTAATTAACTGGGCCAAAGCATTAATCACCTTTACTCGGTTGTCCTCTCAGAACATTCAGGGATTGCTCTAAATCTTAAATGAAGCTCTTTCATCTGGAGCTCGCTCATGTCCAGATCAGCTTCAAACAAAATGTCATTCTTCTCTAATTTGTGCTCCATAAGATCAACTCTATCCTTCACCTGTTTAATATCTCCTATCAAATGTTGTATTTCCTCATGAAGTTCCTTAGAAAGTGTATTCCCATTGCTTGAATTACTTCATGTGTTTTATTTGTATATTCATCCAAAAAGGATCTTAAGGATTCTGTATCTCCTGGTGTCCTTTCTGTCCTCTTACAGGTGGCCATTCTTTCAGAGTGTAATTAAGATCTGATTATAACATTAAATATAATGGTTGGGGCAGTGCTGCTAGAAAATTAAAAAGAATTTGCAATGCTACTGTCTTTGGCTCCCTCTTGTGGTCAAACAACACCACTATAGTATGAACAACAAAATAAGTTTAGACTATACATCTAGGAGCCCACTCCCAAACCAATCAGAGGTGAGTAAAATCGGAATTGTTTCTCCCCCTCCTCACAGCAAGAATCAAACACCATTTAGGCAATCTTTGTTTTAAAAGTAGAAAGAAAATGTTAGTACAGTCTATTAGAAATATAAAATTATCTAAAGAGTTTAAATCCAGAAATTTCAAAAGTAGTTTCCAGCTTCTTTATTGTTCAAGCTGAACTTGAAGAATCCCTGTCGCCAAGTGTCTTAACATCCCCTTAGTGGGAGGGGGTATACGTTTTCAACAAAGATCAAATCAAGACCTCTGTAATCTACACATAACTGAAGGACCCATTCTTCTTCCCCTGGAACAAGACGGGACTGCCATACATGATTTTGCTGGTTGGATGAATACTTGGGCTAGGTTTCTGCCAATAAACGTCCTGAGTTCCTCTAGTTCCCTCAGGGTCATGGAATATAGTTTAGGCTTAGATAGCTTGGCCCCTGATAAAATTTCAATATTGCAGTCTGTTGGGTGGTGAGATGGAAGCACTTTGATTCCTGCTCGCTAAACACTACTGCCAAGTCCCAATATTTTCTTGGGATCAGTTTTCCCTTTTATGAACTGCCTTTGCACTCTCCGCTTACACTCTCTTAATAGGCAGTGCATAGCAATATAACATTGTTTCTGCTGCTTCTCTCCCCCTCCCCCATTTGCTTTCATTGGATTTTCAAGATTTTCTTTCTCCAGTCTATTGAGGGGTTCCACTTCTGTAGCCAGGCTAGCCCTAGTATCATAGGCCTGTCCATGCAGGGGGCTATGATGAAATTGATAATCTCCTTTGGGAGATTATCCTCATCCTCACTGGCTCAGTGACAAATGTGGTGTCCCCTACAACAAGCCATCCAGTTGGGAAAAGGCTATTGGAACTCCCTGAGGTGCACCCCCAATTTCTCCATCAAGCAGGGACTGACAAGGTACACCCTGAGTCCAATAGGGCTGTCAGTATACTCTTGAGCTCCAAAAAAACCACTTTAGTTTTATTGGAACAATCACTGGTTTGATGGAGTGACTTACCAATGGGTTGTTGTCTCCTCCATTGTTGCTCTCTGATTTTCAGCCCTTTGACTCCTGGTCGGAGTTCCCTTGCCATCACCTGCTGATGGGGCGAACTCTACGACCTCCACTCCTCTAAGCGTGGTCTTTCTCAACTTAGGGACATCCCCCTTTCTTCAGGTTCCATGGGGTGGTGGATAATGGCCTCAAGGCATATCATCCAGCAATTTAGTGACCCTCCTTTCTACAGCAGTAACAGCCAAAGGGCGTTAGCAGGGCTGGGAACCCCTCACCTGGATTTTGGCATTTCTTGTCTCCAGTGCGAAGGATCGCCTCTCCCCCTCCCAGCTCAGCCATGGTAGCTGGCCAGATCGATTTCCACTTTGTCTGCCAAGATGTACCAAAACCGTGGGTCCTTGGTGAGCCATGTGATAGGTAGGTATGGAACACTTTGTTGTTCAGGGCCCACTGGAAGTATTCAATTAGCATGTCTTGCGGCCAGTCAGATAATTTGCAGGCCAGGCTCTGAAATTCTTGGATAGAAGAGGTGATAGATCATCTTCCTTGCCTGATAGTTTTGATCCTGCTCTTGGCTTTCTGCTCTGTGAGGGGGTCTTTGAACCTCTTCCTTAAGGCACTCATGAATCGGTAAAAGTGGCATAATTCCATTGCATCATCATCTTGTAAGGCCACCAACCACTTTTTTCCATCTAGGGCACAGCACAACCTGGCTGGGTCAGTTGGGAAGTCTGCCCCATACTCCTCCATATAGCTCACATGTGGTTGAGGAAGAATGCCAGTTGCCTGGCATCCCTGTTGCATCTTACCCCCAGTGCTGATGGGCATCAGTCCCTTTTCCTGGGAAAATAGCCCAAGCTGGCCCCCTTTGGGCCTCTGGGATCAAGTTGATAACCTGTTCTAGTGCTACATAGTGGGGGTGGGGCTCATTTGATGTTGAATCTGGCTGAATGCTGGCTGAGTATGGGGCAGACTTCCCAACTGACCCAGCCAGGTTGTGCTGTGCCCTAGATGGAAAAAAGTGGGATTGACCCCCTAGGCTGAGAGTCACCCCGGGAGGGGGCTTCTCCCATTCTTCCAATCCTGGTCAACCACTGGGCTCCGGATCAGGTATCCTGCTCTAGTGAGGCTTTTGCCTCTTCTCTCTGGCCAGGATTCTTTTGTTGCTACCTGGTTTAGAAGCTGCCAATTTCCACTTCTCTAGTTCCTCCTGTATTTTGTGATATATATTTCATGGTAGGGGTTGTTATTGCAGACCTAGCTTAATGTTAGGTCTGTCCCATATGGTCATCTAATAATGAAAGACCCTTGACCCTATTCGTAGTGAAATGTATGTTTATTGCGGCCAAGTGGCTACAACATAGCAAAGCTAGATCTGAGAATTCCTACACAAGATGCTCCTAGTTATCTCATCCATTTCCCAAGCCCCCCATCCCTTGGTCGATTTCCCAAATGTCCAATAAAATGCAATGTCTGTGACTTTTGGTGCCCCTTTGGTGGCTCATTGCTTCCGCTCCCAGGCCAGATGGCTTCGGGCCCCTCTTCTGATGTTCCAGATCTGTTTCCTGTCCTTTCCCCTCCTGACAACCCCCCTCCCTCTGTATTTCATGTCAGGTTGGTATCAAAGTGAGGAGGATTGCAGTGGGGTGATGGTAGTTCTGTCACTAACTTCCAGCAATGAAGAGTATCTTCTTTGTTTTTTGTTTCATTGTTATACTATGCCTTATGGAGAGTGGTTTCTATGGTCAAGTTCCCATGCAGTATCTTTTTTCCTTTGAACTGATAAATCTTGGTACAACTGAAGAATGGCTATATGCTGTTCAGCCTTTTGATTGATTTTTCAACAATTGCTTATATAATTACTTTTGTTGCAAATATATGTTATGTAATTTTCAAATATAAAGTCTAACATGCCACAATCATTGCAAGTCACAATTTCCAACTCCTGTCCTTTTATCTTCATTTTTTTCTTTTTAAGGCAATATAAGTTAAAAAGCACTTCCATCATGTTTTGTTTTCTGTTTTGCAGGACTCCATCTACTTGACCTTATATATGGCTTATATAATTCACACTCTCAATTTTATCTCTTAATTAGCTCTTAATGTCACACAGAATAATTTAGTGCTAGACATGTTACATTAAAGTATTAATTTGTCACGTTAATTAATTTTGAATAACATAGTTGAACATATTTATTTCAATATACATTTTCAATATACATTTCTTATTTCAATATACATTTCCCAAGGTTATCCCAATGTATACAACAGGAGGCCACTATTATTAAAAAGTACAGGAACTAAATTATATTTTTTTTTATTGAAACAATGGTCGCTTGGTTGTCTCTGATGTTAAAATATATAGGAAAGGGTAGCTCTTCTATATTGTATAAAGCCTCTACAGCAAGGGTGGGTTCCACTTACCTTTGCTGCCAGTTTGCAATGGGAGTGCGCACACTTGCTTGCGGTGCTTCTGCGCATGCGCAGAACATCTGTGATGACATCCGGGTGGATGGGCAGAGCTCCCACCGCAGTTACTACTGGTTCGCAAGATCCGGACCAAATTGGTAACAAACCACCACTGCTTTACATGTTTATTTAGATATATATATATACTGAGCTGGACATATTCCATTAAGAACACGTTTGTTTTCTTACCAATTATCAGTATCAGTTATTCATGAACTGAATGAGATTCAAATTTAGAAACAGAATTAGAAATACAGAACTGGAAAGGACCTATGAGATCTTCTTCTCCAACTCCCTTCTCAAGGCAAAAATCCTTATTCCATCCTGGAGAAATCCATCTTTTTTTGAAAACCTCCAGTGATGGAGTATCTACAACTCTGGAAGGCAAGTTGTTTTTTTGATTAATTGTTTTCACTGTTAAGAAATTTCTTAATTCCAGGTTGGGTATCCCTCAAACTTCCACCCATTCCTTCTTGTCCTGCCCTCAATGCCTTGGAAAATAAATCATCTCTTCTCTGGGACAGCCTTTCAAGAATTGGAACATGGCTATCATGTCACGACTAACCTCTCTCTTTGTTAAGCTAAACACATCTAGTTCCCTTAGCTGTTCCTCCAATGGTTCAGTCTCCAAACCCTTTATATTTGTTGCTCTCTGTACTTTTTCTTGGGCCTCAGCATCTTTTTTATATTGTGGTGACTAGAACTTGATATAGTATTTCAACTGTGGTCTACTAATGCAACGTAGAATACTTCTGGTATCACTTCATATGATCTTAATGCTATCCCTCTGTTGATGCAGCCTAGGATTGTGTTGGCTTTGACAAATGAAGCACATTGCTGGCTCATGATCCACCAGAACCTGCCGTGTTTCCCCAAAAATAAGACTCAGTCTTTTACTTTTTTGACACCAAAAAAGGCACCAGGTCCTATTTTCAGGACTGATCAACCTCGCAGTGGCAGCATCAACAGCCCCACCCAGCAAGAGCATGCTGCTGGCTCCCTTCTTCTGCAGTTGCTTTTCACTGTCAAAGGTCTTCAGGAACGGCCTCTGGATTGACGCACGTGTCACCCACAGCTTTCATTTTGCCATCAGAGGCCCTTCAGGAAAGACCTCTGCAGCTGATGATAGAGCTCCAATTGATCTCAGAGGCAACACACACAAGTGGCAGCAAATGGCCACAGAAAGGCGCTGGCAAGGCAGGTGTCAGGGTGTGCAAGGCCTGGTAAGTAGGGCAGATCCACCCCTCTACCATAGGTTAATTTTTACCCATGCACCTTGCCCCACCCTGTAATGGGCAGGGTCTTAACTAGGGCTTATTTGAGGGGTAGGGCTTATATTAGGCACATATGGGAAAAATCAATCTAGGGCTTACTTTCGGGATAGGTCGTATTTTGGGGAAAACATGGTAGATCTCTCTCAAAATTACTACTGTTGAGCCAGGTATTCTGGACCCATGCATGGTGCTGTAAAAAGTGTCATGACCATTTTTCACACTTTGCAGAATTCCCATAGTCATGTGATCCAAATTCAGATGCTTGGTGACTGGTTCATATTTATGATAGTTGCAGTATCTCGGGGTCATGTGATCATTTTTTGCAAACCTCTGACAAGCAAAGTCAGTGGGGAAGCCAGTCACTTAACCATGTTACTAATTTAAAAACTGTAGTGATTTACATAACAACTGTGGCAAGAAATGCTGTAAATGGGGCAAAACTCATTAACCGTCTTGCTTAGCAATAAGCATTTGGGGCTCAATCTTCGTCATAAATTGAGGATTATCTGCACACACACACATATTCAAGCTATGGAAGTAGCTATTTTATACTACTTGTATTTTGTCTGCTATGCTAATTATACAATCATCTAGATATAGTAGATTCCACCTTCTGATTTAAAAGAATTCTACATATATGGGCTTTCTTATAATACTCATCTATGAAATGCCTTCATCTAATTGAACTGATTTAATTAAAATTTAACATTTCAATTTCTACTTTTATACTGGATTACTTAAATATTATGCAACTGATCAGCAGTATTGAATGTTTCAGTGAAAATATTATTTTGGAATGCATTCAGATTTCCAATTTATGAGAAAACAATCTTGTTAGAATTAAAAGTTGTTACCCCAAGTGAGCCTATATTATCTGCTATCAGATAATATAAGCTGTGATGTGCTCTTTTTTAAATGTCCTTTAGCTATCAAAATCCTGCTGGATTAAAACGGAATATAGATCAATAAATAGCTAAGGTTAAAAAAGATTAGAAGATTTTTTTTTGTTTCCCCAATAAAGTCAAATTTACCAATCATTAAATATATGACGGGGTAATGTTCACTTCCTGGCAATAAGATGTTAAACTTATCTGTTCTGATCCCTGAGATCAATACTGGCTTGGTGAGCAAAACTTAAATTTACTTAATTTTAAGTGCTACTGCTCTCCTTTCTGCATTGGCAACATTAGGATAGTATTATATTGTCTTTGGCTACAGTTATAATTAAGGCAATAAAATGTTTAACACTCTGAACATATAGGCAGCGTATAATTTTTTTCTTGACGAGTATTTTCATTATTATTGCTCTTATCACATTTTGTAAAAAAAATCCATTATGTTTTAACTTGTTATGTATGCACTGAATTTCATCAGAGTTCTATCAATGTTTTATTATATTAATTTATATTCAATGGAATGATATATAGCTGATTCATAGTTCCCATCACCAATCTCTTTCCACTTAGGACTGTATGACTGTAACTTTGTCGCTGGCAATCCTTATGATTTATATTGATATATTGACCATCAATTGTGTTGTAAATGTTGTACTTTGATGAACGTATCTTTTCTTTTATGTACACTGAGAACATATGCACCAAGACAAATTCCCTGTGTGTCCAATCACACTTGGCCAATAAAAATTCTATTCTATTCTATTAAGACAACAAAAAACAATATCAGCAAGCATGCTGCCACCACTCTTATCTGAAAATATTCAAGATATTCTACTTACACTTCTTACCAAGGTATCAGGTAACACTCCTCCAACTTTTTCTCTGTCTTATCACATGTAAGAAACCTTTAAGTCTAACAGCTTATTTTCAGCATGTGTTTCAAATGCAATATAAACTTTAGCCTATCAGAATGTAAGAACGAACCTTTCCCTAAAACAAGTTGTACTTTTTCCCGCCGCACTCTATGCAACACAAACTTAATTTCCCTTGAGTTTAACGGATTGGTAATAAAGTGGCCTCGGGTTCCAGGCGCATGTACTATTTCATATTGTAAATTTCTATGAAGGCACTCCGCTGTTTTAATTTCAGCGCACATAAGACAAGACCCTCCATTATCACAGTAATACAGCAGGGAGTAAGGAAAGAAAATCCTACTATTAATAAGGCTGTTAGGAAGGATTCCCGGCATGAACAAGGAAAACCTTTCCTCGGTATGTCTCCTCTTCCTCGTGGCCTTGTGACACCCCGCCCCCTATCCCTGAGGGGTGGGAGGGGAAGGCCCAGATCCGCAAGTGCGACAACCTCTGACAGTTTTTCCACTCTTCCCACGTCTTCTTTGAACCCTCCGCGTCATCACTAGGCCGCGGAGGACAACCCTCCAGGATTTAACCGACCAAGCGAGCACAATATCAATACTTCCTATATCCGCAGTGGGAAACCCCAGGCCCCCTCTGAGGGAAGGGGCGCAGGCTGAGCTCGGGTAGCCGACTCCCCCTTAGTTCACCCATTCGTCCCTCACCTTTGCGCAGTTCGCGCTCCCAGACGCTGACAATGAGCGGCGAATGCTTTCGGTGATGGATAAGCCACAGGCTCAGCGTCTGGACGCTTTGCTGAGAATTGCTTAGCTCCGACAGTTTCCTCTCCAGCGCCAATTCTGAGAAAGCAGACATAGCCGCTCTATCCTTTACCCCAATTTCGGACCTTCTAAGGTGAACGAATGTTGCGATAAGCAGAGCGCGTATGCTAACGTATCTCAAACAAAATGGCGGCTACTCTGCCTGTGGAACCGCAGAGGCACGCCTTTTAAGCAACGTCACTAAGCGAAACATGTGTTAGCAATACCAAAAAGAAATAACCATAGTCCGTTTAAAAACCCCACTTCCAAAAAAGGGAGCGTGGTCTGTTAAGAGTTTTCTTAGTATGGTAAACCGAATTGCTCAAAAAGACGAAGCATTCCAAAGGAATCAGAACACACCCATGAAGCAGCGATATTCTCATTGCAGCTGCTTTTTGTCTTGGCTTTATTTCTGTATAATACAAATTGTCCTGAATTCTACACTAACTTTTTTTGTTTTCATGGAGTCCCCAGTCAGCGCAAATCGACTTAAGATATATGAATAGTCTTTATTTGTGCATCCAATAGAGACTACTGTGGGCCACAGGATGGGCTTTGTAATACTTGAAACATGGTTTTTGTAGTACTGTTCCACTGGTTAATTAACAGGCTTTCTTGTATTTTAAATTTGCTTTTTCAATTGCACTGCTAATACTTTCCCATAAATCTTAACCTTCAAGAAAAGGCCTCTCTGAAACCAGGACTGACAGGAGAGCATTCAATACATTGTAGATAATAGTTTCAGTTTTAGCTGTTCTCAAGCCTTTGTGAACAAAGAAAATAGTCGATCCAACCTTGAGAAGCAGGAAAATGTATCTTACCCAAATCCATTTTGATGTTTTCTATTTTCAAATGTTTCTTTTACTTTCATTCGGAATACAGTGCTCTTTTCTATGGCTATGCACATGTTATTGAATGCTGTAATTCTTGTGATGTAACTGAACTGATAATATCTCTAAACCAATTAATTTATGCTTTTACATTCTTTGTTATGCTAATATAAAAATAATCCATTCATAAAAACCATTCTGGGGATTCCCCTTTTCATAGACTAACAGTGATGATGTTTCTCCTTAGTGACCAATTTTCTTTTGCTTCACAAGAACAAAAGTAGCAAAGCCAATTGCTGGCTAAAAGAAACTGTTACTGGAGGTTTTTGTAGAAAGAAACATCCACTTATAAGAAAGAGGTTGTGGGAACTTCATCACTGGAGGTTTTCAAGAAGAGATTGGACTGCCATTTGTCAAATATGGTATAGGGTCTGCTTAGGTGAGGGGTTGGACCAAATGACCTACAAGGTCCCTTCCAACTTTGTTAATCTGTGTCTGTAACCAAAGGATTAAAATCCAGTTGTAAATGGTAAATTATTGAATAGCCATGTGTAGATGCTTTTGCTTACTTTGAAACTTACATTAATAGCTCTGATAACATTGATTCTTGCTCTCTCTCTCTCTACTTTTTTACCATAACTGAACAGATTCAGTTCTCCAGTTTGAAAGGACCTAACCCAGGGTTCTTGAACTCAAATGCTGTATGGGACCAATCTACCAGTCATCAATATTGTTGGAAGAAATATCCATCTGGGTTCAGTTCCAAGTGGGGACAAAGACACTGGAAACATGGAGGCTGCTTGGAAAGATGGTTTAATGGTGGTCAGGATCACATGGCTTGAGTTCCTGAACAGAAAAAGGGTGAGATCCTGTGTGCTCCCTGGTTTTATGCTTTTTCTGAGCTTTGAATTTCCTGGGGCACAAGAAGAGTACCCTGATTGGCTGTCAGACTCCCAGGGGGTGGGGGTCTTAGCTAACATTGTAGGTTGTCCCTCAAGCTTGCCTGAGCCTTGCCATGTGGTGAGTTTCTGTTCTAGATGGGTTCTATTATGATGCAGATGATGGTTGACAAAGGTGGGGGGAAATGAGTGAGCTTAGCTGAGGCTTTAATGGCCCATTGACAAAGGTGGGGGGGTGGCAGGAAGTTGCAGGGAGCTGCTTTGTCTTTAAAACATGTTTCTCCATTTCTCATCCAGGGAAATATATTCTGCCTTTTAAGTATTTTCTAAAATATTTCATTCTTCTAGGAGGGGGGTGGGTGCTAAATTCCTACAATATATAATGGGAATCCAGTACAGGACCATTAAACCATCTAAGGTAGGCCATTCTTTACAGCTCCAAAAGGCAGCAAGTAGGAGAGGCAGCAAAGGTAGAAGTAAGTTTTGGTTGTACCCAAGATACCATAACAATGTGGGTCAGGAGCAAACTTGTCTCTTTGTCTAAACCACTCAGACATGAAACCCATTCCTTTAAGCGCAAGTTGAACTCAATTTGACTGAGATTTAAAAGCTGAAAACCCATTACCTATAGTTGTTTTCCACCTCTAGCCTATTCCAAAGCCCCATTGTGAATGGCAGAGGGCCACATGCAACCCATTTGGCCTTTCTTTGAAAATTCTGACCTAACTAACTGTACAATTGTGGTAGTATATGCAATCACATAACATTTTTATATGATTCTCTGATTAGTTGTGCGCATGTACACACACACACACACACACACACACACAAAATTTTAGCCACTGTCTGTCTACTGCAAGATGAAGGCCTCTTCCACATGTATCTAACCAATACAGTCCTGAGCTTTCTTTTGCCAATTGGGCCTGCAAAACTTGATGATGTTGATTCATCTTGTTTTAGGTCTCTTCTTGTACACTTTTTATCAAGTGGGATCCATTCTATGACTGCCTTGGTCCATCTGCCATCAGTTCTTCCTTTTATGTGACCAGCCCATTTCCATTTCAATTCTTTTACTATTACTGTCTTGATGATATTGTATACTTTTGACTGTTCTCTAATCCATGTGCAGGTCTTTTTATGTTGTCTTGTAGCTTTTGTATCGATTGTGAGGCTAGTGTCTGTTTCACTGGCATAAGTTAGAGCAGGTAGCACACACTGATTAAAAACTTTTCTCTTGAGGTATTTGGGAAGGTTGTTCCTGAAAATTATGCTTACCTTGCTGAATTTCTGCCAACCACATTTAACACGCCATTCATTTTCTTTTATTGTATCACCTTCCATTGAAATATATTGGCCAAGGTAAATGTAAAAGTCTACTATGCCTAATTTTTCTACAGATATATATATATTTTCTTTCTTTGCTGAATTTATTAAACATAACCTGGCTCTTTTTCAGGTTTATTTTTAAGCCAGATCATTCTCCTGCTTTGTGCAGCTATTTGTATGTTTGTATATAAAACAGTAGAACAAGCCACAAACTCTTCTGACCACGACCAAATCGAAATCCAACCCAAAAATTCACAATTTTTTTCCCCGTGGCCAATTTCCCCATTCCCCCCCTTTTTTTTTGTAAGTGCCAAATTTCCAAAATTAGGTTTGGGTCGCAAACCGATCTGGTTGTGGAACGAATTATGGTCGTGACCAGAGGTTCTACTGTATAAAAAAGAGAAAGTTAATGCAAGCATGAGATCCATTGGTAACTGGGATTTTTTTATTTAAATATATATATATTATATATAAATCTCCCGGTTATAGATGGACATTAACTTTCTCTTTTTTATACTGCAGTGCAATCTATGCACTGAATGACCCTTTGATTAAAATTAGTAACATAAAATATCTGTGTAAGAATTACCTAGTTTTACATAAACATTAATTTTGCAATTTTAATATTTTTAATATTATGATAGGATTTGAGTCTGAATATGTATACTTGAGTGCCATGAATTTGTTTGGTTTTGAATTCCTTTCCTTTCTGGTATTCTTCTCCCAATCAATTCTCAGTGCCCAGCCCGCATGTTTACTAATGTGTTTCTTGGGAGAGGACTTGACCCTCAATAAGAAGAATCTTGACAGACTTGAGCATTGATCCCTATCTAACAAGATATAGTTCAGTGGAGAGAAAAGCAGGGGCTTTTAGTTAGGCAGAAAAAAACATGCACAGCTATACAATAGGCAATACAATACAGTACAGTACAGTACAATACAATACGCTACAATATAGCACAGTACAATGCAAAACAGAGCTATAGGTCAACAGTATTGAATGCAAAAGAAAGCTTGGTATCCTAGTGGATCATCACTTAAGTATGAGCCAGCAATGTGCTGTAGCTGCCAAAAAAGGCAGTGTAGTCCTGAGCTGCATTGTTCATGACAAATGATAGTATTGCTCTACATTGTATTATTGAGGCCACATTTGGAATGCTGCCTTCAATTCTGGTCACCACATACAAAAAGGATTCTGGATAGAGTACTAGAAAGAATACAAAAAAAGCAACAAAGATAAGGATCTAGAGGCCAAACTGTATGATGAACAGTTAAGGGAACTAATTAATTGGGAACAGGCCGCGGCTGGAGCTTTGGACCGTGTCGTGCCTTTGCGGCCTCTGACCCGGCGCAGGTCTCAACCAGCTCCTTGGTTCTCCGAGGAGCTGAGGGAGATGAAGCACCGGAGAAGACGCCTAGAGAGTGCCTGGAGATCCAGCCGTTCTGAGGCTGACTGGACACTAGTTAGGTCCTACAGTAGGACCTACCTAGTGGCATTGAGGGAAGCGAAGCGTTCTTACGTTTCCTCCCTCATTGCGTCGGCAGATAACCGCCCGGCCGCCCTGTTTCGGGTTACCCGCTCTCTCCTTCAACAGGAGGGGCGGGAGGACCCATTACAAGGGCGTGCCGAGGAGTTTAATGGTTATCTATACGATAAAATCGTTCAGCTTCGGGATGGATTGGATCAAAATTGGGTAGATCCAAGCGAGAGTTTCGAGACTCGTCTTGTTGAGACTGTTTGGGATGGTTTTGACCCTGTGACTCCCGAGGATATGGACACGTTACTGGGAAGGTTGAATGTCACCACATGTTTACTGGACCCGTGCCCCTCCTGGTTGGTGCTGGCCACGCAGGAGGTGACACGAGGCTGGCTCTGGGGGATTACAAATGCTTCTTTGTGGGAGGGGGTCTTTCCCGCTGCCTTGAAAGAGGCGGTGGTGAGACCTCTCCTCAAGAAGCCTTCCCTGGACCCAGCTGTTTTAGGAAATTACCGTCCAGTCTCCAACCTTCGTTTTACGGCGAAGGTTGTAGAGAGTGCGGTGGCATGTCAATTACCCCAGTACCTGGATGAAACTATCTAGACCCGTTCCAGTCCGGCTTCCGGCCCGGATACAGTACGGAGATGGCTTTGGTCGCGTTGGTGGATGATCTCTGGAGGGCCAGGGATAACGGTTACTCCTCTGCCCTGGTCCTATTAGATCTCTCAGCGGCTTTTGATACCATCGACCATGGTATCCTGCTGCGCCGGTTGGAGGGTTTGGGAGTGGGAGGCACCGTTTATCGGTGGTTCTCCTCCTACCTCTCTGACCGGACGCAGACGGTGTTGACAGGGGGGCAGAGATCGACCCCGAGGCGCCTCATGTGTGGGGTGCCACAGGGATCGATTCTCTCGCCTCTCCTGTTCAACATCTATATGAAGCCGCTGGGCGAGATCATCAGTGGTTTTGGGGTGAGATACCAACTGTACACTGATGATACACAGCTGTACTTTTCCACCCAGGCCACCCCAATGAAGCTATCGAAGTACTGTCCTGGTGTCTGGAAGCCGTACGGGTCTGGATGGGGAGGAACAGGCTCAAGCTTAATTCCTCCAAGACGGAGTGGCTGTGGATGCCGGCACCCCGGTACAGTCAGCTGCAGCCGCGGCTGACTGTTGGGGGCGAGTCATTGGCCCCGATGGAAAGGGTGCGCAACTTGGGCGTTCTCCTGGATGGGCGGTTGTCTTTCGAAGACCATTTGACGACCGTCTCCAGGAGAGCTTTTTATCAGGTTCACCTGATTCGCCAGTTGCGCCCCTTCCTGGACCGGGATGCCCTATGCACGGTCACTCATGCTCTCGTGATCTCTCGCTTGGACTATTGCAATGCTCTCTACATGGGGCTCCCCTTTAAGAGCACCCGGAGACTCCAGTTAGTCCAGAATGCAGCTGCGCGGGTGATAGAGGGAGTGGTTTGGAGCTCCCATGTAACACCCATCCTGCGCAGACTCACTGGCTGCCTGTAGTCTTCCGGGTGCGCTTCAAGGTATTGGTGACTACCTTCAAAGCGCTCCATGGCTTAGGACCAGGATATTTACGGGACCGTCTACTGCCATCTTCTATCTCCCAGCGACCGGTGCATTCTCACAGAGAGGGACTCCTTAGGGTGCCGTCAGCCAAGCAATGTCGACTGGCGGCCCCCAGGGGGAGAGCCTTCTCTGTGGGGGCTCCTACCCTGTGGAACGAACTTCCCCCTGGACTTTGTCAACTATCCGACCTTCGGACCTTTCGCCGCGAACTTAAAACCCATTTATTCCATCTAGCTGGACTGGCTTGATTTTAAAATTTTTAATTTGCTTTTATGGGTTTTAAATTTTTGTAAATTTTTATAGGGTGTTACTGTATTTTAAAATTTTTGGCCAATCGAATAAGTTTTTTAAGGGATTGTTCTTAATATTATATGTACTGTTTTCTGTGTATTTTATTCTGGCTGTGCACCGCTCCGAGTCCTTCGGGAGAAGGGCGGTATACAAATTACAATATTATTATTATTATATTATTATGTCTATCTATTCTAACAAAGAGAAGGATTAGGAGCTAGTTTCCAGTACTTGAGGGGCAGTCACAAGGAGGAGGGGATGCATTTTATTCACCTGAGGGCAGGATAAGAAGCCATGGATGGAATCTTGTTAAAGAGAAATCTGATCTGGAACTATTGAGAAATTTCTTAACAGTGGAACAACTTGCCTCCTGGAGTTGTGGTTGCTCCATTGTGGAGATCTTTTAGAAAAGAATGGACAGCCATTTGACTGAGATGCAATAAGGTCTCCTGCCTTGAACAGGGCTAGAAGACTTCCAAGTCCGTTCCAGCTCTATGATTTTATGATTCTGTGAATATATTGTTACAGCAGTGTAGCACCTACTTGTATCATAGTGGCCATGAAACCACTAGATGGCACTCAAGCAGCTTTAAAAAAATTAAGTGTAATGGCCAATTTGAAGTGTCTAGACAGGTCACCCTGCATTTTTCCTGCAGTTGTCTTATTTATTTATTTTATTTATTTTATTTGCATTTATATCCTGCCCTTCTCCAAAGACTCAGGGCGGCTTACACTATGTCTTAAAGGAAAATACCATGTCAGTAGTGGACCTGTTGGCTCGAAATCCACACTGTGATTCTGGATAGACTCTCACTGCAAGCACCTGAAGCCTCTTCACTACGACAGTGGCAAGCAGCTTCCCTATGACACTAAAAAGAGAGATGCCGCAATAGTTGTTACAGTCACCCCTGTCACCTTTGTTCTTATACAGTGTGACGATATTTACATCCTTCGTGTCCTGTGGTACTCCACCTTCCCTCTAACAAAGACAGAAGATTTCATGCAATTCAGTAGAGATGTTCTCTTTGCAACACTGCAGAACTTCAGCAGAGATGTTATTTTTCCCGGGTGCCTGGCCAGAGGCAAGGGAATCCAGGGCTACATTTAGTTCTTCTAAAGTTGATTCACTATCAAGCTCCTCCAAGACAGGCAGGCATTCAATGTTATTTAATGCTTCTTCAGTTACCATATTTTCTCTGGAGTATAACTCAGAGTAATGTTGCACCCATCATACATCCCTTTGATGTTGCTTGTGTCATCTGCTATCTGGATCTGTGAGCAAAGCTGCAGCCAATAGTTGTTAGCACATCTCCTAGTGATCTGTTGAACTTTGCTACGAGCAGCTCGCAGAACCTGTATCATGCGCTCACTGGAACAGGCTTTATATGCAATTAGAGCTCTCCTTTTTTCCTCGATGGCTGGCATCAGCTTCTCCGAATGGGTTTCAAACCAATCTGCTGTCCTTCTGGTCTCCTTACCATATACAGACAAGGAGGTGTTATAAACAGCATTCTTGAAATATTCCCATTGTTCAGTTGCATTTGCTTCAGCTGGGCTTCAGAAAGTTTCCTTGAGTGCTTGTGTAAATTCCTCCACTTTGCCCTGATTGTGGGTCTTGATGTCAATTCATGGTCTTCCTTCTTTCTTTGAGTGATGAAATCTCTTTGTTTGAAGTTTTATTCTGCTGCATACCAAGAAGTAGTCTGTATCTCAGTCAGTGCCCTGATAGCGGCATGTGATTGTAATATTGGGGAGGTTGGAGCGCCTAATAAGAATCAAATCGAGCTGGTGCCAATGCTTTGATTTTGGATGTCTCCAAGAGACTCTATGTTGAGGCTTTATTTTAAAGTATGTATTACTAATGCAAAAAACGTAGTAGCAACAAAACTCCAAGAGGTGTTGGCCATTTTCGTTCATCTTCCCAACACAGAACTGACCTAAACAGGTGGGCCAACATCTGCTCCAACTCTGGAATTAAAATCACCAAGAATAAACAGTGGTTCTTAGGGATTTTCTTGATAGTAACAGCCAGATCATTGTAAAATTTATCTTTGGATACTGCTGAAAATGATAGTGTCAGTGCATATGTGCTGATAAGAGTAGCCAGCCCTGCTGATGAGTGGAGCTGCAGGGACAGAATTCTTTCACTCCCTGCAGCAGGTGGAACAGCAGGAAAGTCCTAGTAGAGTGTTTGACTGTGAAGCCAACCCCATATTCCCTAGACTCGTTCGATGGTTTTTGCTGCCAGAAGTACGAGAAGTTTCTCTCCTTAACAGATCCTGAGTCTGACAGCCTTGTCTCTTGAAGGACAACGATATCCATCTGCAGTCTGCTCAGCTTCATGTCTATGACAGCTGTCTTACATACGTCATCTATTTCTTGTAAGTCGTCTGAAAGACCAGGGGTCATCGTCCGAACATTCCAAGTGCCCAACTTTAGGGCTAAAGTTTTCTTATATTTGTTGCATGATGCAACGTTATTGATCTGCTTGTTGGCTTTGACCCTAAACCCCATGCACCTTATGAAGTTAGGAGACCTCTGGCGAGGCAGCATCTTACTGACTGGGGGCTGCCCAGCTTAAGATGTGCGCTAGCTGCCCAATGAAGTATGATGACCTCTCCCACCGTCAAAAGTGACCCCTGCCGTCATGCTCTACGCCAATCGAGCAAAGACTTATAACCAGTAACTGCCACTTCCCATATTGTTACAATCCTGTATGCAAAGCTGGAGTGTCTTCTCCAGTGCACAAAGCCTGGGTATATTAATATGGAGGATAGACTGTTACCCAAGCAGCAGATCTCCCCTCTCTATGTTGCTGGAGTAGTCCAATGGAATGGCAGAACCTATACGATTAGTTCCAGCTATGTCACAGGAGTTATCAGAACATGATTGTACACAATCACAAACTGCTTCCGGGAGTCCGGATCTGGATTTTGTCTCAAGGTTAACTCTGAAGCCTTTTCCAGTAGTAGATATAGCCACAAGGCAATGGAGATTTGTAATCAGAGTTTCCCTTTTCCTAGAAAATGGTTCTGCCATTTTATCTGCCATTGGGGCATAAAGCCCTCTTCCATCATCACAAACCACTGACCACCTTTCTCCTGTAACCCTGAAAAGATTATGAGGTGCTACCAGCCGGGCCAATTGGACCAAGGTTTTTTTTTGAGAGGTATTACTCCTCCAGCACTCCTCATCTCAATAGGTAAGGGAGTTTTTTAGAGGATACAGCAGTTAATATTTAAGATAAGATTCTGTGATAAAAGACAAGAATGGGGAACATTCAAAGACAGCTACTTTTCATAGCCTTCATAGATCTTACGAAAGCTTTTGACTTGGTTAGCAGGGGGGGCCTTTATGAAATTCTCTCCAGGACTGAATGTCCACCTCAGCTCCTTAACATCATTAGATCCTTTCATGAGGAAATGAAAGCCACTGTAGTTTTTGACCGCTTAGCATCAGATTCCTTTGACATTTGAAGTAGAGTGAAGCAGGGCTGTGTCCTTGCACCAACTTTATTTGGAATCTTTTTTGCTGTCATGCTGAAACATGCTTTTGGAATTGCAACAAAGGGTATCTATCTACGGACTAGATCAGATGGAAAACTCTTTAATCTTTCTAGATTGAGAGCAAAGTCTAAAGTCCAGCTGAAAAGCTTACAAGATTTCCTCTTCACTGATGATGCTGCCATTACTGCTCACACTGCCGAAGAACTTCAACAACTTATGGATTGTTTTAGCAAGGCCTGCCAAGACTTTGGGCTAACAATCAGTCTGAAAAAGACACAAGTCATGGGTCAGGACGGGGATTTATCCCTGTATTATAATGTCTGCACAAGAACTGGAGGTCGTCCATGACTTTGTGTACCTCGGTTTAACCATATCCAATACTCTCTCTTTAGATACCGAGCTGAATAAATGCATTGGTAAAGTGGCCACCACATTTTCCAGACTTACAAAGAGTATGGCTTAAGAAGAAGCTGACGGAACATATAAAGATCCAGGTCTATAGAGCCTGTGACCTGAGCACATTCTTGTACTGCAGTGAGTCTTGGACCCTTTACGCATGGCAGGAAAGAAAGTTAAACATCTTTCATATACGTTGTCTCCAACGTATTCTTGGCATTACCTGGCATGACAAAGTTCCAAATAGTCTTGGAACATGATGGAATTTCTAGCATGTATACACTATTGAAACAGCGACGTCTACACTGGCTTGGGCATGTTGTGAGAATGGCTGATGGTCACATTTCGAAAGATCTCCTGTATGGAGAATCATTGCAGGGAAAGCGCCTTAGAGGGAGACCACAGCTGCAATATAAGGATATTTGCAAGAGGGATCTAAAGGCCTTGGGAATGGACATTAATGACTGGGAAACCTTGACCTCTGATCGTACAGCTTGGGGGCTAAAGATGCAGCATGGCCACCTCCAAGTCGAAGAAATATTTGTTCGACAGGCTGAGGAAAGAACCAGTGAAATCTGGGGGCTGGGCAGGGGACAGAATGTATCTGCCCTCAGTGTGGAAGGGACTGCCACTCTCAAATTGGCCTTTTTAGTCACACCAGATGCTGTTGTAGGACCTCTCTCCAGAGCACAATACCATAGTCTTTTGAGACTGAAAGTTGCCAATGAGACAGGTTAATATAAACCAGATTTACATCCTTGTATCTTAATATGGTGCTCTTCCTCATTGAATCATGGACTTGCAAGAGAGCGTTAAGGCTATGAGTTCATGAGTACCCCCAACAGACAGACAAATTCATGAAAAATTCATTACACTGTCAGACTGCTCTTTCTCTCATGAACCCTGAGTTTCAATCAAAATTACCTTCTTGTAATCTGATTGATCCATTGTCTGTTTGTATTCTGTATGAAAAAATACAGCTTTTGAGTTGGATTTTGAAATAGTGAAATATTGAGGTATTGAAATACTGAGACATTGAAGACTGACTGAATCCAAATTGAAGAGAGTTGAAGCTGCAATATGGTTTTCTTGTTTTGATATGTGGGTTATCTTTATTGAATACCTGGGATATTGAAGTGTTGGGATACCACATGTGGTTAGTTCTTGGTTGGTTTATCTTTTTGGTTGATAGTAGGGTTCGTGGAAATAGCCATTGTTAGCTTATTAATAGAGGGAAGAAGGAAAGAAGAATTCAACACTAGCCGTTGAGAGGTCAACCTCAAATATAACCAGAATAGGGAAGAAGGCATCTTCCACACTGTCATCAGTGTCCTCAAGCCCATCTAATCAGAGGTCGATTGAGAGTAAGTTGTAGTTGGAAAAATCAAATTCATCCCAAAAAGAGGTATGAGTGACGTTCTAGGGGTTACAGGAATCCATGACCAAAAGCCAAAATGAGATAAGGAAAGACATAAGGGAAGTGAGAAACGATAAGTGAGAGATGAAAGAAAAATGCAAAATATGGATGAAAAACTTGAGAATTTCCAAGAAATGATAAAAAATGAGTAAAGAATTCAGAAAGTGGTAAAAAAAGCAGAACAAACAGAGAAAGAAGTGGAGAATATAAATTATAAATTGCTACAAACAAATAAAGAGCTAGAAAACACTGTGATAATATTGGAATCAGAAAAAGCTGCCCATTACCTGAAATTCCAGAATATAGAAGAGGAGAAGGGAGAGGACTAGGGTGAAATGCTCCCAGTTTGGAACGGATCGCCTGGTCCGGTAGCGATGGCGGCTGGTGGTTCGGAGAACTGGTAGCAAAAATCCCTGCCCCTGCTGAGCTGCGCCATCATCATTTTTTTTTTTACTTTTAAAAGCATTTTTTCTTCAGCCGAAAAAATGCTTTAAAAAGTAAAAAAAAAGCCTTTGATGATCCCGCGGCTCAGCTGGAATCATTAGAACCCTTTTAAAACCCTTTTTTTAAACAACCTCTTCGGTTATGATAAAGGGACTACACATTTAGTTTTGCATGTACTGACAGCAGCAAGGATCATATCTGCAAAATACTGGAAAAATGAACATACTTCACCAGTTGAGGATATAATTCGGAAAATGTTAGACTGTACTGAGCTGGACAGACTGACTTTAAAAATAAAGGACAAGGATGACACAGAATATTACTTGATATGGAATAAATTTTATGAGTGGTTAGAGATAAGAGGTAGAAATTAGATGAAGAAAAAGTATAGCTATGTATGAATTAAAGATAAAGATGGTTTATAACTATAAATATTCCAATATATTTAACAGAATTATAAATAAGCCAACATAAAGAGAAGTTTAGCCAGAATTATTCTGTTACATTATTACTATTCTTATCAATATATGTGTTCATATTTTTACTGTCTTTTCTATGTTTTTCTTTAGTAAATTATATACCCTGACAATACACTGTATTCAAAATGTTAATGAATAATTTTTTTTAAAAAAAGGAATACATCATATAGTTCACATTACCATGATAGAAAAAAATGCTGAGATCCTATAAAATGTGCAAAGATGTTAAAGGGCCTAGAGACTAAATTGTATGATGAATTTTTAGGGAGCTAAGTATGTTTAGCCTATTGAACAGAAGACCTAGAGGACACGACAGTGATGGGATTCAGCCAGTTCACACCACTTCGGGAGAACTGGTTGTTAACTTTCTGAGCAGTTTGGCAAACTGGTTGTTGGAAGAAATCATTAGGGCAGAGAACCAGTTGTTAAATTACTTGAATCCCACCACTGGGACACGAGAACTATCTTCTAGTACCTGAAAAACTGTGACAAAGAAGAGGGGATCGACATTGTCTAAAGCATCAGAGGGCAGGACAAAAAGTTATGGGTGGAACCTTGTTAAAAGAGAGATCACCTTAGAAATAAGGAGAAATTATCTGACAATTAATCAATGAAATAACTATCCTCCAAAAAGTATGGGTGTTCTATCACTAAAAGTTTTTGAAAATAGATAAGACAGCCATTGACTGTAAGGTCTCTTGCCTAGAGCAGGGGGTGGTTAATAGTATTTACAAAAAAGATCTTAGAATAGTGGACTGAAAATCCTATTTTGTTAAATCTTCATTTACAATAATGTGTGCCTTCTATGAAATATAATTTTATAAAATTATTTCCAAAGTTCATGATATAATTTCTACCAGCAAGATTTTTTTCTAAGTGGTAATTGGTAAGATTTCTTTCTAACAGTACCACAGCTACATTAAAAGTAAAGCATTTCATAGCCAGTATTTGAAGCAGGTAGTACTTGCAATATTTGAGAAAAACTTCGAGATTTAATCTACTATTCTGAGGCCTTATGGCATGGCATTGTGTTGTAGTATTTTTTTGGTCTAAGGGTGAGAAAAGCCAAATAAAATGCCATAAATGGAATTGTGTTTTTCATTTCTGGTTGTTACTCAGGATAGCTTCAAAACTAAAGCACAAAACCAACTTTTTAGTAGTCTATAGTATTTCATGCAAATTTTTTTTTTTTTATTTCATTTTGTCACAACAGTATACACAAACATCGACATAAAAAAAATAACACATCATAAAACAAATACACATATAAATATAAGTAAAAGTATGCAACAGCTATATTAATTTGATATAATGAAGGGAACAATAGGACAGGAACGGTAGGCACTTTTGTGCTCTTATGCACGCCCCTTATATATGATTTTAAGAAGCACTGTCTTTGTGGCCATCCAAATGAACAGAGAGAAATATGGAACAGTTCCCTTCACTGGACAAAAAAAGCCAGGAAAAAAAAAATACAAAAATGCTTAGCCTGAGCTAGAGTGCAAAATTTACTCAACAGTTCCCAAGAATGCTTTCAGGACAAAAAAAAAGGGGGTGGTGGTGGTGGCTTAGACATCTTTATGATGCTATTGATGTTGAGCCAATTGAGATTCCTGGCAGGCTTATGCTTGAACTGATCTCAAAGCAGCAAGGAACTGAAGTCAGGATTAAAGAATGCTCAAAAACTGAAACAGAAGTCATAGCAAGAAAGAATGCAATGAGTCCTCTCTTCTAGAATATGGTCCCTTTTCCTAATAATCAGTATAGAAGCTCAGGCAAGAAATCCCATAGCAACTTGATCCCAATCTGATTGGCTGTCAAACTATTGCTTTCATATATCAGATTTGTTGCAGATCCACTTAAATCTTATCTCTTTGTGCCATACTATACACAATAATGAGAAAATATAGATTTTCATTTATAGTAGAACATAGAATTATAGAGCTGGAATGGATCCTGAAGGTATTCCACTGATTATTTTTTTTCCATTTCAGAAAATTTCTTCTAGGTTGGATCTCTCTCTAACAAGTTTTAGTAAATATTCCAAGGCAGTATTGGGATTGATATATATATTGAATTGAGTTAAATAATCAGAAAATCAAAATAGACCCACTGTTTAGATCCACAATAAACTTTATTAACATATCAATTGAAGACAAAACAACTCTAAGTGGACTGGTAAATGAAATTCAAAGATTGGCTAGATAAAATCTACAACAGATAGCAACTGTGAGTTAAGCCTAAAGTAGAAGTTCCAAACACTGGGAAATCTCAGAATGATTATAATGTCTGAAGTATTGTATTTTGTAGTTGTTAGTTGCGAAGTCATGGCTGACCCATCGCAACCCAATGGACAACATTCCTCCAGGCCTTCCTGTCCTGTATCATCCCCCATAGTCCATTTAAGCTCATGCCTACTGCTTCAGTGACTCCATCCAGCCACCTTGTTCTCTGTCGTCCCCTTCTTCTTTTGCCTTCAATCTTTCCCAGCATTAGGCTCTTCTCCAGTGAGTCCTTCCTTCTCATTAGGTGGCCAAAGTATTTGAGTTTCATCTTCAGGATCTGACCTTCTAAAGAGCAGTCAGGGTTGATCTCCTCTAGGACTGACCAGTTTAATCGCCTTGCAATCCAAGGGACTCGCAGGAGTCTTCTCCAGCACCAGAGTTCAAAGGCCTCAATTCTTTGGCACTTAGCCTTTCTTATAGTCCAACTTTCACAGCCATACATTGCAACTGGGAAAACCATAGCCTTGACTATACGCACTTTTGTTGATATGGTGATGTCTCTGCTTTTTAGTACACTGTCTAGATTTGCCATAGCTTTCCTCCCCAGGAGCAAGCGTCTTTTAATTTCTTGGCTGCAGTCCCCATGTGCAGTGATCTTGGAGCCCAGGAAAATAAAATCTGTCACTACCTCCATTTTTTCCCCATGCCAGGAATTGAGAGGGCCGGATGCCATGACCTTAATTTTCTTAATGTTGAGTTTCAAGCCAACTTTTGCACTCTCCTCCTTCACCCGCATCAAGAGGCTCTTTAGTTCCTCTTCGCTTTCTGCCATTAGAGTGGTATCATCTGCATATCTGAGGTTGTTGATATTTCTTCCGGCAATCTTAATTCCAACTTTTGATTCATCCAGCCCCGCCTTTCTCATGATGTGCTCTGCATATAAGTTAAATAGGTAGGGCGATAGTATAAAAGCCTTGCCGGACTCCTTCCCCAATTTTGAACCAATCAGTGGTTCCGTATTCAGTTGTGACGGTTGCTTCTTGACCCACATATAGGTTTCTCAAGAGACAAATAAGATGGTCTGGTACTCCTATCTCTTTAGGAACTTGCCACAATTTGTTGTGATCTGCACAATCAAATGCTTTAGCATAGTCAATGAAGCAGAAGTAGATTGTTTTTCTGGAACTCCCTAGCTTTCTTCATGCATATGTTGGCAATTTGATCTTTAGTTCCTCTGCCTCTTCGAAATCCTGCCTGTACTTCTGGTAGTCCTCGATCCACATACTGCTGGAGCCTAGCTTGTAGGATTTTTAGCATAACTTTAGTAGCATGTGATATGAGTGCAATGGTGTGATAGTTTGAACATATTTTGGCATTGCCTTTCTTTGGAATTGGAATGTAAATTGACCTTTTCCAATCCTATGGCCACTGTTGAGTTTTCCATATTTGCTGGCAAATTGAGTGTATCACTTTTACTGCATCATCTTTTAAGATTTTAAATAGCTCAACTGGAATACTGTTACCTCCACTAGCTTTGTTGTTGCTCAGATTTCCTAAAGCCCATTTGACTTCACATTCTAGAATGTCTGGCTCGAGGTCAGTGACCACCCCATCTTGGTTATCAGGGACATTAAATTCATTCTTGTATAGTTCTCCTGGGTAATTTTGCCACTACTGCCTCTGTTAGGTCTCTGCCATTTTAATCCTTTATCATACCCAACTTTGCATGAAACGTTCCCTTCATGTCTCCAATTTTCTTGAAGAGATCTCTGGTCCTCCCTATTCTATTGTTTTCTTCTATTTCTTTGCACTGTTCATTTAAGAATGCATTCTTATCTCTTCTAGCTATTCTCTGGAATTCTGCATTCAACTGGGTGTATCTTTCTCTTTCTCCCTTGCCTTTTGTTTCCCTTCTTTCCTCAGCTATTTGCAAAGCTTCCTCAGACAGCCATTTTGCTTTCTTGCGTTCCTTTTTCTTTGGGATGGTTTTAGTTGCTACCACTTGTACAATGTTGTGAATCTCCGTCCATAGTTCTTCAGGCACTCTGTCTATCAGATCTAATTCCTTAAATCTATTTGTCACCTCTACTGTATATTCATCAGGGATATGATTTAATTCATACCTGAGTGGCCTAGTGCTTTTCCCTACCTTTTTCAATTTAAGCCTAAATCTTGCAATGAGAAGTCATGATTTGAGCCACAGTCAGCTCATGGTCTTGTTTTTACTGACTGTATAGATCTTTTCCATCTTTGGCTGCAGAGCGCATAGTCAATCTGATTTCTGTGTTGACCGTCTGGTGATGTCCATTTGTAGAGTTGTCTCTTGGGTTGTTGGAAAAGAGTGTTTGCTATGACCATCATATTCTCTTGACAAAATTCAGCCTTTGCCCTGCCTCATTTTGTACTCCAAGGCCAAATTTGCCTGTTATTCCGGTTATTTTTTGGCTTCCTACTTCCTACTTTCCTATTTCCGTCTTTAAAAGAATGGGCTCCAGCTGTTCCTCTGCCTCGCTGCTGTCTATCTCTCTCTCTGCCTCTGATGCAGAGCCCTTGTCTGAGCTTTCCCCAGTCCCCAGGACTGGCCTAACCTCCCAATCTCCTCACTGTTTGACTTTGCTGCCAGCTCTGCTGACTGCCAGCAGGCCACAAGAGCAGCATCCATAATTCTCAAATGGAAGAAGTTTGGAACAACCAGGATTCTTCTAAGCTGGTCATCTGGTCAACCTGAGCAATTGGAAAAGAACAACCTTAGTAAGAGAGGTGACCAAGAACCTGATTGTCACTCTGACTGATCTCCAGAGATTTTGTGTGGAGATGGGACAGAGTTCCAGAAGAACAACCATCCCTCCACCAATCTAGGCTTTATGGCAGAGTAATTATACAGAAGCCTCTCTTCAGTGCAATACTCATGAAACCTGCTTAGAGTTTGCAAAAAAAGCACCCGAAGAACTCTCAAACTGTGAGGAACAAGATTCTCTGGTCTGATGAAGCCAAGATTGAACTGTTTGGTCTCAATTCTAAATGATATGTCTGGAGCAAACCAGGCACTGCTCATAATCTCATCATCCCAAGAGTGAAGCATGGTGGTGACAGCATCATGCTGTGGGGATGTTTTTCAGCAGCAGGGATTGAGAGACTGCTCAGGGTTGAGGTAAAGCTGAATGGACAAAGTACAGGGATATCCTGAATAAAAATCTGTTCTGTAGTGCTCAGGACCTCAGATTGGACCGAAGGTTCATTTTACAACATTACAATGATCCTAAACATATAGCCTAGACAACACAGGAATGGCTTAGGGACAACTCTGTAAATGTTCTAGAGTGGCCCAGCCAGAGCCCTGACTTGAACCCTATTGAACATCTGTGGAGAGACCTGAAAATAATTGTCCACCAATGGTCACCATCCAACCTGACTCAGTTTGAGAGTATTTGCAAGGAAAAATGGCAAAAAATTTCCCCAATGTGCAAAGCTTGTCATGACATACCAGGGGTGAAATGCTCCTGGATCTGACTGGATTGTGTGATCCGGTAGTGAACATGGCCGGTAGTTTGGCGATCCGGTAGCGATGGCAGAGTGAAGCTCCGCCCACCCACCCGATGTCATTACTTCCTGGTTTTAACCAGGAAATAATGTGGTTTTTACTTGCCTGCAACACACACATGCGCGTGGTGCGTACACTTCTGAACCAGTAAGGAAGGTAAGTAGATTTCACCACTGTGTCATACCCCAAAGACTGGAGACTGTAATTGCTGTCGAAGGTGCTTCAATGAAGTACTGAGTGAAAGGTCTGAACACTTACACCAATGTGATATTTCAGGTTTTTCTTTTTAATAAATTTACACATTTCTAAAATTCTGTTTTCACTTTGTCCTTATGGGATACTGAGTATAGATTAATGAGAAAAAAATGAATTTCAACCACTGTAGAGTCAGGCTGCAGCATAACAAAATTGACAAAGTGAAGGGGGTCTCAATATTTTCTGAATGCACTGTATATATATTTCTTTCGGGGTCAGGTTTGGCAGTGGTGAGTAGGCCACTTAATATTGGGAAATTTGTCAATTACCATGTTTGTTATTCCTGATATTTCAATAGTGTTATTTTTGATGTTGTGTTCTTCAGTACAATTAATAATCTTGTATTGTTTGATGTCATGATGGAGATACAATATGGAGCCATGAACATTAGACATGTTAGCTACAATTTTGTATCATAATTGATATGATACAAAATTTTGTATAATAATTAATCTTCCCTTGAGCTTTAATCTGTTCATTGTCAGCCTGATGAGCCTTTTGTAGTGTCACAATTCCTATTACAATGGTCAGTCTGCTTGAGTATGAAGTGTAGATTACCTCCATGATGGTATACCCCAATGATGTTATATCTTAATAGAGTGGCTAAAGGTCTACACACATGGCAATCAAATTGGATATTGCATCCTTTATGGTTGAAAATTACAATTAGATTATAAACCATCTGGAGGGTAAATCATATGACAAATGGTTAAGAGAGCTAGGTATGCATAGTCTATGAAAGAGAAGGATTGGGGGCGGGGGGACATTATAACTCTCTTCCAGTACTTGAGGGGCTGTCACAAAGAGGGGATTGGCTCTTTGGGCAGAGGGCAGAACAAGAAGTAATAGGTGATACCTTGTCAAAGAGAGATACAACCTAGAAGTAAGGAGAAATTTGCTGACAGCAAGAGCAATTAATGGAACATCTTGCCTCCTTGTGGATGCTTCATCACTAGAGATTTTCAAAAATAGACTGGACAATCATTTGACTGGGATGGTGTGAGATTCCTGCCTTCAGCAGAGGCATTGGACTTAATGACTTCCAAGGCCCCTTCCAACCCTAGGATATTATGTTCTAATGTGGAATCCCTTTGACTACAAGTCTTTTCCTAAATGTTATTTAATATCTAAATGAAAATGCTGAGAGATGTCATTTATCAGTCCGGTAATCTCTTTGCTCTACTTGTGAACTCTCAGTTACTCCCTTTCTGAGTGACTAGCCTAGTTTGGAAGAAGAACGGGTGAAAGGAGAGAGAAAGGAGCAATGGGAAAAAGTGGCAAAAAGTGCCTTCAATTTGACCTTCCTTGACTTTTTATCTCTGCTTCCTAAGTATCAGCTGTATATGTCTGTCAATCTGCAGAACAGCAACAAACAGCAGTCAGTCTTCGAACTTTTTCCTCTGATCTTGTTTATTTAGTAAGCAGTTGTATTTAGCCATAACAAAAGAAAACAGCGGAGGGGAATGTGATGTCACACTTCAATAACTGAAAGAATCTTATAGAGCAGGACTGCCAAACTCCTGGCCTGCAGGCTGGATGTGTCATGCGCTGGCCACGCCGATGTCTGGTTTACTGAAGGGGTAAAGTCGCAATATGTCACATGATGCCACTGTGATGATGCGAGTTTGACAGCCCTGTTATAGAGAAAAAGGTTACAATTTGTTCTGTCATTCCTAACTGCAGAACATGGAATAATGGATGTAATTTACCGTATATACTCGAGTATAAGCCGAGTTTTTCAGCACGTTTTTTGTGCTGAAAAACGCCCCCTCGGCTTATACTCGAGTCTACCCTTGCAGAGCCGACCCAGGGAGAGGGTTTTTTGCCCTCGGGAACAGCTGGGCCGGCAGGACGAGCCCAAATGCTGCCGGCATGCTTTGCCAGCTCGGCCGGCTCGCTTTGGGCGGCGGCTGGCCTCGGCGTTTTCTTCCGCCGCTTTTGATGGCGGCGGCGGTGGTCGGCGGAGGGGCGGGGCGGAGGGGCGTTCGACATTTTCGCCCCTCTCACTGCCCTCCTCTTGCCCGCGGTGGGGCGGAGGGGCGTTGTCACGAATACATCCCAATAAAATGCAAAGGTTTCAAAGCATGTTTTGGAAAAGCAGCGAGGGATGGGGGGAGAATGCTGCCTTGAATGTGAAAGAAACGTGGAAAACTCCAACTACAGTATAAAAAAAAAACATTTGCACTCAGTACTTTTTATTTTATTTTATTTTTTGCCAAGTTTTCCCCAGGTTTTTTTTTTCCCCCTATGAAAATTGGGGAGGTGGGGAGAAAGAGGTGAAAAAGAAAAGCCTCTTGGAAAGCGGAGAAATACGGCAAGAACAAACGATTTCTCCCCCCCGCCCCTCCCGGCGCCGTCCTTCTCTCCCGCCAGTCACACGGTTCAGTTTTTTTTCAGGCTAACTATACTTTGCGTTTCACTCCCCCGAGTGAACATTGTAACCCGAGACTTGCTCGTAAACAGTGAGCAAAATTACGGTAATCTCCTCTGCCAAATCTATTCCCAAACCTTCCCACCCCCAACACCTCCGCTCCGCAAAGGCAAGAAATGAACGCCGAATCCGAGAGGGGGGCAGGAGGAGGAGGAGGAGGAGAGATGGGGGCATTGCAAGCTAGGGTGGGAAGAAGGAGGAGGAAGAAGAAGGGAGGCAAAAGAAACCGACCCTCGCGCAGATCAGCAAATTAGCTTTCCTTCTCCAAACCAATTTTTTTTTTAAAAAAAAACCCGTTCTACCCAGAGCAAATGGCAAATAAGCAGCCCGTTTTGAGTCTGATTATTGTTTCGCGGTGGTTGCCCTCTCTGATCTCCTTGTACATGACAAGGCACCTCTAACCCAGCGCTTTGTGTTTGTTATTGGTAATTCTCCTCTCCCTTCTTCCATTGGAGTCCTCTCCCCTTCCTTTCCGAACGGGGCGGGCGATTTACCTTCTCTGCCTTTTTTATTTTCCTGGAGGTGGAGGTGTATTCCTAAGGATGCCTTCAGTGCTGGGGAAGGAGCCGATCCATGGAGGGGAGGGGGGCGACGCTGCCGAGAAGCCGCTGCTTACAGAGAGCGAAAGAGCCAGGGAGACCTTGGCATAGGTGGGCGGCTGGTGTAAGGCAGGGCAGAACCTTCGACCCGCAAGGATCCCGGGAGGTGGGGGACGAAGAGAGGCAGAGAAGGAGGAGGAGGAAGGAAAAGAAAGAAAGGGGAGTGAAAATAAGAGCAGTCCGAGCAATAAATAAATATTGCTGGGCTGCTTTCCAAAATCCTCAGCACGGAACTAAAAGTTGCAAGTGTTTTGTGAGTTCAAACAGTCCCTTCCAGACTAACACGTTTCATTAAAAGATACAAAGTTTGGTAAACTGAAGCTCGCTCTGTCCAATGCAAAAAAATCATCATCATCATATAATAATAATAATAATAATGATAATAATAATAATAATAATAAAGATGATGATAATGATAATGATAATAATAATAATAATAATGATGATGATGATAATGATAATAATGATAATAATAATAATAATAATAATAATAATGATAATGATAATGATAATGATAATAATAATAATAATAATAATGATGATGATGATGATAATAATGATGATAATAATAATAATAATAATGATGATGATGATGATAATGATAATAATGATGATAATAATAATAATAATAATGATGATGATGATAATGATAATAATGATAATGATAATAATAATGATGATGATGATGATGATAATAATGATAATAATAATAATAATAATAATAATAATGATGATGATGATGATAATGATGATAATGATAATAATAATAATAATAATAATAATAATAATAATAATAATAATAATAATAATAATAATAATAATAATATTCAGCCGTGCTTCGCTTTGATGGCAGCCTGACGTAAAATGGGGGGCAGGGGGATACATACACGGTTAGGGAAAAATAACAAAACAACGTTTTGGGCTCAATTGCAGTCTTAAATTGAGGACTACCGGTACTTGCAATTTGAACCTTATTGGACACTTCATTCCTGGAGGGTTTTTAAAGAACAGACTGGACAATCCTTTGTCTGAAACAGTATAGGATCTCTTGCTTGAGGAGTGGGGACTGGACTAGAAGATCACTGTTAGTTTGGGATATGTTCAGAGCCCACACATCTGATGACATAAAAAAATTGGCAAAGTCATCTCAAGTCACTTTGGCCGTTATTCCAGGTGGGCTTACATCTGTATTGCAGCCCCTAGATGTCAGTTTAAATAAACCTTTCAAGGACCGTGTGCGAAGGATGTGGCATGAATGGATGACATCTGGTCAAGCTCGTCTGACAAAAGTTGGAAATCTGAGAAAGCCAGACATAGAACTAATAGCACAGTGGGTTCGTGATGCATGGGAAGATATTCCAGAGGACATGGTGCAACGTGCCTTCAAGAAATGTGGCATTAGTAATGCTATGGATGGCAGTGAAGACAGCGCATTGTATGAGAGTGACAGCAGTGATGATGACGACTGTGAACTCAGTGATGACGACAACGTATATGCGGATAACATCACAGAAGCTGAAGTAGCTGAAGCTCTGTTTGGACAAACAGATGATGAGGAGGAGAACTCCAGTTTTGAGGGATTTTAGCTCTCGTTAGCTTGGTTGCTGTTACTTTTAAAGATACTGTATTTTTCATACCATATTCTTTTTGGGGACCCCCTTTTGCACTTTTATTGTTTTTCGTTCAAATAAATATTCATGTTATTTTACTTGGCTCTATCTTTATTTTTTACATTGACCAGTAGCTGCCTCATTTCCCACCCTCGGCTTATACTCGAGTCAATAGTTTTTCCCAGTTTTTGTGGTAAAATTAGGTACCTCGGCTTATATTCGGATCGGCTTATACTCGAGTATATACGGTATATAAAGGCAAATTCCAAATAAATTTTAAAAAGCCTTCCTGACAACAATAGTAATTTGTTCTGGAACTAGTTACTTAAACTGGTGGTAAACAATGAGCAAGAGGTTGAATTTGAGAAGCCAAGAGACTTTTTCTAATTGTAATCCTATATTTAGTTGGTTTTTGATAGGTTAATTGATTATATGAGAGGTGCTTTTTCAACGTGCTGATGACTTACTTTCAGAATTCATAAATTTGGTTGTGCTAAAATATATTATTTCTCTCACTTTTAATTCCTTAAGATCCTAAAATAGTTTAAAATACGATCCTAAAATTGTTGACCTTAAATGTGTATCTATAACTAGGCAATAACCTGTTCTTTAAAGAAGAGTTAATCTTAAATACGGAGGAAAAGTGAAGATGCTGATAACAAACAATTATAAAAATAGAAAAGATTTCTCAAAACATGCTGTCATGGAAGACATCATCAGCTGTTCAGTGCATTAATCTGTAATCTTTGTCACTCTCTCACTTGACTTGATTCTACAAGCTTCTTTTCTGTCTCCATTTTAAAATAAAAAAATGCTTTGTCAGGACACATCTGGAATATAGAACTGCTAATGGATTTGCTATGAAAGAAATGATGAAATGTCTAGCCAACTTAAGTCATATGTTAAAAAATATAACACCACTGGCAGGGAAGCCTTTCTTTGCTTTGCACCACTGAAATTGGAACGCTAAGCATTCAGCTAGGAGCTTGGTGTATATCTCATTAGGTGTAGTGGAATATATCTCTTAAAACATGAAAATCAAACTACTGTTTATGCTGGAAAACAATCCATCTGATAGCTTAGTGTTTTTTTTAAAGTATTACCATATTCAATATAGTGAAGATCTATGGGAAGTCTGCAACTGGTAGGTCCTGGGTCAAACCTGCAAACATGAACCATGAAGTTACTAATCAGAAGCAAGAAAATTTATGCAAATCGTGATATAAACCACATTTCCAAAAGGCATAGAATTCAGTAATATCTAGTTCAAAATATTTTGGCTCAGAAAACTCTATATGAAAATATTTACTTCTGCGAAAGATATGTATAAGGCTACCCACACCCACCCACACCTTAAAGAAGAGTTATAGTCCTTTTGTTATTTGTTTTAAAATGTATACAAAATCTATTGAATGTATTGAGTTGCAAAGGCTAGAGAAGAATGGATAGTAATTACATTTTATAAACTTATGGATTTTGGGGGTTATAATGCAAAATACATACACTTTGCCATGGTTTTAAAGTTTACTGTTGAGAAAAAACTTAAATGATATTCACATTAGTTACTGGGGGGCATTGATGATGAGGTCCATCTGCAACCCGCCTGCTTGCCCATCACAAATGTTGTCTCAGTTTGCTTTCACAACTGACAGTAATGTCTGAACATCCATGTAGATGTTTGGCTTGCCTTTTCAATCAATGCTTTTATTTTATTTACTTGCATTCCAGAATCATCTACTTTAAAATGAAAACTTTGCCCCATTATTTTACTTTATGAACTGTATTCCAGAACATAGAACACAAAGCCATACAGTATAAGGAAGTTCTGACGTCTTCTTTATATTTGCAAAACAAAAGAGAATAAAACCTGTAACTACATTGCAAGAATATGTATATTAGCAGGATTTATGCAACAAGAGACAATACTTAAAATAAAATTATTTCAGATCGTTCTTTTTAAAATATAACACCACTGGCAGGGAAGCCTTTCTTTGCTTTGCACCACTGAAATTGGAACGCTAAGCATTCAGCTAGGAGCTTGGTGTATATCTCATTAGGTGTAGTGGAATATATCTCTTAAAACATGAAAATCAAACTACTGTTTATGCTGGAAAACAATCCATCTGATAGCTTAGTGTTTTTTTTAAAGTATTACCATATTCAATATAGTGAAGATCTATGGGAAGTCTGCAAATGGTAGGTCCTGGGTCAAACCTGCAAACATGAACCATGAAGTTACTAATCAGAAGCAAGAAAATTTATGCAAATCGTGATATAAACCACATTTCCAAAAGGCATAGAATTCAGTAATATCTAGTTCAAAATATTTTGGCTCAGAAAACTCTATATGAAAATATTTACTTCTGCGAAAGATATGTATAAGGCTACCCACACCCACCCACACCTTAAAGAAGAGTTATAGTCCTTTTGTTATTTGTTTTAAAATGTATACAAAATCTATTGAATGTATTGAGTTGCAAAGGCTAGAGAAGAATGGATAGTAATTACATTTTATAAACTTATGGATTTTGGGGGTTATAATGCAAAATTCATACACTTTGCCATGGTTTTAAAGTTTACTGTTGAGAAAAAACTTAATGATATTCACATTAGTTACTGGGGGGCATTGATGATGAGGTCCATCTGCAACCCGCCTGCTTGCCCATCACAAATGTTGTCTCCAGTTTGCTATCACAACTGACAGTAATGTCTGAACATCCATGTAGATGTTTGGCTTGCCTTTTCAATCAATGCTTTTTATTTTATAATTTAAATTCTGGGTTGGAATGTAAGAAATGCATGTGGAAAATCTGTGTGTTCCCTATTATATTTGTATGCCGGTAGTGTGGAACTATGAAAGCACAAATTTTATTTTTATTTACTTGCATTCCAGAATCATCTACTTTAAAATGAAAACTTTGCCCCATTATTTTTTACTTTATGAACTGTATTCCAGAACATAGAACACAAAAGCCATACAGTATAAGGAAGTTCTGACGTCTTCTTTATATTTGCAAAACAAAAGAGAATAAAACCTGTAACTACATTGCAAGAATATGTATATTAGCAGGATTTATGCAACAAGAGACAATACTTAAAATAAAATTATTTCAGATACGTTCTTTTTTAAAATATAATTTTATTTATAGTTTTTTCTTTAACATCCATAAATGCTTGGTGAATATATTTTAAACACAATACTAATAATATTATTTAAATATACATAATCATAGTCTTTCAATTTCTAATATTTGTATATATATGGTAATTATAATGTGTTCTATTATATATCAGTATACATAATACTATTTTCCCAGTTTCTACTTTCTACCTCCTTTTTCTAACTCTTAATAAGATAGCCACCCTGTTAAGAGTATTCTCTATCTATCTATAGTCTCTTGCCCTTTTTAGAATTTCAACTCTTATTGACTTTTTGGTAAACCTTTCATGCTTCTCCCTCGGGATCTGGTAACTCTTTACATCACATTTATTTAATCTAAGTATTTCATCTGCCGCAACACTATCTCTTGCTGTTGGATCTCTAGAGTACCCATCTGTAGTTCTTCAATCATTTTAAAGATAACTTTCTCTTTATTCTCTTCTGTGTTTTGAACTTTGAACCATTTGTATTATTTTTGGATTTATCTCTTCTATTCTTTCCTTAGCTCCTTCTGGTTTCTCTTCTATTTTCTGAATTTTTTGTTCATCAAGGAGAAAAATCAAGGAGAAAAAAAATCCCATGAATGTTAACACAGGCATTAAAGACATCTTCATTTTTTTTAATGAAACCAAGCATCATAGAACAGCCACAAATTCAAATAATGATCCTTCTATTTGAAAAAAAATGTTTTGAATAGTTCTGTTTTAAGCCAGCAATAGACATTTTAGAAAACCTTGTCCAATCTTGAATCATAATTGTGCATGAGTGCACAATAGGGAAGTTTTTAATATGAAATTCCTAATCCTAAACCAGTGGATTTAAAATTAAAAATTATAGATATAAAAAGCAAATTTTGTATCTATAATTATAATTTATAATGATACAAAAACTAAACAAAACCCAAGTTGAGAATAATCAGATACACACAATATGAACTAAGTCAATGTTATTATAGCTAAAATACCACACTGTCTGCACAATTATTAGGCTAGTTGTATTTTGGAGGATTAATTTTATTATTGAACAACTACAGTACTTTCGGTCAATCCAAAATGTTAATAAACTTCAAACCTGAATATTTAAGAAATTAAAAGCAAGGTTTTGGCTTTCTTAGGAAAATATCTATGTGTATACAATTATTGGGCAACTATTAGTGTGCAAAATTATTATGCAACTAAATGAAAAATTAAAACTTGCCCATCTCACTAATTTATTTGCATCTGTTAAAGTGAGAATAATAAACAACTCAAAATGTACAAATAAACATTTTTGATATTTTTTAAAAAATCAGCAACCAATATAGACATCCTTTTCAATAACAGTCATAAACCTTCCATTCATGGAGTCTGTCAGTTTCTTAATCTGTTGACGATCAATTTTTTGTGCAGCAGCAACCATGGCTTCCCAGACACTGTTCAGAGAGGTATACTGTTTTACTTCACCATAAATCTCCCATTTAAGAAGGGCCCACAAGTTCTCAATAGGGCTTAGGTCAGCTGACGAAGGGAGCCATGTCATTATTCTTTCATTTTTAAGGCCTTTACTGGCTAGACATGCAGTAGAGTACTTCAATGCATGCAATGGAGGATTGTGCTGCATAAAAATCATGATCTTGATAGATGCAGACTTTTTTCTGTACTACTGCTTGAAGAAAGTATCTTCTAAAAACTGGCAGTAGGTTTGGGAGTTGATTTTGACTCCATTTTCAACCCACCTTTAATAATACTTGCCCATACCCATACCCATACCCATACTCCACCTCCACCTTGCTGGCGTCTGAATCAAAGTGAAGCTCTGTGCCCACTATTGATTCAGCCACGGGCTCATCTATCTGGTTCATCAAGAATCACTCTCATCTCATCGTTCTACAAAACATTTGAAAAATCTGTCTTCAGATATTTCTTGGCCCAGTCTTGCCATTTCAACTTATGTGTCTTGTTCAGTGGTGGTCGGGTTTCAGCCTTCCTCACTTTGGCCATGATTCTGAGCACTTGTACTTCTGGGCACTCCAGGTAGGTTGCAGTTCTGGAATATGACAGCACTGAAGGATAATGGGTTCCTAGTAATTTCACATTTGCTGCTTCTCAAACCTTTGGCAGTTAATATGTGTCTTTTTTTCTAAATACATTTCTTGCGACCTTGTTGACTATTTGCAACAAAATGTTTGATGATTCTATGATCATGCCCCAATATCTTAGCAATTTTAAGAGTACTACATCCCTTTGAAAGACTTTTTACAATTTTTGACTTTCAGTTAAATCTTTCTTTACCATTTTGTCTGAAGAAAAGAAGCTGGCAAATAATTATGCACACCTTGATATAGGTGTTGATTTCCTTAGGCCACACCCTCCCTCATTACATAAATACACATCACCTGATATGCTTAAATCCACTAAATTCAGGTTTATACAGCTTGGAGATGGAAAATATGCATTAAAATGATATGGTCAAAATACTACTTGCCTAGTAATTGTGCACACGGTGTATATAAGTTCCTGAATAAGATTAAAAAGTTTCAGGATCCACTGCACAGAGTTTGGTTAGAAAGGTAATCTGGATTTTATATGTAGTTATTTCTGCCAATGTTTCTTATTCTTGATGTGAAGCAAGTAACCTCTTTGACTAATTGCTGCTTTCTTTAATCCAGCAAAACAGTCCAGGGGTGAAATGCTCCCGGTTTGGACTGGTTTGGCCGATCTGGTAGCGATGACGGCTGGTGGTTTGGAGAACTGGTAGCAATTATCTCTGGTAGCTTCGTCCCCACCTTGCCCGGCGCCTCCATGTGCTGTGTTTGGAAGGGGCTGCCGCTGTCGCTCTCATCACCGCCACTCTCATTGCCTTCCTTCCACGCCTGTCTGCAGACGTCTGCCTGCCCTCCTGGAGCTCTGCTGTGCTGTCACTGTTCGCTTTCTTCCTTCTCCTGCCGTGAAATGAAAGCGAACAGTGGTGATGGTGCTTCAGACGGCAGGTGGACATATTCATTATAGTTGTCAGCTACAGATGTCCGTCTGCCCTCCTGAAGCACCCCCATGGCCAAAAAAACCCCATTACACTGCGCATCCTCCTGCAGTCAAATGTGCCCAGCTGTGCATGCCTTTTCCTCAAACGGGCTGTGCATGGGGCGCTTGGAGAGCGAGCGAGCAAGGCCTCTGTTCTTTTGTGTGTGTGTGTGAGGGAGGGAGCGAGGGAGGTAGTGATCTGAAGCTGAGGCACCCAAACTTCTGGCAGTAGTGGGGGCAGCTTCTGAGCAGCCCTGAGTCAGCCAGCTCCTGCTGACCTAGTCCCTCCCATTCTCCTTGTCCCCCCACTCAAGCAGCGGTAGGCTCTGCGGGACAACAGGGCCTCTTATTTTTCCCGTGGTGCTGCTTATCTGCTTGCAAGCAATGATCTTCTCTGCTTCTCTTGGGATGCTGGTGCGGGCACCATGGTTGCATAGTTTGTCTGGGCTGAGCAGGGAAGCCGCTGTCATGCTACTCTCTCTTGCTTCCTCAAGCGCAAAACTGAGGCCATGCGCTTCCTCACTGGGCTGGCCATGGGCAAAGAGCCATGTGCCAGACAGCTGCTCAATGCTCTGTGTGCAGCATTGCTCAGCCACCAGTGGGGACGGAGCAGCCACCCCAGGGGCAGGAATGATTCCCAGAGACCCTGCCACTGCTTGAGCAGGTAGGATGACACTGAGGACTCGGAAGAGAAAAACCGCAAGGTTTTGCACTAGGCAGCTGGCCCTGCAGTGGCGGCTTGAATGGCCCACCTAAAGTGCTTGCTGGTGAATGTTGGCATGGGGGCCTTGGCTGCAGCACTGCTCCAGCCAGCCCAAGCCCAAGTTCGGCTGGCTGCTCCATCCCCACCAGTGGCTGGGCAATGTTGCACGTGGGGCATTGAGCAGCTGTTGGGCGCATGGCTCTTCAGATGGATCTGGCTGACACAGGGTGCTCGGAAGCCATCCCCACCGCTGCCATAAGTTTGGGTGCCTCAGCTTCAGATCGCTCCCTCCCTCCTTCACATACATACACAAAAACAGAAGTTGGAGAGCTCTCTTGCTCTCTCTTTCTCCAAGTGCCCCATGCACAGCCCATTTAAGGAAAGGGCATGCACAGCTGGGCGCGTTTGGCTGCAGGAGGAGGCCTGGGTGTAAGGCGGCTTTTTCTGCACCATCCCCTCCCTTCTTTGGATTGCCCTGCAAGGGGACAGGTGGCTTGTATGGAGGATTGGCGGGGGGGATGTGCGGCCCTTTGGGATGGAGAACAGGGCAAGAGAAGGCTTCAAGGTTTGTTGGGCAGTCAAGCCAGAGGGAAACTCAAAGCGTTGGGGGCTTCAGAAAGGTAGAATGTGCTTCAGAATGTGCAGCTCCTGGCTCTAACAGTGAGTGATGTCATTGGCCACGCCCACTCAGTCACGCCCACCAAGCCATGCCCACAGAACTGGTAGCAAGAAAAAAAAAAGATTTCACCCCTGAAACAGCCCATCTCTGATGTCCTGGGACCAGCCAGCAAACCAGAAAGCTACCCAATAGCTGAATTCATCCTAATTACTCCAACTGATAAGAACAGCATAGTCCAGTTTTCAACAGGTATGCCTGGTACAATATATGAATAAAATTGTATGGGAGAGAAAAAAATTCCTTTTGGAAATGAAAGATATACTCCATTTGTTCACATCATTCCAAGAGAATGCAGCAGATGCTTTAGGGAGTGTTATTGTGCAATATAAAGCTAGGAATTTTATGATAATGAGTAGAATCAAGCTTCTACTAAAATACCATGAAATATTCAAGGGGAATACTAGTTTTTACCTAAACTTGATTCTGAAAAGCTAAGCAAGATGGGACCTAGTCAGTACTTGAGATTGGAGACCAACAAGAAATTCCAAGAAGATAAGTTAGTTTGAGAAGTATAAAAATGTAAGATAGAAGAGAGACATGGGAAAATAGTTCAGTATTATTTCAATGAAAATTACATAGAAGGGATGCTAATGTCATATGAACTGAGTCTGAAGATTTACTTATGGAAAATTATTAAATTTGAAATATGTCCAAGGGGAGTCTGAGCAATCATAACCAATCCTATCCACTGAAAAATAATTTTCCTCATAGAGAGAATGAGGAAAATGTTTTATTAAGAGTTGCAAAACTATTTGTATGTTTGAAAAAGAACTCAAGTAGGTGTGTAAATATGGATGTGTTAACGAATGTTTTGTATCATCCACTTGAATTTGTGCCTATTTTTTAAAGCAGAACATGGTCTTTGTTAATTGTTTTGCATTATGATAAAATTGCATGTTACAAAGAAACAAGATATGACAACAGAAACTTTGTGTTTGTTCTATAACTTTAATGCTCTGATATTTCTCAGTTAATATTTAGCCACATTTTTCAATATTTAGAATTCAAGATACCTTAGCAACTTAACTTCATAAGATTAGATATAGACAACATTTCAAGATTTGAGCCAGCTGCGGCACAGGAACAAATTTTGCTTATTGCTCTAAGTGATAAATTGATTCTCCAGGACTATCTACTGAATCTTAATTTCCTTTCAGTGATTTGTTTATTTCTAGCTCTCTATTTCCAGTCTCCCATTGCCAACAACTTATTACATTTTGTTCTCTATGTCCAAAGGTATTATTTCTGCCCTGACTTTCCATTAACATTCCCAGCCATTTTATGTTTGTGATAATTTCTTTCAAGCAGTAATGTTACAGCCAATGAAATAAACTGTTCTTTTATTACATTGAATTTTAAAAACAAAAGTAAGATATTCAGTCATTTTAGTGTATTTAGAATTGAAATCAAAACAAATATGCCTCTTTCTGACCAAAAAGGGAAAAAACTGCACTAGAAAACTACTTAATGTATATAATATATGTTAATTGTCAATTACATTAGATATAATGGCCTGTGGCCAATAATCAATATTCCAAGGTTGAGTAGCCCAGGAACAACCACCAAAAATATCTAAAAGTCATAAGGTGTTGAGAGCAGAGATCAATGACAAGTGCTAAACTTGCATTAAACTCAAATACCCAAACTGAAAAGATAATTACATATTTTAAATGTGTTCTTGTATGCAATAAATTCAGAAAAAGAAAATCAGTTCTTCATATTCTGTTATTATTTTTCTTAACCAAAAAAACCTCATTCAGCAGAGTGAGGCCTATTTATTTAGTAGAACAATACTAAATAAAACTCTGGGGATGTACTAACTTCCAAGCTAATTGAATTAATCAGTTAATAAGATTGAGCATATAACCAAAGTAACAATGACTCATTCCTACTTAGAGAGATGTATATGAATTTGTGACATCATGCATTTTTGTTATTTTTTAAATATACTTTTGCATCTTTGGGTCTTTAAGTTCATAGAATAATACTGCTGAGTAAAATTCTTATTTCAGCCAACACTACACAAAGAGAAAAAAAATATTAACATACACATTTTATACTAGTTAGTTAACATTTTCTACTTTACAATTTTTTTAAAAAAAATACACAGCTCACAAATAAGATATGAGAAATCAAAATACAATCCTTACAAAGAGAAATATAATCCAACATTACAATGTTTTGTTTTATAAAACAGTCATATATTTCCCTGCTATTAAAAGTTGGTGGATTGTTGTGATGCAACAAAACATTTCAAAAATAATTAAAAAATATTTTATGCATGAAAGTTGCATTTATTATTTTATACAGCATTTGTATTAAATTAGTGTAGTAAGTTGCTAGCTGATTAAACATAATTTCATGTCATAGCAATTTAAAACCATTTCAAGAGAGCCACATCCAAAGTACAATAAACATGCTGTGGAAATAATTTTTATACGGTGTACAGGTTTCATTGTTTAATGTTTCTCTTCATAAACTGAGTAAGTCAGAATTTTCCTATATAATTAAACAAGGAATTTCAGTTCTGAATTCTCCGAAAAATGAGATCTAGGCATAATAACAAAATTTAACTCCACTGGTGTATAAGCATACAAATAAATGGAATAGATTAACTCAGATTCTTATAGTTTTCTACACTACTCAGTGAAAGTTTTATAAATTCCCATTTTTTCCTATCTTGACTAATATAAAAAACCTTCCCCTTTTATGACCCTGTAATCCCCTAATTTGGGGTAGAACTGGGATGACTGGATGGAAATGAGCATTTAATGGATAAATGCCCTTCCTGATGCCACCTGGATTTTGCAGTAGGTATTTTTTTTCTTTGCAGCCTAGGATTGAATCCTCAACCTTCTGAGTGGTAGGCGAGAATCTTTACCACTAGGACACCATGCCACTCCTATAATTACTAATGTCAATTACTAATAAAGTTAAAAATTTTCTTTCTTTCTAATTTTAACTAAAAATATGCCTCATATATTTGTGCCTTCAACCTAGATTTGTTTGCATTTCACTATTTCCCAAACACCATAGTTTTAATACAGCTATGTATAACCATTAACACTAGATTTTTCAGATAAGAAAGACTGAACCATGTGTGAAAAAAAGAGATTTATTCATGTTCAGGCTCAGTACACAAGCAAAGGTTTATCATTTTTTTAAGGGCCAAAAATATTTACCACTTCTAAATAAAACATAAATTTCTTGGTTTACATTTATTGAATCTTTTAAATTCATTTTTGTTAATACAGATTTTACAATATTCCCCTTTTTTTAATTCAGAAAAGCTCATTAAAACTTTAACTGTATACACAAATTTCTGGAAATAGGTTGATTGACATCTAGAATCCTTTATGTTTAAATCTTTGGATAAGCTTGGCCAATATCAAGTCAGGTCAACATGGGATATAGCTGTAATTTTATACACACACACATTTTGTATATATGTAAGTTATTTGTGTAAATTTTCCTTTTGTGTCTCATGAATTGTTCATATATATGTATCTTTTATATCTATATATATGAATGTATGTAAAGATATGTCTATATATGTATGCATGTGACTGTGTGTATGTGTTTGAAAATGTTTAATTAAAGGAATTTGGTTACTTAAAAATCTACAAAGCAACAACAAATAGAAAAGGTATGCTTTATCACGGTCTTAGCATATGGAATTTCCTTTAGTATTTCAGTGGACAGCTAGTAGTTACATTGTAACACTGACAATTATCCTTCAACATAGATGGAGAGAAAATAGAGATTATTTGGACCAATTTACATTAAAAGTCTAGATATATTTCCCCCTTTTAAAAATAACAGTTTATTAATTCTAATCTTTCTCATAAAAAAAGATCCAACACTTAGATGAATAGTTGCTTTAGAGAAACATTCTAAAATAAGCAAACGATATGCATTAGAATTTACTGAATACATTAAAGACAAACTAAAAAAAACCAAAAACCACCCTTTTCCTCAGAATATTTTCCTCTTGCAATATTGGGCTAATTTTTTAGTGAAATGAGAGTACTGTTGTTTATTTTATCTTATGAAATGGATGAAGTTTTTCTTTTCCTTTAAAAAATGCCTTAAAAAGGACACAGTGTAGTAAAAGGCAACAATTCTAAAAGAAAGATTGTCATTTGGAAGTAGGAAGTTTAGTATGCTTTTTTTATAAATTTAGACTCAGTCCTCAGCTATCTGGAAACAGAATTTCAACTCTTAATTTTCATAAATTTTCCCTTTTCTTTTTTCTCACCTGCAGTCATTTAAATGGGGTCATTTGATCTTTATTCCACTAACAAAAGCTCACTGCATCTTGAAAAACATTTACTGAGACAGGAATTTCAGTTGGTGTCCTTTAGGGGAGGGGAGAAGGAGGGAGGTAACCAAAAAATTGTGATCATTTGTCATTAGGACTACTTTCAAAGTTTTGTCAATCATAAGAAGAAAAGGAATAATCCAACAAACAAATTACACAGGAGATTATGACCAGAGTCCAGTGAAGTTAATTCTATACACTCTTAAGAGTACAGATGTAGATTTGGTTTTCTCAAAATAAACCCATTCCTGCATGACAAGCTTCAAAAGCAGGCTCCAAATAAGTTAGTTCACAAGATTCTCAAAGACAAAGCTTATATACAGTAGTACTTCATTAGAAAAAACTACCATATCTGAGTTATGAAAATGCACATGACCCCAAGATAGCAACAAAGAAATACAAAGATTATCTATAATTCTTCAATGTCATCGAGTGCAGGGGTTCCCAGCCTGTGGGCTGCAGCCCATTACCGGGCCATGGGCTAATTGCCACCAGGCTTTGAGTGGCCAGCTGCTAGCGCACCTCCACGAACACGCACAGCCCCACTTGTGCAAGCCTTGTCATGGGGGCTCACAGCTCCATTCATGCAAGCTTCGTTGCAGATACTCATGGCCGCATTCGCTTTAGCCTCATTGTGGGCGCTTGCTGTTCTACTCGTGTGAGTATCACTGTGAATGTTATGGGTGCTTGAATACACGTACACACAGGCATTTGCCCCTCCCACAAAATCATCCCCTCTTTCCCCCTCCCTCTGCTCTGGGCTGGCAACCCAGAAAGGGGTTGGGGAACTCTGATCTAATGTTTTCTGGTTATTAGGAGTTATATAAACTGAAACAGCTGTTTGAATTATTGTCATACCATTGTAAATGTTAACAAAAACTTATTTAGAAACTTAATGGTTTTAGGAAACAAAACATATCATTTTTATATCAAAAAATCATAATCATGATTTTAATAAGCAAGTGCTTAGAAGTGTTTCTTACAGAAATGAGTTTTCACAAGATGCATTTGGAATAAGATTGAAAAGTGATTCACAAAATGTATTTGTAATATAAATAATAAAATGGTAAAAATTTCGGATGGGAGCAATTTAGGGAATTTGTTTACTTCTGAAAGCATTCTTAATACTGTGATTAAGTTTTCAAAAAATTAGTCCATGTTTATTTGGAAAAGTTATAGACAAACATAATTATGTTTTTTGATAGACAACAATCCATTAAGAAATAAGATTCACTGGATATTGTTTTGAAAAAGTGAGAAATATGACTCCAGCCTTGGAGAAAGTCACCTATTCCTCCTTCCAAGTCAACCTGGTTCCTTCCAAAGTACAAAAAGTAAAGGGTCAGAAAACTTGAAAAGAAGATGGGATAGAAAGACTTGGCAACAGGATGAAAGCAGAGAAAAAGTCACCAGTAAAGGGATGAAGAGACCCAAATACTTTTTTTCTGTCATCAGGAGGGTACTGGAATTCATGAAAGCTCTGTTGTTGCACTAATGGTCAGATCATATGATCCCATTGATAAGTGTTTTTATTAATTTAAAAAATCTTTTATAAATTTTCCCCCTTATTCTGAAAATTTAGAAATATTTGATTATCCAGTGCTTTGGATTTAATTCCAAAAACATGCTTGGAGTACAGGCTTCTCTGCAGTGTTGTAAAACAGCCACTAGACTTGCTTCAATGATTCTTCATGTTCTGAAGTACCTTTCCTGAATTATTTTGTTGCTTGCATCACTACAAAACCCTAATATGAGCAATAAAAAATGTTTCTGATGGCAACATTTTAGAAAACCATTATCAACATTTAGTTTAGTCCTTTTGAAACACATAAAAAGTTAAACGAGAAAAAAGATCAATATTATTCATTGTAGTAATAATTCCTTCTTTCTAGTTGAAAATACAGCAATGAGGTTTATTAACAAAATACTTACAGGTCACTGTAGAATCATTAAACAGTAGGGCATTAAGAGGGGAAAAAATGTAATTCTGCAGCTCAGTGAACCTATAGGTTCAAATAAATTGTAGAACAAAATCAGTCAGGTAATAGACATTATTAGAAATAAAGAAACACAGATTATTGTTCTTTCTGCTTAGTGTGGGATCCACTTGTTTTGCACTGTGCTTACCTAGTTTACATTGCAAAGCTTTCAGTGCATGATTTACAAGTATTTTATTTTCTGAACTAGCTCGTTGGAGATGCTGATTAGGTCCCAGAGGTTTCATGCCTACAAAAAAGATTAGGATCTGTGTTTTTTTTAAGATTGTTTATTCAATACTTTCTATATAAAGGTTGTTGATGAATGATCCAGAATAATAGCACAAGGCTTACCAATCCTTGTGGTAAGAAAAATGCCATTGAATAGTTCATGGGGAACAAATTTTATATTTAAAACAATTGTTTTCCTTATTATTTCTTCCAGGTTTGTGAGAAAAAGGCAAATATTAGGAAAATCTAATGTAATTGATCATTTAAATGTTTTAAAATTGAATGAAAACAGCAGCTTAATGGACCTCAATGTGAGCACTATTTTCCTATCTAATCCTTTATAGGAAATAATATTTTGTTTCTAAATGGTTGTATTGTATAAAGTAACCCCTTATGACTGGTTTACTAGCATCCAAAACAGTAGTTCTTTGTCCAAATTATTGTTAACATATTCATTTAATTTCTTTTTACAGTCCAGAAGAAATCTCAGGAAAAGATGCAAAAGATACTACATGAAATTAGGAAATAGTATTTTGTTAAAAACTATTCTGATATAATTTAACTTGTCTTTCATATTTATGCTTGACCGACATTTCTCTGCCTTAAGATAGTAGGAACTTTTTAAAAAGTAGTTGAAAAAATTGATAAAATATGGTATTTTACAATTACTACAACAGACTGCAAGAAAATTAGCATTAACACCTTTCGCACAATACAAGATGGCCCAAAGGCAACTCTCTTAAATGCAGCATGACAGAATGAATGTGACACAATGTTCAATTGACCTTCTGCTCCTGTAATTTATTTTTGTAGTGATGAGTTACAAGATTACAAGATTAGTTTACTAATTTAAGTTTATTATTTGATTCAGTGTCATGCAGCAGTGGGATAAAACAAATAGCAGCTGAAACTGGCAGAGGGGTGTTGAAGATTGTTGATGGCATGTGTGCATGAAAAAAAGAGGAAGATGTTTCTTTTAGCAGACTTAATTGCTTTCATCACACTTGCATCTCTGAAGTGCCCATCAGACCCAAAGCTTTAGCTTCTTCTGGAGACAATCCACTCTTCAATGTCCTCCTTACTGTGTTAATCAGAAACAGAAAGAAAAAGATAGTTCTAAAACACAAGCTGCACAATCCTATAAGGGAGCACTCAGAACTAAAAAGCAAGTACTTTTGTTTACATTTGTATAAAGACAAAGAATTACTTTCCTTTATAGAATAACTGGTTCATTGTAAATATAAATTATGTGAAATCAAGCCATTGCATAGCAGACAGAATACTATTTATGATAGTTTTATATTTTATTAACAGATTATTTCTTAATTCCTAGTAAAACTTTCAGTCCAATGCTAAGCATTTTTTTAAATTTTATTTATTACATTTACCATATTTTACCAAAATTTTATTTATTACATTTACCATATTTTTCGGACTAGAAGACGCTCCAAGCTTTTGGAGAGGAAAACAAGAAAAAACGATCTGCCTCTGCCTCCCAGCAATTTATCTCCTTGCAGCAAAAAGCAAAGAACATGGTCAGCTTTGGCACAGCCTGCTTTAGCACAAGCAGGTTGGTGGTTGGATCGGCCTCCTGGAATACTGCCTATCAGCTTTTCCAGACTGCGGGGATTGCCACCACTGCTGCCGCCTATCGCTGCCTCCACGAGCCCCATTTTTGGCCTCCGTGTGTCCCATTTTTGGTCAGTTCCAAGCGGCAGGGATCACACTACTGCTGCTTCCTATCCCTACCACCTAGAACAGGCCCAAAATGGCACGCATGGAGGCCAAAAATGGGGCGCATAAAGGCAGCGATAGGTGGCAGCAGTGATGGGCGATGACCCCTGCAGCCTGGAACAGCTGATTGGCAGTATTCCAGGAGGCTGATCCAATCGCCAATCAGCTGCTTGTGCTAAATCAGACTGTTTACTGTAAGGAAGTAAATTGCTGGGAGGCAGAAGCCGAAGGGTGGGGGCCGGCGGGTGGGCAGGGCTTCGGCAACATTCACTGTATAAGACGCACAGACATTTCCACCCACTATTTTTTTTTTGGGGGGGGAAGTGCGTCTTATACACCAAAAAATATGGTATATGCTGCCCATTTCAACAATAAGGTGATTGGGCCTAGTAATTAAAATAAGACAAATGGATATAATTATCAGGGAAAGACTGACCCTTAGACAGCCAGGTCTTATGCCATCAAGGTATACTGTGAATTGCATCTAAAAGCTCACTGGCAACCAGTGCAGCTCACATGGCAATGTCATCAGATGGGCATATTGTGAAATGTCAATTACTTTCTACACCACTTCTGGACTAGCTGTAGCTTTTGGTAGTGTTCAAAGACAGTGTCATGCACAGAGCATTGCAATAATTTACTCCTAAGGTGACAAGGGATGAGTGATTGTTTTAAAGGGCTTGCAAAAGGCCTCTTGACCACAGCTGCTACTCATTCTTAAAGTAGGAGCTGAGAGTCCAAAATGATCCTCCAGTTTGCAAATAACCTTGAATAGGGAAATACAGTGTTCTCAAGACTAAAGATGAAGATGCCTCAGGAGTCTTATGAGATGATGATGATATGCATATATATGTAAGATGGACATACATACGTACATCTTGTACATACACTCCCCTTGTGCTTTATATTGTGTGAACCTATAAATAACTTGCATACAGGAATCCTAAAAGTAAGAAGCTTTGTTCTGGAATATTTGTTCAGGCTATGCAGGATGTGGAGAATACTATTTTGAAAAAGAATCAAAAAAGATATTATGCTCCCATGAAAAATGGATTCTGTGTGAACTAGTTAAAGCAATTGCATTTAGTGGAGAAGTACTACAGGGTGTAATAAAAGTGCCAAAGTTAAAATTTATAAAAGGGTGAGGGTAATGTAGACTAGTTCTGTAAACTGCTAAATCAATGAATGAAGGAAATGTTGGTTTCAAAAAGTGAGCGCTGACAATTGTAAACATGCATTTATTCTCTCATCCATGTCTTTGGATAAAAAAATCCAAGAAGTAATCCACTTGATATCACTTCCAGAATGATAGAGATATGATCCAGAGAAAAATATTGTATATATGGTCAGATCATTTTCTCCTTCGCCTAGACTTTCGGACCGCCGCTCACCACCGCAGGGAGACGGAGCCAATGCGTTGGTTCCATCCCAGGCGCCTGATGGACCCTGAGAGGTTCTGGATGGAGCTTGGGCCGTTTCCTGAGGATCTTGCCCACGGCACGACTGAAGAACTAGTTGCGGCCTGGGAACGGGCCGCGGCTGGGGCTTTGGACCGTGTCGTGCCTTTGCGGCCTCTGACCCGGCGTAGATCTCAATTTGCTCCTTGGTTTTCTGAGGAGCTGAGGGAGATGAAACGCCGGAGAAGACGCCTAGAGAGCACCTGGAGGTCTAGTTGTTCCGAGGATGATCGGACACTAGTGAGGTCTTTTACTAAGACCTACCTAGTGGCAATGAGGGAGGCGAAACGTTCTTACGTTTCCACCCTCATTGCATCGGCAGATAACCGCCCAGCCGCCCTGTTCCGGGTGACTCGCTCCCTCCTTCACCAGGAGGGGCGGGATGACCCTCTACAGGGACGTGCTGAGGAGCTTAATGGTTATCTATACGATAAAATCGTTCAGCTTCGGGACAGTCTGGACCAAAATTGCGATGATCCAGGTGGGATGGCGGAGGCACGTCTTGTTGAGGTTGTTTGGGATGAGTTTGAGACTGTGGCTCTCGAGGACGTGGACAGGTTGCTGGGGAGGTTACATGCAACCACATGATTACTGGACCCGTGTCCTTCCTGGCTGGTGCTGGCTACTCAGGAAGTGACACGAGGCTGGCTCCAGGGAATTATAAACGCTTCATTGTTGGAGGGGGTTTTCCCCGCCGTCTTGAAAGAGGCGGTGGTGAGACCCCTCCTCAAGAAGCCGTCCCTGGACCCAGCTATTTTGGGAAATTATCGTCCAGTCTCCAACCTTCACTTTGTGGCAAAGGTTGTAGAGAGTGTGGTTGCATGGCAACTTCCCCGGTACCTGGATGAAGCCGTCTATCTAGACCCATTCCAGTCCGGCTTCCAGTCCGGTCACAGTACGGAGACAGCTTTGGTCGCGTTGCTGGATGACCTCTGGAGGGCCAGGGACAGGGGTTGTTCCTCTGCCCTGGTCCTATTAGGTCTCTCAGCGGCTTTCGATACCATCGACCATGGTATCCTGCTGCACCGGTTGGAGAGTTTGGGAGTGGGAGACACCGTTTATCGGTGGTTTTCCTCCTATCTCTCCGACCGGTCGCAGACGGTGTTGACGGGGGCAGAGGTTGACCGTGAGGCGCCTTACTTGTGGGGTGCCTCAGGGGTCGATTCTCTCGCCCCTCCTGTTCAACATCTACATGAAGCCGCTGGGCGAGGTCATCAGTGGTTTCGGGGTGAGTTATCATCTGTACGCTGATGATATGCAGCTGTACTTTTCCACCCCGGACCACCCCAACGAAGCTGTCGAAGTGCTGTCCCGGTGTCTGGAAGCCGTACAGGTCTGGATGGGGAGAAACAGACTCAAGCTCAATCCCTCCAAGACGGAGTGGCTGTGGATGCCGGCATCCCGGTACAGTCAGCTGCAGCCGCAGCTGGCTGTGGGGGGCGAGTTACTGGCCCCGACGGATAGGGTGCGCAACTTGGGTGTCCTCTTGGATGGGCGGCTGTCGTTTGACGATCATTTGGCGGCCGTCTCCAAGAGGGCCTTCCACCAAGTACGCTTGGTGCGCCAGTTGCGCCCCTTCCTTGACCGGGATGCCTTATGCACGGTCACTCATGCCCTTGTCACTTCCCGCTTGGATTATTGCAATGCTCTCTACATGGGCTGCCCTTGAAGTGCACCCGGAGGCTGCAGCTAGTCCAGAACGCAGCTGTGCGGGTAGTAGTGGGAGCAACCCATTGCTCCCATGTAACACCACTCCTGCGCAGTTTGCACTGGCTCCCTGTGGTCTTTCGGGTGTGCTTTAAGGTTTTGGTTACCACCTTTAAAGCGCTCCATGGCTTAGGACCCGGGTACTTACGAGACCGCCTGCTGTTACCTTTTGCCTCCCACTGACCCGTACGCTCTCACAGAGAGGGCCTTCTCAGGGTGCCGTCCGCCAAACAATGTCGGCTGGCGGCCCCCAGGGGTAGGGCCTTCTCTGTTGGAGCTCCTACGCTCTGGAACGAGCTTCTCCCTGGTTTACGTCAAGTGCCTGATCTTCGGACTTTTCGCCGTGAGCTGAAAACGCACCTATTTATTCAAGCGGGACTGGCCTAAAATTTTATTGGGGTTATTTATTTTTTAATGTTTTAAACTGTTTTAAATTTGGCCACTTATAATATGTTTGTTTTAATTTCTTTTAATGTTTATACTGTGATTTTTACTTGGCTGTACACCGCCCTGAGTCCTTCGGGAGAAGGGCGGTATAAAAATTGAATAAAATAAATAAATAAATAAATATAATATATACACAGAATATTTTAAAAGTATATCTCACCTAACAGTATAAACAATAATCTCATGTATTACATTTAGTGATGCTACTTCCCTAAACAGGTTCACAATTCTTGCTATAATCTTTTTGCATTCATGTGAAATACTTCGTTTAAATATTCATTTTTTTCTGGAAGACCAAGAAAGTTTTTCCATCCATTCACATGGTTGTAAGATTAGCTCTGTAAGCCACTCATCCCCCTCAATATTTCTTTTGCAGTGTTTGAAAATGGAATAAATATGAGAAAATGAATACATTTATTTTCTGTAAAATCTTTGTTAAGAGTTATAAAAAAGTGAGGGAAATGTAGACATGTTTTAGTGTTGATTAAAAAAAAACAGAGATAAGAAGAGCTAAGGTTAATAGCAGACCTGATTTTGTAACTCACTAATCCCCCGCCCCCAAAATAGCTAGGAAACAATAGTTTAAACCAGTGGTATCAAACTCAATTTCATTGAGGGCTGTATCAGAGTTGTGTTTGACCTCAGGTGTGTGCGTGAGGCCAGAGGTGGGGTGTGTGGCCATGGTGGACGTTTGACACAGACTCAAGATGCATTTCCCCCCCTTCTCTTCTTTCTTTCCACAGTTCTTTACTATAACCATTTTCCTATCTCTTCTACCGGATATTACTGGCAAACATTTATTACTTTTTCTTCATACTAAACTAAACCTTTTATTTCTAAATTTATACTCCATTGATAATAGTAAATTGCTTTTCCAGGCAGAAAAGCTATTTATACTATTGTATTTTTATTATTGAACTAATAATAAAAATACAATAGCATAAATAACATAATACATAAATAACATAATTTAACAGCAGAGATAAATTTCCAGGATAGTAAATAGAAATGGCTGTCAATTATAGATTGTTGATTGTAGATTAAATGGACCTAAAGTATGTAAAATCTGGCATTAAATTATAGTATTAACATAGGATGTTGCTTGTTTTCTATCCAGATCAGGCACTTACTTGAGGTCACATAATTTTAATCCAGTCCTCCTGCAGCACACTGCCAACCGAAAACGGTCCTTGCAGGGCCTGTTTTTGGCCTTGAGTTTGACACCCCTGGCGTAGACTATACAGATTTGTAGTTTGATAGGTCATAACCAGAGTATACTGCAGTGGTTTTAAAATTGCTGTTACTGTCCATAAATTTACTGAGATGAGGTCTGCCAGACTATAGCTTGAGGAGAGATTACCAACACTTCTTTCAAAATAATGATAATCCACCCATGTCCCCCTAAATAATGGACATTATGCACCCCAAAATAGTTGGTGTAGATAGTTGCCATGGATTAACAAAACTTCAGTAGCGAGATGGGCAGCATATAAATTAATAAAAATAAATAAATATCTATTTTATCAATCTGTAACAACTGAGCAATAGTAATCCAAATGCATAAAAACTGTTGTGCTATATGGTTTTTGTAGCCAGGCTGGCTGTTATTTTGCTGGTGTGAGCACAATGAGGGAGAAAAAGGAAGAAGAAATTTAGGTGTGGTCCTGCCATGCAGCTGTGTTGTCATGAAGGCTGATCAGCTGCCCCAGCTGCTAGTGAGGATTGCTGTAGGGCATATGTAGGGAGCATTCCCACTGGTCAATTTCTGGGTATAGATGTTAGATACTAAAGCCCTGGGAAACACGCTCACTGAGGGATATGCTGCCAGTTTGAGCCGTAAAAGGAGAGGAAAAAGAGATACAAAAGACAATGGGGACATGTTACCACATTGAGACTGTGCTGCTATGAGGCAGAAAGTGCTTTTGGAAAGACTGCAGGAAGTTGGTAGCTAGAGAGAAACATGGTTATGAGTATGCTGGGTTGTTGGACTGTGCAGGGGCTGTCCCTGGTCTCAGATGAAGATAAAAGGTTAAGATGTCAGTTGAAGGCTTCCTGAGAGAGAAGAGAGGTGAAGACCCAGGCAAGACATGCTTCAACCTAGGCCCAGGAACAAAGAGAATTGGCTACCTGCAGACAGAAACCTGGAACTTCAAGGAAACCCCCATTTGGAAGTACTAGGCACAAACCCAAAGGGGAGATGGATTGTAGGAAACAAGTAACAGTGATTGCTCTGCTGATGCATTTCTTTGTTCAAGAGATGCAGCAAGATGTGATAGTTAAGATCTCATACTGAAAGTTTATCCTTTCTCATTGAAACTTGGAGATAGACACTCATCCTTAACCCAACCTCCCTCTCAGAGTTGCTATACGAAAAAAATATAAAAGGAACGCCTTATGTAAGCCACCTTGGCTTTTAGAGGGGATACAAAGCTAACAAACAAAAGTTTCTCTTATCAGACTAAACACTAGGAGTTATTGTTCTGACACAGAAGGCAATGTTCTTTTACTCAACCAAATTGTCTACGTGCATATGGTGTAGATGGGAGAAGAATCCAAACATCTGTTATTTTGTTTTGTTTATAGATAATAAATACTAGTTCAGCTCACTTGACTTTCTGTTTGCTCTTGATCGTTTTCTTTCTTTGGGCACTACACGTTGACTTGGTACTTGTGTGGCAGACTTGACAATACGATCCATTATCTCATCTGCTGCATTGTCTGTAGCATTAGTCAAATCATCATTGCTAGGGTTCCATGAACCTGCATTGCCTGGAAAATATAAGCCAAAATAGTTAATGAAATTATATTCAACATGGCTGAGTATATTAGACAGTCATTCAGTGGGGGCCATAAATCATATTCTGTGCCTTTTAAGGAATTACAAATCAGTGAGAAAGATAGATTACTTCTGGATTTGTCAGAAACACCACTATCAAATGATATTTGGTGGTACAGTGGTTAGCTGCAGACAAACTCTACCCACAGCCTAAAATTCTATCTTGACAGAACTCCAGTTTATTAGTCTTCCATCCTTCTGATGCCGATAAAATGAAGACCCAGATTGTTCGGGAAAATATGCAAATAATGCTTACATTGTAAACTGCCCAGAAGGTGCTATAAAGAATTATAGGGTGGTATATAAATCTAACTGCTATTGCTATCAGATATCTTGACAACAGAATTTTGACCAATCTCATACATGGGGAAATCAAAGTTTGGATTATTTCGTCATACTTTATAACCATCTGAGTGCATGTCTATCTTGGTTCTTACACACACCTAGGCCTCTAATTCAGCTTAAAGTAGAAACAATAGTGATTCCTAGAGAGCTTTATTCATACCAATATACCACTATATTGTGTTTCTACCTTCATAATTATCAGTCAACTTCCCCATATAAAATATTCCAGGTAAATTTTGCTTATAAATCATCATCTGAGTAGTATCTGTAGTATTGTATAATACTGAAAATTTCTCATAATCAGAGATTTTTAATCATTTTGTGCCATGATTTTTTTGACTTTTCTGGGGAAACCTATGAACTCTTTTCAAGAAAATATATTTAAATGCATCCCAATTATATTCATTATTCAATTTATGTATTTTATATACATATTCATATACATACATATGTACGTATACACACACACACACACACACACACACACACACACACACACACACACACGAAAAACACTCACGCAGCATCATGAAATCTCCAGAACCATAAAGCCTACAAACTTGAAATTTGGCATGTATGTTCCTCTTGGCTTCTAGGTGCTCGTTTAGAAAGGATTTTTCGAAATGACCATCAGAGCATTAATATTTCTTATATTATTATTAACACGCTCTGATGCTAAGGAGTTAGATGTTCTACTCTCCCTATCAAGTATCAAGAGAGGAATCTTTCATGAAGACTCACTTTCACTGCTAATGTTTGTCATTGCACTGATTCCTCTGCAAACCATATTGATTAAGTCAAGCCATAGCTTCAAACATCAAAAACATTTTTTATATCACACAGAAGCCCAAACAATCAAATACTTGATAATGAAGGATCCAGCAAAGGGGGAATCATCAGATAACTATAGGCTAATTACTTGCCTGCCAACAACTTTCAAATTGCTAACTGGAATAGAAGCATCTAATTGAAAATCTGAGCAGAAAGAAAACTGGCCAAATAGCAGAGAAATGAAAGATCAACTCCTAATTGACAAGATCATTGTGGAAAATTGGAGTAGAAGGAAGACAACTCAATGTAAAATGGATCGATTACAGGAAAGCATTTGACTTCCTGCCAAATGATGGATAATCAGGTGTCTAGAAATAATAGGAGTCAGTAGAAACATCAGAACCTTTGTGCATAAATTGATGGCACAATGCAAGAACATAATTACTGGTCAGTTATGATAGGCTGGGAGAGATTAATATCAAGAGATGAATCTTTCAAGGAGATTCACTATCACCACTATTGTTTGTCATTGCACTTATTCCTCGTCTAATACTGAATAATTAAATAACCATTTTTAAAAATTGGATCACCAACGTCCAATGACGGATATGGCACAAGAACAACCAATAAATAACCAATAAATAACTAAAGCCATTGTTATCAAATATTAAAAACATGCCAGTCTATCCCACCTACTTTAAGGATGATCTGAAGCTTTATGGAAAAACACAATAGAATCGCTGCTCAACTGTCTGTATATACAGCAAAATAGTGCAATAGAGTTTGACCTGGACAAATGTGCAATGTTTACTGCGGGGATGACCCTCTACCTCCACATAAACATTGAATCATCTGGCCCTTTCTCCACCACCTGGGCCATTGTCTACCTTTTTTGTCATCAAGGATTCCTTTCAGCCGATTTCTGTCCCGTGTATTATACCATCTTTTTGAACAACTTGACCGACCAGGACTGCTTTTCCACCATTTCTCGTGATTTCTATGATATGATATATTCGTGGACGCAACCCTTTGGTTTACCAGACTTTTGTTATGCGAACATTTACAGCGGCCGACCTTCTTGCCCTGAGAGATTCCCCTCTCTTGCGGGTTTGGCCCTCCACATTATCGAGGGCCCATCTTGAGGACGGGTTTTGGACTCCGAGAGGTGGCATGCTAAAAATAGGAGACTTAGGGGATTTTTAATTAATTGTTTTAACCGATTTTTTAAGGGGAGTTTTAATGGGAATTTTAAGGGGAGGGTAGAGATTGATGGGTTGGGGTTGGGGGGGGAGGGGAGGGGAAGAATGGGCGGAGGGGGGAAACCCGTCGAGGAGGGAGCCAAGTCCAATGTGCGCTCGCGGCGTTAAGTCAGGTCTGAGGGTGGTGGGGGAGGGTTTCGTTCCAGCATATCAGGGTTGTGCTATTGACATGGTAAGTGGGAGAGGCAGATATGGCGGAAGGGGGGGGGCGCATCAGGTTTTGGGAGTACGCCCTCGCTATTTGAGAGCGATCGCGTGCTCCGGCCCCCCTGCTTTTTCCCATTCCCCGGATGGCCAGAGTACTCGGGACTTGGGCCTCCGACTGATGTTATATAATGCAAGGTCCGTGGTTAACAAAGCCCCCCTGATCTCAGATCTAATTCAGGAACGGACCATGGACGTTATGGGCATTACGGAGACCTGGTTGGGCACGGAAGGCGGGGTTCCCCTAGTGGAGATGTGCCCACCAGGTTTCCGAGGATTCCATCAGCCGAGGGCCCAAGGTAGGGGTGGCAGAGTGGCGGTTATTATTAAAGAAAGCCTGGAACCGAGGGAGACCACTGTGCCTCAGATAGCTGGTTGTGAATCCCTCTATGTGAAGTGGGGCCGTAGGATTCAGGTGGGCTTGTTGATCACGTACCTGGCTCCTTGCTGCGTGACAACAGTCCTGCCCGAGCTGTTGGAGTTGCTGGCCGGGTTGGCAGTTGAAACCCCTAGACTGTTGGTCATGGGGGATTTCAACTTGCCATCAATTGGCGTGGCATCCTCGACGGCCCGGGAGTTCATGGCTTCCATTACGGCCATGGACCTTACTCAATTAGTGGACGGCCCTACCCACATCGGGGGAGGCACTCTAGATCTGATTTTTGTCTCTGGCCAGTGGGCAAATGATCTGATTTTAAATGATTTAGTTATCGAGCCTTTGTCATGGTTGGATCATTCTCTCCTTCGTCTGGACTTTCGGACCGCTACTCACCACTGCAGGGAGATGGAACCAATGCGTTGGTTCCGTCCCAGGCACCTGATGGACCCAGAGAGGTTCCTGACAGAGCTTGGGCCGTTACCTGAGAATCTGGCCCGCGGCACGACTGAAGAACTAGTCGCGGCCTGGGAACAGGCCGTGGCTGGAGCTTTGGACTGTGTCATGCCTTTGCAGCCTCTGACCCGGTGCAGGCCTCAACCGGCTCCTTGGTTCTCCGAGGAGCTGAGGGAGATGAAACGTCGGAGAAGACGCCTAGAGAGTGCCTGGAGATCCAGCCATTCTGAGGCTGACCGGACACTAGTTAGGTCCTATAGTAGGACCTACCTAGTGGCATTGAGGGATGCGAAACGTTCTTACGTTTCCTCCCTCATTGCGTCGGCAGATAACCGCCCGGCCGCCCTGTTTTGGGTGACCCGCTGTCGTGTCCCACTCCTCCGCTGACGGCTGGGTCCGGGAAATCCGAATCAGGCTTGCCTCTGCAGCTCTGCCCAAAGTCCTAGCAAAGTCCTCAGAGCAGGCAGTGACTTCAGCAAGATAAGTTTGACTTTTGCCTGACTCAGAGACTGCCAGAAAGTAGCTCCTTTATATAGGCCATGGGGTGTGGCTCCATGACTCAGCACTCATTAAGGCCTGCCCCTCCCTTCCCTCTGTTGCCTCCGCCTCTCCAATCTTCTGATGCGAGGGTCACTCCAATCAGCTGTTCTTGGGAGTAAACCCTCCTCAGGTTCACCTGCTGTGGAGGAGGGGGAGGGGTCTAGCTGCTCCGTTTGCCTGGGCATGGAGTCAGGGCTGGGGCAGGGAGATGCTCCTTCTTCTGCAGTTTGTGGGGGCATGGAGCCAGGACTTGGGCCGGAAGGCATACATTCCTCAGTGTTGGGGAGCAGGTAAGAAGGCCCCGGCTGCTCTGAGGGCGGGCAAGACACAACACCCGCTCTCTCCTTCAACAGGAGGGGCGGGAGGACCCATTACAAGGGCGTGCCGAGGAGTTTAATGGTTATCTATACGATAAAATTGTTCAGCTTCGGGATGGATTGGATCAAAATTGGGTAGATCCAGGTGAGAGTTTCGAGACCCATCTTGTTGAGACTGTTTGGGATAGTTTTGACCCTGTGACTCGCGAGGACATGGACAGGTTGCTGGGAAGGTTGAATGCCACCACATGTTTACTGGACCCGTGCCCCTCCTGGTTAGTGCTGGCCAGGAAGCTGGCTCCGGGGAATTACAAATGCTTCTTTGCGGGAGGGGGTCTTTCCCGCTGCCTTGAAAGAGGCGGTGGTGAGACCTCTTCTCAAGAAGCCTTCCCTGGACCCAGCTGTTTTAGGAAATTACCATCCAGTCTCCAACCTTCGTTTTACGGCGAAGGTTGTAGAGAGTGCGGTGGCACATCAATTACCCCAGTACCTGGATGAAACTGTCTATCTAGACCTGTTCCAGTCCGGCTTCCGGCCCGGATACAGTACTGAGATGGCTTTGGTCGCATTGGTGGATGATCTCTGGAGGGCCAGGGATAAGGGTTACTCCTCTGCCCTGGTCCTATTAGACCTCTCAGCGGCTTTCAATACCATCGACCATGGTATCCTGCTGTGCCGGTTGGAGGGTTTGGGAGTGGGGGGCACCGTTTATCGGTGGTTCTCCTCCTACCTCTCTGACCGGACACAGACGGTGTTGACAGGGGGGCAGAGATCGACCCCGAGGTGCCTCATGTGTGGGGTGCCGCAGGGATCGATTCTCCCGCCCCTCCTGTTCAACATCTATATGAAGCCGCTGGGTGAGATCATCAGTGGTTTTGGGGTGAGGTACCAACTGTACGTTGATGACACGCAGCTGTACTTTTCCACCCCAGGCCACCCCAACGAAGCTATCGAAGTACTGTCCCAGTGTTTGGAAGCCGTACGGGTCTGGATGGGGAGGAACAGGCTCAAGCTTAATCCCTCCAAGACGGAGTGGCTGTGGATGCTGGCACTCCGGTACAGTCAGCTGCAGATGCGGCTGACTGTTGGGGGCGAGTCATTGGCCCCGATGGAAACGGTGCACAACTTGGGCGTGCTCCTGGATGGACGGTTGTCCTGTGAAGACCATTTGATGACCATCTCCAGGAGAGCTTTTTCTCAGGTTCGCCTGATCCGCCAGTTGCGCCCCTTCCTGGATCGGGATGCCCTATGCACGGTCACTCATGCTCTCGTTACTTCTCGCCTGGACTATTGCAATGCTCTCTACATGGGGCTCCCCTTGAAGAGTACCCGGAGACTCCAGTTAGTCCAGAATGCGGCTGCGCGGGTTATTGAGGGAGCAGTTCGAAGCTCCCATGTAACACCTATCCTGCGCAAACTGCACTGGCTACCTGTCGTCTTCTGGGTGCGCTTCAAGGTATTGGTTACTACTTTTAAAGCACTCCATGGCTTAGGACCGGGATACTTACAGGACCATCTACTGCCGTCCTCTATCTCCCAACGACCGGTGCGTTCTCAGAGAGGGACTCCTCAGGGTGCCATCAGCCAAAAAATGTCGACTGGCGGCTCCCAGGGGGAGGGCCTTCTCTGTGGGGGCTCCTACCCTGTGGAACGAACTTCCCCCTGGACTTCGACAACTATCTGACCTTAGGACCTTTCGCCGCGAACTTAAAACCTATTTATTCCGCCTTGCTGGACTGGCTTGATTTAAAAAAATTTTAATTTGATTTTATGGGTTTGAAATTTCTGTCAATTTTATAGGGTGTTATTACATTTTAAATTTGGCCATTTGAATAAGTTTTTTAAGGATTGTTTTTTAGTATTGTGTGTATTGTTTCTTTTGTATTTTATTTTGGCTCTTCACTGCCCTGAGTCCTTCGGGAGAAGGGCGGTATACAAATTAAAATATTATTATTATTATTATTATTATTATTATTATTATTATTATTATTATTATTATTATTGTTGTTGTTGTTATTATTATTATTATTATTATTATTATTATTATTATTATTACCATTAAATGGGGAAAAATAGTGAAAACTGAAGGAATCAAGATGCCCTATGGAAATAACATCAAAAGTCTGGGTGAAGACAATACACTGACTATCTACAACGAATGGCATAGCAAAGTAGCAACAATGATGCATTGGAAAATTGCAAGCAATATCATTTGCCTGATGAGGCTGCAAAATACAGATAGCAATACAAAATGAAGACTAAAGTCCTTTGGGAATTCAGAATTGAAGCCAATAGGTACCTACCACACAACAAGCCAGATTAAACAATTGTCGATAAGAAAGAGAAAAAAGTCTGCTTAATGGATGTGACAGTGCCTGGAGAACATCACTAAAATACAAAGACCTGAAAATAGAAATAGAATGACTATGGAAAAAGAAAGCAAAGCAAAGATTATACCAATATTAAGATATGCACCTTGGTTGCAATCCCAAAACAATTGGAACATCACTTGAACACAATAGGTGTTGACAAAATTGTTATCAGTCAACTGCAAAAAGGCAGCTTTTACTTGGAACATCTTATATCCTGTGATGATATCTGTAACACCATCAAACATCCACATCTTCCTATCTCAGTCCTTGGGAAGGAATTGACAGGTGGTGAGAACTGCCAAATCCAGCCTAAACCTGATTGTTTGACAAATTGTAATAATAAAAACAGTGAATCACAAGTCCTCACATAAATCCAAACTGTTCACCTTGATTGGCCCTGGATCGAGTGCGTATTCCTAATGCAATGTTCTCTCCAGTTGGAGATGATGTCTTAAGAACAGCTTTCATGTTCTCATGTTCTACAGTGTCTTCGGTATCCTGGAGCCCTTGCAATTGACTGTGAGGTGTTGGAGAACTACTAGAGAATTTTCCGGACTGTGAAAAAAGGAAAAGAAACGAATCATTTTTAGATTTAATTCAATTCTAGATCAATAAAAAAAGACTTCAATCCTTGGTAGATTTTATTCATGCTGAATTTCTAGAAATATTTCTTTTTTTTGGGATAATTTTTAAATTTTATTTCTTAAAATACAAACTTTTTTGTATTTTAAGAAAAAAGGGAAACAATAACAAAGCAAAAACTAAACAAGATAAAATGCACATATATTATCCCCCCTAATAATAATAATTTTCCCCTTTAAAAATAGGGGGGAAATTATAATTTATGAAGTTCTACCGCTCTATTTTCCTAATGAAATTGATTTACCGTCTATTTAGTGTAAAAAAAAAAAAAGTTAACAGGTAAAGCCAGTAACAAAACTAAATTTCAAAGCCCTCTATTGATAATCTATTATTGTATTCCACAGGCAGAAACTCCACAATGACTTCTAAACTACCATAAATCACTGTAGTTATTATATCTGATCTGTCCAGTATCAAATATATTCAACTGATTCTTAATAATAAAGGCTTTCCTTAACATTATAATTGGGATGTTTCCCAACAATTGCAAGTCCGAGTTCTCTGTTGGGGATATCTCCATAGCACTTCAGAAGTATTTGTGCAAATTGCCACTGTCACTGCTGCTGTTTGTGCTAACATTGGAAGTATTAAATAGAAGTGTTAGAGAGGAAAGAGAGATAAAAGGTATGAAAATTCAAAAGGAAGAATATAAACTTTAAGCTTTTGCTGATGATTTGGTTTTTATTATTGAGGATCCATTAGAATCTACAACTTGTTTGATAGATAAAATAGGGGGAATTTGGGAAAGTTGCAGGCTTGAAAATTAATAAAGATAAAACGAAGATTTTGACAAAAATATGTTAATGAAGCAAAAAATTGAATTAGCAGAACGCTCAGAGATGCAGATTACAAATAAATTTAAATATTTGGGGATATATTTGACTGCAAGGTGTAGCATGCTGAAAGAGAATAATTATAATAAACTCAAACAGCAGATTGTGACAGATTTGGCAAAATGGGAACATTTGCAACTATCATTGCTTGGAAGAATATTAACGATTAAGATAAATATAATACCTAGAATTTTGTATTTGCTCCAGACAATTCCAATTAAATTGGGGAGAGGATATTTTGAGGAATTGAATAAAATGATGGTGAAATATATTTGGCAAGGCAAAAAAGCGAGGATAAAATTAAAACTATTACAAGATGTGAGAATAAGAGGGGGCTTTGGGCTACCCAATTGGGACTTGTACTATCAAGCAGCAAACTTAATGTGAATTAAATAATGGATAACCCTAAGAAACAATAGAATATTGACCTTGGAAGGCCATGATTTGCTATTGGGATGGCATGCCTTCTTGTAGTATGGACAAGCTAAAATACAGGGATATGTTAGAACACATTTTGTAAGAGAGGCATTGTTATTAAACTGGGAGAAGATAAAGAAAAGCCATTTCTTAAAAATTCCAATTTGGGTATCACCCACTGAGGCATTCTCATAACCAATAATATTTAGAAAGGAACAAATTGTTAGGTACAATGAATTGTTTAATGAAAAGGATGAGTTAAAAACTAAGCAAGAACTAGAAGTAGAAGGTACAAAAATGAATTGGTTTTCTTATTTGCAAATACACTCCAGATACAATAAATATTCTAAAACAGAAGGCTTCTATAATAACATAATGAGTTTTGATCAGATTTTAACAGGTACAGATGAAAACTTAATTAGGAAATTGTATGGATATTTATTAGAGGTTAAATCGAAGGAAGAGCAAGTAAAAAAGACAATGATTGCTTGGGGGAAGAATTTTGGCTATGGGATAGACTTAGAAGCATGGCAGAAATTATGGATGTATAATTATAAAATGACAATGTCTACAGCATACAAGGAGAATTTGTAGATGTTTTATAGGTGGCATTTACCCCTGACAAAAATTGCTAGAATGTTTAAGGACAAATCTGAAAAATGTTGGAAGTGTCATCAGATACCTGGATCATATTACTATATGTGGTGGACATGCGTCGAAGCGAAAAGATATTGGACTAAAATACACACATGGTTGGAGAAAATGATTAAAAAACATATAGACTTTAAGCCAGAAGTTTTTCTGTTGGGGATTATACCTGAAATATATAGTAGAGATTTAAAATATTTGATTGTGAATATAGGATATAGCAGCTAGGATTGTGTTTGCTAAAAATTGGAAAAATGAGAAATTACCTTTGCAAGATAAAATTATTAGGAAGATGATGGAATGTGCAGAAATGAGTAAATTGACATTCGAAATTATAGAACAAGAAGATAAGCAATATTATAAAATATAGGATTTTTTAAAATCAATGGTTAGAAGGAAAGATATGTTAGAAAAAAGGTTGTGTTAAGAGAAGTATTTTGAATTAAATCAATTTAGGAGAATGGAATGAATAATGTTATTAGATAAAACATCATTGTTTAATTAAAAGTTGATCGAGTAACAGATTTGGACAATGTAAGATAGATGAATGAAAGAGATGTTTATTTTGAAAATGCACAAGAAGATATGTAAACACCCCACCAACACACTGTAATTGGATTGATGATTTGTTTGTTTGTTGTAAAAAACCATAAATTTTTATATATATAAAAAAGAAGTATTTGTGCAAATTGAACCAAAATATCTCTTTAACAGTTGTCTTCTGATTGAATAGGAGTCTATTCCACAATTTTCATCAGTTTTCTTAAGAAGGTTCAGTTCATCACTGATCCATTCAACAAATCTCCAACAAATCTGCAATTTTCAAAGCTTCTTCTCTTTTAATTCTGTCAGCAACAAATTGACTTCTATTCCACTCAATTGTAAGTCGATTTAGCTGCTGTTACCTACAGTATATCTGAATATTATCCTTAGGTTGAGTTATGACTATTGTTAAATCATAAATCTTTTATCTAATTTCTCATTCAGAGCCTATGTTGAAAAGTATTTTTTTTCCCAAACTAGGTAGGGAGTGATAGAAAGGAAGGAAAACTCAGATATAAAGTAGGAGATATAGGAAGAATACCCAGGGTCAGCCCTAAAGGACTCAAATGCCTATACACAAACCCTCAAAGTCTGGGGAAGTATTAGTACACATGGGCAAGTATGATATAGTTGTTATTATCAAAACTTGTGGGTGGTGAGATGAAATTTATGACTGGAATGTACTGATGGAAGGTTACTGTTCAAAAGAAACAGACCTAATGAAAGAGGGGATGGAGCTGCATTATACATAAGGGATCACTACATATCTGCAGAAATGCACAAAACCAATAATGAAAACCTTCCAGAAGGCATATTGGTCAATATAAAAAGAAAAAAGAATGACATCGCCATAGGTGAATGCAACAGGTCACCCAACCAGATGGAAGAAATAGAGAGACTTTATTATGGTTAATAAAAAATGGAAGTTCAAAAATGGAAAGAGGGACACATATCCAAGGCAGAATACCAATAAATAGCCCAAACTTGTAAAGATGAAGTGAGGAATGCTAAGGCACAAAATGAAGTAACATTTGCGAAAAATGTCAAAAATAATAGCAATAGCACTTAAGACTTATATACCTCTTCACGGTGCTTTACAGCTCTCTCTAAATGGTTTACAGAGTTAACATATTTCCCCCAACCCTTATTTTGTCTTGGAAGGATAGAAGGCTGAGTCAAGCTTGAGCCGGTCAAGATCAAACTATTTACAAAATTGGATGGAAAGTCCTTGTCTAACAACAAATGGGCAAATAAAATTGGCAACAAGCTAGACACTGCAATAGAACTTGATACTGATCCTTTATTCACCAGAGTTTTAGTTGGTGAGTCTCTCATTTCACTGAACGACAGGGTTGTAAAGGTTCTCTCTACTGATCAAGCATATGAATAAAGGATCATACAGGTAATAAGGGCAGAAGAACTTCTACAGATCTGACTCTTCTGGAAATTGGCCCTGTAAGCCATTCATGCTGGTTAACAACTAGAAATAGGCTTTATTGAATATGGGTTTCAAAACTTGGCTTTAAAGGCAAAACTCTCCAAAACTTAAGAATGATAGTGGAATACATTATTGGTACTACACTTGCTGGTTTAACATAGAAGTAAAACATTCCTGGATTGAAGGCCCGCATCATGTTTGTTCCAGCTGCAGCAAGTCAGACTGCAAAAGAAGGCTGTAGTAAATTCTGTTTTGCCAACCATTCAGCACTCAGCATGCTTTCATGCTTTACTGAAAGTATGCTTTCAGTAAAATGTTAATCCAGATGTGTTTGTGTTCATATGACATTCAAGAGGACATTCAAGAGGAGAGTGGTGTGCAAAAGATCACTGATGTGACAAACCAATGCAAGTACCACAGTGGTCCTGTCATCTCCAAACAATAGAGACATGTGTGAAACAGGTCACAGAGGCAGCAAGCAGAGTGTATACACATGAGAAACATCAGGGTTATACCAAGAAACAAGTTGGTGGCTGATGTTGAAGAATGAATCAAAAAAAGACTTGATGAAACTCGCTTAAACATTTTTGTAACTCAGATAATTGCTTTCTGATATTAGTTTACGATTGCATGGATTATTTTTTGCTTAGCTAGGCAAGATTCACAGAGGAAAAATTTTTTAGTTTTTGTAGCACAAGGTGTAATTTTGAGAAGATAGAGTTAACAGTATTTGGATTACAAGATACTTTTGTGGGATATATGATCAGATAGGGATTTATCATACCAAGCTAAATGTTGTGCAATTGCAAAAATAACAGATGATTTGAATTCTTGGTATAAAAACATATATTTTTAGAACCCCTCACTGAAAAAAATTGCAAAAATTAATTTTCACCCCGTTAAATGACTTGTTCACTAAGTGCAATACTGCATTCTAACCACTATGCCATCATAGCTCCCCATAATATAAAAAGTTTTTTCAACTTATAAAAACAAGAAAAAAGTAAAGAAAACAATTGATCCATTAATGAGAGAAGATGGAAAGGAAGTAATGGGCAGTAGACAGAACGCAGAACTGCTTAATACATTATTTGCATCTTTCTTCATGCACAAAAAATACAGCTCAACCTACCAAACATAATCATAAAAGGGAGTAGGAGGAATAGGAATAGAAGTGAAAATAAACAAGAAAATGTTAAGAAAACACCAGTCCGCTCTAGACCACTGGGACCTGATGGATTATATCTCAGAGATCTAAAGGAGCTGGCAGCTGTGATCTCAGAACCATTGAACCATATCTTTCAAAGATCCTGGAGAACCAGGGAACTACCAGAGGACTGGAAAAGAACTGATGTAGTTCACAAAATAAAAAAGGAAAAAACAACAACAGATCAATCAGAACTCAATATTTGAGAAGAAACTGAAAAAGATAATCAAGCAATAGAACTGCGAACACCTAGAAGCAAGCAGAGTTATAACCAGAAGCCAACATGGATTTGTCAAAAACAGATCATGGCAAAAAAATCTCATTTCATTCTTTGACAAAGGGTTAGCAAACCAACAAAATGCATGGGAATAGTACAGTATACTTAGATTTAGTGGTGAAATCCACTTACCTTTATTACTGGTTCAGGAACATGAGCACGTAGAAGCATGTGAACGTGTAGCATGTGTGCGCCTCTTCTGTGCATATGTAGAGGGTCAAAAATGGGATCTAATGATTCCTGGCGGGTGGGTGGAGCCTCCCACTGCTACCGGTTCATGTGAGCTGGATAGATCTGGCCAGATTTTACCACTGCTCGGATTTCAGTAAGATATTTGAAAATGTGGTATAGACAACATCATCACAAGATGGGTTTGTAAGAGCTCTGCTGACTGCTAGCTGCCAGAAGTTTGGCAGCTCGAATCTCACCGGCTCAAGGTTGACTCAGCCTTCCATCCTTCCAAGGTTGGTAAAATAAGGCCCCATATGTTAACTCTGTAAACTGCTTATAGAGGGCTGAAAAGCACTGTGAAGCAGTATATACCAGTAAGTCTAAGTCTAAGTCTTACTGGCTGGAAAACCACAGTTAGCATATAGTCCTTAATGGAACTATATCTGCACGGAGGGAAGTAAGCAGTGGTATACCTCAAGGTTCTGTTTTAGGCCCAGTACTCTTCACTAGATATCTTCATAAACAAAAGCAAAAAGGCAAAAACATATGAAGAATGGTTGCAGCAATCTGATATGGCCAGTCTAGAGAAAAGAAGGACTGGGGTGATGTGATAGCAGTATTACAGTATTTGAGAGGCTGTTAGAAAGAAGAGGGGGTCAACTTATTTTCCAAACCAGCAGAGGGTAGGTCAAGAAGAAATGGATGGAAACTAATCAACGAGAGAAGCAACCTGGAATTAAGGAGAAACTTCTTAATAGTGAGAACAATTAACCAGTGGAACAGTTTGCCTTCAGAAGTTGTAGGTGCTTCACCACTGGAAGTTTTTAAGAAAAGACTAGACTGCCACAGGTGCTTTTTTCAGGAGGCAACTGGACTTTCTTGGTTCCCCCCCCACAAGATGTGTACCCCCCTGAGTAGTGTTCCTGATTCTTATAGTTTGCAGGAACCAGGAGCACTTCTCAGGTGACCCTAAAAGGGTCCTCATTCAGGAAAAGACCTTGTTCAGGAAACTACAGATCAATCAGCCTGACATCAATAACTAGGAAGATCTTGCCAAAAAAAAAAAAAAGCAACAGATCTGCAAATACCTAGAAGCAAGCGAAGTTATAACCAAAAGCCAACATGGTTGTCAAAAAACAAACAAATCTTATTTCATTCTTTGGAAAAGAGACTAAATTAATGAATCAATGAAATGCTGTGGACATAATATACATGGATTTCAGTAAGGCATTTGACAAAGGAGACCACTTCTTGGTAAGTGGAAAAAAATGTGGAATAGAAGCATTATCACCAAATGGATTTGTACCTGCTTGGCAAATAGCACTCAACATGTAGTTTTTAATCAAACTACAACTACATGAAGGGAAGTAAGCAGTAGGGTATCCCAAGGTTCTGTCTTAGTCCCAGTACTCTTCAATATCTTCATAAATGATTTATATGAGAGAATAGAAGGGAACTCATCAAATTTTCAGACAACACCAAGTTGGCAGGAATACCCAACAGATAGGTTTAAGATCCAGATGGAACACTGGAATTTAACAAAATGAAATTCAGGGCAAAGAAAAGTAAGGTTTTATACTTGGCAACAAAAATTAAACATAGGTGATTAGGTGAAACTTGGCAGTAAATGCAAGAGGGATCTTGGACTCTTGGTAGACAATCATTTAAAGTGATTCAAGCAAGGTATAAAGGTGAACATTATTTAGAAGTTATTTGCAATATTGATTGCAATTTAAAACATTAAAAATTCCTGTAAGATGTAGAAATAATTTCTAATCTGATACTTAAGAAAAAAAAGCTACCTTTGGAAAAGTCTACCTTAGTTTTCAGACCCTAAATCAGCAGAATACAAGGCCAGAAAAATGATTCATTCAGAGCTACTAAAGCAGTCATCTCAAGGCATTTCTGTTCTTATTCAAGTGGAAATAATTAAAGGATGTATTTCCACATGATGCAGAGATCCGCTAAAATTACTTATATAGTGCAGAAGCTGAGTGAAAGAAAACAAAGATGGAACACTAAATAATGCAAAGGTAAGATGTACAACCTCATGAATTCCCTCACAACGATGAAAATCTCCAGTAAAATACATTTTTGTGCTCCATTTTCTTTTTCTGGTGTTTGTGTTTAAATTGTATAAAATTGCGTATTTTGTTGTATTCTTTACAGAATGCATTCCTTTCAGCCACACCTCCCATGACAAACATGATACGAAAAAGGGAAAAAATAACTGGTATTTGATATTACCTGTTTTTCTATTTCAGTTTATCTTCTGGAATTGCCATAACAACTTCTTTTCTTCCAATAATATAACCAGGCCTTGTTTAGCAACTACCTTAGTTAGTGAACATTTGCCAATACAGTGGGAATAAATAGTAATAAATCATATTCTGATTAAAGTATGCACTTGCACTCAAATTTTAGCACCCTATAATAAGAATATCTCTGGCATTGCTACACACAAAAATTTTATCCAAATGACCTGCTGGCAACCAGTGAGTTTCACAGCAGTTCTTTCATTCATGTGATCCATCTAGCAACTAAGTTTCTTAACAACCATGTCACTAGAACAGCTTGCAGTGGCCAAATACGGACTGCCTATTTGATGGTCACAATTGCTATAACTCAATGTGAAATTTAGGATTAGCAATCTTTGTGGCAAATGGCATAAATTTATAATTATAATGCTTATACTTGCCATGCTTTTTCAGATAACCAATTACAGTTATCATGTTGAAAGCAAAAGTGCCATATAGGTAATTCTCAAGTTGTGACCACAATTTAACCCAAAATTTCCATTGCTAAGCAAGACAGTAGTTAAATGAGTTTTGCCCCATTTTATGAGTTTTTTGCCATAGATGTTAAGCGAATCACTGCAGTTTGTTAGTTAATCATGCAATTGTTCAGCGAATCTGGCTTTCCTTATTGACTTTGCTCATTGGAAGCCAACTGGGAAGTTTAGAAATGGTGATGACATGATCCTGGGATAGTGCAACTGTCATAAATAGATTTTTATCTATTATATACAGTAAGAGGCAATTTCCAAGTGTCCAAATTTTGATGATGTGAATATGGGGATGTTGGAATGAACATGTGTGAAAAACTTTTTTCAGTGCCGTTGTAACTTTGAATAATCACTAAATGAATGGTTTGTAAGTTAAGGACTACCTGTAACAAGCATTAGATACATTGTAGTCTATTAGTACAATCCTATGAATTCCTACTCAGAAATAAATCTCATCAAATTTAAAGGAACTTATTCCCAGTTATGAAAATACAGAACTGCAGATATAAGAATTCCAGCCACAAAGCATGATAATGACGCATTCCCACGGAACTGCCTTTGTTATCAGTAGTTCTCACAGCAATCAGTTTTGAACAAAACATGCTCTTTGTCAGAACCATACCTCAATGTCATCTTCTTCATCTGTCTACCAGTGGAACAAGGAATAGAACAGAGAAGATAGGAAGCAGCATTAAGTAAGATATAATGTCAACGTATCAGCCATCAAAAGTAATTATGAAGCTGCTTCTGTATTATAGAATAAAATATGTAGTATAAAAAGCAAGTATTAATGTGCATCTTTCATGATATCACAGAACAATAACTTCTCCCCAAACTTTATATTGTGGGAATATTGTTTCGGTAATAAATAAACTGGACCCTTCTCTGCAATTTATCATCATTCTCCAGCATGTTCCACAGATGCAAAAAGGTATCTATGGAATTCTACTTATTTTCTTTCCTTCAACCTTCATTACTATTGAAGCTAACAGCCATTCTGAGTTTTTCTGGAACACCCTGCATTCTGTCAAACCATTTTTCAGAAAATTTAAAACTGTAAACAAAGCATTTCCTAACAAATCTGTAAGTTAAATTGTGAGTAAAACAATTGTCCTGAAATCACCAAGAAACTGTTTTTGATTGAAAATGGATATAAAATAGGAATTTTTCAATTTAAACTAAGGATTTTAATTAAACATTAATGTTCTCACATTTATAAAGGATTTTGGGTTTCTGTAAACTTTAACAGGTTTTTTTTTCCAATTTTTTTTTTTTACTATTGGTTCTGTGGGCATGGGTTGATGGGCATGGTGTGGCCTGGTGGGCGTTGGCAGGGAAAGGATACTGCAAAATCCCCATCCCCCACTCCTGGGGGAGATATTGCAAAATCTCCATTCCTTCCCTATTCTGGGGCCAGCCAGAGATGGTATTTGCTGGTTTTCTGAACTACTCATAATTCCGCTACCGGTTCTCCGAACTGCTCAAAATTTCTACTACCGGTTTTCCAGAATCTGCTGGATTTCACCCCTGCTTTTCCCCCCTTCTTTTTAATAATGGTTATAAATTGTTTACATTCACTTTAGCTGAAAGACTTTAAAAAGTATTACAAGATTATATATATGAAGTATGGTTTTCTACAACTAAAGGATAATGTGAGAGTAATCTTCTATATAAATGAACATTTATAACAATGTAGTGACAAATAGGTTTCATTAATTTTCTGAGATGCAAAGAAAGCGTTTGACAATTTGAAGTGGAATTTTATGTTTAAAGTAAATAAAAGAATAGGCTTTGGACTCAGTTTCTTATAGGGATTGAAGTCCATTTATGCACTCCAGCAAGCTCAGATTATGGTGAATGGAGATCTGATAAAATCATGTGAAATCCAGAAAGGAACAGGACTGAGGTGTCCCCTATTTCCTTTATTATATTAGATAAGAACAACAAAATAAAAGTTACAAATCGAAGTACATAACTATAAACTTTATGCTTTTGCAGATAATTTGGTTTTGATTTTGCAAGACCCCTAGAATATGTTATGAGAAAATTTAAAATATTTTGAGAAATGACAGGTTTGAAAATAAATAAATGAAAGATAACAATACTGACAAAGTATATAAATGATGAAGATTAGAGAAAATTAGAAATTAAAACAGGAATTAAAGTTGTGACAAAGGTGAAGTATTTGGGAGTGAATCTTACTAATGAAAATTCTAGGTTATAGAAAAATAACTGTGTTAAAACATGGAATGAGATAAAATTGCATTTACACAGATGGGAAAAATTAGATTAGTCATTAATGGGAAGAATTTTACAAGAATATTTCTAGAATATTATTTCTTTTCTAGAGTATTGATTAAACATTCTTCTTTTAAATAGTGGCAGAAAGATATATCCAAATTTATTTGGCAAAATAAAAAACTAAAAATTAAATATAAGTGTATTAAATTAAATTATATGTGTATTAAATACAATAACAGATGGTTAACAGAGAGCTTTGAAGATTAGTTTTACCTTTGGGGTTATCTGTTGACTGCTTTTTTATATATTTATTTATTTGTCACAATAGTATATATAAGCATAAGCATGATATAACTATATGATATATAAGCATAAATATAATCAAAAGTATGTAATAACGCTATGAAACTGGACACAATCAAAGGGAACATTAGGACAGGAACTGTAGGCACGCTGGTGCTCTTTTTCTTGGAAGCCTCGTAAATACCCACGTGTGGCATCCTCCTGTAAAGGGCAGGATGTATGTGTGAGAGTCAGATTCTCAGGTTTAAGCATTTTAAAGACCTCTGGATTTCGACTCCCAGAATTCCTCATTCATTCATTCCATTTATACAACTTAAAGCATGCTGGCTGAGGAATTCTGTGATCTGAAGTCCACCCATTTTAATGTTGAATGTTTGGAAGTTCGAAGGGATCTTGGAGATCATGCGGTCCAACTCCAACCCTCTGCTCAGGCAGGAAACAGAATACAATTTCAGACAAATGGCTGTCCAATTTCCAACAGCTTCAGCTGTCTTTTCTTCTTCTTCTTCTTCTTCTTCTTCTTCTTCTTCTTCTTCTTCTTCTTCTTCTTCTTCTTCTTCTTCTTCTTCTTCTTCTTCTTCTTCTTCTCCTCCTCCTCCTCCTCCTCCTCCTCCTCCTCCTCCTCCTCCTCCTCCTCCTCCTCCTCCTCCTCCTCCTCCTCTTCTTATAATTTATTTATTTATTTATTTATTTATTTATTTATTTATTTATTTTATTTTGTCACAATAATATATGTAGGTATCATACAAAAAGATTATATAGTATATAAGCACATATATAGAATAGAATATTTTAATTTATAGACCGCCCTTCTCCCGAAGGACTCAGGGCGATGTACAGCCAGGATAAAATACAGGAAAAAACAACAACACATAGAAAGCTAGTCCAAACCTCTGCTTGAGCAGGAGACCTATGCTATTCTGGATAAATGGCTGTCCAATCTCTTCTTAAAACATCCAGTGAAGGAATATCCACAACTTTTACAGTTGTTGAAATTTAGTGGCCTAATGGTCCATCCTGAATCTTTTATTCAATTATCTTACCTTTTTCCTATTATAGAATAAATAATTATTTAATTGAGGGGATATATGCATATAAGTGATAACAATTTGAATATAATCATACTTATCTAAACATCTCAATATCAGAGTAATAAAATGAGGAGTTTCTTGTTTACATCACCTGATCCAAAATAGCATCAAGAGTCATATATTGCTAACTGTGATGGAATGTGCATCTGTGGCAGCAGAGGGTGAGTACTTGGCCAATCAGAGCCTTCCCAGAGAGAGGCCCGATTAAAAGACTGCTGTCCTGAATGGGAAGGGGGAGGGTAGCCATATGATAGACTCCTCCAAGATATATTTAGTAGATAAGGAAGTTATTGCTTTGGCAACTTTCTGTCCATTAAGTGCAAGCAAATAAAAGGTTGAGCTCAATTGGATCTCTCAGTCTTATCTATGAGTTTGGGCCTGACATTAATTTATTTAAATAATGTTAAAATATTTACTGCTTTTATAACCAGAGAATAAATATTCAATATAGTACAGTAAAGAAATAGATGCCTTGTTCAGAAGTAAGCTGCAAATGATATATATTCCTGTTAGCCTTTTACTGCAGCCTAAAAAATAATTCACATTTCACTAATATTGATCTGGAAAAGGAAAATCAGAAAATTCTGATGATGAATAGCAACAAATAATATTTTTTTCTGCAGAACAAGTTTTGAGCAAGCAATCTAAACAAGAATTACATACAGTCAGAGCAATACTGCACCACAATTCCTTTCTACTAGGTAATTTAAATTGACAATAAGATCAAACTTTAAATTATGTAATATTTTAAGTGTGGTCTTACCAGTGTTTTATAAAGTGGTACTATCACTTCCCGTGTTTTTATACTATTCCTCTGTTGATGCAATCTAGAACTGAATTGGCGTTTTAAAAATTCTTGCTAGAAAAAAAAATCCATCTGAAAATTGTGTTAAATAATTTATCCCCTATTGTTATTAACAGCCTGAAAATTAAAAATCAGCCTGAAAACTGATATAGTACTTCCATCTTTCGTAAAATAATTTGAAGACTTTGGGTCCTGCAGACTTTTACTTTCGAAACTATTGCTGCAAATGCAATCCCTTAAGTCCTTATAGAGGAAGTGTTGATCTGGGCTTCACTGATTTTGTTATTAAATGAAAAATGATTATTATCTAGTATGGGGTCAAAATTAGATAGCATCTGGTTAAACAGTTGATGCTTTTACATAGATAAACAATGACATTTGAACTAATTGATGGATAATATTATAGTAGTCTAGGCATTTTTCTGAGTGCAAACATGACCACCCCCCACCAAGCCATGCCACTGAAACGGTGGCGAAAATTTTTGGGACTTTTTGACACTTTTTTGACACTCCGGTCCCATATCCAGGGTGGGATGTGGTAGGGTGGCAGTGGTTGTCTTGACTTTCCTTCCATTGCCCTTCCTGGCCAAAAAGCGCCCCTTCTCACCTCTGATGGGCCTTCCCTGTGGTTGCAGCCAGAGTGGGCAGGTCAGGGGTGATGGCAATGGCAGAGTCTGGCACTCAGGGAGGGCAAGGTTAGCATGCTCCCAGCCGCGCCCTGCGCAGCCTCCACCAGCTCAGCTGCAGCCAGGATGAGCCAAGGAACTGCGGAGAGCGTCCTGCGTGTTGCACCTCCCCTTCCCAGCCTTCACCCGCACCTGTGCACCATTTTCGGGTGCCCAGCTTACTGGGCTGCCCCCATCCCTCAAACAGTGACGGTTTCGGGAGACGCTGGCAGCACTGAGGCGCGGGCCAAGGCTGGGAGGAGGGTACAACACACGGGAGGCTTCCCACAGTTCCTCAGCTCACCTGGGCTGCAGCTGAGTCCTCTGCCCTGAGCTGGTAGATGGACGCACCCCTCCCCAGCCAGATCTTTCCGGATTTGACTTGGAGGAAAGCGCAGCTCATGGCTGCTACATTTCACTGTGCTGGATGAGTGAAGAGGAAGAAACAGCCAGTGGAGAGAACAGAGCTGCTTCAGTCCACATGTTCTCCAGGTCAGCGGCTGTTTCTCTTGTTCGTTACTCTTTATGGGAAAGCATTTGGCGCAGCACAGCAAAATTTAACAGCCATGAGCCGTGCTTTTCCCTAACCACTGTGGGCGGCAGAGGAAACAGGAGCTTTTCTCTGCACAGAGCTTTTTGGATGAAACTTGGAGGAAAGCACGGCTCATGGCTGTTAAATTTCGCATCGATTAAGTAATGCATCGATTACTTAAAGTTAGGGTACATTTTTAATGAACAGGACTTTTATCTCAACTTTTGAGAATAAATTGTAGACAAGTAGTAAAGGTAAAATATTTTGATTTCAGCAACATCATTTAAAAATATGATGTCTATGCCAGAGGATCTAAGAAAGAAATTAGAAAAGCAACACTATGCTGTCATGATGCAAGTTTGGGCTCTTCTGTATAATTATTATTTTCTTTAAAGAAGAATGTCATTTCTTTTTCCATTGTTTGTATGAATTCTTTTAATATGAATTGATTCAACTTCCATCACACTTTTTTCTTATATCCTTTCCATTTAATCTTGACTGAATTGTGGTCTGCCCATATATTTGGTTCTATTTCTAATGCTTTTTGTAAACGATGTGTTACTTGAATATAACTTGAAACTATTCTATTTTAGATTTTTATTGAATTATTTGAAGATACACAATGAAAATTGGCCATGTTTAGAATTACTATTATATGTATGTTACAAGTCATTCTAATGTCCTTTTTGCATTATTTCTGTTATAGAGCTGTTGAAAAGGGGGGCGGGGAAACCTGAAATGCAGTGGGCCTTAAGAAAAACTTCTTTATTGGAATGTGGAAATAGCCCTACTCTCTGTATGTTTTGTTTCTGCTTTTTTCTGTCATCATGTTTTAATACCACCCTGGTTGCTCTGGATTAGGTGGCTCAATGCTGTGAATGTGCTTTGAGAGTCAAACTTTGAAAAAAAAAAAGATATCTGCAGCTCTGAGAAGGTAGAGAATCCTGATTAGATGGTTAGAAAGATGTCTGAACACAATTCACTTAACAAATGCCTTGCTTAGCAACAGAAATTCTGTTCCAAATTGTAGTCATAAGTTGAGTATAATGTATAAAGTTAGCAAGTACTTAGCCTGAAATACATTTACCAACATCCGTGAAATGTAATTTCAATTTCTGCTATTTTCTGCACCACAACACATTCATAATCATATTGTTGTTCTCTAATGTACTGTAATAAGTGAATTTGGATCAATCATCTGCCTTTCATGCAGGCCGAACATGTAGGCAATGATAATTTGTGAATAATAACTTGTTTATGCAAGCAGAGCAACCTGGTAATTATGCTATTTTGTACAAGAGACAAAGATAAAGGTAAACATGGGTACAGGTAGCCCTTGATTTACAATTATAATGATGCCTGCCCATCACAGTTGTAAATCATAACTATCATAACAAATGTAACATGAATAAATAAATACAGTCTATAGAAAAAAAAGAGAGAATGGATTTGTCAATTCTAATTGCTGTTCTGTTTGAAAAAAATTTGCAAAAAACTACACTTTATACTCTAACATCTCTTTGACTTTCTGATTCTAAAATTCTCCTTACTACTGCTGGTTTTTTCCAGAGGTCAGTTTAGCAACAATTTTCAGCACAAAAATAATTTATCTTGAATTTTAAATCTAATTTCAGATATTTGGTTGACAAAACACCAGTTATAATTAACTACTATTAATTTTGGTAATATCAGAATAACAGTGGATGAGTGTGTCTGTTGCTAATATATTATTGCATGTGATTTATTTTCAACTTACATCTGTGATCATTTTCCCTCTGGTTTTGTTCCTTTCTCTGTGGTTGGCTCGCTTCTGTTTCTGTTGCAAAACCCGTTCCCTGGTGGTACGATACTCCAGTGCAAATTCACTAATAATCTTGCAGAATTTATTGATGTTGATTTCACGGATTGCATAAAGAGGATAGCCCATAAATAACAAGAAGGAGTGGAACCTAGACAACCATAACAAGTTACCTTTTAGAATTTTTTTCTATAGTTAGTAACAAAATGCCTTGCTTAGCAACAGAAATTCTGTTCCAAATTGTAGTCATAAGTTGAGTATAATGTATAAAGTTAGCAAGTACTTAGCCTGAAATACATTTACCAACATCCGTGAAATGTAATTTCAATTTCTGCTATTTTCTGCACCACAACACATTCATAATCATATTGTTGTTCTCTAATGTACTGTAATAAGTGAATTTGGATCAATCATCTGCCTTTCATGCAGGCCGAACATGTAGGCAATGATAATTTGTGAATAATAACTTGTTTATGCAAGCAGAGCAACCTGGTAATTATGCTATTTTGTACAAGAGACAAAGATAAAGGTAAACATGGGTACAGGTAGCCCTTGATTTACAATTATAATGATGCCTGCCCATCACAGTTGTAAATCATAACTATCATAACAAATGTAACATGAATAAATAAATACAGTCTATAGAAAAAAAAGAGAGAATGGATTTGTCAATTCTAATTGCTGTTCTGTTTGAAAAAAATTTGCAAAACTACACTTTATACTCTAACATCTCTTTGACTTTCTGATTCTAAAATTCTCCTTACTACTGCTGGTTTTTTCCAGAGGTCAGTTTAGCAACAATTTTCAGCACAAAAATAATTTATCTTGAATTTTAAATCTAATTTCAGATATTTGGTTGACAAAACACCAGTTATAATTAACTACTATTAATTTTGGTAATATCAGAATAACAGTGGATGAGTGTGTCTGTTGCTAATATATTATTGCATGTGATTTATTTTCAACTTACATCTGTGATCATTTTCCCTCTGGTTTTGTTCCTTTCTCTGTGGTTGGCTCGCTTCTGTTTCTGTTGCAAAACCCGTTCCCTGGTGGTACGATACTCCAGTGCAAATTCACTAATAATCTTGCAGAATTTATTGATGTTGATTTCACGGATTGCATAAAGAGGATAGCCCATAAATAACAAGAAGGAGTGGAACCTAGACAACCATAACAAGTTACCTTTTAGAATTTTTTTCTATAGTTAGTAACAAAATGCCCCCAACCATTCTCTTTATGCAGAAAACCAAAGTTTGGCATTTTGGAAATAGAAGGCCTAAGTCAGAGCTGCTTTCCTAGTTATTAATCAACCAACCAACCAACCAACCAACCAACCAACCAACCAACCAACCAACCTAAAGTCAAGTACTATTTGAATATTACATCTTTTTGTTGTTCTGCTTATTCCACATTTTTTTTAAGGATTCCTCTTTGAGAATCTAGAAAAAGGCAATGGAGAACTATGGCTATATTGTTGCCAATTAATATGTAAGCATCAAGAATCAAGCTTGATTTGGAGGAGAGGATGTAGATAAGAGAAGGAGAGGAAGGTCTGGAAAGTAGAAGAAGGTAGAAGAGGGAAGAGTGTTAAAAAGGGGGGTGGTGACTGGGCAAGCCCGACTAATTGTATATAACTGTACATTGGATGAATTATTTGATATGATTGTAAAAATAAAACTTTTAAAAATCCAAGAATCAAGCTTGATTTGAAAGAGACTTTGGTTTTCTAACCAAAGAAAATATGATTTCATTTAGTTTGATACTAGTTTTATAATTTCAATTTTCATGTCCCCACTATGTCAGAATTATCTCATTTTCCTAGCCAAATAAAAATTGAGTCCCAAATGTCTTCCCTCTAATTCTTTCAGAGAAATAGATTGAGTTTAATTGTAGAAAGCTCCTTTAGAGGAATTATTGCCCTCCTCCCAGAAAAATGCCTACCCAGCATCTGTCTAAAAACTCCAGTGGCAGAATACTTCAATGTCAAATCACTTTTGGCCAGAAAATTTCTCCTTGTTTCTGATTTTGATATCTCTTTGTAATGCTTCCAGTAGCTGGTTCACAGCCCTGTTCTTGGTCTCTATGAAAAATAAATCCACACCTTCTTCCATATGAAGCCTCTTCAAAAATTTGAAGATTGCTATCATGACTCTTCTTAGCCTTCTCTTCTTTAGGCTAAACATACTTGGTTCGTAAGATTTAGCATCCAAGCCCCTCATTGTTTTTATTTTTCTTCTTTGCATACTTTTTAGTTTTTTTTATTCTTACGTTGTGGTGACCAAAACTGGACACAGTATTTCAGGTGTGGCCTGTCATAGCATACAGCAGAGCTATCATTTCCTATAATCTCAACATTGTGTTTGTTACTGTTGGTGCAACTGAAAAATACATTTATTCTTTTGGCAAGTGGAGCATTCTACTAGCTCATGCTTATACTATAATCAATCGGGCCATCCAAATTTCTTCTCACAAGTACTATTGCTAAGCCAGGTTATCATCTATCCTGTCGCTGTTCACCTGGGTGGGGACAAAAAGGCAGCTGCATTTAGGTCACTGCTACATGGCCCAAAGACATCTGTTTTGTTATGCTGTTTTGTTATGTTTTCATGGCTAGGGACAAAATGGCTGCTGCATTTGAATTGCAGCAACATAGCCCAGGGGCACATTGCCTGCTCATCTTCCATAACATGAAGTCTGGATAGTTCCAAAAAAGTAAGTATGTGGTGTGATGAACATGAGGGGAATAGGCCCAAGTGCTGCAGGTTTCCAGAGGGGTAATATGGCGAATCCTACAGCAATTCTGTCATAAGTCATAAGGGTGAATGACTTCAAGTCTGCTGCAGCTGTCATAATTTTGAAATGGGGTCATAAATAGTCTTGGGGGATTAGTCATAATTTTGAACCTTTGTTAAATATAGCCTGTTGTACCTCGAGGATTACCTGTAGCATATTATAGATTTTGTCATAAAGATAACTTAATGAAAAATAAAATAAAATGAATCTAAAGTATTTGTTGCTGGAATTAAAAAGAAGAATTTCATATATTGGTACTGGAATAAATCAAGCAATAGTTTTAGGGAAAGCTTCCCCCCCCCCGACCATGCATTCTTAATGCATGGTCATAACCCACCGGGAGATCCAAAGCAACTTTAAGGAGAGTGGGGTCATCACACAATTTATTTTTAATTTGCACATATTACGCAGACAGAGGAGAAATGTGGTCCGTGTGGGTCCACTTACATTTGAGTGTTCTGACTAATTATACCAATCTCAACCTCCATGTAAATGTAGATAATTTTTGTGGAAGGAGGTACTCAGCTTGTCACAAATGTTAGGGCAGTAGGAGTTCCTCTCCTTACTGATCTACCATCTTCCAACCTGGCTAGAAATCCCCAGGTCAGGGTAGACATTAGAAGAACTAAGGTTTGGCACTTGGGATTCTGAACTGGAAAAGGTCTGGCCAGGGCTGGGAGGAGAAAGAAAAAATTATGGCTGCCACTGCCTTCTATTCCTTCTGCTTGTGAGAGCTGTGCTGGTACCAGAAATTTGAGTGAGAAAGGCAAAAGCTATGCCACCAACTTCTCTGCTCATCATAAGGATGAGTGAGATGATGCCACAATTAGGCAGGAATAATACCGCAGACTAGTCTGAAGCAGCACATTCCCATGGATTGCAAACATGAGTCTTCTAGGCTGTGTACCTTTCTTCAGGCTTTTCACCACCTCCTTGCAAAAAAAAAAAAAAAAAAAAAAAGACGAAAGGAGGAAGAGTACTGCACTTTGGTTTTCCTTCCTTCACATGTGGGCTTCAGGGAAACAAAACCCACATCTTCCTAAGTGTGCCATAATTGTTAAACTGTTGGAATGGCACCTAGTAGTGCCAGGTTCAAGCCCATTCTTAGCTATGGAAACTCACGAAGTGATTTCGGACCAGTCACTCTCTGAGTACTCCATATGCTAAATGATGCTCCTAAATGAAAGGTGATAAATATCTAATAAATACATTCATTGTTACATATATTAATTCCTATACATATACCATAATACATATAGTATTCCCTAGCAGTTTGGACCATGGAACAGGTAAGCAGGAAGTGGGGGGGGTTGTTTTAATGAATTCTACCCTGATGAACTTTAGACATTTTCTGTGGGACAGTCAGTCAGATAGGCTTCATAGCACCATCTTAAAGAAATTAGTTTAAAACCACATTACTTAGTTTAATTCAATTATATCTTGACAAATAGTCTCCAGATATTTTGAAAATGTTTACATAATATTTATATATTAATCACACAGTGCCTTATAATACTCTACCTGTTGATTATTCTTCTGTGGACAATCTTTAAAATTATTATTCTTTCTGCACAGTCTTTAAGAAACTCTGACATTTTTTGCTTTAATGTTGATTTCATTTCATGCTTTGCAATGGCTTTCAAATGATCCCATGATGCTTTGCATCTTTTTTCCATTTGACATAAATTATCCTGAAGCTGTTCAAAGTCAACCTGATAGGAAGAAAAAGAAAACAAAACTGTTATATATACTAGTACTTCATCATTGCAGCATACATAAATGCTTTATCTTTCATCATGATTTATGAATTTTGTGACACAAAAACTTTATTTCTCTCTAGTTATGGAAAATAGTTCACAAAATATAAAAATATTCCTATATTAGAGAACAGAAAGTTACAGGAAGATTGCTTAATGTAAATGAGGATGATTATCTGGCAGTTTGTTCAGGTAAAGAAGACACAGATGCCCAGAGTACAATTTGAGATTTTTTAAAAAAGAGCTTGGTTTTGTTATATATTGGAGGTAGTTTTGTACTTTAATCAAATTAACAGAGAACTTAGGGAAAAACATTAACATTTCATAAAGGTAATCATCAAATTTGAAGTTACAATGGTACTGAAAAAAAGAGAGACTTATGACCTAAGACTGTTGCAGCATCCCCATAATGACATGATCAAAATTTGGAATCTTGGTAATATTTATGATGGTTGAAGTGTCCTGGGGTCACATGATCAGTTTTTTTGATCTTATGACTAGCAAAATCAATGGGGAAGCCAGATTCATTTAACAATCATGTTACTAATTTAACAACTGCAGTGATTCACTTATCAACTGTGTCAAGAAAGGTCACAAAATGGGGTAAAATTCATTTAATTATCTTGCTTAGTGATAGGAATTTTGGGCTCAATTATGGTTGTAAGTTGAGGACTACCTGCAATTATTTTTTAAATTTCTTTTTATCATACCTGATCATTGTATTCCAAGTAAAGGGCCTTTGTGTTATGACACATTTATAATTTTGAATGTTTGTGTCAATGAATCTTATTGCTATAGTTTAACATGGAGAAGCCAAAAAATTCCTCAATAAAATAAACAAGACAAAAATTGTTAAATTCATTAACTATAAAAAGTGTTTAGATGGCAGTATTCCAGAATTTGGCTTATAATACTAAAATAGGAAAGCCCAGTGAAATTTCACTACATACACTGTGTAATTGCTAAACACAGATGCAGTGACAATTGTAGATGTATATAAATTGCAATTATGTTTTTGTTATTATACTAGCTCACGGAATACATGTTCAAAGTGAATTAGGACCATCTTCTTACAAATATATCTCTTATAAATACAAAATTTCAATTATTATCTTTTGTAGAATAAATAAAAAAATCTCTTCAAATAATGCACTAAACTTTTATATTTGACACACGACCTAGAATTAAGTGATGGCAGACAATTTAAGCTATGGATTAGATGTAGGAAGATTTGAATTCACTTTTCAGTAAACTCAGGAACATTATAAAAACAACAATATTTTGAAAAGATTTGTTGAGATTTAGAAACTGTTGACTAAGATTACTAAATTCCAGTAATTCCTTCCACTGTGGTGGAATACTGGTATTCAGTTAGTGATTTACCTCCTATGTTTTTCTTATCTGCTGTGTTTTCTTGATGGTTTTCTAAAATAAAATGATCATATGAGAAAATTGCTAAGGCATTAAATCATTATTACTCTTTTTATTAATGAAACAATAGATGAGTTTCCATGGGGAAGAGGGAGAAAATAGCTTGTGCTCAGAAACTATGAATCAAGGTGAAAGACGTTTCTACCAGTAGGAAAATTTACATGGTCTGCAGAAAACAGACTCTCATGTCAGATTCTAGATAAATTAGAAATGAATCAGAAATGCAATCTAATCATTAAACACAGATGATGATATGAATTTACATAAGCATCATGTCTGTTTGGTCTACGGGTTAAGCTAGCAAGTTAGAAATCAGTAAACAATCAGTTCTAGTCCTGTCTTAGGCATGAAAGCTAGCTCACCTTACATGGTTATTGTTATTGTGGGGAAAATAGAAGAAGGAAAGAGTATTGTGTATGTTTGCCACCTTCATTTGATTGATTAAATGATTGAATAAAAATAAATAATATACAAAGATAAGAGCAACAAAAATGATTAGGGGACTGGAGGCTAAAAGTATATGAAGTATGGTTGCAAGAATTGAGTATGTCTAGTCAAGTAAAAAGAAGGACTAGGAGCGAAATGATAGCAGTGTTCCAATATCTGAGAGCTGCCACAAAGAAGAAGGGAGTCAACCTATTTTCCAAAGCATCAAAAAGCAAAACAAGAAGCAATAGATGAAAACTAATCACGGAGAGAAGCAACCTAGAATTAAGAAGAAATTTCCTGACAGTGGGAACAATTAATCAGTGGAACACTTTGCATTCAGAAGTTGTGAGTGTGCCATTGCTGGAGGCTTTTAAAAAGGGACTAGACAGCCATTTGTCTGAAATGGTACAGGATCTTCTGCTTGAACACGGGATTGGACTAGGACCTCCAAGATCCCTTTGAATTCTATTATTCTGTTAATTTCCAGTACCTGCAAACTGCTTAATATTTTCTAAGGATCAACTAGATCAGGTCAAAACTTCATATAAGGACAATGCCAATGATTATCAGTGGGAAGACTTTCCATTGCTGCTAGAGATTACAATTGATTTCCTAGCAATTTTTCTCCCCCATTTTCTAAAAAAAACACCCCTGAAATGCCATTTTTTGTATCATTTTCCTTAATCACATATACTTTGTCCAATATCCAGTTAAGATCCTATCTGGGATGGAAAGACTTACCAAAAGTGATTTATGCCTTCATCATTACTACAATATGTCTGGCATGAGATTATTTTATCATTGAAAACTACCTTGAATGTGTTAATTGTTATAGAATAAATATCATATACGTTGGTGAGTAACAGCTACTACAGCCATGCAACATCTATATTGCATTTTTCCAGATGAAGGAGAGGTTGTGAGGTATTCTACTTTCACTCTGGACAAATGCTTCTTGTAAGTAAACTACAGAAATGGAAATTTTTGTACAGATAGTCCTCAAGTTATGAATGTAATGTAGCCTGCCCATTCCATCTGTAACCTGAGGATTCGTGGGAGTGAATCTCCCCAAAGAAGTTCCATTTTGGCCAGCAACATGCAGAATGCATTTTTTTGTAAGGGCGAACAACTGCCATGGTGCTGCAAGATTTGTAGTTTCGGGACTTGTTCGTAAACCCTAGGAGGCACTTATCGCATAACTTCGAACATTTGCTAAGGGACCTGGGAATTACCTTTGTTCACTCAAGAACCGAATGGCTGGGAATCATCGGAACTGGTTTCATCTAGGCTCACAAGATAATAAGCTCAGTGGAATCTCATTTCCTACTTATTTTTTGGACTTAATTATTCTACAGAAACAGATATTTTCTTTATGGTAGGGTAAAACCCCTCTTGATGAGTTTCATTTTTCTCTGGATTACAAAACTAAAAGAAGTATTAAAAATTGAAGGTTTTTTTGATAAAAAAATTCTTATATTCTTAACAAGGAGATGATTTAAGAAAATTTGAAGTGGACAAGCAGATAGTTATTTTAAAATATTATTTTAATGAAAGTTTATTTCATTAAATAATGAAATGTCTAATTTTTTGTTTTCTTTTGTTTATTCTATAGACTTCAGGTAACTTTCAAAATAAAAGATTGGATTGGGAGAAGGATGTAGAGACAGAAACAGATAAAGTTTACATAATAAATTCAAGATTTGCAACAACAAGACATATTGTAAGGGGTATTTTGATGTATTTGTGAAGGAAGAAATCAAGAGACAACATTTTACTATAACATTTTAAAACGAGACAAGTGCAGTGAGATTTTTATATGCACAAAGGTGGAAAGATCTGATGCTATCCAAAATGGAGGAATGGAAGATGAAGATGATGGAACTGAAGTGGACAAATTGACTTCTTTCATCAGAAAAAGGATATTATCTTTTGGTCAGCATGATATAAAAAAGATGCTGAGACTCTAGAAAGAGTACAGAGAAGAGCAACAAAGATGATTAGGGACTATAGGCTAAAACATATAAAGAATGGTTGCTGGAATTGGGTATGTCTAGTTTATTGAAAGGAAGGACTAGGGGTAATAGAAATGTTCCAATATCTAAGGAGTTGCCATAAAGAAGAGGGAGTCAACTTATTATCCAAAGCACCTGAAGGCAGGGTAAGAAGCAATAGATGAGTGGAAACTAATCAAGGAGAGAAGCAATCTAGAATTAAGGGGAAATTTCCTGATAGTTAGAACAATTAATCAGTAAAACAACTTTCCTCCAGAAGCTGTAGAGGATGAGATAGGACAACCATTTGTCTGAAATAGAATAGGGTTTCCTATCTGAGCAGGGAGTTGGACTAGAAGACCTCCAAGGTCCTTTCCAACTCTATTATTCTGTCACTATTTTTATTGCTGATTGGAAACCCCTTTTAAAGCTATATGCATGAAGCAGAAAAAAAGGAAACTTAGTTTTGGTTTAGAAAAAAAACCAAATTATTAGAAAAAAAATTAGAAAAAAAATAAGTAATAGAAAAAAATGAGAGTAAATTACCTATTCTTCAGGTTTTCTCAGCTCTAACAGACAGAAGATTGTCCAAAGTATCAATACACTTCTCTAGAAGTTTGTTTGCTATTTTAATCAAATCAAAATTAGTGATATTCCCTTTTAAATTCAATCTGAGATCTTATTTCTTCAAGCAGGTCACCACAATTGTTTATAGGAGTACTGTATATTTACTCTTCTCAAGAAGGTTGAGGCAAAACAATTCGATGATTTTATTTCTACCTTTTTGTCATCTTCATAAACTCGTTAACCATTTTCTTTTTGCTTTCTCTGTTTTCCTTTTATTGTGAAAACATCCAATAGATTATTGATTCAGTTTAGAATTGACAATTTATTAACATTAAATTTTGAAACAATCTGAGCTTAAAAGAACAGATTATATATTTAAAAACCATGAGAAATCTATCAAAGAGAAAAAGGAAAACTGCTATAATCTAAAAATTACAGATGAATGATGTAAACCAATCCTATTTCTAAATTTGTAAGGACTATTTGATAAAAATGATAAAACAGCAAAATGTAAACATTGCATGTAAAGTATTATTTGTTCCTTATGACAATGTACCTACCCTACTATTACAAATTTCTTTGCATTAACTGACATACCTTGGCTGATCTAGTAATGGCTCCAATTTCAGAATAAAGATCTGTGCTATCTGGAAATGTTTCCACCACTATTGTGCATACATGATGAAGAAGAGATTGTTTATGGACTGTGTCTTTGACTTCAGGCACTTTCTCAAGGTAGCTTAGTTCAAAGGCTTTAGTCTGTGTGGAGAAAAGTAAAAAAAAAAGAATAAATTATATATTTGACATTATAGAGTCATAGACTAGAAGGGATACTGGAGGTCTTTTAGTCCATTCCCCTGCTCAAAATAAGAGCCATATACAATCCTGGACAAATGGATGTTCGGTCTTTTTTTGAAAACCTCTATTGATGGAGCACCCACAACTCCAAAAAGCAAACTGTTCCATTGGTTAATTTTCCCTAGTTCCAGGATCTGTCTTTAATAAGCTTCCTCCCTTTGCTTCTTGTCCTGCCCTCAGGTGTTTTATAGAAGAGGACCTCCTCTTCTCTAGGTCAGCCCCTCAAGTACCCAACATCAAAAACATCATCAGAAAAGCACAGCAAAGAATGTTCTTTCTGTGCCAACTCAGAAAGCTCAAACTGCCCAAAGAGCTGAGCTGCTGTTTAACATCTACATGAAGCCGCTGGGTGAGATCATCAGTGGTTTCGGTGTGAAGTACCAGCTGTATGCGGATGACACCCAGCTGTACTTCTCTACACCGGACCACCCCAACGAAGCCATCGAAGTGCTGTCCCGGTGTCTGGAGGCCGTACGGGTCTGGATGGGGAGAAACAGGCTCAAGCTCAATCCCGCCAAGACAGAGTGGCTGTGGATGCCGGCATCCCGCTACACTCAGCTAACCGCAGCTGACCATCGGTGGCGAGTCAGTGGCCCCGATGGAGAGGGTTCGCAACTTAGGCGCCCTCCTGGATGAACGGCTGTCTCTAGAAGATCATTTGACGGCCGCTCCAGGAGAGCGTTTACCAGGTTCGCCTGGTACGCCAGTTGCGCCTTTCTGGACCGGGATGCCCTATGCACGGTCACCACGCACTCGTGACGCCTCGCCTGGATTACTGCAATGCTCTCTACATGGGGCTCCCTTGAAGGGCATCCGGAGGCTACAGTTAGTCCAGAATGCGGCTGCGCTGGTGATAGATGGAGCCCTCGTGGCTCCCGCATGACACCCATCCTGCGCAGACTGCACTGGCTACCTGTGGCCTTCCGGTGCGCTTCAAGGTTCTGGTGACCACCTTTAAAGCGCCCATGGCATTGGGCGGGTTATTTACGGGACCGCCTACTGCTACCGAATACCTCTCACCGACCCGTGCGCTCTCATAGAGAGGGTCTCCTCAGGGTGCCGTCAGCGAGGCAATGTCGTCTGGCGACGCCCAGGGAAGGCCTTCTGTGGGGGCTCCCACCCTCTGGAACGAACTACCCCCCGGACTTCGTCAGCTTTCGGACCTCCGGACCTTCCGCCGCGGGCTTAAAACATATCTATTTAATTGTGCAGGACTGAGCTAGATTTTAAATTTATGGGTTTTAATTGGGTTCTGTTTTTATATTTTAATAACGGGCTTTAGAATAAGTTTTTTAATTGTTTTTATATTGTATTTGTGTTATGTATTTTTAAGTGCCTGTAAACCGCCCTGAGTCCTTCGGGAGATAGGGCGGTATATAAATATGATTAATAAATAAATAAATAAATAAATCCAGTTCTACAGAGGAATTATTGAGTCTGTCACCTGCACCTCTGTAACTTTCTGGTTTGGTTCCGCAACCCAACAAGACAGACACAGACTTCAGAGGATAATTAGAACTGCAGAAAAAACAGTTACTACCAACCTGCCTTCCATTGAGGACCTGTATACTGCACGAATCAAAAAGAGGGCTGTGAAAATATTTACAGACCCCTCACATCCCTGACATAAACTGTTTCAACTCCTACCCTCAAAACAATGCTATAGAATTGTTCTGCACACCAGAACAACTAGACACAAGAACAGTTTTTTCCTGAACACCATCACTCTGCTAATCAAATAATTCCCTCAACACTATCAAACTAGTTACTAAGTCTATTTGGGTTTCCTTCCTTATGATATTTGTACTTATTTTCACTTGCAATTGTACGATTGAGAAAATATTGGTTAATAAGAATTAGTTAATAGTCAGATTTACTACATATTTATCATACACTATTGAATGACTATTTTTTTATTAAATTTTTTAGACAAGATAGAGAGCAAATACGAAAGCTTAATTTGGCTAAATTGTACCTATTTTTTAAATAAGAACCAGGAATGTTGTATTGTTTACAGTTGCTTACATCCCATTCTCTATGACAAGTCTTTAAAGAACTTTGTTTCCAAATAATGACAACAGCCTATTTGGATGGCATTTACAAAAAGATTACCAACTAACACAGTTTATGCATTTGTAATAATTTACAGATGGAAGATATAACCCACTTGACCACTGCAAACTTTATCAGGAACCCAAAGCTAGATTCATTGTACCCTTGTTAATCCAACTAACTCAGTCTAGTTTGGAAGAAAACATTTTCTGTTGTCTGATGAAGATGAACATGTAACAAAAGAAGTTGTATTGTATGCAATGGCCACAAGGAAGATAAAAAAAGCACCTAGTGACAAATAATGCTGTTAATCTTCAAGGGGACTATTTTAAACTGATATGTAATTTTTTTTACCAGTTTTGCTAAATATATAATTATATAATGTAAATAATTTTTTCAATGCAATGCTACTCACATTGGTTCCATTGAGAAAATTTCCAATAGCTAAGAGAGCAGAAAGAATAAATCCAAAGGTAGCATTGTTCTCTAGCTGATCCATTCCTTCCTTCAGGTCCAAAAGTGGTTCTGCAATCTCCTATCATTAACAAAAATAAAAACATGGAAAATATTTTTTACATCAGTTAAATCTTATGAACAGGGACTTTCATTTAACGGTGAATAATTCTTTTATTTATTTTTTTATTTATTTATTTATTATTCGAATTTATATACCGCCCTATCTCCCAAAGGACTCAGGGCGGTTTACAGGCATATAAGACATCAATATCAATATACAAATTAAAATAATCCTTAAAAAACTTATTCTAGCGCCCGAATTATTAAAAATAGAAATATAAATATCAAATATAAATATTAAAATCAATTTAAAACCCCTCTAAATTTAAAAATCTAAGCCAGTCCTGCACAGATGAATAAATGTGTCTTGAGCTCGCGACGGAAGGTTCGAAGGTCAGGAAGTTGACGGAGTCCTGGGGGGAGTTCGTTCCAGAGGGTGGGAGCCCCCACAGAGAAGGCCCTTCCCCTGGGCGTCGCCAACCGACACTGCCTAGCTGACGGCACCCTGAGGAGTCCCTCTCTGTGAGAGCGCACGGGTCGGTGAGAGGTATCTGGTCGCAGTAGGCGGTCCCAGATAACCCGCCCTATGCCATGGAGCGCTTTAAAGGTGGTCACCAAAACCTTGAAGCGCACCCGAAGGCCACAGGTAGCCAGTGCAGCCTGCGAGGATGGGTGTTATGCGGGAGCCACGAGGGCTCCTCTATCACCCGCAGCCGCATTCTGAACTAACTGCAGCCTCCGGATGCCCTTCAAGGAAGCCCCATGTAGAGAGCGCAGTAATCCAGGCGAGACGTCACAGGGCGTGAGTGACCGTGCATAGGGCCTCCCGGTCCAGAAAGGCGCAACTGGCGCACCAGGCGAACCTGGTAGAACGCTCTCCTGGAGACGGCCGTCAAATGATCTTCTAGAGACAGCCGCTCATCCAGGAGGACGCTAAGTTGCGCACCCTCCATCGGGGCCAATGACTCGCCACCGATGGTCAGCCGCGATTTAGCTGACTGTACCGGGATGCCGCATCCACAGCCACTCTGTCTTGGAGGATTGAGCTTGAGCCTGTTTCTCCCCATCCAGACCCGTCACGGCCTCCAGGCACCGGGACAGCACTTGATAGCTTCGTTGGGGTGGTCCGTGTGGAAAAGTACAGCTGGGTGTCATCCGATACAGCTGGTACCTCACACGAACCCACTGATGATCTCACCCAGCGGCTTCATGTAGATGTTGAACAGAAGGGGCGAGAGGATCGATCCCCGCGGCACCCACAAGTGAGGCGCCCGGGCCGACCTCTGCCCCTGTCAACACCGACTGCGACCGGTCGGAGAGATAGGAGGAGAACCACCGATAAACGGTGCCTCCCACTCCCAATCCTCCAACCGCGCAGCAGGATACCATGGTCGATGGTATCGAAGCCGCTGAGAGGTCTAATAGGACCAGGGCAGAGGAACAACCTCATCCCTGGCCCTCCAGAGATCATCCACCAACGCGACCAAAGCCGCCTCCGTGCTGTAACCGGCCGGAAACCGACTGAACGGGTCTAGATAGACAGTTTCATCCAGGTGTAAGGAAACTGATATGCCACCATACTCTACAACCTTCGCCGCAAGGTTGAGACCGGACGATAATTACCTAAAACAGCCGGGTCCAGGAAGGCTTCTTGAGGAGGGCCTCACCACCGCCTCTTTCAAGGCGGCCGGAAAGACACCTCCACCAAAGAAGCGCCAGAATCGCCTGAGCCAGCCTCGGGTCACCTCCTGAGTGGCCAGCACCAACCAGGAGGGCACGGGTCCAGTAAACATGTGGTGGCATTCAGCCTCCCAACAACCTGTCCATGTCCTCGGAGCAACAGGGTCAAACTCATCCCATAAAATGTCACCAAGACCACCCTCAGCCGTCTCACCCGTATCACCGCAATCTTGGTCCAAACCATCCCGGTTGAACGATTTTATCGATAGATAACCGTTAAACTCCTCAGCACGCCCCTGCACGGGTCATCCCGCCCCCTGGTGTAGGAGGGAGCGGGTCACCCAAACAGGGCGGCTGGGCGGTTATCTGCCGATGCAATGAGGAGGAGGCGAGCTACGCCTCGCTTCCTCAATGCCACTAGGTAAGTCCTAGTATAGGACTTCACTAGTGTCCGATCAGCTTCTGAACGGCTAGACCTCCAGGAACTCTCTAGGCGCCTTCTCCGCGCTCATCCTCTCAGCTCCTCGGAGAACCAAGGAGCCGGTTGGGACCTGCGCCGGGTCAGAGGCGCAAAGGCACGACACGGTCTAAGGCCCCGCCGCTGCCCGCTCCCAGGCCGCAACAAGTTCCTCAACCGAGCCGTGAGCCAGACCCTCAGGAAATGGCCCAAGCTCCGTCCGGAACCCATCCGGGTCCATCAGGCGCCTGGGGCGGAACCAACGAATCGGCTCCGCCTCCCTGCGGTGGTGAATGGCGGTCAGAAAGTCAGGCGAAGAAGAGAGTGATCTGACCATGACAAAGGTTCAATGACTATTTCCTTCAAGTCCAGATCTCTCAACCACTGACCAGAGAGAAAAATCAAGTCCAGAGTGCCACCCCCAATGTGAGTAGGGCCATCAACTACTTGGGTCAGGTCCAAGGCCGTCATGGAAGCCATGAACTCCCGAGTTGCCGTCGATGGCGAGCCGGAAGATGGCAAGTTAAAGTCCCCATGACTAAAAGTCTGGGGTCTCAACTACCACCCCAGCCAGCACCTCCAGGAGCTCGGGCAGGCGGCTGTCACGCAGCAAGGAGCCAGGTGCGTGACCAGCAAGCCCATCTGACACCTATGACCCCACCTCACAAAGAGGGATTCACACCCGGCAATCTGAGGTACAGTGGTCTCCTCGGCTCTAGACTCTCTAATCACAACCGCCACCCCACCACCCTACCCTGGGCCTCGGCTGATGGAATGCACGGAAACCGGTGGGCACATCTCGACCAAGGGGCACGCCTTCAGTGCCCAACCTAATATCCATGCACCCCTGAATCTGATCATGTATTAGGGGCCTTGACCACGGACCGTGCGTTGCATAACATCAGAAGGCCCAGGCTCTGAGTCTTGACCATCCGGGAACGGAGAAGGAGGGGATCGGGCGCGCGATCGCCTGCAGACATCGGAGCCCGCCCCCAAAACGATGCGGTCCCCCCCTTCCGCCATATCTGCCCCTCCCACTTACCGTGCAAATGGAACCACCCTCACCAAAGGAACGTAATCCCCCTATAACCTCCGACCCATTACGCCACGAGCATGCGCAAGGACTGGCTCCCCACCGACGGGCTACTCCCAATACCCACCTAACCTCCCACCCCCTCCCGACGGGTTCTCTCCCCACTGCTGACTTTTGCCATGGCCTGCCAAAATGCCGTAATTATCATCAACGGCTTACCTCTTCTTGGGTTGCTCTTTCCATCAGCGACTGAGAGGCGGCTTGGCCTGGACATTTTCAACAGCAGCACTATGGGAGACAGATCAGGAATGCAAGTAAAAATAGACAAGAAATTGCTAAAAGACAACCTATTCACTTTAGATGAGGGTAAATTATCACCAAGACAGGATTTACATTCTAAGGTACTTAAGAACTGGCAGATGCGAGCTCGGAACCTCTGAACAAAATATTTCAGATTTCCTGGAACATGGGGGACGTGACAGAGGAAAGAGTTGATATGATTCCAAGTCTTCAAGAAGAAGTAAGGGTAGATTCAGGAAAGTACACCAATCAGGTTGATATCAATATGGGAAAATTCTGAAAAGATAATCAAGCAGTGAATTTGTGAGCACTTACAAATGAACAAGGTGATCATTAGTATCCAACATGGGTTTGTTAAAAATAGGTGATGCCAGATAAACCTTACTGCCTTCTTTGCTAAAGTGACTAAATGAATGGATCAGGAAATGCTATGGATATAATTTACTTGGACTTCAATAAGGCATTTGACAAAGTAGACCACAGCCAACTTCCTGGTAAAATGGAATAATTTGGAATAGACAATATCACCACCAGAGGGATTCACAGTTGGCTGATCAATCACACTCAATGTATAGTTCTCACTGGAACTAGATCTAATGGATGTGAGGTACTTCAAGGTTCTGTTTTGGGCCCATTGCTTGACATTGTCATCAATGATCTAGACTTCTTCTGCGCATGCGCGTTATGGCGGCGTCTTGAGCTTTGTGGAGACGGCGGCTGGAAGTCCTTGGGCCGCAATGCCGTTCCGCCGGTCGCCTGGCTGCTTGGTCTCTGGCTCCGGTTTTATGATCTCTCCGGCCGCCGAGAGCAAGGTCTTTGGACCTCATTGAACTCTCGGCTGCTGAGTACAGAGCTGGAGTTCTTAAACAAGCAGCAGATGGCGGTGGCCATGTTGGAGGGGGGTGCGAGGAGACGCCCAGCCTGACTCAGCTGTTTTTCGGCCGTTTTCGGCCGCGGATATCATCAAAGGCTGGGGAGCGTGCCGAACACCGACGGAGGACACCGACGGCGGTATGCTGTGTACTGGGTGTTGGGCCGCAGGTAACATCGGTTGCTGGGACGGGACCCGCATGGGCATGAATATCACCCCGCCCTCCCCTCATGGGCCGGAACATCGTTCTTTCCCCACTGCTGACTTTTGCCATGGCCTGCCAAAATGCCGTAATTTCATCAACGGCTTACCTCTTCTTGGGTTGCTCTTTCCATCAGCGACTGAGAGGCGGCTTGGCCTGGACATTTTCAACAGCAGCACTGTGGGAGACAGATCAGGAATGCAAGTAAAAATAGACAAGAAATTGGTAAAAGACAACCTATTCACTTTAGATGAGGGTAAATTATCACCAAGACAGGATTTACATTCTAAGGTACTTAAGAACTGGCAGATGCGAGCTCAGAACCTCTGAACAAAATATTTCAGATTTCCTGGAACATGGGGGACGTGACAGAGGAAAGAGTTGATATGATTCCAAGTCTTCAAGAAGAAGTAAGGGTAGATTCAGGAAAGTACACCAATCAGGTTGATATCAATATGGGAAAATTCTGAAAAGATAATCAAGCAGTGAATTTGTGAGCACTTACAAATGAACAAGGTGATCATTAGTATCCAACATGGGTTTGTTAAAAATAGGTGATGCCAGATAAACCTTACTGCCTTCTTTGCTAAAGTGACTAAATGAATGGATCAGGAAATGCTATGGATATAGTTTACTTGGACTTCAATAAGGCATTTGACAAAGTAGACCACAGCCAACTTCCTGGTAAAATGGAATAATTTGGAATAGACAATACCACCACCAGAGGGATTCACAGTTGGCTGATCAATCACACTCAATGTATAGTTCTCACTGGAACTAGATCTAATGGATGTGAGGTACTTCAAGGTTCTGTTTTGGGCCCATTGCTTGACATTGTCATCAATGATCTAGACTTCTTCTGCGCATGTGCGTTATGGTGGCGTCTTGAGCTTTGTGGAGACGGCGGCTGGAAGTCCTTGGGCCGCAATGCCGTTCCGCCGGTCGCCTGGCTGCTTGGTCTCTGGCTCCGGTTTTATGATCTCTCCGGCCGCCGAGAGCAAGGTCTTTGAACCTCATTGAGCTCTCGGCTGCTGAGTACGGAGCTGGAGTTCTTAAACAAGCAGCAGATGGCGGCGGCCATGTTGGGGGGGGTGCGAGGAGACGCCCGGCCTGACTCAGCTGTTTTTTGGCCGTTTTCGGCCGCGGATATCATCAAAGGCTGGGAAGCGTGCCGAACACCGACGGAGGACACCGACGGCGGTATGCTGTGTACTGGGTGTTGGGCCGCAGGTAACATCGGTTGCTGGGACGGGACCCGCATGGGCATGAATATCACCCCCTCCTCCCCTCATGGGCCGGAACATCGTTCTTTCCCCACTGCTGACTTTTGCCATGGCCTGCCAAAATGCTGTAATTTCATCAACGGCTTACCTCTTCTTGGGTTGCTCTTTCCATCAGCGACTGAGAGGCGGCTTGGCCTGGACATTTTCAACAGCGGCACAGCGGCACGCTGTGGGCCCAGCGGTAAAATCTGGCGGCTTAGTGGTGGCGGCATGGACGGCATTGACGGCACTGGCGGCATAAATTTCGTTCCTATTATCGTACTGCACGGGTCTTTGTCCCGTGATGGTGCGTTGCCGGGAACCCGAGGGAGACCTTTTTATTCCGGCTATCGACTTTTTTCATCTTAGCAGCCGAGGAAACAACCGAGGGAATATTACTATGCCAACCTCCGAGAGGGAGGCCGTTAGATCGGGACCGGACCTCCGGATCCCTTGGTTGTTCTGGACCCTTTGGATCTTGGGTTATCTCTTTTGGTACCAGAGACTTCTACGGACTATGACCCATATGGCTGACTATTTAATGTCGGGTCTTGGCGATCTATTGGTACGACTGGAACATCTCCGCCGGCTAGGGATGGACATCCTTCTGCTGTTTTATTGACTATTTCTCCATGAGATACTCGTCTGCCGAACTATTACGACTGCGAGGTTCCCCCGCCTCGCAGGAATGACCCTCCAAGTTATCGAGGGCTTACCTTAACGAAGGGTCTTGGGACCCAGAGAGGTGGCATGCGGCCAAGAAGAATTTGTGGGGTTTTTTAAATAGATTTTTAAATAAGGGTTTTTTAAGGGGGGGGGAGGGATTTGACGGGTGGGGGAGAGAACCCGTCGGGGAGGGATCCAGCCCCTGTGCTTGTTCGCAGCACTACTACATCTGGTCTGAAGGCAGTGGGGGAGGGTTCTGTTCCAGGACTAGAGGGTTGTTCAATCTGTACGATAAGTGGGAGAGGCAGATATGGCGGGGGGGGGCGTATCGAGAGTTGGGAGCACGTGCTCGATGTCTGAAAGCGATCACGTGCTCCGGCCCCTCAGTCCCTACCCGTTCCTCGGGCGGCCATGATCCTCAGAGCTTGGATCTTCGGTTGATGTTATGTAATGCCCGGTCCGTGGCTAATAAAGCTCCCCTGATTTGCGATCTTATTCAGGGGGAGTCCGCGGACCTTATGGGCATTACGGAGACCTGGTTGGGTCCAGAGGGGGGGGGGTTCCCCTTGTTGAGCTGTGCCCTCCAGGTTTCCGAGCATTTCATCAGCCGAGGGCCCAAGGTAGGGGTGGGGGGATGGCGGTTGTCATTAAGGAAGATCTAGAGCCGAGGGAGGCCACTGTTCCTCAGATTGCCGGCTGTGAATCCCTCTATGTGAGGTGGGGCCATAGGAATCAGTTGGGCTTGTTGATCGCATACCTGGCTCCTTGCTGCGTGACCACAGCCCTGCCCGAGCTGTTGGAGGTACTTGCCACTGTGGCGGTTGAGACCCCCAGACTTATAGTCATGGGGGATTTCAACCCACCATCAGCTGGCTTGTTATCGACTGCAGCTCGGGAGTTCCAGGCTTCCATGACGGCCTTGGACCTGATTCGAGTAAATGATGGCCCTACACACATGGGGGGAGGCACGCTGGATCTGATTTATATCTCTGGACAGTGGTTAAATGATCTGGAACTAGATGATTTAGTAACAGAACCGATGTCATGGTCCAATCATTTTCTCCTTCGCCTAGACTTCCGAACCGCCACTCACCATCGCAGGGAGACAGAACCTATACGTTGGTTCCATCCCAGGCGCCTGATGGACCCTGAGAGGTTCCTGACGGAGCTTGGGCCATTCCCTGAGGATCTGGCCCACGGCACGACTGAGGAACTAGTCGTGGCCTGGGAACAGGCCGCGGCTGGGGCCTTGGACCGTGTCGTGCCTTTGCGGCCTCTGCCCCGGCGCAATCTCGTCCGGCCCCTTGGTTCTCCGAGGGGCTGAGGGAGATGAAACGCCGGAGAAGACGTCTAGAGAGCACCTGGAGGTCCAGTCGTTCCGAAGCTGATCGGACACTAGTTAGGTCCTATTCTAGGACCTACCTAGTGGCAATGAGGGAGGCGAGGCGTTCCTACGCCTCCACCCTCATTGCGTCGGCAGATAACCGCCCGGCCGCCCTGTTTCAGGTGACCCGCTCCCTCCTTCATCAGGAGGTGCGGGATGACCCTTTGCAGGAATGTGCCGAGGAGTTTAGTGGTTATCTATATGATAAAATCGCTCAGCTCCGGGATGGTCTGGACCGAAATTGGGATGATCCAAGCGAGAGAGAGGAGGCACGTCTTGTCGAGTCTGTTTGGGATGAGTTTGACCCTGTGGCTCCGAGGACGTGGACAGGTTGTTGGGAGGCTTCACGCCACTACATGTTTACTGGACCCGTGTCCTTCCTGGCTGGTACTGGCCACTCAGGAGGTGACACGAGGCTGGCTCAGAGGATTATCAACGCTTCTTTGTTGGAAGGGTTTTCCTGCCGCCTTGAAAGAGGCGGTGGTGAGACCCTCCTCAAGAAGCCCTCCCTGGACCCAGCTATTTTGGGTAATTATCGTCCAGTCTCCAACCTTCGCTTCGTTGCGAAGGTTGTAGAGAGTGCTGTGGCGCGACAGCTACCCCAATACCTGGATGAAGCCGTCTATCTAGACCCGTTCCAGTCCGGCTTCCGACCCGGATACAGCACGGAGACAGCTTTGGTCGCATTGGTGGATGATCTCTGGAGGGCCAGGGACAGGGGTTATTCCTCTGCCCTGGTCCTATTAGACCTCTCAGCGGCTTTTGATACCATCGACCATGGTATCTTGCTGCGCCAGTTGGGGGGATTGGGAGTGGGAGGCACCGTGTATCGGTGGTTCTCCTCCTATCTCTCTGACCGGTCGCAGACGGTGTTGACAGGGGGGCAGAGGTCGACCGCGAGGTGCCTCACTTGTGGGGTGCCGCAGGGGTCGATCCTCTCGCCCCTTCTGTTCAACATCTATATGAAGCCGTTGGGTGAGATCATCAGTGGCTTCGGGGTGAGATACCAGCTGTACGCTGATGACACCCAGCTGTACTTTTCCACCCCGGGCCACCCCAATGAAGCTGTTGAAGTGCTGTCCCGGTGTTTGGAAGCCATACGGGTCTGGATGGGGAGAAACAGGCTCAAGCTTAATCCCTCCAAGACGGAGTGGCTGTGGATGCCGGCACCCCGATTCAGTCAGCTGCAGCCGTAGCTGACTGTTGGAGGCAAGTTATTGGCCCCAAAGGATAGGGTGCGCAACTTAGGTGTCCTCCTGGATGAACGGCTGTCGTTTGAAGATCATTTGACGGCCGTCTCCAGGAGGGCCTTCCACCAGGTTCGCCTGGTTCGGCAGTTGCGCCCCTTCCTTGATCGGGATGCCTTGTGCACAGTCACTCATGCGCTCGTTACCTCTCGCTTGGATTATTGTAATGCTCTCTACATGGGGCTCCCCTTGAGGTGCACTCGGAGGCTTCAGTTAGTCCAGAATGCAGCTGCGCGGGTGATAGAGGGAGCTACGCGTAGCTCCCACGTAACACCGCTCCTGCGCAGACTGCACTGGCTACCTGTGGCCTTTCGAGTGCACTTTAAGGTTTTGGTCACGACCTTCAAAGCGCTCCATGGCTTAGGGCCTGGGTACTTACGGGACCGCCTGCTGTTACCGCATGCCTCCCACCGACCCGTACGCTCTCACAGAGAGGGACTTCTCAGGGTGCCGTCCGCCAAGCAATGTCGGCTGGCGGCCCCCAGGGGAAGGTCCTTCTCTGTGGGGGCTCCCACACTCTGGAACAAGCTTCCCCCGGGTTTACACCAAATACCTGACCTTCCGCCGCGAACTGAAGACACATCTTTTCATTCGCGCGGGGCTGGCTTAAATTTTATCGATTTTAAATTTTCTATTATTAATTTTAATGGGATTTTAGTTTTATATATTTTAAAGTTTTTTAGGCCAATTATAAAATAAGTTTTTTAACTTGTATTTTAAATTGTATATTGTATTGTCTGTTTTTTACTCTTGGCTGTACACCGCCCTGAGTCCTTCGGGAGAAGGGCGGTATAAAAATCGAATAAATAATAATAATAATAATAATAATAATAATAATAATAATAATAATAATAATAATAATAATAATAATAATAAAGATGAGAAGACAGAAAACAACTTAGAACAATGGAGTTGGAAGTGACCTTGGAGGTCTTATAGTGAATGACTGGCTCAATCAGGAGACCCTATACAGTTCTGGATAAATGACTATCCAATCTCTTCCTGAAATCCTCCAGTAATGGAGCGTTCACAATTTCATCAGGCAATCTGTTCCAATGATTGATTGTTTTCACTGTAAAGACATTTCTCCTTAATTCTGGGTTGGATCTCTATTTGATAAATTACTTCTTCTCCTGTCTCCAGGTGCTTTGGAGAATAGGTTAATACTCCCCGCCCCCCCAGTGACAACTCCTCAAATTTTGGAAGACTTCTATCATGACACCCCAGTCCTTCTTTGTTAAACTAGATGTATCCAGTTCCCACAACCATTCATTGTATGGCTTAGTCTCCAATTCCATAATCATCTTTGTTGCTGCTTTCTGAACTTTTTCTAGAGTGTCAGCATCTTTTTTGTATCATGGTGAGCAGAAGTGGATGCTGCATTTCAAGTATGGTCTTATAAGTGTAGTATAAAATGGTACTATTACTTTGTTTCATCTTCATATTTATCCCTCTACTATACTGTCTTTTTTTGACAGCTGAAACACACTGCTGGCTCATACTTAAGTGGCTGTCCAGTAAGATATCTACTTTGGTTTTTCTTGCGTACGTGTAAGACCTTACTTTTCTTATGATTCAGTTGCATTTTGTTGAATAGTATTCAAGTCTTGTTTCTATATTTTGAGTTTATCTTCTAAAGTGTTGGCTACAAATAGTCCTCAACTTATGACTATAATTGAGCCCAAAATTTCTGTTGCTAAGCGAGACATTTGTAAATTAAGTTTTGCCTATTTTATGACCTTTTCATTTCCAATTTTTAAATGAATCACTGCAGTTGTTAAATTAATAACAGAGCTGCTAAGTGAATCTGGCTTCCCCATTGACTTTGTCATAAAAGGTAATCACATGACCCAAGGACAATGTTAAGTGTCATACAGTTGCCAATCATTTGAATTTTGATCATGTGACCATCTGGATGCCCAATGATTATGTGAAAAACAGCCGTAAATCACTTCTCTCAGTACACCTATAATTTTGAACAGTTACTAAATTAATTATTTTAAGGACTATCTGTGTAGTCCAGCTTGGTGTTGTCTGCAAATCTGATGAATTCCCCTTCTGCCCCTCATCTAAATAATTATTTAATTATAATTAAATACCCTACTGTGTGCTGTCTTTTATTTTAGATGCGTGCTTTGTGCTGTTGGTCAACTAGTTACGACTCCATCTCTTGGTGATGCTGTGTATCTCAGTTTTGTCTTACCAAGAAATAAGCTGTGGTCTACTTTGTCAAATGTCTTACTGAAGTCTAAGTAAACAATGTCCACAGTATTTTCCGATTCACCAATTTAGACAGTTTGTCAAAGAATGCAATAAGATTTGTCTGCTATGATCTGTTTTGACATGTTGGCTTCTAGTAATAGCAGTACTTTTTCCAAGTGTTTGAAGATCCATTGTTTAATTATGTCTGTAGATCTGCAAAAATAGGAAAAGCATTGCTTACTAGAAACCAACATGGGTCTGTCTCTTGAAAAAGCACCTTTGGGACATTGCTTATCTTTTCCTAAATTGCTTTTCTTTGCTGCAAAGGCTGCATTTCTCTGAATCATTAACCATTAGCTGGTAGTGATAAAAGATTACTTGTTCTTATATACAAGTTATATGAAAATTAGATGAAGGTGCAATGTAATGTCCACAAACACTGAACCAAAGAAATTCCTGTTAAGAGAGGAGTGAAACAAGGATGTATGCAGCTGCCTTTCTTTTATATATCCATATCTATATATCTGTATATCTTTATCTCTATACACACACACACACACACACACACACACACACACACACACACACACACCCCTTCTTAGAGACAAAATGAATAATCCATCTCGTCATCCGTCAAAATTGGAAAATAGACACTTTTCTGTTTTGTATACAGATAATACCGTGCTGCTGTCTCACACACAGATTGGGCAGAAATGGGTGCTGCATATACTAGTGAGACTGTCAAGAAGAATGGCTAGAAGCTAATTACTCTAAATGGTCATCTGTAATGCAACTTGGATGCTGCTTGATGTAAGAAGTGGGAACAATACATAGAAGCAATAAATTTCAGTAAATCCAGAAGAAAAGCTTGGAGCCTATTAAGGAAACTAAGTGGTGCCAGATATTCCACATGACAACCAATGCGACTCCTGACCAAACAGCCTCTCAAGTCGTATCTCTCTCCAAAACTCCCAAGGATAAAAAGGCAATCTACTCTCCTCAAGAGTACTTTTAGCTTTTTGGCAGTTGGGCTGAATGCATTCCAAGTACTCTTGTCCCTTCTCTATAAAGGAAATTGACACTGCCATTGGTAGTCCGAAATGTGGTAAACTACCAGCTTTTGATGGCATTCATTCAGAATTCCTGATAAACTCTGGGAGGCACACGTGGGATTGGATTGGTAAATTCCTTTCTGATGTAGTTTCCAATGGCTGCCACCTACCAGAATTAAAAAACCCCCCAAAAATATCAATTCTAAAACCTGGCAAACCACAAGGCAGACTCGAAAGCTGTTAAATCATCCTTTTGGATTAAGTATAAACAGAATAGTTCCCATAATAGATGAATATTTCCCTGTGGAACAAGCCGGCTTCTGGAAAAACTGGAACTATGTAGAATAGTTGCTAAGCCTAACAGTCTATATTGAAGCAGGATTCCAATAGGCCTAAAACTAAAGCCATGTTCGCAGACCTAACTATGGCATACAACAGTTTGGAAGGACGAATTGTTATTCAAATTGTGCCATATTATCCCCTGCAAAAATTTCTGTTGACTAATTAATAACATGTCCAAGCGATAATAATGGGGGATAACATAAATAAGGTAAAAAGATTAAACAATTGCCTCCCACAAAATTCTATAATGGCACCTACACTATTCAACTTATACATATCAGATATCCCTGTGACATTGAAGGCACACAAAGTTGGATACACTGATGATTTGGCTATAGCAGTACAAGAAAAACACATTGAGGTGGTCGATAGCCTCCTGTCCAAAGACCTTAAGATCTTGAAAAAATTCTTCAGAAAGATTGGAGACTTTCTCCTATGGCAGCAAAAGGGTAACTACTGTATATGCTTTCACCTTAACAAATGAACAAGGCGAAATGAAGAAGAAGAAACAATCCATTTCCTAGTAGTGGACAATTGTCCTAACCATCCCCATCTTACAAATATGAAACTGAAATTCTTGCCCCCAAACATTATTATCAAAAATTCAACCTCTTGACCAAGGCATAATCAAAACATTCAAAATGCACTATCAAGCCCAGCTTCTGCAGTGGGTCACTGATAAAATGCAAACCTATAGTCTGTCTGCAAAAACAAAATCCTAACTCTAACTCTAATCCTAACCTGGACCCAGAAGCAATTTTCCTATCACTACTGATCAAGGTACAACCCAGTGGAAAAGTGCTGAAAGCAACTGATGAAGCAGAAGAATTAAGTGAGGAGAACACAGACATTGCAGATATTCTGAAAGAAGAGAATTACTCAGTCATTTGATAATGCAGTTAAAATAATTTGCCGTGGAAAAATGCCCAGGTATGTCAGTATTGAAAGTGCTTTCTCTGCCTACCTTCATAATAAGAATAAGAAACAGAATAAAATTGACTTTTTTTCAGAAAAAATTATTAAACCTTGAGAAAACAATACATATGTAAATGTATGGATTTTATATTATACAGAATTGTATGAATTATTTTCCTGTGTTTTCACTATGTGTGTTTCTGTAAGACATTCTCTAATAAAAGCTGAACAATAAAATGAGACACATGTACCTATCAGCAGAGTACTTGCATATGTTGACTACCTCCGTGTATTGACCACTTTCTTTCAATCCCTTGGGTGGTCAACTTTCAGAGGTTTTATTGTATTTTAGAAATCCTAGAAAACTCCCCTCCCCCTTGATGGTGTTCTCTCTCTGATGAACAGTTGATTTTGCAAACAAAAGTGGTTATTTGGTGGCTTTTTGAAGGGGAGACTAGGAAGGACCCAAGATGATCTTTCAACGATTATAAACAAATTGAAAAGAAGGGGTCCTGGATGCCTGCAATTCTTGGCAAGGAATGATTGGAAGTTTTGGTCTCTTGCTGGTTTTCCCTTCAGCTTTTTCTTAAGCACGACTGGGTTTTAATTGCACTTTTTGGAAGCTTTGCAATCTTTTGATTTATGACTACTTGATTTCTGACCTATTTTATTACTCCTTGCTGGACTTTTTCATTCCCCTCCTGCTCTTTCATAGTTTATTATAGAATTTTAAACTATTGTTTAGCTTTAAGGAAGTAGCAGTGGGATTTATCTTACACAGGGTTTCTCATACTATAAATTTTGCTCTTTCTAACTTTTTCCTTTTAAAAGAAGGGCCTTGATATTTATCTCTTAATTTTTTAATCGGAAAATTCCCCATTCTTTAACTGTGGGGAGGAAAAACACTTTTCCCTGTGGAAGCTATTACATCGTATTTGCTTCTCTTGTACTTGAAAATAAAAGTGTTTCTCATGCCTCTAAAAGGAGAGAAAATATTTTGGGAGGCAATTGAAAAAAGAATGTTCTCCAACTTACAGGCTTTATTTGAAGACATATACATAAAATTTGATGGATCAATAACTGTTCTGCAAATTCAAGATGGTATCCAAAAGCAGGAAATAACAATTTGCAATTTGAGGATTTGCAATTTGAGGAATTGGAATCTGATCTGTTGCTGTAAGATGAGAAGAAGAAAGTGTTTGATTTGAAAGATGTAGAACTGCTAGAAAAGACTGAAAAGATAACAAACAATTCTGAGATAACAGATGGAGTGGCCTTTCTAGGCAAGAGAAATGCTGTGTTGTCAAAGAGAATTATTCAGCAATGGATGTTGCAGAGATATTTATAACAGACTTAGGAACTTTGGAAATGAGATGCAATTGTTGGGAAAATTCCCAATTAAAAACTGAAGGAAAGGTTTCCCTATTAAGAACTAAACAAGGGTATTTGCCTCCTGACTCAGAGATAACGACTGGGGCGATATGTGATAAATAAGAAACCCTGTAGATTTTCTACAAGTAAATTACAATAACAAAGTGATAACAATTGCTTTGAACTTTAACTTTACTTTGGCTTAACATGTTAACTATTTTTTCCCATATATGTAATGTATGACATGTCAGTTGGGTGTAAACAGATGTACAAGCTTTCAATTTTTGGACCTGTTTTGCAAGGGGGAAGCTATTATTGTAATAAATTTGTTAGTATTTAACTAAAGGTAAAGGTTTCCCTCGCACATATGTGCTAGTCGTTGCCGACTCTAGGGGGCGGTGCTCATCTCCGTTTCAAAGCCGAAGAGCCAGCGCTGTCCGAAGACGTCTCCGTGGTCATGTGGCCAGCTTGACTCAACACCAAAGGCGCACGGAACGCTATTACCTTCCCACCAAAGGTGGTCCCTATTTTTTCTACTTGCATTTTTACGTGCTTTCGAAACTGCTAGTTTGGCAGAAGCTGGGACAAGTAACGGGAGCTCACCCCGTTACACGGCAGTACTAGGGATTCGAACCGCTGAGCTGCCGACCTTTTGATCGACAAGCTCAATGTCCTAGCCCCTGAGCCACCGTGTCCCTTAGTATTTAACTAGGTGGGGATAATATGTGTTTTTGTCCTTTTCTATTCATTTTTTCTGTTTTAGTTTAGTTTAGTCTCTTTTCAATAAAATAAAATAAATAAAAACAGTACAGATAAATGTTGGGTAAAACAACTAAACAAACAATCCCCCTCCCCCACACACATTCTGCCCTCAATATTTATATACTTGTTCACCTTCATTGTGTGCACAATTATTAGGCAAGTTGTATTTTAGAGGATTAATTTTATTATTGAACAATTACAGTGCTCTTGGTCAATCCAAAATGTTAATAAATCTCAAACCTAAATATTTAAGCAAGTAAAAGTCAGGTATTGGCATTTTTAGGAGAATATCTATGCGTGCAGAATTACTGGGCAACTATTAGTGTGCAGAATTATTATGCAACTAAATGGAAAATGAAAATTTGCCCATCACACTCATTTATTTGCATCTGTTAAAGTGACAATAATAAACAAACAACTCAAAATGTACAAGTAAACATTTCTGACATTCGAAGCAAAAAAATCAGTGACCTATATAGCCACCCTTCTTTTCAATAACAATATTATAAGTCTTCCATTCATGGAGTCTGTCAATTTCTTGATCTATTGACAATCAACTCTTTGTGTGACACTGTTCAGAGATGTGTACTGTTTTCCTTCATCATAAATCTCCTGTTTAAGAAGGGTCCACAATTTCTCAATAGGTCAGGTGAGGAAGGTCAGGTGAGGAAGGGGGCCATGTCATTATTCTTTCATCTTTAAGGCCTTTACTGGCTAGCATGCAGTGGAGTACTTCGATGCATTCGATGGAGCATTGTCCTGCATAAAAATCATGCTCTTCTTGAAAGATGCAGACTTTTTTCTGTATCACTGCTTGAAGAAAGTGTCTTCTAAAAACTGGAAATAGGTTTGGGAGTTGATTTTGAGTCCATCTTCAACCCAAAAAGGTCCAACTAGCTCATGTTTAATAATACCAGCCCATACCAGTACCCCACCTCCACCTTGCTGGCATCTGAGTCGAAGTAGAGGACTGTGCCCATTACTGATCCAGCAACCAATCTTCTGGTTTGTCAAGAGTCACTCTCATTTCATCAGTCCACAAAATATTTGAAAAATCTGTCTTCAGGTATTTGTTGGCCAAATCTTGCCATTTCAACTTATGTGTCTTGTTCAGTGGTAGTCGGGTTTCAGCCTTCCTCACCTTGGCCATGTCTTTGAGCTCAACACCTTGTACTTCTGGGCACTCCAGGTAAGTTGCAGTTCTGGACTATGACAGTACTGGAGGATAATGGGTTCCTAGTAGCTTTACGTTTGATTCTTCTCAAATCTTTGGCAATTAACATGCATCTTTTTTTCTCAATGTGTTTCTTGTGACCCTGTTGATTATTTGCAGCAAAATGTTTGATGATTTTGTGACCAAAGCCCAATATCTTAGCAATTTCAGGAGTACTACATCCCTCTGAAAGATTTTTTACAATTTTTGACTTTTCAAAGTCAGTTAAATCTCTTTTTTGGCCATTTTGTCTGAGGAAAAGAAGCTGCCTAATAATTATGCACGACTTGATAGGGTGTTGATTTCTTTAGGCCACAAATTACACAATTTGTGTTATTAGGCCCTCATTACACAATACACTTGCCTGATATACTTATATCCACTAAGCATTCAAATTTATATAGTTTGTAGATGGAAAATATGTATCAAGGTAATATGTCAAAATACTCACTTGCCTAATAATTGTGCATACAGTATAATAGTTTCTACAGCATATGATAAAAATAATTTAAGCATATCTTGGGAAAAAAGCGGTCACTGGATTGTCAAGAATAAATATTGCCGGACTCTCTGTATTGAGTATGTTGTTCTAGGGAGACTATAATTACTGTTTTGTAATCCCAGTCCAATATTAAGAGAGATACAGAGAGCAATCTATTTTGTCTAAAGCGCAATTTCATCAGTCTATTTACTTTAACAACTTGCCTTTTGTTACATGTTTGTTGCCTACTTGGAGCTTCTGCATAAGCCTTAATGGAAATGGTGCATTCAAATTTATATTTTTAAATAAAGAGCTCAAAATATTTTTTCAGTGATTTCAGGTTTTATAGCTGCTAGTTAAGATAATAGTTTATACTGTAAGAAGGAATTGCTTTGCCATAAATTTTCCCATAGGAGTCTCGATATTCTGATTTTGCATCTGAATTTTAAATTTATTTTTATTTTACTTGAGGTTAAGTAGGTAAGCCAAGATAAAGATTTCCAAACTAAGGTACTCCCATTCTTTATAGCTCTCAAATTTATCCTTTGCAAAGTTTAACTTTCTTGAAACTATTCAAAATAAGTTTATTCAAACCAATATTGAGATTCCAAAAAGTATCCAAAATGCTATTTTATGTGTAGGGACAGGTTTATTGGATGTTAGACAAAGGTTTCTTTTTGTTATCTTTTTTCTAAACCTAATCATGTTTCCTATAGATTTCCTATAGAGCCCATTTAAATCATCACAGTTTAAAAATATCTCTAGATAAAAATTGATTTACTGAGCTACTTCATGGAAAGCCCATGTTCATTAGCTTTGATAATGCTACAACTGCCCTCAAACAACAAATTTAATCTCCAAAAAATTTAAACAAGATGTCACCCCCAATACTTATTATATTCTTCCAAAAGATTTTGCTCACTCCCCTATTTATTATGAATCTGAAATTTTGTAAGGCCTTCACTTTAGGCAGGCTGATGCACTCTCCTCAGAGCCCTTTTTGGAAGTTTTAAGGGTACTGTTATGTAACTTAAATTATGTCTCCATGGTAACAGCTCAATAGAAACTCTAAGTCATGTGTTACTAATACTAAGCCTACAGTATATAAGGATTATAGGCAGACTTTCATTTATCTGATTTTGAAGAAATGTTCAGGTAAGGAGTATGATTTGTACTTAATGTTACTTTGTTTATACATGAACTCAAAAATACTGTCCCAGGTCTCCAAGTTTGGTGCTACTATATTGCACCATTAATTAAGTTTGGAACTTCTTATAATACTATTTTTACTCCGTTTTATTAGGTATTTTATTATATCTGGCTTTAGGGTTGTAATAAACTGATTGATTAAATCTTGTCAGACTAATGTCATCCAATGTTTTGACTGGGTAACTTTGTTAATAGATTTTGGAACGTTCTAACTGTAATAGACTTCAACAAAGCATTTGACTCAGTACTTCAAGACCTGCTAATCTGTAAGCCACCTGGATGGAATGATAATTATGAGGATATGATTAAGTGAAAACCAATGGGATGCAATAGTAAAGATACTTGATAAGGCACTTGGATAAAAGGTTATTTCCTAATATTATTCTCATCCCAGCTCAAGTACGCTGTGCTTCAGCTATGGGAAAAAGGAAATATGATAATTATTTTTTAAGAAAAAGACTGAGTGTTGTCTTGTTCTACTGAATATTCAAAATGGTATTAATGAACAGTTTAGCAGAGAGAAATTCCCGAGATAAAAGAGGTTAAATTGAAATAGAAAAACAATGATATTTATTTAGCAATAAAAAATTACCTTTTCTACAAGCTCATAATCCATTTTAAATGCCCAGAGCTGAAGTCTAGGAGTGAGTTCAGTAATGGAAGACAGAGTCAGTAGGAACTGTTCAGCAGTACCCAGAGGGATATCAGGATTGGCTAACTGAGCTTCTTGAATTTTCTGTTTTTCCTCTTCTGTGGGAATCATTGTAAGAATTTTCTAGAAAGACCAAAACAAAACAAACAAAACAAAACAAAACAAAACAAACACCACCCCATCAAAGACAAACTATATAGACTGCTCTTCTACATTGACTATATCAAAGCTGAAAAACAGTTTAGTTTTTAAATTTTCTTGATAGAACTTCTAATTTTTCTTGTTATAAATATGAGAATGATTCAGTATTATCCGCACCAAAATTATGCAAAATATTTACATTTCAATTATTTTAATAATTCTTTAAAATATCACAATTAACCATTTTTAAAAATGGTTTTTACCTTTTCAATTCTGTGCAACATAATTTAAAAGACATATGTTGCTGAAGAATCATGTACTTGCATATCTACTGCTAACTGAAGTCTTATGTACTGACTCAGAGATTCAAAAAGCAGCAGCACTAAGGCATCACATATACTGTACAGGTTAAAAACTGTCACAATATGCTTGGGCAGACAGGGAGAGAACTGACTTGTGTATAGTCCAATCTCTAAAGCAAGAACACTGAAATCTCATGAGATCACACTGCTCTCATGAGAATTTGTACTGCTTTGAGAAAATCTGCATGGGCCTCACATCTCAATTGATTAAATTTTAGCATTTAGTACATTGAATTGCCCAATTTCATAATGGCGTTTAGGCTACCAGTAGAACTGAGTGAAGCCTTTATGGAGTTCTATGCTTTTACATCTATTCCCATGATGGCTTTCTTTCCCCCTCCCCCCGGCTTTCTATTTGTTAATTGGAAAATAGAGGAAAACTGGGTATTTTATTGTGACATGGAAACAAATATGAGTATGGATGGATACGTTTTGTTAAAACATTAAAATTATGCCCAATGTTGCTGATTGATTTAAAAAAGATTATACATCTGCAGAAGGAGAAAATATTACGTAATAGTAATCAGATTAGTCCATCAATATATTTTCAACCACTAGTATATAGAAATAATATACTATTTAACATAGTGTTCTGCATTGTTTTCTCAGTACCTCTATTCCTTCCTTATTTAAGGCATATTCATCGAAGTTCAAAATGGCAACCTTGATTGTCCTTGGATGTGGTAATACCGTCAGCCCTATATTAATAGCATTGCTCCGCTTGGAATCCAGGACAATAATTTCTTGCCTCTTGCCATCTGCTGCAGTTTTCTGAGAATAAGAAGCAAAGACTGTAAACTCTTATGTAAACTCTTCAGTCATATAAATATTCTTTAAACAATCAAATCTATCTATTGTTAGTATAGGATATGGATAAACATGATAATTCTACAGTAAAAGCAGAACTTGTGATATATTCTTTATAGACTTTTCTTAGAAGATTCATAAGACTTTATGAACTTTGGAAATAATATCAGTTGTTGGGAAAGTTCCCAATTAAAAATCTAAGGAAAGGTTTAACTATTAAGAAATAAACAGGGGTATTTGACCCTGGACTTAGAGATAATGATTGGCGTAATTTATGGTAAATAAGAAACTGTTAGACTTGCTAGGAGTAAATTACAACAAAAAAATGCTTTGAACTTTAACTTCATTGTTGTTTAACCTGTTAACTATTTTTTCTTTCATTTTATGTAAATATGACCCGTCAATTGGGTTGTAAATACATGTACAAGCTTATAAATAGTGGACCTGCTTTGCAAGGGAGAAGCTATTATTGTTGCAATAAATTTATCACTATTTAACAAGGTGGGATTATATATATATTTGTCCTTTTATATTCCCCCTTTTTTCAATGTTTTTGTTTAGGTTAATCTCTTTTGAATAAAATAAACAAAAGCAGTAGAAATCCTCAAAAACCGAAGTGCCAGATAATTGTTGGATAAAACAAAACAAACAAACCCCCCTCTGTCGGACTTCAATATTTAGATATTTATCTAGTTGTAATTCTACAGTTTTATGGTTGCTGGAATTGGGTATGTCTAGCTTAATGAAAAGAAAGAATAGGGGTGACATGATAGCAATGTTCCAATATCTCAGAGGTTGCCACAAAGAGGAGAGAGTCAAGCTAATCTCCAAAGCACCTGAAGGCAGGACAAGAAGCAACAGATGGAAACTAATCAAGGAGAGAAGCAATCTAGAACTAAAGAAAAATTTCCTGATAGAACAATTAATCAGTGCAACAACTTGCCTCCAGAAGTTGTGAAAGCTCCAATACTGGATGTTTTTAAGAAGAAATTAGACAACCATTTGTCTGAAATGGTATAGGGCACTGATGGCAAACCTTTTAGAGACCGAATGCCCAAACTGCAACCCCATTTCTCTTTCCCTCCCCCCCTCTCTTTCTTTCTCTTTCTGTCTCCCCTCTCTCTGCCTCCCTGTTTCTTTCTCTCTTTCCCTCTGGGGGAGGGGAAGGAACCCCTGATCTGGTGCTGGATGGTGAGAATCTGATGTCTGGAGGCTGACGAGTCCAGGAGCGGCGCCCCCACACTCAGCTGGTCGGCTGAGAGCTGAAGGCCAGCTGGCCAGCGGGGAGGCAGGGCATCCCAAAACAGGCAGCTCTGCAGAAAAAGCAACCGGGAGGTGAGAGCAAACCCATGCTGACGCAGAGTCATATTGGAGCTCCGTGTCATAATGGGCTCCAGAAGGAGAAGGAGACCCCCGTCTCCCCCACTGTGAAACACACTAAATTTCACTGTGTTATACAAGGGGCAGGCCATGGAGGCAGCACGACCATGAAGGAGGAATGCTGTTTTTCACATTGTTTTTTAGTCTTGCAAATGACGGTGAGAAACGGGGCAGAGAAACGCGATGGAGCTGGGTTGGACGACAGCATGCGTTCCCACAGAATGGGCTCTGCATGCCATCTCTGACACGCATGCCATAGGTTCGCCACCACTGGTATAGGGTTTCCAGTCTGAGCAGGGGGCTGGACTAGAAGACCTTGCAACTCTATTATTCTGTTCTGTTCTACAGACTTAAAAGAATTAGGACAATAATTCTACAGTATTAATAGAATTGTATAGAGTAGAATTCTACAGGATTCCATAATTCTACAGTAAAAGCAGAACCTGGGATAGATTCTTTAATCGTTTCTTAAGAGAGTCATGAGATATTTACTTGTCCGTTAAAGTATATCCCACCTTTCCTTCAGGAACTCAAGGCACTCCCTCCTCCAACTCCCTTCTCTACAACAATTCTCCAATTCTCTCCTCCACAATAATAATTGCTATTAAGTAGACCGGACTGAGAGAAATTGAGTTCAAAGTAATTCAGCAAACAGCTATAACTGTGGGTTGATTTAAGCTTGGATTTCCCTGGGTTTCGTCCAATACCTGAAGTACTATGTTTTATATTATATTTATATTGATAAAATTGGCAGAAACACCTATTTGAAAATAAAGAAATAGCTTGAATTAGGAATAATTCAATATACTGTAATTTAAAGTTGGATTTTATTGTCTATTTTAATTCCCTTGTAGAAAGGAATTATGATGCAGTAGTGCCATGGCTCCTCAAGCATGTAATTCTTGTTTAAACTCTGCTTGCTCAAAACTTGTTCTGCAGAAAAAAATATTACTTGTTGCTATTCATCATCAGAGTTTTCTGATTTTCCTTTTCCAGATCAATATTAGTGAAATGTGAATTATTTTTAGGTTGCAGTAACCTAAAAATAATTAGTAAGCTAACATGAATATAGATAATTTGCAGCTTACTTCTGAGCAAGGCATCTATTTTTTTACTGTACTATATTGAATATTTATTCTCTGGTTATAAAAGCAGTACATATTTTAACATTATTTAAATAAATTAATGTCAGGACCAAACCCAGAGATAAGATTGTGAGATCCAATTGACTTCAATCTTTTAATTGCTTGCACCTAATGGGTAGAAAGTTGCCAAAGTAAAGCAATAACTTTCTAATCTACTAAATATATCTCGGGAGAGTCTATTATATAGCTACCTTCCCCGTCCCACTCAGGTCTCTTAATCGGGCCTCTTTCTGGGAAGTCTCTGGTTGGCCAAGTACTCCCCTTCTGCTGCTACAGATGCACATTCCATCACAGTTAGCAATATATGACTCTTGATGCTATTTTGGATCAGGTGATGTAAACAAGAAACTCCTCATTTTATTACTCTGGTCCTGAGATTTTTAGATGAGTATGGTTAGGTTCAAATTGTTGCCACTTGCACGCATATCCCTCCAATTAAATAATTTTTAATCTATAATAGATAAAAGGTAAGATGATAATAGAATAAAAGTTCAGGACGGAGCATTAGGCCATTGAATTGAAGCAGGAATCCAGATTAAAGCATGTCTAATAAATAAGACTACAACTACTTGCAATGAATCAAATCTACTTCTCTAGATAAACGTACACTCAAATTGCCTGTATTTTAGGAAAGATTTTTCCTAATATTTAACTGGAATCAGGCCTTCCTCTAACTCAAAACCATTATTCCATGTTCCCTGTCACAAAGACTGGCAGCACAGTACAATAAGATGAATGGCTGGCTGAGTAGTTTTGGAAGAAATTAAATCAGTAATCAGCAGTTACTGTTGCTGTTATTATTATGGATTGGGAGAAAGCATATTAAATATTTCTGAATTAAGTACTATCGCTGTCAGTTTGAGTCCCAGAAAGGACCATTTCTTTCAGTCAGAATCAATCCATGGCCTGGACTATCTAATAGCAGCTTTGAGTGGAGATGGAATCTCAACAGAGAAGCAGGAAAGGGAGGAATCTCGGTCTTTCTCCTGTTTCAGGTTGCATCACCTCACAATGCTGCATTTTACCTGCTTTTAAAGCTGAGCTTATAAGTTTAGCAAGGTGCTAAACTTATGTTTAAAAATTGCCTGGTTCTACTACCCCAGGCATAGGGTAGGGGTAGGGGTTGAGGTAAAGTGAGAGGTAGTTTTCCTTTATACCCTTAGCAACTTCTGTCTCCATTATCAGATATTAACTGGGCTACTTTTTAATATCCAGCCTGTTTTAAGTAATGTGATTGGCAAATATCTTCTCAAAGCCCCCGATACCTTTTCTTAGCTTGCTTTGCAAACAACCACTATTTGGCAGGATAGGGACTGGCAATGGGATCAGCACAAGGGTGAAATGCTACCGGTTTGGGCAAACCGGTAGTAAAGAAAATGCTACCGGTTTGGATGAACCGGTATTTCCGATGATCAGCTGTGCCACATAATTTATATTTGCTAGCGAATCTAAATCAAGCAGCACAGTTGTTCCCCCACTCGCTGTTCTACTTACCTTAGAAAAGGCTTCTTAAGCCTCCTTTTTCAGTGCTGCGCAGTAGCACCTGTGGTGTGCATGCATGCAAAGCGTGCATTTGGTGCTCACGGTCATGCGCGCAATGAACCCGTAGCAGACTTTGGAGGATTTCACCACTGATAATAAGGGATCTAGAAGCTAAATTATACAATGAATGATTGAGGGAATTAGGTTTCTTTAGTCTAACGAAGAGGGGATTGGATTGATATAATAGTAGTATTCTAATACTTAAGGGGCTACTGACATATTATCCAAGTATCAAAAAGCAGGACAAGTAATGGGTAGAAGATTTTTAGAGGGTTCCAATCTATAATTAAGAAGAAATTTCCTGACAGTGAAAACAATTACCATATTTTTCGTACTGTAAGATGCACCTGACCATAAGATGCACCTAGGTTTAGAGGAAAACAAGAAAAAAATATGAATATGGAGCGCCGTCTCATTATGAATATGGAGTGTTGAATATGGAGCAGCAGTGTAGTGAGGACAGGAGGTGGAGCCTGAGAGGACCACAGATAGGTGTCCTCTCATGTGCCAGCTCTGCCTATTGACTCCTGCACTGTGGAAAAGAGACAGAAGAGGCGGGGTTCAGCACTGTAAAAGGACTCCGCTGTCGTGACCCAATTGCTATTCACCATATTTGCTTCATAAGATGCACAGACATTTCCACCCACTTTTTTGGGGGAAAAAGTGTGTCTTATGGAGTGAAAAATACAATAATCAGTGGAACCGCTCACCTCCGTAGGTGCTTTATTGTTCTATCACTTCAAGAACAGATTGGATAGCAATTTGTGCAGAATGCTATATCGTGTCTCCAGCTTGAGCAGAAGGTTGGACTTAAAGACCTCCAAGGTCGCTTCCAACCCTATTATTCTAGGTTATGTGTGTGTGTATGTGACTGACAGTATAAGAACCAGCTATAGCCTAATGCAGCTTCTAACTGTACAGAATTTCTAGAAATAAAATTTACAAGTGACGAATGCCAGAAGAAAGTGGAAATCCACTACTCTCTTTGTATACCCAACTGGACTGGAATATCCCAAAAGGACTATAATTCCAATTAGCACTTACAATATATTTCAGATAAGACCAAAAATATGGTAATTAAACTGCAAAGTAATTCCTACAATAGGAACAAAATCTATTTGCTGTCTAACACCCCTCAACAATACTAGAGATTTCTTTATGTTAGCAATCTGAAAAGAAACAAAAAATTGATATTTATCGAATCTTTTAACTCATAGAGATTTTTAGTGATAAAAAAGAAAACAAGGAAAAAATTAACTTTGTCCCAATTCAGATTTTTTATCTTCTATTTACACATTATATTGAACTTCATTTAAAGTTTTAAACTTATTTAGGCAATTTTCTTGATTCTCAGTACAGGTAGTCCTCACTTTACAACAGTTCATTTAGTGACTGTTCAAATTTGCAATAGCGATGAAAAAAGTCAATTATGGCTGTTTTTCAGTTATGGACCAGTGTAACATCTCCATGGTCACATGATCAAAATTAAGATGCTTGGTAACTGACTCATATTTACTGCAGTGTTCCAGGGCCATTTTTTGCTACTTTCTGACAAGGTAAGGCAATAATAATAATAATGCAATAGAGAAACCAGATTAACTTAATAACCATGGTAAGGAAGGTGGGGTATAACTCACATAGCAAGTATCTTACTTTGCAACAGAAATTTTGAGCTCAATTGTGGTCATAAATCGAAGGCTACCTGTACCTTATAAAACATTATTTATTATATAGGGAAATTTGACCCCAGTAGTTATTGAATTATTTATAAATTTTATTATAATATGAACAAAATTAAGATATATAAAGAACAGTACCTTTGTGATAGGAAGATCCTTGGATTTAGTCTCAAAGAGATGTTCTAATTTTGCAGTGTCTACTTTAATAGGCTCTAGTTTTGACCACAGGAATCCTTTGCAGTGTCTGTTTTTCTTGAACTGCCATTCAAATGGCCTCACCTCATTCCAAAAGAGACGAATGGTTTTCTTCTTTTTTATAAAGTTTGCTTGATCTCTAGGAAGTGGGGATGACCCTAAACCTTGAGGAGTGCTTGGTAGACATGGAGCCAATAAATTACCAGAAGGTGGGGGTGGAAGAGGACACCTATAAAGCAACGGAGGGGGTGGAGGAGGAAAACCTAAAACAGAAGGTATGGGTGGGGGAGGGGGAACCAGGGCATCACTAGGACTGATCTGTATGTCCAATATGTCAATATCATCCTCATCTCCTAAATCTGTGAAATCCATATCTCTGATTTTCAGTTTTCTTGGACTAGCCAAGAGTTGATCCCAAATAAAGTCAGATTCTGTTTTAACTTGCAGTGGTGTTTTTTCAGAAATCTTTTCATTAAAATCATTTTCAGGTAAATTAGAAATTTTGGCCACATCACCACTGTTGAATCTTTCTGCAAAGATCTTCACATTGCCTTGATTTTCCAAACTTCCAATCTCCATTTTTTTTATACATTCATCTTTGGCCTGCTTACTAGTTTGTAGGACTGAAATCCTGCTGGGTAAATTGATATCAGTATCTTCACTTGCATTCAACACCTTCTTTATATCTAGCTTTGCCTCCAATTCTTTAACTCCTTCATCCTTGGTAAAAGGCAAATTATTATGGGCATACAGCATATCCAGCATGAACCGTTTATTGTTGAGGATGTTGTTGTATTGGTCGTTCACATCATCATCTTGTATGGATTGCAAACATGGGCCTGAAACATTGAATAGTAATGTGACACATTTGCTGAGAATATTTAAAAAACAGTATTATTTTTAACCTGGAATAAACTTGATAGTCAGAAATGACATAACAGAATTGTAATCCTACTTAGTAAAATGAGAAGGGATATGTGAAGTGACTTTCTTCCTGTTCTAAAAGAAAGTTGCTTAAAATAAAGGAGAGCAGCTTATTAAAAGGAATGAGAATTTTTTATGCTTTAGTTTAAAAAATGAATGAGATTCATAGAAAAACAAGACACATCTATTTTAAAATGCATTTTATAAAATAGAGAGATTAGTATCTGAGATTAGAGTTCCATCTGCAGTAATGAATTGGAATGTAATACCTATTATATCAGAAGATAAAACTTAGATGGACTTAGGTAACATTATCCCCTTTATTATTTTTAATATTAGTGCTCATTATTTTTATTAGATACTTTAATTAGATCGTACAATTTTCTCACATTAGTTATCCTACTCTTCCATATGACCAGTAATTCTTAGCAAAGCTAAATAGGATTATATACAATGTGTGCATTGATTTGGAATGGCTTTTCAGTTTTAGTTAAGGATCTTTTCCAGTTCCACCTAAAGAAACAGAACGCATGAAGAAAATATGAATTCTACTTCTGACCTAGCGTGCTTTCATATTAAGTAGAATTCCCTTTCCTCCCACAGAATATTTTACATGTTTTGTTGTGTATTATAGAAAGAATAAATCCACCATATTGTATATTTATATAGTCTGAATTTTGATCATGTGACCATGGGGATACTGCAACGGTCGTTAAGTGTGAAAAATGGTCATAAATCACCTTTTTTAGTGGTACTGTAACTCTGAACGGTCACTAAATGAACTATTGTAAATCAAGGACTACCTGTACATTCCAAATTCATCAGTGCAGGTAGAATTCTAATCTAAGATACAGTAAACTATCTCTATTTTATAAAACACATTTAAAATAGCTGTATCTTGTTTTTCTAGAAATCTCATCCATTTTTTAAAATTAACACAAAAAGTTCTCATTTCTTTTAATAAGCTGCTCTCCTTTATTTTAAGCAGCTTTCTTTTGAAAGGAAGATTGTATCATTAATTTTCCTATTTAATTACCTAATTAACTGATAATTCATTTAAAAAAATAATTAAGTGAAGAAAATAGCTTTGATCCTAAGGCAAGTGAAGTCCTTGTTATCATTGTTAGAAATTGCAATAGACCTTCCATTAATGAATAGCAAATTTTCTTTGACTTCAGTCAGAAGTAGCTTGGCAATTACATGAGAAGGTAGAAAAATCTAGCCAAGTTGTGAAGAATAATATACTATTGATTAATATTTTTGTTTCACTATATTATTGTTTCTTTTTAAACAAATCTATTTTAATGAGTTTTCAACAAAATCTCAGCATTTTGTTTTTACTGTGTTGAACAGTAAGCATAACTAAAATATAGTTCTAAGATGCTGACAGAACTTATGCAATATGCATCTGTCAGCACAAAACCCAGTAAGCCAGGTGTAAGCAAGATCTCTGCACCAAATCAGTTAAAACGCATTCAGACTCTCCTTTATACCGTCTAAGTAAGTCATTACAATGCAGTTACCACCGAGTACTGGCAACAGAAAGATTGCCTGAAAATTTCCAGCTTAATCAAATATGAATCCCAAACTGCATACGACTAATAAATGGTGCCCAAATAATATAAAGCAGGACTCAAAATCTCCCTATTATTGGATAGCCTAAAGTACATATAGTTGCATGCAAAATTTTGGAATTCCAGTTATGTCCTATTTTCTTCCATGGAAGTGTTACATGGTGAATTTAGAATACACCAATGAAAGCAGTTATTAAGGGGAAAATAAATATGCAATATTTTTATTTAAAAACTTCATTAAGGATATTACTAATGAATAAAGGTTGCATATAGCAATAAACTATATTTATTTATTTACTTATTAGTTTATTAGTTAATAAACTAATTTAACTATTATAATAGAATCCCCTCATACAACTTTTAGAATAAAGAAATGTGATAATGTATTATATAAGATACGTGCTTTCACAAATACAGGAATGAGTATAAGCAGAAATTTTCATGTATGAAGTGCTGGGATTAAACATTTACCCATGGCATGCATCTAGGAAAATAAAAAATCAGAATTTAATTTCATATTAATATACTAATTAATTAGCAATTATATGCAGACCAGAAGTCTGTAAAATAAGAAATTAATAAAATAAATTGATTCTTTTTATAACTTATATGGATGAACCCATGCAGTTTTTTGACATGATTTTATAGTAGCTTGTTATTACGTTTTATGACAAATTGTTTTGGCTTCCCAGTCCAGCTGACAGTACTCGATTTTCAAAATAGTGTTCCAATTACAAATCAACTTCCAATTTTGGATAGCAAAATTAAAATTTAAAATGAATTCTGTTTTTGGTCCACATGCAATAAAACATGGAAACCCAAAACAGAATTAAGTTTTCTTTCATAAGAAAGAAGAAGCATGGTGCAGGTATGAATCCAGCTCTCCATGCAGAAATAGTTCTGCTTATGCACATAAGTATAAACCATTGCCTAAACCACATAAGCCTAACATCTGTTATCAGGATGTTCAATAAGCAGCAGGATGCTGAGTATATTTTTAGACACATGACACAGATATATAGAGAAATATAGAATAAGAGTAGCCAGTTTTTTTGACTTGCAGTCAGGAATCACATGAAAGCTGGGCTTTCATGAAGCACAATGTGAACTTTGAAAAAAAAAAACCCTTGAAAAGTACTTCACCTTATTTGGCTAACCCTTGAAAACATGCAACACAATGAAATATTTTATTGATTCCTGCATTTCTATTTTGCATTTATAAAAGTTTTTGATAGCAGTTGTAGTGATAAAAATAGACTGGTCAGCCATTTGACTGAAGTGGTGTAAGGTCTCCTGCCTTGAGCAGGAGATTGGACTAGAAGATCCCATCGTCCCTTCCAGTCCTATGATTCTATGCAGTGGTGAAATGTAAAATTTGTTGCTACCGGTTCTGTGGGCATGGCTTGGTGGTGGTAGTGTCATGTGACTGGGTGGGCGTGGCCAACTTTTAAAAAAACTTTTTTTAAAGCATTTTTTTACTACCAGTTCGGGCGAATAGGTAGTAGTAACAAAATGCTTTAAAAAAGTAAAAAGAAGGTTCCGAAAATCGTGTGGCACATCTGTGATCGTCAGAACCCTTTTTAAAGCATTTTTTTTACTACCTATTCACCAGAATCAGTAGGTAAAAATGCTTTTAAAAAGTAAAAAAAGGATTCTGACAATCACGCAGCACAGCTGTGATTGTCGGAACCTTTTTTAAAGCATTTTTTACTCTTATTTGCTGGAACTGGTAGTAAAAAAATGCTTTAAAAAAGTAATAAAAAATAATTGTGTGGCACAGCTGTGATTGTCGGAACCTTTTTTATAACATGTTTTTACTACCTGCCAGAACTGGTAGTAAAAACATGCTTTACAAAAGGTTCAGACGATTGCGTGGCACTGTTATGATTGTCAGAACTTTTTTAAAAGCATTTTTTACTATCTATTCGCCGGAACCGGTAGTAAAAAAATGCTTTAAAAAAATAAAATAAATAAATAAAGTTCTGACGATCATTCAGCACAGTCAGAACCATTTTTTTACCCTTTTAAAGTATTTTTTAACACTATCGTTTTACTATAGTTTTTATAACTACCAGTTCTCCTGAACCGGAGCAAACCGGTAGCATTTCATCCCTGATTCTATGTTAATACAATTTGGATTAAGAATTGGAATAATATTCTTTAACCTACTGATTCTTCTTTAAATGTATATTGAAATCTTAAAAAAAAACCAAATGTGAAAATTACAAAATTACACAGTACAACAAGAAAAAAGGCTTCTATTTACCGGCTTTATCTTTATTGCTTAGTTTTTGCTCCGGTTCTTCCCTCTCTAAAGTGCTGCTTGCTGAAGAGAGGCTGGATGCTGAGCAGTTGTCTTTTTCATTCACATCTTCATTTTGCCTTTCTTTTTCACTTAATACACCTTCTTCTCTCTCTGGCTCTCGATCCACTTCTACCTCTGCCCCTTTTACTGCTTTGAGTGTTGTTTCTGTTCCTTGCTTGAATTTGGTCTCATCTTCCTTCTCTGATTTTGTTTCTTTCTTAGCCTCAGGTTCAGGTTCACATTCAGGTTGACTGGCATTCACTAGTGAAAAGAATAATGGAGAAAGATTTCCTTAACAGCAATTACAGAACAACAATTTGGAGCCCTGTCAATGGTGACATGAATCAAATCTAGTCATATATTGAAGTTTATATTTATACATGTTTTATCTCAAATGTACGGCTACAAGTTACTTAATTTTTAAAATATATATTTTATTAGTTTTTAACAAACAATATCGGGTAAGTATATTAACATAAATCCAAGATACATATAGAGAAAAAAGGGCAAAAGAAAAAATAGAGAAAACACAAAAGAGATCTACTGCAATGAGAATAAAGAGACAGATACTGTACATATGAAATTCATACAGAAAGGGGGGAAAGAGAATTTATTTATTAATGAAATTTATATACCTACTCATCTCACCTAATGTGATATTGGGTGGCACACAATAATAGATAAAAAACAAAGATATAAAAACAGCAATACCAATATGAAAATCACAGTGATAAATATCATAAATATCAAATCACAGCTGAAGGGAGACTATAAAATGGCAGCATGAGTAACGGAGATACCTCCACAAGTCTCCAGTTCCATGGTTACATCATCAGGTCTTAAGGGCATTTCAGAATACCAAACTTTATTACACTTTAATGGGACCAGTCTTATTGGGGGTTGGGGGGGTGGGGAAGGATATTCCATAAGATGGATGACACAGCAGAGAAACCGTATTTTCTACGACCCATCAAAAGTAGCTCTGGTATCCACTATATGCCTTCTCTGTGAGATCTAATAGAACAGGCTAATGTAAATGGGGAGGGGGAGATGGTCCCTCATATATCTTGGTTGCCATCATGTCATAAGGGTTTTAAAGTTTAAACCAACATCTTGAATTGGAGCCAGAAGCAAACTGGCAACCAGTGCAGGTTACGGAGCAGAGATGTAATGTAATCTGGTACAAGTATACAAGTATATACAAGTATATCAGATTATAGTCTCCTGCTATCGAGATAAACCATCAAATTCATCCAAATTTGATAAAATTGTAATTCCTCCCTCTGAACTCATTAATTTAACTTTGTGATTTTTTTTTTGTAACTACTGAAGAGTCCTTGTTAATACAACTCAATTGTTATGTTACCTAAAAATTTCCAATATTGCACAGCTATTATTTTTGGCTGCTAAGATTAAATAATTAATTCAGCATTTTTAACTGTATGGTTTAGTCCTATAAATAAGTTCAGTAAATCTAGCTCTAGGGAATATTCAACTCTTTGATTAATGATAGGACTTATCTCCCCAAAGATTTTATGCCCAAATGGTATGACTTTATCGCATGACCACAAATGAAAAAAATGACTCTTTTTTAAGGACAACTCTGCAACATTTGGAATAATAATTTTGATATATATGTGCTCATTTAATAGGAGTCAAGTGTCAATGATATATAATTTTCTGCTACAGTTTTTGCACTGAAAAGAATCCACTCTGTTTCCATAATGTCTGCCAATTTATGTCCTGCATGGAATTGCCAAATATTTCAAGTTTCCTTTAAACCATATGGTAGATGTACTATATCTGATTGCAATAACCTATAAGTTACTGAAATGATTCCTTTTGGTTATTCTAAATAATTAAGTATTAAATTCTCAAAATTGGTACAAGGTCATGTTGCCAAAGCTCTGATATTTGTATTGCTAAAAAGAAATTTGAGTTGATATTAAAAAGCCATGGAGGCTTATCACTTATTCATTACTCAATCTGATCTCTAATGAAAGGTTACCTATTATTTTTAAATGTTTTAGTCTATAAAGATTATATTCTCTCAAAGATTTCATTTTAGTAAACCATAAAATTATTATTATGTCATTAGAAGAATTAAAAGGGAAATATTGTTTATCAAAACTATATTTTTCAAATTTGGAAGAGTAACTACTCTGTACCCAATTAGTACATTGGTGAGGAATACAGTAATTGAAAATAAATCAGTAAGTTCAGGAGGAAAGGCAAAAGAGAAAAATAAAAAAGGACAAACTGACTTTGGAATTATATTTGCTCTATTGTTGAAAACATTAGTGATTGATTATTCATCTGACATCTAGAAGTTACTCATAAACATATATATGTGCCAATTTTATTAATGTGACAGAAAGCATAGCTTGGAAATGTAACTGTCAGATCTGCTCCAATCTGATCTCTTAGGAAAGAAAGACCCTCGACTCCATTTGGTTGAAGTAAAAGGTTTACTAAAAAATGTTAGCTGCAGTAAACTCAGGTTAGCTCTGGGTTTCCTGGGCTCAGAAGATACAGATAGGCTTCCTCTCATCCCAGCTCTTCCCCCGTGACCAGTCCATGTTCAGCCAATTGTAACTTGCCAAAGTGTTTTGAGAACTTTGCAATGTTTGGGATAATCCACATTCTTTCTCAGGGTACCTGGCCTTGGATATTGGTACAAACTGGTTCCAAGCTTCTTTGGTCTTTATCGTCTATCATCCTCCCCTCCCTATTTTTCATCATGGACACCCACAGCTTTATTGCCCATCTATTCTCCCCCACTTCTGGCCTTTGATGGCAGGATGCCTGGGAAGTACCAAGCCAAAACTGGTAGACCTGACAGAAACTGTCTTTATATGGCTGATAGAAAACATATGTCTTTTAATATCTATCTATTTATTTCAGTATAGCCACATAAATCAGATTTTGGTTCTTGGTATATGTTTGCCTCTTAAATCACTGGTATCTGTCACAGGCTGTTGATAGTGCAATTACTTCCTTCGTTATTTTATCACTGGTACAAGGAAAGCCAACCATTTCCCATCATTATCTTCAGCAATTTAGCTGATCTTTCACATGCAATAATATGCTATACTCTAAAAATCTTAAAAGGCACTCACAGTTATTTAGTAAAATTCTTACGACTATCGGAATGCAGCATGAAGATAACTCTGCAAAAGTGATAACTATCAAAAATTTATTTATTTGCTTAAGTTCTATGGTTGCCCATTTCAGTCAATGACTCTTGGCGGCTTACAGTTTAGATATATATTATAACTAAAAAATTTTAAAAAAATATTTAGAACAGTAAAACCAGTAAAAACAATAAAATGTCCAACTCAAGATATACAAGAGTAAGATAATTGGCCTGTTAGCAATATAGCCAGGAAACAGTACCCTTTGCACATTCAGTGTCCCAGGCTCGGGAACATATCCAGATTTTTAAGGCTTTTAAGACATTTTCTGTATATTAACAATGTATAATTCAGATATCAACAAAATTAAACTCTTTTAGCCTTCTCCTTGAGATTCTCCAGATCTCAAATCCGTGCAATGAATGAAGTATTACAATGGAAACTTGAGAATTGTTGATTGAGGACAGTTTTCCTGAGGACAATTCAAATGAGTTATAGAAATAAAAAGATAAGAACTTACTTAAATAAGTAAGGGTTGTTTAATATAGAATTTTCGTTTAAGAGATGTGCAGCTTTACAAAGATACTCATAAATAAAACACTAGGAGAGATTCCTTGTCACTAGATCAGAAACAAATAACTTGCTTCCCCAACAATGGGGAGGAAAAGAAAAACCAGAAAGTCCAGTTGCCTCTTGAAAAAGCAGCATTGGGACAACCATGATCTGGATGACTGAGAATTCCCCATCCATGCTAGTGACTTTGAATCAAGATGGCACTGTATTCAGATGAGATTGATTTGTTTGCTGCTCTGAAATATTATCCAAATAACTGTCTATCCGCTAGTTTTAGTTGACACAAACCACCGATAATTTCTTTGCTGACAAAAATGTGCTTGTCAAAACTTCAGATATTATCTAACAAAGTTACTTTCCTTTCATTATGATAAAATTAATAAGGATGGTATGTTTGTATTTATGTAGCTGTAGGAGGTAATAAGTTATTAAAATATGGGTAACATTGCAAATAGAAGTTTGAATGTGGCTAAAGATTAAAATACTGCACTTGGAAAACTGTAAGAAGTCTGTTGATACCTCTGACGTGATTTACTGAAAGTGAGTAAGGTTATTCACAATTAGGTAACATTCTAAGAATCTCTGCCTCCTTGGCTCAATGTGCAAGAAATTCCAGAACGTAGAAAAAAATCAGCGTATTATTTTATGGAAGTTATAATATGTGAAATATTAGCTCTGCTAGATATTGAGAAAGTACTTCTTTTCATATTGTGATAATCTTTGGCTATTCATTTTGAACTTTCTCAGATTTTCCATCAAAAATACATCTTGCCAAGAGTATGCCTGACTTCTGCTTTTTGTTTTTCCCAGATCACATGAAGGAATTCCAATAATGTAGAAAGGTGTTTGATATTTATTATGAACCTCATGACTTGTGAGAAGAATTTTCAATATTTTATCAGGAATTTAGCTATTCTTGATTTAAAGTATTGGATAATGTCCAGATATCCTTTCATAACAGAGGCAAAAATATTTCTTGCTGCTTTAAGTTCTGGCTGAAATCTCTTTGGAGGGTTGAATGTTTTTCATGTTTTGTCATTGTGCCTCTTTCAACTTCAGGGTGCCAACATTTTTATCTGTAACTCCTAATTAGGCATTTGTTTGTTCTATGGAGTTGTCCCTGGAAATAATACGCAAAAATTAAAAACTGCAGGCTTTTTAAGAATAGCTATTATTCATTCCAAAATATGCCCTTGTTTTTTGAATCTGAATTTATGAAGATGTATTTCAATACATCAGACAACAAAAATAACAACAAATCTAGCATCTTTTTGTAAGTCACCCATCCTCCTGTAATAAATCATCACTATCATCATCATCATCACCACCACCACCACCACTTCCTCCATCTGTATAGGAATTGTCAAGGGTACTTGCAATAAATCCGGATAAGTCAAGAAGTATGAATTCTATGTTTACTTTCACAATGTTTTTATTGATTTTTTTCACAAGGAGGGGCTGGAATGATTATATTCCCCACAATGAGAGCATATTCCAAGATGAAATATTTATTTATTAGATTTGGGCTGTTGGTCTGTTCTCCGAGCTTGGCAATTCGGTTGCAAACGTTTCATCACCATTCGAGGAGACATCAGCAATGTCCTTTGAATTGTGCTCGTCTGTCAGAGCACTGGTCTTTAGATATCTTTTTATGTGATGCAAATTAGTGTGGATGTTGCTTGTTCGGCTACTTCTAACTCATGGTCTGACTTTGGACTGTTTAATTGGTTGGCTATTTTACTGAGGCATGGTCTTTGGTTTTAAGTACCATCTGTGTGATGTAAATTAGTGTTGTTTGTTCAGATATTGATATATATTATATTATACATTTATATATTATAAATGTATTCAAATATATTTATTAGATTTCTATTCTACCTTTATTGTACAGAGCTCAAGCCATGTGCCCAGTGTTTCTTCCTCCTATTTTCCTCCTGAAAACAATTCTATGAAGTAGAACTGAGAGAGAATAATTGACTGAATGTCACTCAACGATCTTCTGTGATTGAGGAAGGACTAAAGCTCTGATCTCTCCATTCCTAATTTAACACTAATACATTACACTGTAGTAGTGTAAACTTAAACACATTTAAGTTTATTTTCATTAATAGATTGTCTAACTTTGTTGCTGAACAGGAAATAGATGAAGGTTGTTTTTTATGTATTTAAAATTAGATTTATAGATTAATGGCTAGCATGTATTGAATTAATATGTTCAAAATAGATTCTCCAGAACAAACACATCTTTGTTTTAAGTCACTTGAATGGATGGAAAGGTTATGATTCAAAATCTGGATCACTTTTATAAAATTATACTTTTTGTGTTATTATGATTACAACTTTTCAGGTTATTGCAGGTTGTATTAGTGATCCTTGATTCTAAACTATATATATAAACTATAAAAAATTATTATTTGCTTTGATATTCTAGACCTAAAACCAATGTAATCTTATATTTGAGATAATTGTACTACTGCCTCTTTTGAAATCCTTTATTTTTAAAAGATTTTGGAGGAGTTAATCTAGGCTCCTAAGCCACAAATTGCTCCTAAACCAATGGAGAAAAAGGAAATTATTGAACTGTTTATACAATCTTGGGCTCAATGAATTATAATATATTCATCAAAGGTTGAATAAACAAAAATGAAAATACAGTTTTAAAGTTAAAAATAGAGGTAATAAACAAAATTCTATTCTGAATATATTGGATGATTCAGAAAATGTTTACTAAGGCATGGTTGCAATCACCCAGTTATTTCAGTGTAGTTCAGCTCAATTTAATTCAGTTGAAGAATTGGAACATTAAGCCAAATTATTTGAATGATCTAATAAATATGGGGCAGAAATGGAGGGTAATGGAAATATATCTTTGGCTAGTCTGCAAACCCAGTACTTGGAATTTATCAGTCAGGATATCTTTTAGGCATGGGAAACAGCCAAAATCGTTATACAATACTGAAGGATATATTTAGATTTGATTTGCACTTACTAACGCTAATATGGGCATTATCTGTCTTTCCATTTTTGCCATAAGAAAGGAAAAATAATTTCTGAGAAATTAAATAAAAGTTCATGGAGTTGCCTGCCCTTTTTCTTTTTTTATTATATTGAGGCAAATTATATGCTCCAACACTGGAAATTTTTAAGAATATGTTGGATAACCATCTGACTGAGATGGTGTAGGGTTTCCTGCCTGGGGAGGGGGTTGAACTAGAAGGCCTCCAAGGTCCCTTCCAACTCTGTTGTTATGTTATGTTATGTTATACTAAAGATCCAACCATTAAGGACATTTCTTACTTTTATCACCATAGATTTTGCTATTTGAAAACCGGTGTTTAAATCTTGGGACTCAAGTGAAAACCAAACAAAAGGGGTGAAATCAAAACTCCCAAACAAGACAAGAAACTAAATGAGAATAGCCAACCATAAATAAGTAAATTAAATCACATGAAAATAAATTCGTGGGATGCTACTGTATTAATATTAAGGACCAAGAAAAAATGTCAGGAACCAACCTTTCAGAGATTGAGTGCCCAAACTGCAATCCAAAACCCACTTATTTAAGTGCCAACACAGCAATTTAACCTGAATAATGAGGTTTTACTACCGAAAATAATGATAAACAAGGCAGAGTTCAGCTAATAGTTCTAAAAAACACAATAAATGCACTTTTATGTCCCTTCATTTTTTTTCTGCTTTTAAAATATTACATTTAGTAACAATAAAAAAAATTGTAATATTTCTTTTCTCCCTCTCTCTCCCCCCTTTCTCTTTCTCTCTCTTTCCCTCCTTCTCTATATCTCTCCTCCTGGGGGGGGGGGAGAATCCCTGAACTGGTGCTGGGTGATGTGAATCTGACGTCCAGAGGCCAACAAGCCCAGGAGCAGAGTGCCAATTATCAGCTGGTCGGCAGAGAGCTGAAGACAAGCAGGCTGGTGGGGAGACGGGGAATCACAACACAGGCAGCTCTGCAGGAAAAGCAACTGACATCGGGAGGCGAGAGTGAGTCGACAATGACGCACTGGCTCCATGTCGTAATCGGTTCTAGGAGGAGGGGACCCAGTCTCCCCCATTGTGAAGCACTGTAAATTTCACTGTGCTGCACAAGGCGCTGTGAGAACTATGGACAGGCCATGGAGGCAGCAACAGCAAATGTACCAAAACAAAGGCAGAATGCTGTTTCACACATTTTTTAGTCCTGCAAACGACAGCGAAAACCATGAAGAGCTGGGCTGGGGTGACGGCGCACGTGCCCACAGAGCGGGCTCTGAGTGCCACCTTTGGCACATGTGCCATAGGTTCGTCACCACTGACCTAGGGTATGATTTCCTTTCAACATCTCTAAGCTTTATAACCTTGTGGAGCTTGTTCTGTAAAGATACAGGACAGCTAGATATGAATTCTCAGAGACTGCTGTATCAAAGAAGGGTGAGAAATTTCAAAGCAAAGGAAAAAATAAGGGACAAGAAGGTAAAGACATGGTAAAAATATGGCTGACTCAACAAGTCTTTAGAGATAGTATCTCTGATTTGCCTTTATAATTTTTGTATATTGTCGTAATGGATGTTATTATGTGGCTTTTATTGTGAAATAACATTGTCCAAATTCCCAAGATGGAGGGAGTTCCAGAGGAGCAAGAAATATTGAAATTTTGATAGTTTGTGTCAGAAAAGGAGGGTAATGATTCATAGGGTATATCTCGTGGTCCAAGAAATCTGCTTTAGTGTGGCAAGATTTCTGTGTACAAGTGAGGCACAATAAAGGAAATTGCTTAGAGAATGCACCTTTCTTGGTTTTTAGAGCCTAATAGTTATGATTTTGCTGTTTTATGACTTAAATTTGTAATTTGTCTAGAAATGTGCAATTTTGGCAGAAAATACAATAACACTTGATATAATAAAATGAAACAAATCGCTGAGGTCATTAGGAATCATATTATTTCTCTGGAATTACATAATGGACACTAGAGGTTCCCATGTACAGTAATCCTGACTGCACGAAGATCAGTGGCAGAAATTTAATAAAAAAAATATTCAGAAATGCATAAGGAATTCACCGTTGAGTGTGATGGAAACAACCTTTTATTGTAACTTAATTAAAGATGTGATATGTGATATCCATATTTAGCTATCCTTCAAGATTCACATAAGAACAAACAGTACACTTAGAAGAAATGTTGAACAGATTTTTAAAAATTATGAATCCCAATGTAAAAAAGTTATTTATTTCATCATATTTATATAGCCATTCATCTCCCATAACCTGTTATAACATACCTTAATTATTACATCAAACTAACTGTCATCAGCCACAGTGGTAATGAGGGATCCACTATAATAATATATGCTAAAGGGTTAAGCAGATAAAAATGTAACATTTTTGGAGGTCCTCTACTGCATGATAACTGTACTTTTCAGAATAGGGTAGTAAGAAACAAAAGGATCTACTGCTTTGGAGTTATTTAAGGTTAATTGAAATGATAGGAATGTTGGATGGAACATATCATACTGACTTGTATTTTATGATCCAAGAGTGGTGAAAACTGATCTTATCTGCAGGAGATATAAAACAATTCCTTCTGAAGCACAACACTGAAGATGTTGAAGAGTACTGGACCTAGGGCAGAACTCTGAGGTCCATTATTGCATAGTTCCCTCCTTTTAAATGGAATTCATTAAGGATCATATGTGAGTGCTTTGGTCAGATAGCTATGAATCTATCAGGTGAGGATGCTGTTTGTTCCACATTTTTCTATCTTACTAAGAAGCAGGCTGTGGTCTATTTTGTCAAATGGCTTACTGAAGTCAAAGTATACTATGTCCACAATATTTTCCTCATCCACTAGTCACTTTGTCAAAGAAAGTAGTAAGATTTTGAAAACCTTATATTGGTTTCTAGTAATAGCTTTGCTTTTTTATATCACAGATCCACCCTATCTTTTTCAGGATCTTCCCATGTATATTGCCAGGTTGTATATCTGTAGTTTCCTGGGTCCAACCTTTTTCCAGGCCTCTGATAATTTCCCAGTGCTCCAGGATCTTTGAAAGAAATCTCAGAACTACTGAACTATATTTTTCAAAGATCCTGGAGCACTGGGAAACTGCCAGAGGACTGGAAAAGAACTGATGTAGTTTCCATCTTCAAAAAAGGGAAAAAAAATAGATCCAGGAAACCAGACACCTATCAGCCTGACCTCAATACCAGGGAAGATTCTGGAAAAGATAATCAAGCAACGAATCAGTGAACCCCTAGAAGCAAACAAAATAATAACCAAAAGCCAACATGTGTTTGTCAAAAATTGATCATACCAGATTAATCTTATTGCATTCTTTGATTAAGTGACAAAACTAGTGGACCAGAGGAATACTGTTGATATAATTTACTTGGATTTCAGTAAGGCATTTGATAAAGTAGACCATAACCTACTACTAGATAAAGTAGAAAAATGTGTGTTGGACAGCATCACCACCAGATGACCAACCGCACTCAACGTGTAGTCCTCAATGGAATTGCATCTACATGGAGGGAAGTATGCAGTAGAGTAACCCAAGGCTTTGTTTTAGGCCCAGTTTTAAGCTCTTCAACACCTTCATCAATGACTTGGACGAGGGGATAGATGGAGAACTCTTCAAATTTGCAGATGACACCAAGCTGGCAGGAATAGCCAACATTCCAGAAGATAAGTTTAAGATACAGAAGGATCTTGACAGACTAGAACCGTGATGGCGAACCTATGGCATGCGTGTCACAGGGGGCACGCGGAGCCATATCTGTGGACACATGAGCATTGCCCTAGTTCAGCTCCAGCGTGCATGCACGCGCCAGCCATTTTTGGGCCTTCCAGGCCCACTGGAAGTTGGGGAATGGGACATTTCTGGCCTCCAGTGAGGCCATTTTCACCCTCCCTAGACTCCAAGAAAGCCTCTGGAGCTTGGGAAGGGCAAAAAACGGGCCTACCAGGTCCACCGGTAACCTTTTTGCCATTGCGTGCCAAAAATGGGGAGAGTGTGGGGGGGTCGCATGCGCATGCATGCAGGGCATTTAATTATGGGTGTGGGCATGCGCATGTGTGACTCCCCCCACGCTCCCCACGCTTTTGGCACATGACGGTAAAAAGGTTAGCCATCACTGGACTAGAACATTGGGTGCTATCTAACAAAATGAAATTCAATGGTGAAAAAAGTAAGGTTCTACATTTAGGTAATTTAAATATGAGCTAGCAGTGTGCAGCAGCTGCCAAAAAAGCCGACACAGTTCTAGGGATAGAGGGATAGAATCAAGATCACGTGAAGTGTTAATACCACTTTATAATGCCTTGGTAAGGCCACACTTGTAATACTGCATTCAGTTTTGGTCGCCACGATGTAAAAAGATGTTAAGATTCTAGAAAGAGTGCAGAGAAGAGCAACAAAGATGATTAGGGGACTGGAGGCTAAAACATATGAAGAACCGTTGCAGGAACTGAGTATGTCCAGCTTAATGAAAAGAAGGACTAGGGGAAATGTGATAGCAGTGTTCCAATATCTCAGGGGTTGCCACAAAGAAGAGGGAGTCAAACTATTCTCCAAAGCGCCTGAGGGTAGAACTAGAAGCAATGGGTGGAAACTAATCAAGGAGGGAAGCAAATTAGAACTAAGGAGAATTTCCTGACAGTTAGAATAATTAATCAGTGAAACAACTTGCCTCCAGAAGTTGTGAATGCTCCAACACTGAAAATTTTTAAGAAGATGTTGGATAATCATTTGTCTGAAGTGGTGTAGGGTTTCCTGACTGGGCAGGGGGTTGGAGTAGAAGATCTCCAAGGTCCCTTCCAACTCTTGTTATTCTATTTCTATAATAAAATGGTTCAGTGGTTCCGAGACCACCTCTGTCAGCTACTTCAGAATGCTGAGATATAATCCATCTGATCCTACTGATTTGAATTTGTCTAGTGAATAGATGTTTTTTAAATCATTTTTTTGTCTATTTTGACTTGTATTCTTATTCTGTCTTCTACTATACCACTTTTAATGTATAAAAATAGCTGCAAAGAATGAATTGTACAATTTTGATCTCTCTCTATTATTACTCCCTTGTCATCTTCTCCCATTAGTGGACTGATAATTTTCTTGACTTTTTTCTTACTTTTTAAACGTTGAAATTTTTAAATTTCATTTGTTGTAAGTCTTAGTTTATTTTGAGGCTTAGCTTTCCTGATCTTATCTTTGCAGATTTGATCTATTTGCTGCTATTCTGTTTTAGTTATGTGTCTCTCTTTACATTTTTTACACTTATCCTTTTGTCTTATTTTTGTTTTACAGAAGACAATTATGTTTAAATGACTTCAAATTATATCAAGAAAAGTAAATTATAACATGAGTTGCAAATTGCTAAAAACCAAAATATCCCTTTTAGTTGCCTGTAATTTGTGATAATTCTTTGCAATAGGCTAAGTAGTTGAAGTTTGAAGATTTTAAAATAAGGATAAAGCAGATTGTATATGGTTCTTCATTAGCAAGATATTTAAAATTGGGTTGTATAATACTGCTGTTAAGCAAATCATATTCAAAAAGTGCTTTCTAGCCTTGTTAACCGCTGTCTGTTCATCTACATTTTTTTTTTTTTACATTTATACCCCGCCCTTCTCCGAAGACTCAGGGCGGCTTACAATGTATAAGGCAATAGTCTCATTCTATTTGTATATTTTTTACAAAGTCAACTTATTGCCCCCCCAACAATCTGGGTCCTCATTTTACCTACCTTATAAAGGGTGGAAGGCTGAGTCAACCTTGGGCCGGGCTCGAACCTGCAGTAATTGCAGGCTTTGTGTTCTAATAACAGGCTTCTCTATTGCCTGAGCTATCCCGGCCCTTGGGATAGCTCAGGCTTTGGGACTGATGGTTACATTTAAATTTGAGACACTCATCTTTCTCTTAGTGCAAAAAATATTTTGTAGTCTCTCTCATTCTATTTCCAGTAATATCCAAAATATGAACAATCTCTTTGCAAAGTTCCATAATGCTACACCCTTGCTAATTATTGTGATGCATTTACTGCAGATTAATAGCGATTCAATCATTAAGAGTCTGTCTCTGTTACAGTTTATTACAATACTTAAAAAGCGCTCCATTTTATAAGGCAATATTTGGGATAAATGCCAGAGACATATGCTAAACCAATTATAAAAGAGATATCTATTTTCCACCCAAGACTTCTGATTTTAGGGAAAATGGATTGTAATGCCATTAAATGAATTTGAATGACTGCCATTCCAAATATTTCTAACCAGAAGTGAATATACAGATACAGTGTTTGCAAACTAAATTAAAGTTTGACTATGGCCTATGAAGAAAGTTTACATCTAGTCTTCCTTCAAGTGATAGTTGGGTTAATAGCATGGCAGCAGCAGTAATAGTCATTAAACAAGAAACTCAAGTCATATGCACCATCATGTCATAGATATATACTATCAAAGCCACATTACATGCAAGTGAAAATTATTTTTGACCACGTACCATACTTCAAAGTTTTTATCAATTATAACAGCATGTTATAAGGACAATGTGAATACATATGTGGTATATATTGTATAGTACATAAACATATATTAATTGAGCTCCAATAATCAAATGAAATCCAACTAATATTGAACATCCCCAAAGAGGAAACATTTAAACTGATGCAAATGATGCCAATTAAGCTCACGGAAAAAATATAATATGATTCCTTCCTTCCTTCCTTTCCTCACTCCTTCCCTTCCTCCCTCCCTCGCACCATTTAATTAGTTATATTGACCAAAAATAATTCTTTTGTATACTTTTCTTTGTCCATGAATCTACATTTCTTTTAGAAATCCTTGAAACAAAAATCAAACTATTTTGTTTACATATACACTCTAATTTAATTTTTTAATTTAACAGATAGATGGTACTTAACAATAATTTAGAACAAATAATTTAAATGTAATACAAATTAAAATTTAGGCAAATGAAAATTTGAACATATACACTCAGATCTCCTAATTTTATGCCGTCCACTTTGTTCTAAAAGAACTTTCTACTTTCTAAAGTTTCAAAAGAACCTTGTTGTTCAATGTGCATGGCTCCAGCCAATATAGTGTCATGTACAAGTCTTCCACAATAAACAAGGATTATTGATTCATTCTCTAGATCAAGATCCACAGAAGATACTCTTTTTATGAATGCAACCTGGGCAAAATTCATTATTTTTAATTTCTGAAGTAGCACAATGTACTGAATCAGCAGACTTTAAATGGACCTAGAGGATTAATCAAATCAAATCAAATCAAATCAAATCATTATAGCCATTAAACTAGAAAACCTGAAGGATTTTAAAGCAATAATCCATCCTATTATAAGCTATATACGTTGAATGATAAGCTCTTTTGAAATTCCACACTGGATTTGAATGATTTATTTTTCAAGCTGGAAGAAGGATAGTACAGAGATGAAAAGGCAATGGAATGTTAGAACATAGAAAAACATAGCTAGAAAGGATTTTGGAGGTCTTCTATTCCAACTCCATTAAGCTGTTTTATCTCAGTCAGACTGCATGAGATTGTTAAACAACATGCAAGACTATGTACTAAAAGCTGAATCAAATAAAAGGCCTATTTAGTCTAGCACTTGATTCCTCAAAGGTCAATATTAACATAATATTACATCCTCTTTTGGTTTCCAAGCAACTGCCATTCAATGGAATACTGCCTCTAATATTAGAATATCCATTTACAGCCCTTATTCACCATGATTTTAAATTCAATCTAATTTCTAAAATATTAGATTTCCAATTTCTAAGCATGTTTCAACAATAATCATAACACTTTCATAAAATGGAGCACCACATAGTCAGTAAAAATTTATTTGCCACAGTTACAAACTTACCTTCTAGAATTTGTGATGTTATGCAAGAAGTCACACAAACTGATGGTTTCTCATGTGAATCTGTTGAACCTGGGCTGGCACATTTGGGAATGGTAACAGTTGGGATTGAAGAACCACCCAAATTCAAGGATAAGTCATTCCTGTCCCAACATAAATTTCGATTTTTCAGCTCCTTTTCATATTCTTCAGCTGCCAACTTTTCCAAGTGTTTATATCTGAAAGTTAAATTCCAAAGAGATTCCGTAAAGAAGAAAAAAAGTTCAGCTTATACTTGTTTATAAATGAAGCAGCAATAAGAAAATACTACTTCTTGACACATGAAATAGACAGCAAAACAGGCTGCTGGGTTAATCTTCCAGTGTTGGATGGGGATGAGTGGAAGAGAAGCAAACAAGCAAGCAAGCAAACAAACAAACAATAATAGAATGTCGAGTCAGATTTGTTTATATTGCCTCTCAAAATAACTTAAATTTAAAAAAAATCAGAAAAATACTTTCCAAATTTCTATCTTCAGTTTTATTAAAGAGAGAGGGTGGAAAAAGCTTACTGCTCAGAGAAGAAAGCCCTAAAGAATGCAACTTATAAATGTTTGGACTAAAAACAGTCTGAGTGTCTGTCTGAACCTGCTACTATTTGTTTTAAGTAAAGTACACTGGAATCACTTTGTTCTACAATGGAAACTTTTAAAAAACATTAAAAGATTTGTCTGCCAGACTCAAGATATCCAATAACTTGGATATGACGTCACATATAGTTTATTCATAAAAGTCAATTGAAAAGAACAAAGATACATCTGTTTTGCATTTTAGGCAGGCAAGATTCACTAACTATTTATTAAGACCAGTTACCAATCATGTTATTTTATATGTTGTGACCAAAATTACTTAGAAATTGGGCCTCTTCCAGATGTCTATTAATGTATCAAATTATTTGAACATGGAGTGCATACATGAATACATATATGAAAGTAGATTGCTGATTTTATGTTATTCAGTCATAAAATAGCCAAATCAAAATTTAATTGTAGATAATTGTAGATACAATTGAATGTAGATAAAAGGTTTTACAGTTAGGCAAGAGACACCAGCTGTACAAGTACAGATTAGGTGAAATTTAGGTTAATACCAGTAACTGTGAGAGGAATCTTGGAGTTCAACTAACAGTCACTTAAATAGGAGCTAACAATGTATATCAGCAGCCAAAAAAAAGCCTAGGCTGCATTAATACAGGGATAGAACTAAGATCACATGAAATATTAGTACCACTTTACAAGCCTTAGTATGACCAAACTTAGAATACTGCATCCATTTTTAGTCACCACAATAAAAAAGATGTTGAAACTTTGGAAAGAGTGCAGAGAAGAACAACAAAGATGATTAGGGATCTGGAAGCTAAAACATATGAAACACAGTTGCAGGAATTGGGTATGACTAATCTAGAGAAAGCAATGTTCCAACTTTTGAGATGCTGCCTCAAAAATGAGGAGCTCAAATTATTTTCCAAAGCAGCTGAAAGCAAGGCAAGAAGCAATGGATGGAAACTAATCAAGTAGAGAAGCAACCTAGAACTAAGGATAAATTTCCTAAAGGTGAGGGCAATCAACCAGTGAAATGGCTTGCTTTCAGAAGTTGTGGGTGCTCCAACATGGAGGCTTTCAAGAAGAGACTGGACAGCCATTTGTTTGAAATGGTACAGGGTCTCCTGTTCAAGCAGGGGCTTGCATCAGATGACTTCCAAGGTCCCTTCCAACTCTGTTATTCTATTTCTATTCCCTTTCCTTCCCTTTCAAACTAATTTTCCACATTCCAAGTTGTGTGTACCACTTCCAATGTCTCATTGCTATAAAATTGTCAAACTAATATGCAATTGGCAAGATAAAGACATTTTTCTCTGCAATAACAGTGTTTTCTAAAATTTTGATAACTAATGGACCTTTTCCCTCCAAATTAAGATTAGAAACCTCTAAAATTAGATGGCTACTTTACTTTTAACTCTGAAAGAGCTTAATTTTGTAAACTGCACTTTTCTCACAAGAGCCTATGCCCTGTTTTTGTGTCACAATGTCATTTTCTAAGACAATATAAGCAAATTGTGCAAAGATGCAATGGGAAAGTTCTTTTAGTAGTGAAACTATGCATGAGAAATGAGAGAATAAAAAGGGATAACCAATGGACTGTACTTGTACATTTATCCTTGGCAGAGATTGAAGACAAATTAATGTATACATACACATACATACACATACTACATATACATATCATGCATATCTTTTGTCAGATGATTCATCGCTCACAAAGCATTCTTTAGTTTAAAATTAAACAAAATTCAGAAACTATAGTGCTATACTTTCATACACACAACCACTACATCCCTAGTATCCATTATATAATGCCAGAGAAATAATATGGTTCCTAATGGTCTCAGCTATTTGCCTCAATCTTAAGCAACAAGAACACACAACAGATCTGCAATAGCTTTTGGTTAAAGAAGATTCTCTATGAAAGAAAGCATACAAAATTAAGATCCAACTGCAAAATGGACAAGTCTTGTCATTGAAAAGTAACAATTTAATTTTGTAATGACTATTAAAATGAGATAAACCCCTACATGTGCTACCATCACAGAGTGAATCACAAGAATGTTACAAGTTATAAGGAACCTTACAAACAACCTCGTCCATTTGCCTGTTAATAGTAGGAGTACTAATTCCATTTGAAAACCTTCAGCTAGAAAGTGTGTACTGCTATTCAAAGCAACTCATTTTCACTCTTAACCACTTTTCTATTAAAAGCCTCCTCCTAAGTTCTAGTTTGAATCAGAGTTAATTTCAGTTTGTTGGTCCTTCTGCTCTTGGCTTTAACAGAAAATAATTTTCTCATGGTCATTATATCTTTTTAGATATTAGGCTAATAAACATATTTATAAGCTACATGTCTTGCTCTTTTAACTGTTCCACACAGCTCTTCTTTGACCCAATTCCAGGTTCTCCATGTCCTTATTCTTGTGCCTAGAAATGGAAATAATATTCCCAAATTCAATCTATCTGTACTCTCTTTCTCAAAAGAAAAATGAAAGCTGGGATCTTACCTTGTAACACATCAGTTTTTCATTTAAAACTAAAAGAATCTGAATCAAATCTGCTATCGAGTGTGGGCAGGTGTACAAGTGGGTGGTGTTTGAAAAAGTGGTGGGACAGGAGCAATTTGCTACCTCCTGGTATCCCATTCACTTTGCAATCACATGACTGTGGAATGCTGCAACCATAATTGTGAGTCAGTTGCCAAGTGCCAGAAGTGCAACCATGTGACTGTTGGGATGTCCACAACCTTGCAGACCAGTCGTAAATCCCCCTTGTTCAGCACCGTCATAACTTTCAATCAGAGAAGTCAGAGAGCTACCTGTAGGTTAATATCTCTGTATCAGAAACTGGAATTAAGTTACTGTCTTCAATATAAATATAACTCATTAGTTTCTTTGTGCTTTGTGTTTTTTAAAGAGAAGGATCAACATGAACACTGCACATAATTTCCTCTTTCTGATAATGTTGTTTCAGTGACGCTATTTCCCCCCCCACCTCAAAAGACATTAATACTTTTGGTATGGAAGCCAAAACAAGTTAGAGCTTCTTTGCTGCAGATGTACTTGCTGAAAACATGAATTGCTGAGTAAAAAAGATTTTAGTGTAACTATGTTCATTTTAGTACCTAATAATTAAATTACTAATTATTAAATATGGGAAATCTGTGATAGTATCTTCTAAAATCTATCCTGTTTTCCTCTCCCTAATCTAGAGCAGTGTTGGAGCATATGGCCTGCATGTTTTTTCCTAGATCGAGGATATGGACAATAGGTGCACTGCTCCACCTAGAGTATCTATGCTTTAGCGCATCTAGAAGCTACAGTATACTGATCGTTCAGTTTCACTACCTGCAAAGAAAAACAGAAAAATGACCCAGGAAACTATAGTCAACCTCATATTATGACTTTATAGATTTAATGTGTCATAAAGAGATTAATCCATAGGAACTTTAAAAACAAATCAAAATGTTCTACTGTTGTAGATTTTAAGAGAGCTGACTTCAACGAACAGTATAGAAAGGATTCAATGGATGGAAATTCTAGAGAAAAAAAATTCCCTGGATGCTTGGGAAACTCTGAAAAACAAGATATTAAAGGCCAAACAAAAACAATATTCTTGAGAAAGAAAAACAAGACACACCTTGCAAAACTAGAATAATTGCAAAAGATCTTTCTCATAAGGTGAGGGATAAAAAATGACGATAATAAAAAATAAAAAGAGGGATTTGTAACCATAGCAGACTTCTAGTAAATAGTCCAAATATGCAAGGATGGAGCTAGTAGGGCTAAAACTCAGAATCAGATAAGGCTTGAAATAAATGCTAAAAATAGTAAAAAAACTAACAACAACAACAAAAGGTTTATTTTGATATGTAAGGATCAAGAAGATAGTCAAGGAAATTGCTGGTCCACTAGTGGGAGAAGATGGCAAGAGGATTATGGGTAGTAGGCAGAAGGTAGAACTGCTTAATTTCTTTTTTGTAGCTATCTTTGCATAAAAGGAAAAATACTCCAACCTGACAAAAGCAGCACTATGGGAGATGAAAGAGAAATGCAGGTCAAAATAGGTAAGACAATTGGTTGGTTAGACAATACTTAGCTGCTCTAAGTGAATTCACATCTCCTGTTCTGGATGATTTACACCTCTGGGTACCACAGGAACTGTCAGATGTGCTCTCAGAACCACCAAATAAAATCTTTGAAAGATCCTGGAGTCCCTTCTTTGTATAGGCAAGTCAGCTGTCTTTTCAAATACTGATTTTTCAAAAGAATAAAGTGATGTTTTGGAGATGAAGAGTAGGTATGCGGGTTTGTGCTTCTCTTTATAAGTAAACAAAATTTACATTAACCATTTGGCCAGTATATCTTTTACACTCTTTTACACTCTTTTCCAAAGTCTCAACATCGTTTTTTATTGTGGTGACCAAAACTGGATGTAGTATTCCAGGTGTGGCCATGCTAAGGCTTTGTATAGTGGTACTAATATTTCATGTGATCTTGATTCTATACCTCTATTAATGTAACCTCTCTCTTTCCAACAGCTTGGAACTGTTTATATTCTTAAATGTAACCTTAATAATCCCTAGGCTCTTGCTTAGAATGTGAATTACTAAATTTCAACTAGCCTTAGATTGTCAATCTAATTGTAGGTTACCCACAGATAATAATGATTGTGGGGAAAAAAATCCCCAGGAAAATTTCAATAGTGATGGTGCCTTGAGTGAAATTCCAACACATCTGGAGCACTATTTGAACATATCCAGCAACAATACATTTAATATGATTAAAGAACATCTGCCTTTCTTAGGTCCTTGGGAATAGGTGGATAAGAATACCGAATCTAGTCTAAGTAATTGTCTTACTGAATTCAAGTATAATAATGGAATAAAAAAAAAGTGATCCAATTCTTTTTGAAAGTTGACTGTGCCTACTTTGAAAATATGGCCCTTAAAACTGTATTCAATGGTTCTTGAGCTGATGAAAGTTGATCACCCATGGTTGAGAAGATAAATGAACAGACATTTTTAAGAGGCAATACTGCATCCATTACTTGTTCAACAAAATACAGCAATGACAATTTTCTATGCATGTCTGTACTATGTCCTTTTTGTTAGTTAGAAGTGTGTTTATAGAATCATGCACCTCCTAATAGTGGATATAAAAAATACAAAGCAGCCCAAAGTAGGAGCTAAGTACAAACCTCTCTTCTCTTGCTTGTCTCAGCTCTTCTCTTTTATCTAGATAATTTTGACTAAAAAGAGATATTCACAAAGTTACAGGTAAAATAAAAACAAAACAAAACAAGAAAGACAAATAAATTAAGCAAGAAACTAAGGAAGAATAAATGAATTAAAAGCAACTAAAACTTTGGTAATTTTCTACAGGAAAATATAGCATGATTTGAGTATACCTCTTATTTAGCTACTGTTTTTTCTTCCGATGGCTTGGTCACTAAATGAAATGGCTGCTAAGTAAACAGTGACTGAGAGAGGTAGAATGCTGGTAAGATAATTAGTTGCTGCCCTCTCATTCGGATCAAGTTCTTTCTACAGTGTCCTGTGCTGAACCTATTTTTTCTTTTTTGGTCCTCTCACAGGATGGAAACGTTGCTTAAATAAACTGTCTCTGAGATGCAGTGCGGCCATTCCTAAAACATGCTAACCATAAGTTAACAAGCTTAGTTCTGCGATTTTAATTAATTAACTAAAACCATTTGGCCTATTCCACCTGTTGCTTAAAATTAAAGGACCTTATTCAGATTCACAGTGAAGGCTTTTGTTGTCTTAATTGCATACACTGGTTGGAAAATGAATTTTTTATTACTTTTTACTATTATTTTATATGTGAATGATTGCAAACTGAAATAGATGTAAATGAAGTGTGCCTGCAAAAGTGAGTTAAATGGAAGTTTTTAGCACTGACAGAAACAAAGTATCTTAAACTTTCTGTGGAGGCTAAAGTCACTTTATTCTTTTCTAATACAGCTTTGTATGAATACTAATATAAAATATATAAAGTACAACATCTGCCATCTACAATGTCATTCCTGTTTTAATTTAGTTAATACCACATAATCAATATGAAAGCAGGTAGCTATGCCATGCCTTGAAGGAGTACTTTACTTTGGTGAAAATTTGAATGAAGCAGTCCCTGGGAACTGCTTTGTGGAATGCCATGATTCCATTGATTCTAAGAGAGGAGCAAAGTGACTATGTTTATTTTATCTCACTGATTCAGAGCCCTTCTTAGCCTGCTCCTGGAGAAGACTAAAGCTCCATGGCTCTGTGAACCAAAAATGACCAGCCTGGAGTTCACTTGGTGCACACTGAAGGTCTTTTAATTTGGGTGGTTATGGGGAATGGGAGAAGAGAAACGAGTTGTTTTGTTTTCTTTCTGAAAACTGGAATAATTCTTTTAAAAAACGTTCTCTTTTCAAGTGTACAAAGAAGGGGTTTAAGAGCTTGTTAAAGCATACAATTCAAAATTATGTTTAAAATCACAGTGAATTTTGACCTTCAATTTAAAGTAACCCACAGCTTTTTTTATATAAGCATCTGCAGTTATTCATATTTATTTATATCAAATTTTATATCTGAAATCCTTGTTGGGACAAGTTAAAGATAAGCTTATTATGTATCTTCAAACTTATTGAATATTTCTCTAATCAGAGAAACCTTTTACCAAATAAATTAGATTTAGTTCCCCACCAAGAAGGGCAAAATTTAGACTTCCTAAGCAAGAAATACATACAGATATATCCATCCATCCATACACATATATATTGTCCCTCACTGTCTCTCTCTCTCTCTCTGTATGTGTGTGTGTGTGTATGTGTGTGCGGGGGGGGGGCAATACTTCAGTAAATGTCTAGTTCTCACACACATACCTCAGCTGCCCTGTCTGGCTATAAAATTTAATCTTGAGTTTTTATGGCATAGTTTACAGTTTTCTTAGATGGAAAAATACAAATCAATGTGGTGATATTAACAGGTAGCAAATATTTTTAAATTTTATCATATTTATTAAGGTAACAAACGATTGAAGAATTATTGCTTACTTGAATTTGTTTCTCTCTTCACGTTCTATTCTTTGCAGCCTCTCCTCTCTCTCTTGACGTCTTCGTTCTCTTTCTACTGCCAAGGACTCTTGGTGTTGCCTATATGATGATGTAAGGAGACCACCCAAAGATGTCCTGTAGGAGAAGTAGAAATATTGTTTTAAAATAAACTATCGCCTTCTTTATATTTTCCTAATAAAAATAAATTTTGTTAATTAAATCATGTATACTATATATATTATATATGTTTGAGCCATGGTGGTCCAGTGGTTAGAATGCAGTACTGCAGGCTACTTCTTCTGCCTGCTGGCTGCCAGTATTTCGGCAGTTCGATTTTCACGGCTCAGGATTGACTCAGCCTTCCATCCTTCAAAGGTTGGTAAAATGAGGACCCAGATTGTTGGCAATATGCTGACTATGCAAATCTTTTAGAGAGGGCTGTAAAGCACTGTGAAGCGGTATATACATTTAAGTGCTATTGCTATATATTATGTACATAAGATCATAAATTTTTATTGCTTAGATGGTAAATTTCAATTGCTATGAACTGCTTTTATTGCCCTGAACTGCAATGATCATTCTACCTTCCTTTGTAGATTACAAGTAGTCAGACTGTAATATTTTTTTACAATATTTTTAGATTTTTAAATATTTTGTGGATTTTTTGGGACTGCCTTGTATTATCTTTTTATACTATATATTTTATACCACACACACACACACACACACACACACACGCGTGTGTGTGTGTGGTATATGTATGATATTTTTACACAACAACTAACATTTCTTTTTTTTTACTTTCAGCTGAGATACTATTTTTTTTCTTTTAAGCTGAAATTTTGTTTACATTGTAAAATTTAGTAATCTGTCTATCCCCATTATCAATTGGGGATTCAATAGGATAATTCTTCCCTTGGCCGTATACCAGAATGGATGAAAATGTACATGTTCAGGAATCACTTTGACTTCTATCTGCTGTCTATTTACAGAGGTGTTTTCAAAAGCTTGTGACTCCTTTTGAATTTTCAGTATTTCTACACAAATGTGATCTGGACTTATGGAGATTCTCAGTCATGCAGTTCATCGTTGTCTCAAATGTACTTTTTCAAAAGGCAACTGAACTATTTTTTTGAAGAAGACCTTTCACTTCTCATCCAAGAAGCTTCATCAGTTGTTACTGGATGATGGGGGATGGAAGGCTAGGTTCTGACAGTTATGATTGGATGGTGGGAAGATGAAAGGATTGTATTTATTTGCAGTCATCTAGTCATTAGCACTCTGGCTGAGAGCCATTGAGGCTACTTGGGGGGTTATCTCTGCCCTCAGAGTCACCTGAATCAGAGTGCAAATGGTTGTGGAATCTTCTTGGAACTGCTGAAAAAACAAACCACTTGAAAAATGCATGGGACAACATAGGAGAACAAACCCATCAGGACAAGATTCAATATTCCATCTGCATTTAAAAGACAAAGGTTGCTCTTTTGAAGACAGCAAAGTCCACATTTTTGATAGAGAGGATTATTGGTTTGAAAGAGGGGTAAAAGAGTCCATCTATGTTAAAATTGAACAGCCTTCCCTAACAGATGGGGAGGAATACGACACCACCTATCTTCTGTTTACAACACAGTTGTCAGATCCACCATCATGTCCTGTCATTCTGTTGGAGGGAGTGGGAAATAAGGTTTGCTGGAATTTTTAGCTTACTTTTTGCTTTTGCTGAAATTAAGAAGAATCTTCGGAGACAAAATTAGGGACGGGGAGTGTCTTCGGAGACAGAGGGTTTCATCCTGACTCCAAGGCCATTAGGCCCTGAGGGTGAACTGTTATCTTTCTGAATCACATTGGCTACCGTTGGGCTGGTTAGGCGGGTGTTGGGCTTGGGGAAACAAAAGGACGCTGTTTGCTTTGTACGTGCTTTTTCAGATTTCACCTTGTTTTCCTGCAATCACTTCTCTCTCAGTAAAAGTTCTTTTGATTCAACAAATCAGGGGTGTCAAACTCGTAGCCCACAGGCCAGATGCATCACGTGCTGGCCCCACTCCTGCCCAATTTAGCGAAGGGGGGGAAAATCCTGATAAGTCATGTGACGATGCTGGGACAACACAACACCCCTAAATGGATTAAGAGTCTTGCTTTCCTGTGGAACTAGCTGAGGTGGTCCTTACATTAGGTGAAATCTGCAAAGTTGGTCAACTTTACCATGTTACCATGTGGAACGTGCACACGATGTCTGCCCAAGGCAGTGACCAGGAGGACCTGAGAGCTGGGGGAAGGCCTCATCCAGACCTCACCCCTGGCTGGATCTTTTCCTGGAGGTCGGAAACCTGGAAGACCCAGCTGGTCAATTGGAGTTGGAAAGAAGAAAGATTGGGAAGGAAGAACCAAGGGGGTGACCATTACCCCAGGCAGCTGACAGTGAGAGAAAGCAATTAGAGTTGGAAGAGTTCAAAGAGGAGGAAGGTATGAAACCTGATCAAGCAGACCTAATAATAAAGCAAGCCATGAGGTTCATGATGAATGCCAAACCCTGAAGACATGTGAAGTGCATACCAAGGCTGCTGTCAGCAAGGCCCAAAGAACCTGAGAGGAGAAGGATGGAGGGTGAGCATCAGTGCTAGACACCACGGCAGGGGTTTCACTAATTCCAGTTGCTGCCTCTACTGTGGCAGGCGCAGCATCTAAGGGGCCCACTAGGGCTATACCCTGATGGGAACTGGATAGGTCAAAGTTAAGCGCTGAAAGACCCCACCCCTTGGTGTGAAGTTCGACGGAGACCCGTAGCAGCTGGGATTTTTTTCTGGCCCATTTTCTAACCTACATGCAACAATACGGGCAGAAGATCATCACTCTGGACTTGGAAGGGGCCGTAACCTGATGGATGGTGACCCTCCACAACGCGAATGTGCTGGAGCTGAGAAACTTTAATCGCTTCATGAGGCACTTTGTCAGCGATTAAAAGACTCTTTTGCTGATTGCAAAGCAAAGGACCACATCAAAACTGTGGGTCAAGGCCACAGAATGGTGGCAGAATACAGTAAGGAATTTCATGACCTGGCATGCCGACTCAATGATTGGCTGGAAGATATCCTCATCTGTTGTTTCAAAGATGAGCTAAACAACAACCTGTATAATGCCTGCATCTTAAGGGGAGCCCTTGCCACCCTTCATGACTAGTATGTGCTGACTGAGGAGGTGGAGATCGACCAAGCATGCAACCAATACTGCTCAACCCAACTGTGGAAAACACCAACCCCAGAAAAAAGAGAGGTGACAAAATCACAAAACCTACAGCCAGATTTTTTCCCCTATTTCAAGTGTGGCCAGGAGGGACACTGCGTGGCAAAGGTGCAAGGGCGGCCATCCAACCAAGACCCCTCCTCCTGAGCCCCCCAGGAAAGCCAAGACCCTGCAACTGGCCATGGAAATGGCACTGAAGGGAGTAGAGGTCACTGAGTTGATCCCATCGTTGAAGCAAGATGAGTGAACTCTGATCACCCACCAATGGTGAGAGGCTAACTAACACCGCTGCCCTAGTACATGGCCTGGTCACACCAGTAATGCCCCTCATGGAGCTAAGTTTCTAAGCCTTAGGACTGGAGGCCACCTTACCAAGCCCTGCTAGATTCAGGTTGCACCAGGTGCTTAATTAACCTAGCCCTGATTAAAAGATTAACTTCCCAGAGGCTGATAGGAGGAGAACTGGCTGTGAGTGGGGGAGGGAGTACAGAGAACTATAAACCAAAAATAGCAATAATACATTCAGGGTTAGTGCGCTTGAGATTGTAATTTTATTTTATTTCAAAATGACCGGCTTAGTTCAGTGTAATAGTTTGGCAGCTGTCTTTTGCAGTACTCTTTTCAAATTTGGATACTTTGTCTTTGTAAACAAATTACTAGTCTAGCCCTAGTACATGGCCTGGTCACACCAGTAATGCCCCTCATGGAGCTAAGTTTCTAAGCCTTAGGACTGGAGGCCACCTTACCAAGCCCTGCTAGATTCAGGTTGCACCAGGTGCTTAATTAACCTAGCCCTGATTAAAAGATTAACTTCCCAGAGGCTGATAGGAGGAGAACTGGCTGTGAGTGGGGGAGGGAGTACAGAGAACTATAAACCAAAAATAGCAATAATACATTCAGGGTTAGTGCGCTTGAGATTGTAATTTTATTTTATTTCAAAATGACCGGCTTAGTTCAGTGTAATAGTTTGGCAGCTGTCTTTTGCAGTACTCTTTTCAAATTTGGATACTTTGTCTTTGTAAACAAATTACTAGTCTAAATGGACAGATTACCTAGATATTCTACCTATCTAGAATCTCTAATCTGTGCTGTCCAAGCAGAAATTAGGTGCCCAATTCAGCCATTCTATTTTATTGTGCTGCCGCGTTATCATCCCCCTCTATCACAAAGATCCTGCAGGAAAAGGGCAGTATGGGCAACCTTTTGGATCTGGCAGGGTGAGAGCTATGAACCATAGACACAAAGCTTTCATTATCTTTCACCATAACTGGTACAGTGCCCTTGCTGAACTTAATAGGAACACTAAAGTGACAGGTCAAGATAGTTGTGATAATGATAACTCAAATAAGCAGGGGATCGTGGTCCGAGATGAAATATGTACTTTGGAAAAGGAAAAGTGTGAATCAAGTATTACACATCAGTCACACAAGAAAAGCAAGATATCCAAAAAGAGAAGCCACCTTCTGGTTGGTGATTCAATTGTAAAGGATGTAAATTTAGGAAAGGATACTGAGGTATTGAAAGAAGTCAGGTGTCTGCCAGGTGCTACTGCCAGCAGAGACAAGAGGCATATTTTAAGATAGTCAAGAATGCCAGTAAGGACTGTGATATTGATGCTATTATACATCTTGGTACAAATGATCTGTCCCAAAAAGATGTACTTTCTATGCAGAATGATTTCCAGAGCTTGGGTTATGAACTTAGTAGTGTAAGTTGTAGGCTTATCTTTTCATAGGTTTTACCAGTATATAAGGAACAAAAAGGGAAAGGCCAGCATGTAGAGGAGTTTAATGTGTGGCCAAAGGAGTGGTGTAAAAGGGAAGGCTTTGATTTCATTAGTCATGAAGACTGCAGCTGGACCAATGAAAAATTGTAGAAAAGAGATGGTTTGCATCCATCAAAGAAAGGGACTGAATTACTTGGCATTAAATTCACAGATTTTCTGGATAAACATTTAAACTGAACATCAGGGACAGAGAATTAATTTATACAGAACATTTCTGTCCCAGCAATTTAAAATTAATAGGGTTATCGGTGCATGTAACATAGATGTTTGTGTGAGTAAGATTATCAATCTTGCGGTTAAGTAAAACCAAGCATTTAATAGTGAGTGCCATACCAAGTGCACTAATCAAACAGGTAGCAAGAAAGTAGGGGCAGTCAGGCACAACTCAGGTTATGTACACAGTAAACACAAGGTCAATCAAAATGGACTCAAATGTCTATATACCAATGCACAAAGTATGAGGAATAAACAGGGTGAATTAGAAATTGAAGTAAATGAGGCAGATTATTGTTACCATAACAGAAACTTGGTGGGATGAAACCTACAAATGGAATATACAGCTAGATGGATTTAAATTACTTAAAAGAAACAAATCAAATAAAAGAGGAGTTGTAGTTGCACTATATATAAGAAATAACTACATCACTACAGAAATAGAGCACAACAATGATGAAAATGATCTTGAATGCAATTAGGTCAATATCAAAGGGGGAAAATGACATTACCATAGCTCTATACTTTAGGTCAGCGGTCACAACTGGTAGTCCGTGAGAAAATTTTGGTGGTCCACAGAAAAATTATTTGCATTTTTTATATTGCACTAAATTAGGGGTCCTCAAACTACAACCCCTGGAACGGATACGTGCAATGAACGCTTGTGTTACTGCAGAGAGTCTCCCCCTTCGGAGTCTTTTTGTGTGGGTTGGAGGGGGGCAGAAATTTCGCCTTGGGGTCTGTTTCAGCCTTCTGGTGCAGGGCTTTGGGTAAAGGCTGGAAGGAAGCACTTGGTGGCGAAGAGCTGGAGGCCTTGTTCCAGTGAGACTGTATCATGGCCTGGAACTGACTGACCATCTCAGCCCGCTGAGCCTCCAGGTGTTGGTACCTGGCCTCTGCTTGGAAAGCCTATGCTCATAGTCCTCAGTGAGGTGCTTCTGCTGAGCCTCCTTCTCAGTCAGATCCAATCTGAACTAAGCCAGCTGTTTTGCCAACTCTTTCTCGTGGTGGCTGCTTAGCTCCAACAACTGTAAGGAGCTTGGGAGGGCAGGCGAGGAGTGGCTGGGAGGGGAGGGGCGAGTAGAGCCTGGTGTGGCACCCCTCAATGCAAGTAACTTTGGGCTGGCCACGACCACCCAGTCACATGCCCACCTAGCCACACCCACCCACCGGTCATTAAGCAGATCGTATTAGTGTTCATGGGATTTAAAATTATGAATTTAGTGGTCCCTGAGGTCCGAAAGGTTGAGGACTCTTGCTATAGGCTACCCAACCAAACAGAGAAAATAGATGAATTTTTTGCTAGTCAGCTAACAAAGCTTTGTAGGAAGCACATCCCAACAGTAATGGGGGATTTTAACTACCCTGACATCAACTGGGAGACAAGCTCTGCACCAAGTGGAAGATCCAACAGGTTCCTAACAAACCTAGCAAACAACTTTGTTTCCCAAAAAGTAGAGAAGTGGATCAGCCAGAATTAATGAGAAGTTAATTCTCATTAACAAAAATGAAATGATAGAATAAAATAGAATATTTATTTATAGACCACCCTGCTCCCGAAGGACTCAGGGCGGTGTACAGCCAAGAATAAAATACAGGGAAAAACAAAACAAAACAACAATACAAAACTAAAAACAACCCTTAAAAAACCTATTTGATATGGCTAGAAGGTGTTGAAGCTAAAGGAACCTGTGGGCAAGTGATCATGCAATATTGGAATTCAACATTATGCAAGCACAAGTAGTAGAACAAAGTCAAACTGGACTCTTGGACTTTAAGAGAGACAATTTCAATAAACTTAGAGAGAGCTTGGGAAGGATTCCATGGATGAGAATCCTCAAGGGGAAAAAACTCAAGAAGCTTGGGAAATTTTGAAAAGTGAAATTATAAAAGCTCAGTCTAGCACAATACCAATGAAGAAGAAAAATAACAGCTCTCAAAAGAAACCAGCATGGCTGCATAAAGAACACTCTGACAAATTTAAAAACAAAAAGTATAAAAAGTATAAAAAATGGAAAGAGGAGAAAATAACTAAGGCAGAATATCAACAAATAGCCCGAGCCTGTAAAGATGAAGCGGGGAAAGCACTACAAAAAACAATTAGGAATACAACTTAAAATAGCAAAGAAAATGGTAAGTGAACACCTGTCTACCATAGATGAGTTCAAATCACGAGGACCAGATAGATTACATTCCAAGGTTCTGAAGAAACTGGCAGATGTGATCTCAGAACCAATGAACTATATCTTTCAAAGATCCTGGAGCACTGGGGAACTACCAGAGGACTGGAAAAGAGCTGATATGGTTCCCATATTCAAAAAAGGAAAAAAATTAGATCCAGGAAACTAAAGACCTATTAGCCTGACCTCAATACCAGGGAAGATTCTGGAAAAGATAAAGCAATGAATCAGTGAACCCCTAAAGCAAAGAAAGAAATAACCAAAATCCAACATGGGTTTGTCAAAAACAGATCATGCCAGACTAATCTTATTGCATTCTTTGACAAGGTGACAAAACTAGTAGACCAGAGGAATACTGTCGATATAATTTACTTGGACTTCAGTAAGGCATTTGATAAAGTAGACCATAACCTACTATTAGATAAAGTAGAAATATGTGGGTTAGACAGCATCACCACCAGATGGATTTGTACCTGAATGACCAACTGCACTCAACATGTAGTCCTCAATGGAACTGCATCTACTGTTTCCCCCAAAATAAGACATATTAATATTAATATACCTTATAATAGTAAGCCCAATCGGGCTTTTGAGTACATGGCAATAAAGCCAAGCACTTATTTCAGGGTTCCAAAAAATATAAGACAGGATCTTATTTTCAGGGAAACATGGTACATGGAGGGAAATTTGCAGTGGAGTACCCCAAGGCTCTGTTTTAGGCCCAGTACTCTTCAACATCTTCATCAATGACTTGGACGAGGGAACTCATCAAATTTGCAGATGACACCAAGCTGGCAGGAATAGCCAACACTCCAGAAGGTAGGCTTAAGATACAGAAGGACCTTGACAGACTTGAACATTGGGTGCTATCTAACAAAATTAAATTCAATGGTGAAAAAAGTAAGGTTCTACATTTAGGCATGGAAAACAAATGCACAGGTACAGCATATGTGGTATCTTGCTCAATAGTAGTAACTGTGAGAGGGATCTTGGAGTCCTAGTGGTCATCAGTTGTCTCAGCTTTGTGGAAGCCATCTTAGGCTGTCTCATCTCATTGTGGCTGACAGGGAAAGTAAGACCTGCGTCAAGCAGGAGAGCCGCAACTCTCCAAGACCTTGCAGGGCATTCCCAATTGCTTCATCACCCCTCCAAGGTGGCTTTGGCTCCTTTTGGAGCCCACCAACAGGGAGAACTCGGCATAGGAGCACAGAGACCTGCTCTCCATATCCGATCTTGCTGTGATGTGAGCCAGACGTCATGGCAGTATTCATGCAGTGTTCATGCAATTAATAAATGAAGCCTTATACAAGCACCTGTATAAGCACTGATGTACGTGGCTGATACTTCAATCTACACCAAAACGAATGCATAGCATGTGAAACTAGAGAGGGCCATACTCAAAAAACTGTAGGCCTGCAATTTCTGTAATGAAAAACTGTAATTTCTCAACTGTATACCAAGCTCTCCAAATGTGAGCTTTATCAAAGTAAAGTATGTCAGAGTATATTCGTGAACTGGAATAGGACATGGCAATTGGGTCAACCAATGAGGGGTGTTTGGTAACTGAAACATAGTATTTGTTTGTATGTTTGGAATCTGGGCTTAAATTTGCTGAAGTGTATATAAGATCTGGTTTGGCTTCTAATGGAGCCTCTGTACAATATATGCACGCAGAGGAGGGCAATTCACCTCTATATTTTGGAGCAAATTTCTGAAATTACTGGGGGACTCATTAGGGCTAAGTTCAAGTCATCATCTTCAAACTAATTGGGGTGTGTGTGGGGGGATGTCTTTCAGCAATTCTAAAAGATTCCATAAGCACTTGCATTTGAAAACTCTTAAAAATATCACTGGCTATGGCAAACCTCCTTCCTAGGCTGAAGGTAATCAACAACTGGCAGATGACCTGAATGAGTTTTACTGCAGGTTTGAAAGGAAACTATAGCCACCTATCTCCACATCTCAGACACACCAACAACAGCCAAGCCTCCTACAACTGACCCCATCCCATTGGGTTCAAAACCCCTAGTGATCACAAGAAAGGAAGTGCAGGACCTATTTCACAGACAAAAGCCAGGAAAAGCTCCAGGCCCAGACAAGATAACTCCTTCTTGCTTCAAACGCTCTACCATCATCCCAGTGTCGAAGAAGCCCACCATCAAGGAACTAAATGACTACAGACCAGTTGCTTTAACATCTGTAGTCATGAAAACCTTTGAAAGGCTAGTGCTTTCCTACTTGAAAACCATCACGGATCCGCTGTTAGACCCCTTGCAATTTGCATACCGAGCAAATAGATCAACAGATGATGCTGTTAATATGGCTCTGCACTACATCTTACAACATCATGAATCTCCAAAGACCTATGCAAGGGTCCTCTTTGTAGACTTTAATTCAGCATTCAATAGCATCATTCAATAGCATCATTCCAGACACTCTTCTAACTAAGCTAAAACAACTACAGGTACCTGAATAGACTTGTAAGTGGATCATAAGCTTCCTAACAAACAAGAAGCAGCAGGTGAAGCTAAGCAGGATCACATCAGATACCGGTACAATTAGCACAGGGGCCCCCCAAGGCTGTATGCTCTCCCCACTTCTCTTCTCTCTGTATACCAATGACTGCATCTCCAACGATTCATCTGTTAAACTACTGAAGTTCACAGATGACACAACAGTGATTGGTCGCATTCGAGACAATGACGAATCTGCATATAGACGAGAGGTCGAACGACTAGCCTTGTGGTGCGACCGAAACAATCTGGAACTGAACACATTCAAAACCATAGAAATGGTGGTAGACTTTAGTTCAGCATTCAATAGCATCATTCAATAGCATCATTCAATAGCATCATTCCAGACACTCTTCTAACTAAGCTAAAACAACTACAGGTACCTGAATAGACTTGTAAGTGGATCATAAGCTTCCTAACAAACAAGAAGCAGCAGGTGAAGCTAAGCAGGATCACATCAGATACCTGTACAATTAGCACAGGGCCCCCCCAAGGCTGTGTGCTCTCCCCACTTCTCTTCTCTCTGTATACCAATGACTGCATCTCCAATGATTCATCTATTAAACTACTGAAGTTCACAGATGACACAACAGTAATCAGTCACATTCGAGACAATGACGAATCTGCATATAGACGAGAAGTCGAACGACTAGCCTTGTGGTGCGACTGAAACAATCTGGAACTGAACACACTCAAAACCATAGAAATGGTGGTAGACTTTAGTTCAGCATTCAATAGCATCATTCCAGACACTCTTCTAACTAAGCTAAAACAACTACAGGTACCTGAATAGACTTGTAAGTGGATCATAAGCTTCCTAACAAACAAGAAGCAGCAGGTGAAGCTAAGCAGGATCACATCAGATACCTGTACAATTAGCACAGGGGCCCCCCCAAGGCTGTGTGCTCTCCCCACTTCTCTTCTCTCTGTATACCAATGACTGCATCTCCAACTATTCATCTATTAAACTACTGAAGTTCACAGATGACACAACAGTAATCAGTCACATTCGAGACAATGACGAATCTACATATAGACGAGAAGTCGAACGACTAGCCTTGTGGTGCGACTGAAACAATCTGGAACTGAACACACTCAAAACCATAGAAATGGTGGTAGACTTTAGGAGAAACCCTTTCATATTTCCACCTCTCACAATACTAGACAACACAGTATCAACAGTAGAAACCTTTAAATTTCTAGGATCTATCATATCGCAAGATCTAAAATGGACAACTAACATCAAAAACATCATCAAAAAAGGACAGCAAAGAATGTTCTTTCTGCGCCAACTCAGTAAGCTCAAACTGCCCAAGGAGCTGCTGATCCAGTTCTACAGAGGAATTACTGAGTCTGTCATTTGCACCTCTATAACTGTCTGGTTTGGTTCTGCAATCCAACAAGAAAAACACAGACTTCAGAGGATAATTAGAACTGCAGAAAAAATAATTGCTACCAACCTGCCTTCCATTGAGGACCTGTATACTGCACGAATTAAGAAGAGGGCCATGAAAATATTTACAGATCCCTCACATCCTGGACATAAACTGTTTCAACTCCTACCCTCAAAATGATGCTATAGAGCACTGCACACCGGAACAACTAGACACAAGAACAGTTTTTTCCCGAAGGCCATCACTCTGCTAAACAAATAATTCCCTCAACACTGTCAAACTATTTACTAAATCTGCACTATTATTAATCTTCTCATCGTTCCCATCACCAATCTCTTTACACTTATGGACTGTATGACTGTGTTGCTGGTAATCTTTATGATTTATATTGATATTGTTTCTGATTGCTTATTTGTACCCTATGCTTATCATTAAGTGTTGTATCATTAAGTGTTAAATTGTACCCTATGACCATCATTTGTGTTGTAAATGTTGTACCTTGATGAAGGTATCTTTTCTTTTATGTACACTCAGAGCATATGCACCAAGACAAATTCCCTGTGTGTCCAATCACATTTGGCCAATAAAAATTATTCTATTCTATTCTATTCTATTCTATTGATTACATTTTTGCACTTTTAAGCACCATAGTATATTATCTGTACACAAATTTACTGTCAAACCCATTCCGTATATAATCAATTATTAGATTGATTCAGAATCACATAATCATGGAGTTAGAAGAGTCTCATGTAATTTTACCCCTTGCTCAATGCAGGATCTGCTAAAGCTAAGGCAGATGGCTATCCAGCCTGATTAAAAACCTCCAAGTAAGAGAGACACACTATTATATGTGGATTGCTGGGTCCAGAAAACATCACCTGCTACTCAACCCAGATTAATCTCTGTGCAATTTCAACCATTAGTTGAAACGGCCTCTATGGGGCAATAGAGAAGGCTATTATATTGACCTATACATTTCAGATTGCTCATATTAATCCATTTTAGATGTTCTACTCCATAATGAATGTATGGGGAAGGCAGAAGATAGCTCATCAAATTTAGAGGAAGCTCTTGTGCATAATCAGTGCACTCAAAAAATGAAATTGAACATATAAGAGGTACTGAATAACAAGTATGTGCAATATGCACATGTGCAGACTTAAATGTGGAATTCATAGTAAATATCACAAAAACACTACAAGCTTAAATATAGATCACTAAAAAATTTGAATTATTTGTTATAAATATTTAATTTTTTAATCCTGCCTTTATTACTTTATAAATAACTCAAGGCAGAAAATATACATAATACTTTACTCCTTCCTCCTTCTATTTTCCTCATGATAATAACCCTGTGATACTATAAAAACTCTCACTGTATTTATCTATTTGTACCCTCAGGTTAGCCTAAAGGGGCATTATCCTCCAACAATTTTTGAATTAAGGTATCTAAAATCTGCTAATTTAAAGGTTTTATAAAAATATCTGGAATCCATTACTTCTTTGGTATTGAAATTTCCATCATGTTCAGGTTAGTTCTATTTCCAAAATTGCAGACATTTTAGCATTCTTACAGTCATGTGATTGTTGTAGTCATATGCTTCCTCCCAGCTTCCTACAAGCAAAGGCAATGAGGAAGCTGGCAGAAAGATGGAAGTCACTTCCGCTCCCACTCCTTTTTAGCCAGCCCTTGGCCATTCTATTTATCTGTTTAAATAAGTAAACATTCTAAGTAAATATTATCTAAAAGAGTATATAAATAGAAAAATCCAGTTTGCCACTACTATAACCAAATAGAATGATTTTTCTATTTATATACTCTTTTAAATAATCATGGAACCATCCAGCATTGAGGTAAAAATCCTCAATATTTTAGTTTTAGCGTAGTTGTTTTGTAATTAATCATCTTGGCAATACTTGACAAAAACTTCATGTTGGCATTTAACAAGTTGGCATTTCAAATCCAATCTAATACAGTATATAAAATACTAGTGTTATATCTGCATGTAACTAAGCACAATTTCCTTTTCCTTCTGAAGAATAATAAATAATCCTATAATTATTATTTATATTTAGAGGCTGCAAAAATCCAAAATGATCCTGGGTGATTTACAGTTAAAAAAAGAAAAAAAATCCTATGTAATTAGATAAAGCATACCATTATACCATTTCAACTAGAAATTAGAAAATTATTGCTAAATTTCAAGTATTATTATGCTATTAGTCTTATAAGAGGCTATGAATATTGACCGGGATGCCTTATGCACGGTCACTCACGCTCTGGTTACATCTAGGTTGGATTACTGCAATGCTCTCTACATGGGGCTGCCCTTGAGGTGCACCCAGAGGCTACAGTTAGTCCAGAATGCGGCTGCGCAAGTAGTAACGGGAGCCGCTTGTGGCTCCCACGTAACACCACTACTCCGTAGCCTGCACTGGCTTCCTGTGGTTTTTCGGGTGCGCTTCAAGATTTTGGTTACCACCTTCAAAGCGCTCCATGGCTTAGGACCCGGGTACTTACGAGACCGCCTGCTGTTACCCTATGCCTCCCACCGACCCGTACGCTCTCACAGAGAGGGTCTCCTCAGGGTGCAGTCCGCCAAACAGTGTCGGCTGGCGGCCCCCAGGAGTAGGTCCTTCTCTGTGGGGGCATCGACGCTCTGGAACGAACTTCCCCCTGGCTTGCGTCAAGTGCCTGATCTTTGGACCTTCCGTGTGAGCTAAAAACACACTTATTCATTCAAGCGGGACTGACATAATAGTTTTAAATTTTAATTCAGGGTTTTATTAATATTTCTAAAATTTTAAAACTACATTTTTTAATTATCAGCCTTTTTGTAATTTGCTATGTTTTAAATGTTTTAATTGTATATATTTCGTGTTTTATCTTTGGCTGTACACCGCCCTGAGTCCTTCAGGAGAAGGGCGGTATAAAAATTTAATAAATAAATAAATAATTAAATAAATAAATATGATTTACTGTATAGATATGAATCCTACCTGGAATAGAGTGTCATTGTTCTGATCATACTTACTGGTCTGCTACTAGTGAATATGAATATCACTTTGACTGATATTTATGAGTTGGCCTAACATCCATATAATAGGACTTTAAATACCATCTCATACCATAGTTCCCATAGTAAATAAGAGAATGCTTGACAGCACATTGAGTATAATGTATTCCAGAATCATGCAAGGTATAAATTTCAGGGAAGAACATTTCAATCTCTAAAGAATTGCTTGGCCAACATGTGACTGTGTATATCTACACAAGGAAAGGGAGGGGGGAGAGGGAGAGAGAGAGAGAGAGAGAGAGAGAGAGAGAGAGAGAGAGTATTACCTGTTTTCTCTGAACTCTTCTGCTTCCTTTTCTTTCATTGCTGTTTGAGGCTCTTCAACATCATAAGAGAAGAGGTGAAAGGGGCTATATGGTACATAAGGTAATTTCTCAAAATTTGGAGATGTTTTTGGAGTAACACATGATGAATTTTGGGAAGTAACTTTGAAAGATGAGGAGGGTGATGAATGATGAGAAAAAGGATGCAAAGCAACTGAATCAAGGGATGATGAGCTATTGGAAGTATCTGTTCTACAGTTCCTGGGAAGCCTTTCATCCTGAGAAATAACACTTGAGATGACTGAAGTATCAGAATTCTGTGGAGCATGTTTAACCTTCCGTATTTCCGAGAACCCACTGGATTGAAAAGACAGATAAGGAAAAGTAGGAAAAAGAAGAGAAAATGGTATTATGAAAGTATCTTAAAAAAAGATTATGCTGAAAGCAAAAAGAAATAACTATAGTGGAAATTTAGTTACACACTTACTATCTGTCAGGAAGACAGAAATAACTCATTGGAATTGGTATTTTTAAATTTTTTAAAACTATATTATGGACACTCTCATAAAATATCTATGTATTGCAGATTTCCAGTTCAAAAAATGTATCTTGTGATATGTACCTGTAGTCCAGAGGTGCAAAACTATGGTTCCTTTACGACTTGTGGACTTTAACTCCCAGAATTCTTGAGAAAACATGGCTGGCTCAGGAATTCTGGGAGTTGAAGTCCACAAATCATAAAAGGGTTATTGTTTCCCACCCCTGCTGAAGAAAATTCATAAAGTACTTTCCAGAAAGGAAACTGAAAGTTTTTGGAAGGTTTCTTCTAGAACACAGATGTCAAACTTGCTGCATCATGTGACGTTTCATGGTTTTCTTTTGTGGAGTGGGTGTGGCCTGCGCATGACATCCAGCCCGCGGGCCACCTGTTTGACACCCCTGTTCTAGATCATAGAGTCACAGGGCTGGAAGCAACCTCAGAGGTCTTATACAATCGTAGTCAAGTGGTTGTCCAGTCTATTTTTGAAAACCTGCAGTGATAGAGAATCCACAGCTCTGGGAGGCAAGCTCATTGATTAATTATTAATCTCCTTACTTCTAGGTTAGATCTCTTTTTAACCAGATATTCAGTCTGAATTCCTGGTAATCTCTGGAAAAATCTATATAGGTTTCTCTGTAACATTTTCTTAAGTGGTTTGCCACTGCCCTCTTCCAAAAGCTGAGAGAGACTTACTTGGCAAAAGTCATCCAGCAAGGGAAGACCAGAACTCAGCCTCCTGCTTTTAGCCTGGTGCCTTAATCACATACTCAATGGCTTTAAGTTATCTACTACTTCCAAAACAATTTGTAAATCCAATCTTCTTTTTTGAAAGTAAAATGTAATCATTAGGCTGTAGGTATCTTTTATTTTAATCTTTATAAAGGATAGCACTTTGTTTTGTTAAATATCAGCTTCCCATATCAATTTTGTTTAAAAAGGTATTTTATAAAGTTCAGGTAGAAAGGACCATGGGCACACTGGTGTTTATTGAAACTGTGATATATTCATGTCCTTGGAGAAAACTTTCCCAAATCAAATAAGTCCACTGTGGTATTTATCTATAAGCTTGTCTTTCCCACCTAGAAATAATTGAAAATTACAGAAAATAACACCTAATATTTAGATGGTGTCAGCTGACACACAGTATTTGGGAGAAATATATTTAGTAGTTTCATATTAAAAATAGTAAGTACTGTCTTCAGAATTTTTTCAAAAAACAAGGGGAAAATTGTTTCTATGAAAGTACTGCAAAAGCTAAATAATATTATGCTGTTTCCCCTCTGCTATCAGAGAAAAGGGTCCACCATAGAAGTAAAGTTGGCAAAGTTGGGAGTTTTGCAGCATTATAGTTGCTCTGGTAAAAGAGCTCTGTTAGAAATGAGGAATTAAAAGAGAAAACAAACCAAACATCAAATGAAAAAGGGAAGAGGGAAACATCCTGGCTTTAGTAAACCTCTGTCCTAGTTATGCTGAGGAATTTAGGAAGTGTAACTTTCTTTCATTGTTTTTGTTTTGTTAAAAAGTATACACAATTAAGAAATAGGTTTATTCCAAATTAATTATGGTAAAGTAAAAACACTGAAACTAATTGAACAAGTCAATCATGACCATCTTACATGGGTATAACAATAGCACTTAAGACATATACTGCTTTACAGTCCTCTCTAAGTGGTTTACAGAGTCAGCATATTGCTCCCAACAATCTGGGTCTTCATTTTACTGACCTTGGAAGGATGGAAGGCTGAGTCAACCGTGAACCTGATGAGATTTGAACTGCCAAATTGCAGGCAGCCAACAGTCAACAGAAGTAGCCTGCAGTACTGCACTCTAACCACTGCACCACCACAGCTAATATTTTATGAGCTTTACATTATGGTATATTTTAACTATAATTAAATCTGGTTACAAACCAATATCTGTACAATGAGACATGTGGTTTAATTTTAGTAAAATGCACATTCTAACAATATACTATAATATTGCAAAGGTTTATTGTTAGCTGTTTCAAGAAATGTTGAAGATGTTATTGAGGCCATGATCCTAGTACCTGGCATTGACCTGCCCAGTAGCCTCTTCCTCCCTCTCATCCTCTGTACCAGACTCTATGACTGGCTGTTCTTCCTCCTTGTCATAAGCCTTCTCTCTAGGACAAAACAAGGCATGCAAGTTGGACAGCAACACAAGAAACCTAAGAGAGCTAAGGAGATATCAGCAAAACAAAATAAAACTAGAAAGGAAAAAAGGATAGAAATAAACATGGATTGTATCTGCTAATAAAATGAGATGCGAAGGAGACTGGTAGGAAGCAGATTTGAGGCCTCAAATATTCAATTCTCAATCAGTTTCTGGGGATCTTTGTTGTTACACAGAAATATTGAATAACAAGAAAAGATGACCTGTGTATATAAAATGCCGTCCAGAGATGGAGACACGAAGGAGATAATGAATTATCTGTCAAGTGAATTGTGTTCAGGTGATTTTACCAAACAAGCCACCACTGAGTTTTGAGAACCGAAGATAATTTTAATATTTATTTCAAGTGAAAATGATTTATCATTGTCAGTGTCACATATCTTATTTCATGATAGTGTACTTTAGTTGTTATTTCTTTCATTTGCTCATCATCCCACTCTTTTGTTCTATTTTCTTCCTATGGACACTCTTTTCCAATGCTTTTATTCAAACATGTTTTTAAAACAATCTTTCCTATTATACTGATCCTATATATCATATATTTAGTTCATTTTGTAATTTTCTATTTTGTGTAGGTAGTTTGGTGTTCTCTTATTACATCTGTACATAGTGTCATCCCCCTTCTTAACTCAGTGTTGGCTCTGTTATTAACGTAAGTATAGTTTTAAATCTTTTATCTTATTATGTCATTATCTCTTAAGTGAGATAATCCATTCTATACAACAATATCATCAATTAACTTTCTTTCATAATAAGTTCTTTCTTGTATTAGGAATGTGTGATAAGATACATATTGTTCACTCCTTTTTTAGTGTATCATACTATGATTGTAGAAATATGCCTACATTTGGAGAACTCTTGCTAAATTTCAGTTCTTAAGTTATCACTCTTACAGAAGGCTTTGGATTTAATTCTCTATAAGTTTACATAGAAATTAATCTTACAGTATGATTGCCTGTGATTTTACTCCCTTTGCTCTTAATGAATATGTGTTGATCCATCTTGACTAATTTGTGCATTGACTATCATGTGAATGCCAAAATCTGTGGTGGATGATAGTTGATAGCAGTCTACACATATATAGTCACAAACAAACATGGATGCACATGTATACACACACACAGTCATCATCATCTCCTTCAGCTGATAATGATGCTTCAGGCAGAATAATGGCAACTTGGGGGTTCTCATCACCACTTATGATTAAACAGGAATATAACCTGCCCTTTTATTACTCAACTTTTATATTAATGATATTATACAGATCCTTGTCAAATGAAAATTCCATTCTTCAAGCCTACTCTAGAAACCAATTTCCATTATTTTATTGGCTGATGATCCTATCATTTTATGTATGACTCAACTGACAGGCTTCAGCAAAGCCTACAAAGTCTATTATCAAATTGCTATAATGAGAAGTTAGACATTTAATGATTCACAATAAAAGGTACTTGTATTTACCAAATGTCATACTGATTATTCCATTAGTCATAAATTCAGTAACAACCAACTTAATCTTGTTTAGGCCTTCAAATATTTAGGTCTCCATGACTTTGCAACACTGATGTTTATTTGGAATTCCCACTCAGTGCATTTCTTATCTTTATAGATTGTACTGCTTGAAATATTGACTAAACAGATATTTGGCTGCTAGCATTGGCACAACTTATCCCATAAAATAAAATTACTCTGTCTTGTAATAAAATAGTTTCAATCTGGCTCACTCTGATCTCGCAACTTAAATTATATTAATGCTGGGTCCAGAAAAAGCAATGGTTGAGATTAAACAAATTTGCAAAATGACAGATCTGCATCGGACAAGAAGTGTACCTTTCCACCACGTATCTGCAAGCCAGGCAACCACTAAAAAAAACTGGGGGCCAAAATACACAGGTCCTTTCTCCATAGAATTATCAACCCAGTGACTATTGGACTAAAATTGCCCCCAAATTGAAAAGAATCCATACCAAATTCCATTGCAGTCTCTTGAAATCCGTGAAGACTTCATCTTTGTAACCACCAATAGAAAACCACACTGGCCCCCATTCTTATTGAAAGTGAGCAACATTTTGAAGTCAAGAAATCCTAGACTCCCACCTCCATAGAGGCAAACTCCAATATCTAATTCTAAGGAAACACTTACCCACTTCTGAGACCAAATGGGTGGCTGCACCACATGTACAGACACAACCCTTATTGTATAAATTTCACGCCCTGTACTCTCACAAGTCACAATGAATGTAATATATTAATAACCTCACTCTTATTTTCTTTTCTAAGTTTAACCTTTTTTTTCCAAGGGAGGCAGAATGCCAGAACTGCCACCTCACACTTACACTCTGCTATTGTTTGTGCCAGTTTGCCATGAACTTTGGGGAGACTGGATGGGAAGGAGGTAATTCAGGGGTAATAAATTCACTGTATCTGCCAGAGATGCAACTTCAAGTTCAGATAGCTGAGAACAGACTGCAGCTGCATTCCACTTATGAAGCTACTGTTAAAAAAAATCTCTTCAAATTTGATTGGACAATGGGACTCAGCATGGGGATGCACCTAAGGAGGGAAAAGTTACTCTTGGGGATTTTGGCACATGCTTTTCAGATCTGGCTTTCCTCTACTGTATTTCACTTGATCTATTGTAAACTATACCTTTCTCAACAAATGGAGTCAAGGATTGTTCTTGCTTAACAATTGATGTTGAGGCAGGTCTGACATTGATAGATTGTTTAGTTATGTTTGTTACATCTAATTAAAGAGGTTCATCTGAATTCTTAAAAGGACAAAATATGTATGTCTCCATCTATTTCATAAACCAACATAAATACCACATGACTTACATAAGTGCAAATCAAATTTCTGCCTACATGACATATGGCTTTCAATACAAAACATAGAATAGAGTTGGAAAGGACCTTGGAAGTCTTCTAGTCCAACCTACTGCTTGAGCAGGAGACCCTATACCATTTCAGATAAATGATTGTTCAGTCTCTTTTTGATTATTCTCACCATTAGGAAATTTCTCCTTAGTTCTAGATTGCTTCTTTCCAGGGGTGAAATCTAAAACTTTTCCCTACCGGTTCTGTGGGCGTGGCTTAATTGATGGACATGGCTTGGTGGTCAGATGACTGGGTGGGTGTGGCCAATAACAATAAATAAAAATAATAAACAAAGTATACAAAACAATAAGAGGTACAAAAAACAACTTTCACACTTTACACACACACACTTTACACACACAAACTGACTCACACACAATGTAAAAGCAGCTGCACTTCACCCAAAATGGCCCCTGCAACAAGCAGGAACCTCACACAGAAACAAAAAACTCAAAAACCAACTTTCACACTTTACACACACACACACACACACCACACCACACCACACCACAACAGACTTCTTTGTGATATTTTGTGTGTTTGTGTAGTTAGAGTGAAACACTATAGAAACACACCAAATCTCAGAAAGCTGCACAAATATTTTATTTTATTTATATTTTTTAGATCAGGGGTCTCCAACCTTAGTAACTTTAAGGTTTGTGGACTTTAATTCCCAGAGCTCCTCAACCAGCAAAGCAGTTGCTGACTGAGCAGATGGATCCCAGGCAGGCAGATTCAGTTGCTAGTTGATGCAACTGATGTAAAGCATGGCTTTGCCAGCCCGAAAGGAGCAATAATGAGGTGAGATGGGGGGATTAAGTGGGCCAGAGGAAAAAAAAGATTTTAAAAGGCTTTCTGAGAATCCCAGCTGAAGTTGCCTAATAGCAGCCCTGAAGCTCTTAACTCAGCAGAGATCGCCAGGGGAGCCTTTTAAAAACTTTTGTTTTAACAACCTCTTTGGCCGAAGAGGTTGTTAAAAACAACAACAACGTAAAGAGTCCTGATAATCCCTGCTCAGCCACACGATCATCAGAGGGTTTTTTTAAATTTTTAAAAGCCTTTTTTCGGCTGAAGAAAAGAGGCTTTAAAAAAAAACAAAAAACCTCTGATGATCAGGAACCGGTTTGGAGGCATGGCCAGCCAGTCATTACCACTGGTTCTCAGAACACCAGATTTTTACTACCAGCTCTACAGAACCGGAGCAAACCGGGAGTAACCCACTACTGGTATTTAGTCTATAAGACGCACCGACATTTCCATCCACTTTTTTTGAAGGGAAAAAGTGTGTCTTATAGTCCAAAAAAATTGGTATATCTATATTCAGGGAAGCATGCTGTGGGATACCAAAAGATTCTGTCTTAGGCCTAGTATTCCTCAGCATCATCATAAACAATTTAGATGAAAGGCTATAAGGGGAAATCATCATATCTATAGAGCAGAACAAACTGAGATGAGCAGCCAATACTTTAGAAGATAGACTTCTTAACACACTTGAATATTTGCCCCTATCCAACAAGATACAATTTAGTGAGAAAAGAAAGATTTACCCTTAGGTAAGAAAAACTAAAAGTATAAGTATAGATGGTACCTGGCTTAACAACAGTAACTGTGAAAGAAATCCGCAAGTCCTAGTGGACAAGCATTTAAGTATAAGCCAGCAGTGTACCTCAGCTGCCAGAATACCCAGTGCAGTCCTAGGCTCCGTCAATAGAGGTTTATAAGAACATGTGAAGTGTTAGCACTGTGTTATACTGCATTGATAAGACCATACTTGAAATATTGCATACAGTTTTGGTCACCACTATACAAAATGATGCTGAGATCCTAGAAAGTGTGCAGAAGAGAGCAATGAAAATGATTAGGGAAATGAAGGCTAAATCATATGATGAACAGTTGCAGGAACTGGATATGTCTAGTCTAACAAAAAAAGCCTAGGGATGACAATGGTATTGGTATGACCATGATAATGGTCTTCCAATAGTTGAGTGGCTGTCACAGAGAAGAGGAGATCAACCTATTTTCCAAACCACCTGAGGACAAGACAAAAAGTAGCAGTTGAAAGCTTATCAATTTAAAACTAAGGAGAAATTTCCTGGCAGTGAAAACAATTAACCAGTGGAGTGGTTTGCTTCCAAAAATTGTGAATGTTTCATCATTTGAGGTTTTAAGAAGAAATTGGATAACCATTTGTCTGAAAGGGTATATATACGGTAAGTTTCCTGCTTGAGCAGGTGATTGAACTAGAAGATGCCACGATCTTTTCCAATGATTATTCTGTACTCTAAGCGGGCTTCTTTTTGCAGAGGACTCATGATTCAAACTTTATATACAACCTGGTTTAACAAGCAGTTAGACCCAATGAGAGGTAATGTTATAAAAAAGCAGACAGGGCTGAGCAGCTGATATTTCCTATTTTCCAGGTGAAACAACCTACATAATAAAAATAGATGGAAACTAGAATAAAATTCCTATCTATAAATTGAATAGATTTATTCTATAATTTGGATTAACAAAATGTACAATTTTTAAAAAATCTTTGTAATTTGTTCCTTAAATTGTACTGCCTGCTTCTCTCAGATTTCCCTAGTCTTCATATTTTTCTTGCCAACTTAAAAAAGATCCATTTATGTTCATAACCATGGAATTTTCATCAAATTGAGTCAAATTTAAATTAGCAGGTTGATGTGTGCACTCTTCCAGATAAAATAATAGCCCTCAGCTGTCTAGACTAATGCTATAAAATACTCTATTTTGATTTTCAAATTTGAAAACTATTGTACCATAAATATTTATGGCAAAACATCTTCATTCCCATATACCAAATTTTTAAAATGAAGGTAAATTTATGAAATATTTTTTTTTGATGTAAAGTGTATGCTTGAAATTGAAATATATACTAAGACTATTGTAAATGCAGCAAGGGGGGAATGATGGCTCAGTGGTTAAAGATGCTGAGCTTGTCAGCTAGAGAGCTGACAAGCTCGGGTTCAACACCCAGGTTCCACATAACAGAGTAAACTCCCAATACTTGCCCCAGCTCTTGCCTAGAAGTTCGAAAACATACGAATGCAATTAATGTCCCATCTCGGTGGGAAGGTAATTAATGTTCTGTGCATCTTTGGCATATCGATGCACATGCTGGCCACATGACCATGAACACTGTCTTTGGACAATGCTGGCACCCTTGGCCAAGAAACAGAGATGAACACCATGCCCTAGAGTTGGACACGACTGACTTTACCTTTACTTTACTCTACATGCACTTCTTCACGATAATAAGCAATGACAGGATTACTTCATATATCAGCAAGCTTAAATGATAAAGGGTGTCTAAAAAGCACAAAAGCAACATTGCCGTAATATGGATGTTATGTAACTGGAAAGAAGTTACTATGTTTTTAAATTAAAAAGCTAAGTAAGTGTTAAGAAGGCAGCACTGAAATGATGCATTTCAATAAATACATTAAATAACTTCTTTTATAGTAGCTTCTTGCAATCTTTTGAATTCTTATTTGATTGTAATTACATCAAGCCACCATACTTTTATTTCCCCCATATATTTTATCAGTAAATAAAAGAACATGTTTGCATTCATTCCTTTTTATTTTAATTGGAAAATGTTTAAACTATCAACTCCTGCAGGTTGACTGTTTCCCTAGGAATTAATTGCTTGCCTTATTTCATCTTCAATAACTGAGCAAATAGCATGTTGCCAAAATGTTACATGAACGTATGTCATTTTCAGCAAAATGAATCAGAACTGTTGGTGTGAAGCTGTATCAGCCAATTAGAAGTCATAGAAATTTGAAAATATAAAAGGCAAAAAGAAACTAGGAACACTTCTTGTTTCTATACCTACTTCTCACTATATTCTTCAGTGCTCTGTCTATGGCCACACATGAAATTAGGGCTTGAATGAGTGCAGGGGCTAGCAGGGGCTGATAAAGTATTCTTGACACTCTGAATGGAATGCCTCCTGCTCTTCCTACGTTCCAGCCCTCTTCGTTCACTGGAACCAAGACTGGCCCTTCTTCTGTCTTTGCAGGCAATAGGAAGAGGTTCTCCACTATCATCACCATCTTCATGTCTCAATGTCATCTAAAAAAAAATGAAAGGGAAAGTGCAGGGAATAATGCATATTGATTTATTTGTTTTGTCTCACAAAGACATCTCAAAAATGTCTTTTTATGATTGTTCTTTATCAAGGCTTTAATAATCTGGATTTTGCAGGACAACAGGAGATTTCAGATCCTTTTTACATATGTTGAAGAATCAATTTGTCTATGTAGAAATTTCAAATATAACATATGCTTCATCTTCTATGTACACACAAGAAAAATGCCCCCTGAATCCTCAGACTGAAAGTTAAAATAATAATGAGATCTTAAGTGCAACTCTCACTCAAAATATGCCTGTTCCTTGTTATGCACCCTTGGCATGAAAAATAAAGACAGATGCTGAAATTTCAAAGAAGAACGAAGAGATGTATTTGTGGAAGATCAAAAGGCAATGTGAGAGGGTACTTTCTGTTGTTCCTAATCCCTATCAGTCTGTTCTTCATGTTATGACTGAAATAGCACCTCTCCCTTCTATGATTCTAGACACCACCCTTTCATAGCAGAGGGGTTAAGCTGTACCCAGAAAAAAATAATGGTTTTATTTTGAACCTGTGGAAACCAAAGACGCTACTAGGAATCAAAACCTTCTGCTGTCAACAGAGTTTAGAGTCTCCATCAGCTAAAAGGAGAAGTTAAAACTATTGTGAAAATTTGAACAAATAGCATTCATGGTGAAATTTATTACACAGAAAATAAATTAATTTAAATGTATTTATTTCTCTATTCATTTACTTGCCTCTTAAAGACCAACCCCACATCCACATTGTAGGAGGTGGAAACAGGAGAAAGCAAGGAATTACTAAGAGTGGGCAAAGTATGGCATTGCCTTGTGACACAGGACTTTGCGGCAGCCATGAAGGCTATCCTGGGTTTCCTTGAAACAGCCTAGCTAAAGGGGCTCTAGTGAATTTGCAACAAAATCATAAGAAGATACAAATAGACTGATGAAATAAAAAATTACAACAGCAATATTGAAGGACTAAGAGATAGAAGAGACAGAACAAAATAGCTACTTTGAAAACAGCCGGCGTGGGTAATAAAACAGAAGAAACTATATAAATTATGGGTAAAACAGGGATCAAGATAATGGGACTAGCCGATATAAGATGTAAAGGACATGGCAGTAAGAAAGTTTTCAAAGGATACTTGTTTATTTACCCTGGAGGGGCCGCAGCAAAGAATGGAATGGGGTTTTTGATATATCCAGACACAGCAAAATGCATATTAGACATCAATAATTGATAAGATAAAATAATGAATAATGAAAATCAAGAGAGAAGAGCAAACTGAAATATACATACAATTACATGCTCCATGCAATGATAATTACACAGAAGAACAAATGAATGAGTTCTAGGAGATAGAGAAAGTGGAAGCTAAAAGTATAGTGAACCTAATGGGAGATTTCAACAGCAGAGTGGGTACTAACAGAAAAGAATATGAACAGTTCATTGGCCCACCTGCTGTTAAGAATAGTGAAAGGAACCAGAATGAGCAAAGGCAGGGGTGAAATCCAGCTGGTTTTATCCAGTTTGGGCGAAACAGTAGCACCAGCTGCGGGAGGCTCTGCCCATCCATGCGGCTGTCATGACATTGCTTTTTTGTGACATTTTAAGCTTCTGTGTATGCGCAGGCTTTGTGTATGCACAGACAATGGCGTGCGAGAGCAAGCATGCACATGGCGCGCACACATTGGCGAACCAGTAGGGAAGGTAAGTAAATTTCACCTCTGGGTAAAGGATACTGGACCTATGCAGTCAATACCATCTTTTTTATTATTAATACATTTTTGAACACCGAAACTCACAATACTATACATGGTATAAATGGAATGACACCATCACTAAAAACCAGATTGATTACATATTAACAAGTGTGAAAAGAAAAGTCGGAATATTTGATGCAAAAGCAATCTCCAATGGATTATGTAACATCTATCATAAGATTGTAGAGCTAACAGCAAGATACAACAACTTTAATATTAACAGGAAAAAAACCAAATAAAAACCAGGAATTAATTAAAATAGCAAACGTTAAACTAGAAGTAGTAGAGCAGTTACAACAAAATGTGGAATCAGCATTTTGTCCATTACTACCAGTGGTGGGAAATGTGGAGGATGAATAGGTATACAGAACTACCTAGCTTAATATTGCAGAAGAATATATGGAAAAAGGAAAAGTGGAAAAAGGCAAAATAGGACCAAACACACTGCATGGTGGTGTGATGAAGTTAAAGAACCAGTAAAGTTGGGAAAAAGGTTATATAATTGTTGAATAAAATCAAGAAAAGAAGATGATTATATGAATTATGGGTAAAACAGGGATCAAGATAATGGGACTAGCCGATATAAGATGTAAAGGACATGGCAGTAAGAAAGTTTTCAAAGGATACTTGTTTATTTACCCTGGAGGGGCCGCAGCAAAGAATGGAATGGGGTTTTTGATATATCCAGACACAGCAAAATGCATATTAGACATCAATAATTGATAAGATAAAATAATGAATAATGAAAATCAAGAGAGAAGAGCAAACTGAAATATACATACAATTACATGCTCCATGCAATGATAATTACACAGAAGAACAAATGAATGAGTTCTAGGAGATAGAGAAAGTGGAAGCTAAAAGTATAGTGAACCTAATGGGAGATTTCAACAGCAGAGTGGGTACTAACAGAAAAGAATATGAACAGTTCATTGGCCCACCTGCTGTTAAGAATAGTGAAAGGAACCAGAATGAGCAAAGGCAGGGGTGAAATCCAGCTGGTTTTATCCAGTTTGGGCGAAACAGTAGCACCAGCTGCGGGAGGCTCTGCCCATCCATGCGGCTGTCATGACATTGCTTTTTTGTGACATTTTAAGCTTCTGTGTATGCGCAGGCTTTGTGTATGCACAGACAATGGCGTGCGAGAGCAAGCATGCACATGGCGCGCACACATTGGCGAACCAGTAGGGAAGGTAAGTAAATTTCACCTCTGGGTAAAGGATACTGGACCTATGCAGTCAATACCATCTTTTTTATTATTAATACATTTTTGAACACGAAACTCACAATACTATACATGGTATAAATGGAATGACACCATCACTAAAAACCAGATTGATTACATATTAACAAGTGTGAAAAGAAAAGTCGGAATATTTGATGCAAAAGCAATCTCCAATGGATTATGTAACATCTATCATAAGATTGTAGAGCTAACAGCAAGATACAACAACTTTAATATTAACAGGAAAAAAACCAAATAAAAACCAGGAATTAATTAAAATAGCAAACGTTAAACTAGAAGTAGTAGAGCAGTTACAACAAAATGTGGAATCAGCATTTTGTCCATTACTACCAGTGGTGGGAAATGTGGAGGATGAATAGGTATACAGAACTACCTAGCTTAATATTGCAGAAGAATATATGGAAAAAGGAAAAGTGGAAAAAGGCAAAATAGGACCAAACACACTGCATGGTGGTGTGATGAAGTTAAAGAACCAGTAAAGTTGGGAAAAAGGTTATATAATTGTTGAATAAAATCAAGAAAAGAAGATGATTATATGAATTATAGATTTCAGAGATACTAACAGGATAATTGAGAAGGCAAAACAAAAGTCCTGAGAGTTCTTCGGAAAAACATTGAGATCAGCCTATAGAAAGTTTTTCAAAGTAGTAAAAAATATATGAAAAAAATAGGAGAATTATGATCCTGCAGAAATATTCAGACAAGAATGGAAGGCAACTTACAGAACCATCAGAAATCATAGAAAGATGGAGAGAATATTTCAAAGAGCTCCTCAAACTCCTGGGACAATATCATGAAGAAGCAACACAAGACCACAAAACAATAGCACTACAGCCAGAAATACTGATTGATAAAGAAACAAGGATAGTTGAAAAGTCACAAAAATACAAAGTATCAGGAATAGATAGGCTATAAACAGAAATAATTCAAGTCATGGGGAAAAGCAGCATCAGATGATTACATAGTTTTAACGCAGCATGGACACAACTAATGCACTTACTGATTGGTAACAAGCAAATAATACCATTGTGGAAAAACAAAGGGAGAGAATGAGAATGCACACACCATTGAGGCATCTCACTCTTGAGCCATGTAGAGCAACAGTCCCCAACTTTTCTGGCTTTGTGGACTGGTGGCAGTGATGGGAAAGGGGGTGATTTTGTATATACACATGCCACTTGCGCAAATGCAGCTTTGAGTGTTTGCGCACCGCTTGTGCTGCCTGGTTCTCAATGGGCCACAGCCCAGTACGAGGCTGGAGATCAGGATCCTTGATGTAGGGAAAATGTACACCAAGATAATAAAAACGAAATTATCATCAATTATAGAACCACAACTAGATGGGTTTTAGAAGAAATAGAAGGTGCATAGATGCAATTTTTGTGCTTAAACAATTAATAGAAAAGAATATGTAATAAAATAAGAATCATTGCATTTCTAGACCAAGAGAAAGAATTTCAACAGAGCTGATAGGAAATTGCTATGGTGAACACTGACCCAATATGGAGTAAGTAAATGTCTTATTAAAGTATGCAAAAGTTTATACAGTGATTGCAGAAGGGTAGTTAGAACAAATCAAGTAAAATTGGAACCCTTCACAGAAATGGCTGGAATAAAACATGGATGTATACTATCACCATTATTGTTTATCACCTATATTGACAGCATAAGCTGTCAATATAAAACCCAAGAATGGTCCTTCCTTAAATAGTTTATCATTGGCTGTTCCACATTGGGTTCTTTTTTAGTTGATTCCTGGAAATGCTGATTTCATACAGAATCATCAAAGAAACCAATGTGCCCCACATCCTCATAATGTTGCTGGAATCTGTGAAATTTGAGAAATGAAGCCAATAAAATGCTGACTTGCCTCTTACTCGAAGAGTAAAGCTATACAAAGAGTTGTATAGTCACATTTTATCCCACTTCCTGAAACCTGTAATCTCCCCTTCCTCTTAATAATGGGGCAACATCAGTGGTGGGTTTCTACCGGTTCGCCCCATTTGGGTGAACCGGTAGTGGTGACAATGGGAGACTCCGTCCACCTGCCCAAACGTCATCAAGGATGCTCTGCGCATGTGCAGAAGCGCCGTGCGTGAACATGCTCATAGTTCCAAACTGATAGCAAAGATAAGTGGAACACACTACTAGGCAACATTAAGCTCCAGAATGATGCTTCTACGAGTGAGCTGCTATTTGATATTTCCAGTGCTGCAATGAGGGAAGAAAAGGAAGGTGTGGCATGGCACTGGATAATTGCTCCTTGAGCACTCCCAGGTGGGCCAGGTCAAAGAGATTCAGGGAAGGAGACACAGAGATCTTGAATAATGCTAAGAATATGTTCTTTATAAAGAAAGCTGGAAGCTTTGTGGAAAATAGCATTAACATAAAGTGATAAAAGAGAACTTACTATACAATAAATTCATCATTCTGAACAATAATTATGCATGCGGAGCACTTACAAGCAGATCCTTTTCTTAATACTGTATGTTTTAATTTCTTAGTAGTATAAAACTACTGCATCAATTTTATAGTTATCAATATTAATGCAGTTCAACTGGGTCACACAATTAAATAAATACACTTGCTTACATTTTGGTATTATCCCTGCCTAGTAAAAATGCCGTTTACAATAAACTATATTACCATGTTTCTGCATCTGTGATGCATATGCATATCTTTGCCTTTCCCAATAAAAATAAATAGGCAAGTAGTACTATAGATGTACTTTGCTTGCAAACGTTATGAAATATTCCCAAGCTGTAAAGGAGGAGGACATTTTATATTACCTCATAAATGTTGAATTGCTCTACTAAGTCCAAATCTGATCCTTTCTTGTTCAGATGCTTCCGGGAAATGATTTCCATCCCCAGTTCTTCTAGACAGTCAATAACATCATAAAAAGAATCTTGATCTGGCAAGCCAGATAATGTCTGAAAGTAAAAATGGAATTATTCAATTTTTGTTTTGAAGAGCGTATCAAGAGAGACTTAAATGCCAGTCCTATGCATTGCTTCCTATATGCCACCAATGTCTTTTGAGGTAACTTTGGAGAATGGAAAGTTAATGGGATGATACAAAGGCTTATAAAGAAAAGTTATTTCAACATGTAAGAAACTGAATGTACAATTGAAGTCAGCCTTTTTTTAAAGGTTTGATTGACAATCGGATTGAAAAATTATAACATTATTTTTTTATATGACAACTGCAAGGCTTCTTTATGTATATAGATGGGAAAAAAACCCACATATACCCACAATGGAAGAATCAATGGTAAAATTAATGGAGTATGAGGATAAAGCAAAATTGACTGCTTTGATGACTATTATTTATTTAATTTGATTTCCACTTAAAAACCACACTTTTTTAAAATTTAAAACTAAAAAATATATGAAATTTTAACTTTCAGTTTTGATTATAGTGATGGTGATAAAAGTATTGTTTGTTATGCTTTATTGTAGTTAAATATGCATTGGGTTTTATATTTTTACCCTATCAAAAAAAGTTAGAAGTTATCTTTTTCTATAGCTTTTTTCTTTTTTGTTTGCAGGCCCCAATTTTGCTTTTTTCTTATCCCTTTCCCTTTTAAATTTTTTTCTTCACCATCACCAACTAAAAAACTGGCAGTTGTGATTTTACATTATTATTTATATAAAAATAATAAAATAGTAAATAAAATAATAAATTATATAAATATGTGTATGTTATAATGATATCATAATTTAATAATTCTGTATCACATATAATAATATAATCCAGTTTAAACGGTATGACCAACCTTAATAATTATATAAGAAATATATAAAACTAATGCTATACAGAATTATGTAATAATAACTAACAATAAAAGCCCACAGTGCTTAGATCCCCATATATAAAGGCACTACCTTGACATGTGGGGCTTGCATGCTGTGAGGAAAATGAGAGCTATACCAGAAAGTCAACCACAATGGACAAGTCTCATGAGAAAAGCTAAAAGTGTTTCTTCCAATCAAACTATAAAGTAAAGAGTGATGGGAATAAAAAAAAAACATAGATACAAACTAGGAGATATAGGAAGCATACCCAGGATCAGCCATAAAAAATTCAAATGCCTATACACTAACACTCATAGGTTAGGGAACAAACAGGGTGAACCTGAAGTACTAGTACAAAAGGGCAGGTATGATATAGTTGCTATTACTGAATACTGGTGGGTTGAAATTCATGACTGGGATGAAAGGATTCAAACTATTCAAAGGAAATATACCTAACAAAAGAGGAGGTGGATTTGTATTATATGTAAGAGATCACTACATCTCTACAGAAATGCACAAAACCAAGGATTAAAACCTTCTAAAATGCATATGGGTCAATATAAACGAAAAAAAAATTGACATTGCCATTCAACTAAACAGAAGTAGTAGATTAAAGTTTTGGAAACCAATCAACATACATATATAGGAAACACACCACAGGATTTTAACTATCCTGATATCAACTGGAAGACAAACTGCATCAAGTGGGAGATTGAACAGGTTCCTAACCAATATAGCTGACAACTTTGTCATCCAAATGGTAGAGGAGGGAACTAGAGGAAAAGCTATACTGAACCCAATTCTCACTAATAGAGAAAGAGTGATAGAGGGAATTGAAATTGCCAAAACTTTGGATGAGAGAGACCACGTCATATTGAAATTCAATATAATGAAATCACAAGCAATATAACAAAATTAAATCAGTGTCTTAAACTTTAAAAGAGCTGATTTCAACAAACTCAGAGAGAGCTTGGGAAAGGTTCAGGATGAAAATCTTAAAGAGGAAAACAACTCAAGAAGCTTGGGAAACTCTGAAAAATATTATCATAAAAGCTGGGTCCAGGACAATATCATTGAAAAAGAAAAACAAAAAATCCAAGAAGAACCTAGCATGGCTGCACAAAAATTTCCCTGATAAACTGAAAGACAAAAAGGATAAATACAAAAAAATGGAAAGAGGGGCACATAACTAAGACAGAATACCAACAAACAGTAAGAAATTGCAAAGATGAAGCCAGAAAAGCTAAGGCTCAGAATGAAGTAAGATTTGCAACAAATATCATTTCAGACTTAATAACTAGATGTGGCAGAATGTGGAGACAGCCAATCAGAAGAGAAAAAACTGAAAAAAATCACAAAATAAAAGATCTGCATATGAAAATAGAATGATTATGGTAAAAGAAAGCAAAGTAACAGGCACCTTGGATGTGATCTTGAAACAACTGGCGCATCACTTTGAACACCATTAGCACTGATAAAATCACTATTAGCCATTTGCAAAAATCAGGTTTATTTGGAACAGCTTACATCCTGCAACTATACCTTTAACACCATCAAACATCAACATCAAAAGTCTTTGAGAAGGACTTAGGTGGATAAAAATGCCAAATCCTGTCTAAACATTTGGCTGATCGTACTATGAACCATAATAATAACTAATGAAAAAAGGCCACACTGCTTGGATCTGCACATATACTACACCATTATATCACAACACCCTAGGTTTTTAGGAAGAAATCAATGTGAATGAAGGCCAACATTTGGCAGTTGTATATATAATAACAATAGCTCCAAGACCTTAAAAGGGATAGTCTGATAGATTAAAATACCGTGAGATTTTTGAAGACAAACTGATATAAGTCTTGGTGTGTAAAACCTTCTAAGCATGTGTAAAACATGCTTCTAAGAGGAGGCTTAGGGGCTTTCTAACTGTGTGTTATAGTAAATTTTTATATAATTTATCTAGGGGGAGGGGTGGGACGGCGAAGTTAGGTTCAGGGGGATACCTATTGGAGCCATTGCTAGATTCTGTGCCGGCTCGCGGCATAAACATCATCGATTCAGAGGTGGAAGAAGAGGCTAGAGCTCAAGGTCATGAGGGTGGTTCTATCTGCACGATGGGTGGGAGGGGCAGGTATGGCGGACGCGGGGGTCCATATCAGGTTCGGGGAGTGCGCGCGCACTATCTACGAGCGATTGAGCACTCCGGTCCCCCGGTAGTTTCCCGTTTCCCGGCTTAAATCCCCAGAGGCTGGACCTTCGCTTGATGTTATGCAATGCCAGGTCTGTTGTAAATAAAGCCCCCCTCATCTCCGATCTTATACAGGAGAGGGGTGCGGACCTGATTGGCATTTCGGAGACCTGGTTGGGCACGGAAGGGGGGGTTCCCCTGGTAGAGATGTGCCCACCGGGTTTCCGTGCATTCCATCGAGCAAGGCCCCAGGGTAGGGGTGGGGGAGTGGCGGTTATTATCAACGAGAGTCTTGAGCCGAGGGAGATCACTGTGCCACAGATAACCGGATGTGAGTCCCTCCTTGTGAAGTGGGGCCGTGGGGTTCAGGTGGGTTTACTGATCACGTACCTGGCTCCTTGCTGCGTGAAAGAAACCCTGCCTGAGCTGTTGGAGGTGGTCGCCGGGACGGCAGTAGAGACCCCCAGGCTTATGGTCATGGGGGATTTCAATCTGCCGTCGGTGGGGATAGCATCCACATCAGCTCGGGAGTTCATGGCTTCCATGACGGCCTTGAACCTGGCCGAGTTAGTGAACGACCCCACTCACATCGGGGGAAACACTCTGGATTTGATTTTTGTCTCTGGACAGTGGTTGAATGATCTGGAATTAGGGGAGTTAGTTATCAGACCCCTGTCATGGTCAGATCATTCGCTCCTTCAGCTGGACTTTCGAACCGCCGACCCCCGCTGCAGGGAGACGGAACCGACTTGCTGGTTCCATCCCAGGCACCTGATGGACCCTGGAAGGTTCCAGACAGAGCTTGGGCCATTCCCTGAGGATTTAGCCCACGACTCAGCTGGAGCTCTGGTCGCCACCTGGGATCAGGTGGCGGCTGGTGCTCTAGATCGAGTTGTGCCTTTGCGGCCTCTGACCCGGTGCCGCTCGTTTAGCCCCTTGGTACTCCGAGGGGCTGAGGGAGATGAAGTGCCGGAGAAGACACCTAGAGAGTATCTGGAGGGCCAGCCGCTTTGAATCTGACCGGACACTAGTTAGGTCTCAAATTCGGATCTATCTAGTGTCGATGAGGGTGGCAAAACGGGAGTATTTTTCCAACCTCATTGCATCAGCAGATAACCGCCCGGCCGCCCTGTTTAGGGTGACCCGCTCGCTCCTCCATCAGGGAGCGGTGGAGGATCCCTTACAGGGTCGAGCTGAGGAATTTGGACAATATCTGTTTGATAAAATCGCTCAGATTCGGGAAGGGTTGGACACAGATTGGGTAGATCCGGGCGGGGTGGGGGAGGCAAGACTTGGTGTTACTATCTAGGATGAGTTTGATTCTGTGGCTCCTGAGGACATTGACAGGTTACTGGGGGGATTGAATGCGACCACATGTTTATTGGACCCGTGTCCCTCCTGGTTGGTACTGGCCACCCGGGAGGTGACACGAGGCTGGCTCCAGAAAATTGTGAACGCTTCTTTGATGGAGGGTGTTTTCCCTACCGCCTTGAAAGAGGCGGTGGTGAGGCCCCTCCTCAAGAAGCCTTCCCTGGACCCAGCTATTTTAGCAAATTATCGTCCTGTCTCCAACCTTCGCTTTGTGGCGAAGGTTGTTGAGAGTGTGGTTGCACGACAGTTGCCCCAGTACCTGGATGAAACTGCCTATCTTGATCCGTTCCAGTCCGGTTTCGGGCCTGGTTACAGCATGGAAACAGCCTTGGTCGCATTGGTTAATGATCTCTGGAGGGCTCGGGACAGAGGTTGTTCCTCTGTCCTGGTCCTATTAGATCTCTCAGCGGCTTTTGATACCATCGACCATGGTATCCTGCTGCGCCAGCTCGGGGGACTTGGAGTGGGGGGCACCGTTCATCGGTGGTTCTCCTCCTACCTCTCCGACCGGTCGCAGACGGTGTTGACAGGAGGGCAGAGATCGGCCCCGAGGCGCCTCTTATGTGGGATGCCGCAAGGGTCGGTTCTCTCGCCTCTTCTATTCAACATCTATATGAAGCCGCTGGGTGAGATCATCCGTGGTCTTGGGGTGAGTTGTCATCTATACGCTGATGATACTCAGCTGTATATTTCCACCCCTAACCACCCCAACGAGGCTGTTGAAGTGATGTCCCAGTGCCTGGAAGCCGTACGGGTCTGGATGGGGAGGAACAGACTCAGACTCAATCCCACCAAGACCGAGTGGCTGTGGATGCCGGCGACCCAGTACAGTCAGTTAATTCCATCGCTGACCATTGGGGGCAAGCTATTGGCCCCACGGAAAGGGCTCGCAATCTGGGCGTCCTCCTGGATGTACAGCTATCTTTAGAAGATCATATGACGGCCGTCGCCAGGGGAGCTTTTCATCAGGTTCGCCTGATATGCCAGTTGCACCCCTTTCTGGATTGGGCTTCTTTATGCACGGTCGCTCATGCCCTTGTTACTTTCCGCCTGGACTACTGCAATGTCTCTACATGGGGCTCCCCTTGAAGGGTACCTGGAGACTCCAACTGGTCCAGAATGCGGCTGCGCGGGTGATAGAGGGAGCACCTTGTGGCTCCCGTGTAACACCCCTCCTGCGCAGTCTGCACTGGCTCCCGGTGGTCTTCCGGGTTCACTTCAAGGTACTTGTTATCACCTTTAAAGCGCTCCATGGCTTAGGGCCGGGATATTTACGGGACCGCCTACTGCCACCAGTAGCCTCTCACCGACCAGTGCGCTCTCACAGAGAGGGCCTCCTCCGGATACCGTCAACTAAACAATGTCAGCTGGCGACCTCCAGGGGAAGGGCCTTCTCTGTGGGGGCTCCTGCCCTCTGGAACGAGCTGCCTCTGGGGCTTCGTCAACTCCCCGACCACCGGACCTTCCACTGCGAGCTGAAGACGTTGTTGTTTCGACAAGCAGGATCTAGCGTGAACATAGTTTTAAATTGGAGTTTTAAATCAGGGGTTTTAAACGGGGTTTAAAATTTGTATTTAAAAGTTTTAGGCCATCAATTGAATAAGTTTTTTATACTGTTTCTAGCTGTTTTATATGTATTATATGTTTTGCTGTTGTTTTTATTGGCTGTGAACCGCCCTGAGTCCTTTGGGAGAAGGGCGGTATACAAATATAATAAATAAATAAATAAATAAATAAATAAATAAATAAATAAATAAATAAATAAATAAATAAAACCCATCAAATTTAACTATGGTTGAAAAAATAAGTGTGGACAATTGTGTGGCTATATCATGTGACAGTAGAACAAAAGCCAAAGAATTGGAGAAGGTCATATTGTACCAAGATCTGAAAATCAAAACTGAAAGAATTTGGTACAGTGATGATCATAGTGATTATCAGCATACTGGATGCCATATCCAAAAGCCTGGGACAACACTTAACCAGAATCCAGAAGTACAGAATCAATAATCACAGAAGCACTCATATATATACAGATCAGTTCAATTACGTAGATGTTTTGACTTAACAATAGTAATGACCTATGTCTGGAAATCTGGTCTTATGGTTTTAAGTCCCTCCCAACTCCTGTAATCTACTCAATTTCTGCGCACAGATACACGTATTTTCTTTAAAACGGGCAGTATTCTTCACCATATTTAATAAAAACAAGGTTCTAAAACATAAAAACTATATAGGTCAGAAAGCAGTAGATTTATCCATCAGTGCAGTCAGAGGTATATTTAAGTTTGACTAAAACCATGTGATTGTAATTCTCCTGGGTTGCCCTTGTTTATTAATTGACTCTTTGTGGATCACAGCATATAATACATAGTCTGGAAGAACCTTGATGGATTATCAAAGGAAAAAAGCATTAAAAAAAATCCATTTCAATATTAATATTTCTGTTGATTTTAAAATAACTTTCTAATTATAACTTCAATACATAGAAAACTCTGAATATAAGAGTACTGAATACATGCATATCAAATTAAAACAAACCTTATTTATTAAAGTCATTGCATAAACTAGTAATTCTGTATCAAGTCCATCCTTTTCCTCCAAAATTTCCATGACACTGGACCATGGCTTGAAACCTGAACAAAGAAATATTAATATTATAAAGAAGAATTTAGTTTACCTGTATTAGCTATTTTTTAAAAAAATACTTAGCAGAGAAAACATATAATGGATTAATATTTAAAACAATCCAATTCTATATATTATTTCTGGAAGTAAAACCTCCTGACATGGTTGAGTTCAACATGCTTAGTACTGAAGTTCATAATGTATTTCTTCTTCCTAGGGTGTTGTCAGTTTATGCTTGCTTGCTCAAATGTCTTACTCCATAGCCTCAACCAATAAATGGTTATGGGAATGAGAGGCAAATACAGTTTGTGTTCTTATAGAAGTAGACCTCAACTTACAAACATAATTTAGACTGAAATCTCACTCACTGAGAGAAATGGTTGTTAAGTGAGATGCCCATGATTGCTTCATTCAATGAATGCGATCCTGGCTCTCCTAGTGGCAGTTGTTAAACAACCACAGGAGATATTAAGGGATCACATAGGGGAAATCTGCCATCATCCCAGACAAATGGTTGTCCAATCTTTTCTTGATTCCTTCAGTGATGGCCATATACAACTTCTAGAGGCTAGGAATTCCACTGATTAATTGTTCTTATTGTCAGAAAATTTCTCCTTAATTCTAGATTGAATCTCTCTTTGATAAGCTTCCATTCGTTGCTTCCTGTTTTACCCTCAGGTGCTTTGGAGAATAAGTTGACCACTTCTTCTCTGTAACAGACCCTCAAACATAGAAAGACTGCTATGAAATTAGTCCTTCTCTTCATTACTAGATGTACCTAGTTCCTGCAACCATTCATCATACATACGTTGGTTTACGTCAAGTGCCTGATCTTCGGACCTTTCGCCGTGAGCTGAAAACGCACTTATTTATTCAAGCGGGACTGGCCTAATATTTTTAAATTTTTAACTGGGGTTTTATCATTTTAGGGTTTGAAATTTGAAATTTGAAATTTTTAATATTGGCCATTTTTTCTAATTTGCTCGGTTTTAAATTGTTGTTTTAATTGTATATTTTTTATATTTTTTATCTTTTGGCTGTACACTGCCCTGAGTCCCTCGGGAGAAGGGCGGTATAAAAATTTAATAAATAAAATAAAATAAATAAATAAATACATATTAGCTTCCAATACTCTAATAATCTTTGTTGTTCTTCTCTGCACTCTCTCTAGAGTCTCAACAATGGTTTGTATTGTGGTGACCAAAGCTGGATGCTATATTCCAAATGTGGTCTTGCCAGTGCAGTATAAAACTGCCAACATTTCATATGATCTTGAAACTATCCCTCTGTTGATGCAGCCAAGGACTGCATTGACTTTTTTGGCAACTGCAGCATACTGCTGGTTCATACTTACATAGTTGCCCACCTAGAACCCTCTCGCAGTTACTGCTGTTGAGCCAGGTACACCTGTTTATTTGGTTTTCCTTGCATAAGTATTTTCTTATCAGTGAATTATATTTTTTGGGATAGGGCCCAGACTGTCAAGAACCGAAAGTGTTGGCTGCCCCCGCCCCCAAGCTTGATGTCGTCTGCAAATTTGATGAGTTCCCCTTCTATTGCCTTATCTAAATTATTTATGAAGATGTTGGAGAGTACTAAGCCTAAGGTAGAACCTTGGTATTGTTGTGTCTTGCCCGCTCTCACCGCAGCCGGGGTCTGCTTATCTGCTTCCGAACGCTGAAGAATGTCCTCCCGGCCCCAGCCCTGGCTCCATGCCCAAGCAGGCTGCAGAGGAGGGAGCACCCCCCGGCCCCAGCCCTGGCTCCATGCCCAGGCAAACGGAGCAGCTAGACCCTCCCTCCTCCACAGCATGTGAGCCTGAGGAAAGTTTATTTCCAACAGCTGCTGATTGGAGTGACCCTCGCATCAGAAGACTGGATAGGCGGAGGCAACAGAAGGAAGGGAGGGGCAGGCCTTAATGAGTGCTGAGTCATGGAGCCACAACCCATGGCCTATATAAAGGATCTGCTTTCTGGCAGTCTCTGAGTCAGGCAAAGTCAAACTTATCTTGCTGAAGTCACTTTCTGGTCTCCTGCCTGCTCTGAGGACTTTGCTAGGATTTTGGGCAGAGCTGCAGAGGCAAGCCTGATTCGGATTTCCCTGACCCGGCCGTCAGCGGAGGAGTGGGACACGACAGGTATATCCCACTTCATGCTTTCCTGTATTTAGTAGATGTAGTTCCATTGAGGACTACACGTTGAGTGCAGTTGGTCAACCAATTACAAATTCATCTGCTGGTGACATTGTCTATTTCACATTATTCTGTCTTACCAAGAAATAGGCTGTGGATAAGTCTTGGAAACCTCATTTAATACTTTGAAATTCTTTAATGAAGAGAAGGTTGCAGAGGGAACAGTAGTTTCACCATCAAAGATTCCAAATTTTAAAAATGATTATGTTGAATCAATTGCCAATTGCTCTGGGGTAAAGCAAACTCAGATTTTACTCCTTTTTTCTTGTTGTTATTGTTTGCACATTTGAGTCAGTGTTGACTTTTTTGACTGTCTGATTAGTCCCTGCAGTTTTCTTGGCAGGGTTTCAAAACTGATTTGCCGCTGCCTCCTTTCTAGGGCTCAGAGAAAGTGACTGGTTCAAGATCACTCAGCTGGCTTAAGGCAGGACTAGAACTCAAGATTTCCCGGTTTGTAGCTAAGTGCTTTAACCACTACACCAAACTGTCTCTCTTTAACTGCTATGAAAGTTTTAATTTAACTAAATTTTAATGTAATTAACAACTAAATAAAAACATATTGTTTCCACTCAGTAATGTCCATTCCCTAAATCATAAAGTAGTTTTAAGGCATCATTTAATTGTCTTCATTTTTACAGACTTTGAAACATTGAAAACATAAAGAGATCCCCCATGAGAATAATCCTCAAACTTCCATCTGCTCTCCTTTTCTTCCCTTCCCCCATTTTTTCTCCACTAGTCCCTAAGCAATCTTTTGGCTTTGTATTTTTTTTCTCCCTTTCTGCCACTCCTTGTTCCTTCCTCCCTTTCTTATTATTTTTAATCTTATTTGCAATACTTTTCTGTTTAAGATTCTCATCCTCCTCTTAATAATTTCTTTTTTCTTATTACTAATCCCAGTGTAACCTTTTGGTTTCTCTATGCTGTTTGCTTTTTTAGTTTCCCCTTCTTTGTACATCATATCATCTCCCTCTTTAAACTCATTTAAAATTTCACCCTTATTTAAAAATTCATCATCAACATTTTTTCTTTTGTCTTCCAGTCCTCTTTCTTGCTTCATGGTTTCTTTATTTGATGTAAATTCCAGTGCTGCTCTTGCTACCTCTGGTTCTTGTTTTCCATATATGATCTTGTAGTTATTCCTTTTATTTCTTGTCTAAAAGTCATATGCATCTTTTTCATCATTTTGATTATTCCCTATGCCATTCTGTATTTTCAAAGTTATATTTCTTTTTATCATCAAAGTCAAATAGCATACAGGGAAAAACTTCCCTCTCGTTTTCTCACCAGTCATCTCTTCAGCAGAGGAATTTTCCACAACAAATGCTAGTCAATGTAGTTTTCTCTTCTGCCTGAGGGTGTCTTTTTACAATCCACAGCCTAATCAACAATTAACAAAGGTATCCATTTTTACCCAGATAAAAATGGGTGAAGGGAAGAAAAGGAGAGCGGATGGAAGTACAGGACAAATAAAGCGAGTGAAGAATTTTAAGAGGAGGAAGGAGAAAAAGAGAAGAAGGGGGGGGAAAAGAAAATATTTTAAGTAATGAGTGTGGATTTTAACGTGAGAAAAGTTGATTGAAGGTTATGATAGATTTTTAGTTACAATGATATTGAAAAAATTACTATGTAAAATTTTCTAAATTGAGTCTTTGCTTGTTCTTTTCTCCCTTTTCTTTCCTCTGGAAGATGCAGAATAATTTACAAACTGTTATTGTAATATAAAGATATGATTGATGTTTAAGCAGAAGATGTAATAGAATATATACCAAGGGGGAATAAAAGGGTTTGATATAAATGGGAATAGAGAAAAGGGGGGGGGGAAGAAGTATAATTAGATATAAAGATTAAAGATGGGGGTGAAAGGCAATTAGATCTTTAAGAAGATTGTAAATAAAGAAAGGAAAAATGAGAGAAAATATATTGATGAAAGCAGGGAAGGAGGGTTGGAAAATAACAAATTGGATTTGAACATGTACCTGGCAGGTATTTTGTTCAGAAAAGATGTTTTTTATGTTGTCTGTGACTAAAAAATAAAAAACTTTACAAAAAAAGGAGAGAGAATAATCCTCAAACTGACTTGAAGATTAAAGAACATTTAATTCATGTATTTTTTGAATTTCAGAAGATTTTAAACAATCCTGATTTCCTTCCACAGGATAGAAATAAAATATATAATATATATATATAACAACAGAGTTGGAAGGGACCTTGGAGGCCTTCTAGTCCAAGCCCCTGCCCAGGCAGGAAACCCTACACCATCTCAGTCAGATGGTTATCCAACATTTTCTTAAAAATTTCCAGTGTTGGAGCATTCACAACTTCTGCAGGCAAGTCGTTCCACTTATTAATTGTTCTAACTATCAGGAAATTTCTCCTTAGTTCTAAGTTGCTTCTTTCTTTGATCAGTTTCCACCCATTGCTTCTTGTTCTACCCTCAGGTGCTTAGGAGAACAGCCTGACTCCCTCTTCTTTGTGGCAACCCCTGAGATATTGGAACACTGCTATCATGTCTCCCCTAGTCCTTCTTTTTATTAAACTAGACATACCCAGTTCCTTCAACCGTTCTTCATGTTTTAGCCTCCAGTCCCCTAATCATCTTTGTTGCTCTTCTCTGCACTCTTTCTAGAGTCTCAACATCTTTTTTACATCGTGGCGACCAAAACTGGATGCAATATTCCAAGTGTGGCCTTACCAAGGCATTATAAAGTGGCACTAACACTTCACGTGATCTTGATTCTATCCCTCTGTTTATGCAGCCCAGAACTGTGTTGGCTTTTTTAGCAGCTGCTGCACACTGCTGGCTCATATCTAAATGATTATCCACTAGGACTCCAAGATCCCTCTCACAGGTACTACTATTGAGCAAGGTGCCACATATACGGTACTGATGCATTTTGGTTTTTTTGCCTAAATGTAGAACCTTACTTTTTTCACTGTTGAATTTCATTTTGTTAGATATCGCCCAATGTTCAAGTCTGTCAAGATCTTTCTGTAACTTGAGCCTATCTTCTGGAGTGTTGGCTATTCCTGCCAGCTTGGTGTCATCTGCAAATTTGATGAGTTCCCCATCTATCCCCTCGTCCAAGTCATTGATGAAGATGTTGAAGAGTACTGGGCCTAAAACAGAGCCTTGGGGTACTCCACTGCATACTTCCCTCCATGTGGATGTAGTTCCGTTGAGGACTACACGTTGAGTGCGGTTGGTCAGCCAGTTACGAATCCATCTGGTGGTGGTGCTGTCTAACCCACATTTTTCTACTTTATCTAGTAGTAGGTTATGGTCTACTTTATCAAATGCTTTACTGAAGTCCAAGTAAATTATATCGACAATATTCCTCTGGTCTACTAATTTTGTCATTTTGTCAAAGAATGCGATAAGATTAGTCTGGCATGATCTGTTTTTGACAAACCCATGTTGGCTTTTGGTTATTACTTTGTTTGCTTCTAGGTGTTCACTGATTCGTTGCTTGATTATCTTTTCCAGAATCTTCCATATATTATATATCTTCCAATATATTCTCCAACTATTCATACCTTTAGTACAAATTGTTGTGCTTGTCTGATCATTTTGGAAAACAGCAACAAAAATATAAGCAGTTTCTCTTAGGAGAAATTCCTGATTCTAAAGCTGACTATCCTTACAGAGAAACACGAGCAATATGATGGGAACATTGTAAGAATGAAGAAGAGTAGTAATTGTCTTTGGTTCCAAGAGGTTGGAAGTGGTATAAGATAAATAAAAAAATCCATTTTTACTTCGTATTACTTCATATGGAGAGCGAGTTTGGTCTAGTGGTTAAGGTACCAGGCTAGAATGTGGGAAAATGTGAGTTCAAGTGTCATTTAGCCATGGTTGAGTTGAGAGGGAGTGACTTGCTGGAAGTAGGCAGTTGGCTGACTTTAGGCCAGTCACTTTCTCTCAATCCAACCCATCTCACAGGGTTTTTATTATGTGGAAAACAGAAAGAGGAAGGTATACTGGTATGTTTGCTGCCTTGAATTATTTGTAAACATAGTAAAGGTGTGATACATCTATGTAAGTAAGTAAATGAATGAATGAATAAATAAACCTTTGCAGAGTTAGACATCAGACTATTGAAAGTGGGAAATTAAACAAGTTTGGAGGTATTTCTAGATGGATGCCAAATTTCATATATAATGAATTAATTCAAACAAATTCTAACTAGTTCTATATGGAACCTGAAGAACAGTATTACAACTGTCTTCTTATTTTTGAGTTACCTGGCAATCCTTTAGTCATCCAGGACACCAGTTCACGGTTGCTTATAACATGCCAAAATAACCCCTTTTACAGAACATTCATTGTAATTGTCTCAAGAGAGATACAACCAATGCTATTGCATAATATACATGTCCTGGAGACTATGACTAATTGCTCTTTTGCTTTAACAAATAATTCACATATTTTTCCATCCCTCTAATCTACCCCTCCATTTTAATCATTCCTTTCAACAATTTTACTTTAAAAACCAATGAATTCTATAAACATCTGGGTTTGGGTTTGAATGCTAATGTATAGTTTATGAAAGGATATTAAGTGTGTTGTTTAGTTTTGGGCTTCTTTTCCTAAGTATAACCAAAGGAAAATATCAAATGACCCCCACACTATCTTTGTAGTATAAATATTTTTTTAACAAATAGAATAATCCACAATTATTTCCCCTCTTTTTAGAAGAATAATGACTCACCCCTTTTTGCATCGACAGTAGCCACTGCTTCAATAAGAAGGGATGAATTGGATTCTGTATACTCCACGAAAACAAGAAGCAATTTCAGTGCTGTCTTTACAACCAGGCGAAACTGCAAGGGAAGAAACAGCTATTCATAAATCAAACTGTAAAATTTGCAGAATGGTTGTTTCCTTTTACTGCAATGCAGGCTAATCCTATGTGGAAATAAATCAGTGCAGCAGCAGCATCACTATCCCTAAGTCACCGATTGAAGCAAAATATGCTTCATCTTCTAAATTAAATGTCAAAGTAGAACAAAAAGCAAATCCATGAAACATGTACAAATAGAACTGGTTTATGTAGCCTAGTTCCCCACTCTTTTTAATCACTCTTTAGGTGCTATCTAAACACCATTAATTACTGATGCCCTAATTTAAACCAGATACTATTAAAGCATGTGGTCTAAAACTAATTCTATTTCTGCCCTTCCAAAACATATAGACCTTCTTTATCCTGAGTCATAACTATTAATTTAAATGATTCACAGAATCAATTTGTTTGGGCTCAAGAATCAAACTGGCTCTGGATAATCATATCAGAAGTTGAATACATAAATGGATGAGTCACATGGCGTTGTTTTCTGAAATACTCTATATAAAGTAATAGAAACCCCCAATACAAAAGTTTTCCAAATTCTAATACTAGCTTTCAGTATGAAAACGAATGAAGCCATATTGGCACAGGATAATGAAAGATATCAGAATTCTATCTGCTGAGTCAGTTGCAGGACATGCTATATTTTGACAAATTATCTGTTTTTTAAAAAAACTATTTATCTCATGTCCTCAGCAGCAGATAGGAATAATGGTATTTCACCATACGTACTTTTTGAAAATTTATTTTTATTGCTCTTAAAAAATAACAGAAACCAAAGGGAAAAAAACAAAATACAAAGATAAATAATGCAAACACATACAAAAACTACACATAAAAATGCTTTAAAATGAAAAAAAAATACAACAGAAAAGAAGAAACACAGTACTCCATTATAGCAATTAACAATTTCAATTCTACATATAATATAAATATTATTCATATATTTCTAATCCATTTATACAATTACCATTCTTTGGTAACCTACTGTATTTTGAATAAATATGTTCCATATTTCATTCTAGAGCCTGAAAGTAGTAACCTGACTACATTATATTAAATGTTAAATTATTGAACAGTTCTTCAATTGTTCCTCTTTCTAAAAGGGAACTAAATCTTGTAGTGTTTTACTGGTTTTTAAATAAAACCACAAATTACTATATCACTATTATATTGTGAGAATTAAAAAGGCTATAGAAAGGGTCTGAAATATCCTCTTCACTATAATTTCCAACCATAATAAAAACTGAATAAAATAAATTCTATATAGACTTTTTCCTTAATAGCAATTATTTATGCTGCATTTTCTGGATATCACATTCCTACCTTTTTTTCTCCCTAAAATTCTAAAAATTCCGCCTGTTTACTCTTACTGAAATCTACAGCATTGTTGATTTCAGGAAGCAAAAACATACTATGAATTAAGGTGATCAACCTTTTTACAGTGAGAAGGAGGACACAAATAAATTGAAGAAAAATAATGTAAATAAAAGAAACATTTTATTAATTGACACAATAATACAGAATATGCTATAATATGATAAATGCATAATAAAAAACATTTGCAACAAAAATATTTTATATTGTAATTATGCTTACATGCCTATTAATTATTATTTAAATGAGTACCTTTCCATTGAATAAATAAACTTGTAAATAAATTATACATATTTGGAAATTATTAAATAGATAATGAATTAATAAAACGTGAATTATTGTGCTCACCTGTGTATGACTGAATATTCACTGAGAAAGAAGTGAGTCTAATGCGTGCGTGTGTGCCATGTTGTGTTTTGGTAAGAAGTAAACAAAGCCACTTGCATGAGGTGCACTCTTGTGTGTTTGCACTCTTTCAAACCACATGTGTTTCATAACTGCATCTTGCCGCACTGTACCAAGCCTTGACAAATCGTCATGTCAAATACAAATACGTCATATAACACGCAACGGATCGGATCAGCATTGATCGAATACAGAGATTTACAGATTAGTCTTCAAATATCAAAAAGGAGGACATGTAGGAGGACACTTTTCGAGATAGGACAGAACTTACAAAAGAAGGACTGTCCTCCCTAAAGGGGGACGATTAGTCACCTTATATGTATAGATAACTGGTTGGATAAAAATATTAGCAAGAGGCTGCTTAGCTGTCCTTGATCCTTTTGATGCTTCCTGAAATGTACAGTAGTACTTTTTTTAAAAAAAAAAATTCAGTATGAATATGGCTCAGAACTATTTAAAAAGAAAAACTGTAGTAAAAATCTCAAAAAAACCCACCCAACATTCTTACCTTAGACCCAATTAGTATGTACAGCCACTGGATGGTTTCATTGTGATTTATTACTCCATTCATCCCATCAACATACAGCATAATTTGTCCCAGGGCTAAGAAAATAAAGAAGATTTTTAAAAACTGCTATATTTAACAATTTGCTGTTACAAGCAAAAATCATACCTGCACAGCTAAATCAGACATGCAGTTGGAGTGGATTGGAAGTCAATTTGAATTGGAAGAAAACTGATAGAGATTGTAGAATACACTTTTTATATTCAATAAGAAAACAACTGTTGGACTTGTCTCAACTCAGTCATTACAAAGAAAAAGCCTTTAGTCTGCTTCATATAAAAGGTTTACTTTTACTAAAACCAATTGGTTACAAGATAATAAAAAGCCGATCTGGCATTGGCAAAAAAGCAACAGGATGAAGCAAGTTGGCAGCACTGACATTCTGCTGCCATAAAAGGGTAGTCCTAGAAGAGAGAGAAAGAGAGGGGAAAAAAACCCGGGTGGTTAAAAGGCTACTTAAATGGGGTTTATTGGGTTATTTACCATGGAATTTTCAAGAAGACATGGGCTCACACATGTTGTGCATTGATCCACTTGGTTTCAGATGGAAGATAGTCCTTCCATTGGATTAAATATTAGAGTTTGCCCCTATGAAGAGGGGAATAAAGAATGTCTTTAAATGATGTTCACCTTCAATGATGGTTGATGTTGGATGTTTGTTGTGGGAAGCAAAGGGAATGTGGTGACTGGCTTTAATAGGCTGCTATGGAAAACTGCATGGATGTGTCTGAGGTTTTTTTGGCAGTGTTAATTGAACTGTGATTGGATTAATGACTCAGACAACGGGGAATGGGCCAATATACTTCGGATCCAATTTTTTAAACTGCTGTCTGGATTGCAGATATTTGGTGGAAAGGTAAATTTTTTCTCCCACTTGAAAGTCCTTTTGCTTTTTGCGTTTTTTGTCTACATATTTTTTAGTAATTTCATGCACCTGTTGTGCTTCAACTATCTGGTCTGTTGTGTGCATTTTCTAGTGCCCTGCGCACAACAGGCCAGGTAATTTGAAGGGATTTAATTCATTCTTCTAGTAAGGTGGTTTGGAGGCTCAGCTGACACAGTTCTGGTATGGCTACAAAGTCTTGACTGGTCGCCATTCAGAATGGCATAAATTCAGTACTGCTATGCAATTTCTGCATGGAGCTTGCAGGAGGTTGGACCAGTTGTCCTATTGGTAATTGATGTAACATCTAAGGTACTGCTGCAACACACCATTTGTATGCTTACATGCTCCACTCATTTAAGGGCACTAGGAGGAGTTAAGTCCCTGAGTAGACCCCAATAGTTTGAGAAATTCTTGCCAGAATCATGAAGTGAATTGGACACCCCGTCTGAAATGATTCAATCTGAAATCCTGTGAAGTCCTGCATGAAAAGCTTTACCAGAGTACATGCAGAGGGGATTTGGGAGCAAGCCACAATGTGTACTTGTTTAGAGAAGAGATCGATGACAACCCAGATCATTGTGTCCCCAGAGGTTTCTGGCAGCTCAACCATGAAATCCATGGAGATTTCTTTTGAGGGTGCCATGGGGTTGGTAACTGGTTGTAGTAACTCAGGTAGTTTGCCAGAATAGCCTTTTGCTGCTTCACACACCGGGAAGTTAGCAACCTATCGCTCTATGTTCTTCTTCATGTGAGTACACCAGAACTGATGTTTTAGTTACAGTTAGTTGTAAAACAGGTAGCCATTAGCTTTCAGACATGTAGTGTTGGTTTCCTACCCAAACAAGGCCATCGCAGAGAGTGAAGTCTAATTGCTGGTGGGTAAACCAATCATCCCTGATTAAGGACATTTTCAGTGCAGTACAAGATCATTGCCCACTTGAGGCACTATTTTGGTGTGTGATCTTGAGAATCTGGAACTTGGGAAAGGCATCCGCCAGAAAATTCTTCTCCCAGGTAAATAGCATAGGATGAAATTGAAATGGTTGAAATATTGCATCCATCGCTCTTGTTTTGTAAATAGCTTTAAATGTATTTTTAACGCTTCTATGTTCTTGTGGTCTGTATGCATTACAAAAGAGCTTTTGCCACCTTCAAAAAAAATGCCTCCAGGTGCAGAAGTACCCACTGCTCTGGATAGGCTTCCTTTTCCCAAAACTGCCCACCTGCATTTTGCCTTCGAGAGCTTTAGCACAAGTCTGCAGGATTCCTTCTTTATTAACTGAAGGAAAATAGCCCCCCCACCCCCGGCTACATCACCGCCATCAGCCTGGATGACAAAAGGTGTGTTGGGGTCCAGGTGCTTAAGGATAGGTTCAGCAGTGTTTAAGTTAAGTTAAGCAGCGTTTAAGTTAGGGTTAGGGTTAGGTTTATCAGAATAAATTGTCAGGAAAAGATAAGAGAAAAATATAAAGACTAAGGATAACTATTATTCTAAAAATAGTAGAAATGGCATATTGATCTGGCTATAAATTATAGTTTACAATGAAATTAAACAGATAGAGAGCAATAGAAGATGAGTTGTTATGTGAAACATACATAGCTAGTATGATTAAGTTTCTGTACCTCTCAAGATGTAATTCTGGTAGTTCTGGTCTGCCTCAGCTCCCACTTTTATTAAACAAGCCAGGCCTTCTGCTATAACAAATTCATGAACCAAATCCTTGTCATCCTGTGAGAGAGAGGACAAGGGGGGAAAAGGCAAATGATACATTTTGTAACATATTGAAAATAAAGTCACAGTGGTTTTCACCATGTCTGACTCTTGGCGACTTCATAGGCAAGTGCTCTTCACGCTATCCTACCAAACATAGCTTCTTTCAGTTGTTTGTATCAGTTTTGATGGTATCAAGCCAGCATGTTCTTTGCTTGCTCCTTTTTCTTGTTTTACTAAGCACATACAGACTGGCTTCCTTTAGCAAATGTTCGTGGCTACGGGAATGATGAAAAAGCAATTTTACAACTAACCCTTGCATTTATAACTTTTTCAGGTCGTAAAGCAAAGTGTTGGTCATTTAAGAGACTGCTTCATTTAACGACTGAGTTGTTGGTACCACTGAGTTGTTGGTACCAATTATGGTTACTAAATGAACACTAATCTTTGAATGAAAAACTGTTCTATATTGATCTAATCACTCTTCAAAAAAACCATTCACCCACAAACTAGGATGAAAAAGATTTTTGGCGTCCAAGAATGTTTTAGAAGATGTATCATAATCTAAATAGCATCAATTTTGTCCCTTTCATTATTCCTTTCCCTAACTACAAATACTTTAGATCAGCAGTCCCCAACCTTTTTGGCACCAGGGACTGATTTCGTGGAAGATAATTTTTCCACAAACCAGGAGGGAAGGGAGAAGGAACATCCAACCTACAGGTGAAACTCAAAAAATTAGAATATCATGCAAAAGTTCATTTATTTCAGTAATGCAACTTAAAAGGTGAAACTAATATATGAGATAGACTCATTACATGCAAAGCAAGATAGTTCACGCCTTGATTTGTCATAATTTTGATGATTATGGCTTACAGCTCATGAAAACCCCAAATTCACAATCTCAGAAAATTAGAATATTACATGAAATCAACAAAACAAGGATTGTACATAGAACAATATCGGATCTCTGAAAAGTATAAGCATGCACTCAGTACTTGGTTTGGGCCCCTTTTGCATCAATTACTGCCTCAATGCAGCGTGGCATGGATACTATCAGCCTGTGGCACTACTGAGGTGTTATGGAAGACCAGGATGCTTCAATAATGGCCTTCAGCTCTTCTGCATTGTTCGGTTTCACGTCTCTCATCTTTCTCTTGGCAATGCCCCATAGATTCTCTTATTTCTCAGATTTTCAAGTCATGCAAGTTTGCTGGCCAATCAAGCACAGTAATCCCATGGGCACTGAACCAGGTTTTGGTACTTTTGGCAGTGTGGGCAGGTGCCATGTCCTGCTGGAAAATGAAGTCAGCATCCCCATAAAGCTCGTCTGCGGAAGGAAGCATGAAGTGCTCCAAAATCTCCTGGTAGATGGCTGTGTTGACCCTGGACTTAATGAAGCACAGTGGACCAACACCAGCAGATGACATGGCTCCCCAAATCAACACGGACTGTGTAAACTTCACACTGGACTTCAAGCATCTTGCAGTGTGCGCCTCTCCATTCTTCCTCCAGACTCTGGGTCCTTGGTTTCCAAATGAGATGCAAAAGTTGCTCTCAACAGAAAAGAGGACTTTGGACCACTGAGCAACAGATCCGTTCTTTTTTTTCTTTAGCCCAGGTAAGACACTTCTGACGTTGTTTGTTGTTCAGGAGCGGCTTGACAAGAGGAATACGACATTTGAAGCCCATGTCCAGGATCTGTCTGTGTATGGTGGCTCTTGATGCACTGACTCCAGCCTCAGTCTTCTCTTTGTGAAAGTCCCCAACACTTTTGAATGGCCTTTTCCTGACAATTCTCTCCAGGCTGCTATCATCCCTGCTGCTTGTGCATCTTTTTCTTCCACACTTTTCCCTTCCACATGACTTTCTATTAATGTGCTTTGATACAGCACTTTGGGAACATCCAACTTCTTTTGCAATTACCTTTTGAGGCTTTCCCTCCTTATGGAGGGTGTCAATGATGGTTTTCTGCACAACTGTCAGGTCAGCAGTCTTTCCCATGATTGTGATTCCTACTGAACCAGACTGGGAGACCATTTAAAGGCTCGGGAACCCTTTACAGGTGTTATGGCTTAATTAGCTGATTAGGGTGGGACACTTTGAGCCTAGAATATTGAATCTTTTCATAATATTCTAATTTTCTGAGGTTGTGAATTTGGGGTTTTCATGAGCTGTAAGCCATAATCATCAAAATTATGACAATCAAGGTGTGAACTATCTTGCTTTGCATGTAATGAGTCTATCTCATATATTAGTTTAACCTTTTAAGTTGGATTACTGAAATAAATGAACTTTTGCACGATATTCTAATCTTTTAAGTTTCACCTGTAGATCCCTCACACACAGTTTACAGTAGGGTTCACGCTCCTATAAAAATATAAGGCCTGATGAAATGAGGTGAGCTGAGAGGGTAATGATAGTTCTGGGGAGCAGATATAGATGAAGCTTCACTCACTCGCTCGCATGACATTCACTTCCAGCTGTGTTGCTGGTTCCTAGCAGGTCATGGACAGATACCAGTCCATGGCCCAGGGCTCAGGGACCCCTGCTTTAGACAAAATGAAAAAGCTTTTATCATTTTTCTCCTTGTCCCCATGTGCATAGATTTTTACTCACTCTGCTCTCCTCCATATGGTTTTTCTTCCTAGAATTTGGTAGAAACTAAACCTCTCTGCATCACTTAGACTGATGTTCCAGCCTAAATCTTCCTACCCATTATGACAATTAAACATATATTAAAAATAATTTAAATAAATTCTGTAGATTGAGGGACTGAGAAGAGTAATTGCAAATCTCATTTCTATTTTTCACAGTAACTTTCTTTCCAATTTACAACTATATTGTCTTTCTTGCCTCTACTTTCCATACCATAAAACACAAAAGCAAGCTAATTTCTTTTCTCATTTCAGACTGATTAAAATGTAAAAAGTGACAGCTACATTATGAAGATATATTGTGAGAAAGAACTGCATTATTTTAGTTTGGAACTCTTGTATCTGGCTACAAATTGCAGCAAAATGAAAGCAGAGATAAAGAAAGCCATCTGGATTTTTGCAGTTCAAATATAGTAGTTTTGGTAAATATATTCTGATTTTAAGAATGAAGGTAAAGGTTTCCCCTGTCCAGTAATTTCCTACTTTAGAGGTTGGTGCTCTTAGCTGAGAAAGCTTTCTCTGAAGACATTTTCGTGGTCATGTGGCCAGCATGATTATATGCGGAGGAATATTGTTACCTTCCCATCGAAGTGACATCTATTTAATCTATTCACTTTTGGTATGCTTTCAAATTGCTAGGTGGGGAAGAACTGTGGCAAATAACGAAAGCTCACCCCGTCATGTAGTACTCAGGTCTTAAACAGCTGAGCCATCGCACATTTTAAAGATTTTAAGAATACAGGCTTTTTTTTCAGTGCTGGATTTTGCAAGATTTACATTGTCTGTCTCTTCTATTTCTTTATTAAATTTATATAGTCACTCATCTCACATATATGACTTAAATAGTATACAATAAAACAATAAAAAGTATGAAAAATTAAACAATTTAAATATATAAAAAGGACTATGGGAGAATGGGAGAACCAAATTTTGAGGGTTGTCTTAAATGTATTGAGATCATGGCTAATCTCACATCAGGAGGAATGATATTCCAGAACGAGGGTGTCCCAGCAGAAAAAGATTGCTTCCTGGGACTTTTCAGACAGATAGGGCCCGTTACATGCCCTTCCTGCTACATCTAATGAGACAAGTTCGTGTAATCAGGAAGAAGCAGGAATTTCATAGCAGCTAGTATAGAGATCTGTTCTTTCAAAGTGCTTATAACTTTTGTGTATGTGTAGCATGTCTCCCGAAGGGATTGCTAGCTATTGGACCTTTCTTTCTCAAGGTTTCTTTTTTCCCCATTTTGAGGATAAGAACACTTTACAATGCATCACTCAATGCCGCTGTTACTACCCAGTGATATAGTGTATCACCCAAGCTATTTATGACCCAATTATGAAGTTATGACAAAAGCACCCACTCCATGGTTACATAATTGAATTTTGGGTACTTGGCAATTGGCTCACCTTCACAACCATTTGCATGTTCTGTGGTCATGTGACTGTAATTTTCAACATTTTTTGGGCAGTTTCTAGCATTTACTTTTATTTCTGACCCAAAAAAACCCCCTAAACTAACTAAAATCTCATCTTTAGTTTATCTCCAGGCTTTCTACTCAGCATTGGATATGACCAGGCCAAAGCTCTTATTAAACCGTGTATAACAAACATTGAGCATCAACTGAACGTAGCCAGGTCCCTAAACCTTTTTGCCAGTGAATGTAACAGATACCCTATTTCTCACATAACATATGTAACCAGTCTTGAAGTATCTAGCCATTGGAAGACCTTCACTCTGGCATGGTGTCATGCTCTTCCCTCAGATGTCCTTGAAGGCAGATACAGACAGATTCCCTACTGAGAAGCAAGGTCCCTTTGATTCTGGACAGAGAGACAACAGAGCATGTGCTCTTCCAGGGTTGCAGTATAGAGACATTTGTAAAAGCTTCATCACACCAATGCTGAATACATACCTTGATGCACAGGACAATCGTCCCTTCCGCTTGTAGATACCAATCTCGCTACAACCTACAAGGTTGCCAGGTTTTGTGCAGCAGCAATTAAAATCGATTGGAAGATTACCTATGCTTCAAATCAGCCTGAATGTGTATTTAATTTTTTAGTTGAGTTTTGTATTACGACAGATTTAATTAGCTATATATTAATTTTTAATATGTTTATGTATCCCTTTATAGTTTTTTTTAGTACACACAAACACAATTAGTTTTTTAACTCTCTGTATTTTATATTGCAATGAAGAATAAACTTCATCCAGACTAAAATCAAAACAAATTACAGGTAGTCCTTGACTTATGAAGTGATGAAAAGGAGCAGCTACATAAGATTTGGATTCACAATCTTCTCAAAATAAAATAAAAATGGAATATAAAAATGGAATATTAGTGGGACCAATGCCCCATTAAAGCAGAAGAAAATATTTTGTTACTTGAAGAAATTTTATTTGGATATACTTTGGCTAAAAGAAACATGTTAAAATAGAAGGCAGAAAATACAGTATTTGGTTAACAAAAGATAAAAAAGGTTTATCTCAAAGGAACTAAACAAGAGAAATTGAGTTGTCTTGAATGTAAAACTTCAGCTTAAAACTAAACTAATTGTATCAGATGAATAGGGTAGATTTGTAGCAAAAGAAGTGGATGAATAGGATACAGACAATGGTAATTGGAATTTATGTACCAAATGAAGAAAAATAGAAATTTCTTGAGTAACATATAGCAATAGCACTTAGACTTACAGTTCTTTACAGCTCTCTCTAAGTGGTTTTACAGAGTCAGCATACTGATCCCAACAATCTGGGTCCTCATTTTACCCACCTCGGAAGGATGAAAGGTTGACTCAACCTTGAGCCTGGTGAGATTTGATCTGCTAAACTGCTGGAGCAGGTGATCAGCAGAAGTAGCCTGCATTACTGCACTCTAACCACTGTGCCACCTCTATGGAACAATTAACATCTTTTATTTATGAAAACTGGTGTCTGCTTGGTTATTGGAGTGGGATAACTTTGCTGACTTTTGATGGAGCATTAAATAAAGGGATAACTGTCACAAGATAAACTACCACAAAATGGACAACTTAACTTGACTCTTGGAGGCACAAAAATGGATTGGCAAAAGAAGAAACCTTTTTTTTCATAAATTCTTTTCAGGAATTGATACTATGCTAATAAAATTTCAAAAGTGGATATTTTGCTTCAAAATATTTTTTGCTTTTTCATATCATTAAATAGTTCTTCTGATGCTTAGAAGAAGGAACTCACAGTTTATATATGGAGAGTGAAATGACTATTCTACAGAAAGAAAAGATTTCTAAAAACTGTAAAGAGAAATTGAATGAATATTTTAACAACAATTTGGGTAAAGGTACAGTTAATGAGTGTTTAGTAAGCGAACAAAGTCATTATGAGAGGTTATTTTATAAAATATAATTGTTTAGAAAAGAAAAAAAAACCTCGAGAAAAGATGCAAAAGGTATTGGATGTATTTAAAATGAAAAAAAAATCTGACTTAAAGAAGACACCAACAAACTCTAAAATTATGCAAATTAAATTATTATGCCAACCATTGTGTAGCCTGCTCCATTAGCAAGGTTCCCTCGTGGTTGGGGCCTTGCCCCTGGATTTAAAATAGGAAGGACCCTGAAGGATATTTCTAAGAAATATAATCCCCAGCAGGGAGAGTTAAATCAGAATGCTGGAAGTAGAATGATAGATTCAAGCAGCTGAGGATAAAAGGACTGAGAGGGAGGAACTAGAACAAAGCTATTATGAGGAAATGAGGCTGCACTCCTTCAGAAAGAGAGAATCCAAAGGAAAAAAACATGGCTTTATGTCAGCCTACGGACTGTATCCTGGCTGCCATGAGGGAGACTCCTTAGGCACCTCAGTGGGCTTGCAGATGACAAGTGTATGAGACAAAAGCTTGCACAACATTGGTCACCATAAGGTTTAATGTTTTAAATTATTGTGATGCTTGAGTTTGTCTTAATGGCCATAATTTTTCTAATTAAAGCCTGTAACTCCCTGTGTTGGTGTGCATGGGCCAGGTTGGGCTGGCCACCTGGGAAAGGGATAGAAGGGCCTGATTGCCAGCAGTCCTTTTGGAGGACTGGAAATGTAAATAAAACTGAATTATGTGAAACAAAGACATTTTTAGTTTTCAAATAAATCAGGAAGATAATTGACATATAGATTGAGAAAAGAAAGAGGAAAGATAATGATTGGTAAAATCCAGGAGGACAAGACAATATTGACAGATAACGTCTCTATCAAAAATTCATTCTATAATTTCTACTCAATTCGTATAAAGATATGAACTTAACAGGGAAAAAAATGAGTATCTTTTAAAATAACAACTAATGAAGCTTTTGCAGGTGCAAAAACAACTTACGAATGATCCTATAGCTGCTTTTGAAATACCAGATGGTATTTAAAAAGATGAAAACAGGCAAGGCTATAAGCCTAGATGATTATCTGCCAGCATTGTGTCTCTGGTTTCCACATAGGATGAACAGGTCAGACTTTTCACAAAAAGATTAATGGATACAAATAAGAACAAAGAAATAGCAGAGCATTTTAATCTCCTAGGACATTTTGTTATGGAACTCAAAAGTTCCATAACAAGTTCTGCCCCACAGAAATTTTGCAAGCACAATTAAGCAAGAAACAGCTAAACTGATATATATCAACAGTTTTAAGCTATTTCAGAAAAACTGATCAAATACAATGTTCTTTTTTTTTTTACATGCACTGCAATTATTGATAAGATGCTTGCAACTCCCCTGCCAGCTTCATTTGTATTGGTATCCTAACTTACTTTTCCTTTGCCATCCTGTTATTTTAAACCCAGAACAGGGAATTAATGTCCTGTATCTGGAGAGGAAAATACAAAGGGTCAAGCAAGGAGGAGCCAGAATAGTTTTCTGAAGAACAATTTGTTTTGGAGTAATTTTGTCTCTTTTAATTATCCCCTAATTAGTTTGGCTAAATGCTTTTTAGCAATATATTTTTCTTGATTTTGCTAATATGTTTCAAGAGCTATCTCATTACATCCTTGTATATAAGATAGTTAAATGTAGGAGAGATCTTACAGTGTTCTGGTGGATTTAGAACTGGATGCATAACTGCATAACTGTTAAATGATTTTGAACTGATTGTAAAATTGACTTCTCAAGAAATGTGAGTCTTGTTCCACTTGACTTAACAGCATGCCTACAGATGCCCTACAGATTAGTCTCCAGGGTGGGCGTGGCCAATAACAATAAATAATAAAAATAATAAATAAGGTTTACAAAATAATAAGAGGTACAAAAAACCAACTTTCACAATTTATACACACACAATACAACACAACTGACTCACACACAATGTAAAAGCAGCTGCACTTCACCCAAAATGGCCCCTGCAACAAGCAGGAACTTCACACTTTCACACTTTACACACACACAACACAACTGACACACACACACACAATGCCAGATACAGCTTTGTGAGATTTTGTGTGTTTGTGTAGTTAGAGTGAAACACTACAGAAACACATCAAATCTCAGAAAGCTGCACAAATATTTTATTTTATTATTTCATTTCATTTCATTTCATTTCATTGTGGACTTCAACTCCCAGAGTTCCTCAGCCAGCAAAGCAGGAAGTCAAAGCAAGGTTTTTTTTTCCTTCAGTAGCTGAAGAAAGCATGGTGTTGCCAGCCCGAAAGAGCAGTAATTATAGGTAAGAGAGGAGGGGAAATTGGCTGGGCATGGGTGGGGGCTCTTGTAAGTGGGGGCTGTTAAAAAGTGAGTTTAAAAGCCTGTGAGGATCAGGAAACTCCTCTGGGATCTCCAGAGGAGGCTTTTAAAACCTCGGTTTTTTTTCTTTTTTCTTTTCCCTTCAGCTGAAGAGGGTTTTTAAAAAAAAACTTTTACAGGGTTTTGATGATCTCTGCTCAGCCCCGCGATCATCAGAGGTTTTTTTTTTTTTTAACTTTTAAAGGCATGTTTCGGCTGAAGAAAAAAAATTAAAAGTAAAAAAAACCCCTGTGCTGATGGTGCGGCTCAGAAGAGGCAGGGGGGCGGGGTCAGGGATTTTTGCTATCGGCCCTCCGAACCAGCAGCTGCCATAGCTACCTAATCGGGCAAGCCGGTGTGAACCGGGAGCATTTCACCCCTGTGTGTTGCCCATTTCCGGCCCATTTTCCAGCCAGTTTTGAGCCGTTTATTTTGGGGCTGTTTTCAACTAGCAGAATGCTACAAGAGACCATGGAGGGTGAAAACTAGGCATGGGGGGCCACACACAGCCTGTTTTAACTGCCAGAGGCACTGCAGGCCAGTCTTTTGATATTTTCAGGCCAGCCCTGCAGGTCAGATTTAAGCACCCCATGGGCCGGATCCAGCCCGCAGGCCTTGAGTTTGACACCCCTGCTCTAAACCGACTCAACTGTGCCTATAGGTGGATTATAAGCTTTTTGACAGATAGGAAGCAAGGTGAAGCTAAGGAAGCTAAGATAGGAAGCAAGAAGAAGGAAGGTGAAGTTAAGGAAAATTATATCTAATACCTGGGCAATTAGCATAGGTGCTCCTCAAGGCTGTATGTTCTCTTTATTGCTCTTTTATCTATATACCAATTATTGTATCTATAGAAATCTCTCTATTAAAATACTGAAGTTTGCAGATGATACAACAGTTATCAGTCTCATTTGAGGTAGTGATGTGTCTGCATAGAGATGTTTAAATAGTCCAGACAGCCATCTATCTATCTGGGATATTTGGCTGGTGTTCCTGTGCTTAATGGAAACTCGGATTCAGTGGCCCAATTTTCAAGTATATAGTTTTGTAATTCTTATGACTTTGGTTTTGCTCATATTACCTATAAAAATCAAAAACACTTTGGATGTATGTATGTATGCATGCATGTATATGTGTTTATGAGTCATAAATCACAAATCAGCCGTATTTGAATTTTATGCACAACTTTATGATTCAACAGTATTGCATAGAAATGGATAATACAACCCGAAGTATCTATCTGCTTTTGCAACATAATGGCATTGTAAAAATAGAAATATCATTCATTTATTTAAAAATTGTGATGATTCCAATTTTTATATTGTGACACAATAAAGAAATTTCACTTTGTAAATCCCGTCTCATTAGCCCTTTCACACTTTTTCCACATTTCCACACCACATACTAAATAAAATTAAGACGTTTCCTATTTATGTTGAGAATATATGAAGGTTTTTTCACTGAATTTATTTTCCTTGTTGAAGCTGAGTCAAAAAAGTTAAGGTAGTGCTATGACCACATAATGAAAGTTCTATCTTTATCTTGCACATGACTTGTGTAAAATGGGATAGGTTTTAACGGCCTAGTTTTGGCTGCTATATTGCTCATCTGGCCTTTCTGCAGATGCCTTTGCTTCCTCAGGAATTACTTTGAACCTTCTTTGGAACTTTCTGTGAATTATCCTAAGTGTGGTTGGAGAAAGACATTAAGAAGCAATAATAATAAATAATAAAATAAAGCAGATAAAAAGATATTAAGTCTAGAGGTTTAGTCTGTTACGTGTTGAAGTAATAACAAAATAATAACAACACCTCTCCCCCAGCAATAATAATGAAATACATTAGTTTCTGAAGAAACAAAATGTATATTAAGTGGTAATGGTCACTTACTTGAAATATCTGTTTCAAGGAGAAGAGGGCCCGCCTTAACTCCCGTCCATTTGAGTTGTACAATTTCTCTGAAAGGACAAAATGTTTAAAAATTATCTGATTATTATAATCAGTTGTGGAGCCTGTTGTTTAGAGAAAAAATACAATCTCTCCCCCCTTCTCTCTGGCAATGTTTATAGTATGTAATACCATGTATATGTATATGTAAAAAAGGTGCATTAATAATAAAGAATTAGAATAAGAAAGAAAAACAAACTCAGAGCCAGATTGGACTGAGAATTTCTGTGCCATATCTCTAATCTAAAAGAATAATCTGGGAGCAGTAATAAGATACCTCAATGCATTAATCATTTACATATAATGTAAATAATTTCCTATACCAACATTATTAAATAAGTTTAAAAAGTTTATTTGTCAAATGTTGTAAATCCTGACAGTATGAATTGTAACTTACTCACTCATGCAGCCAAGTGTAGAATAATTTTGCTATTAAGCCAACACAGTTTACCAAGTGAAAATCTTTCCAAACAATGTTGTGATATAATCTTGGAAGTTATATTTAATGAAGAAAAAAAACCCTGTATTGTATAGCTATGGAGACTACAGGTAGTCCTTGACTTACAACCATTTGCTTAGTGACTTTTGGAAGTTACAATGGCACTGAAAACAGTGACTTATAAATGGTTTTCTCACTTACGATCATTTCAACATCTATATGGTCACATGATCAAAATTTGAGTGCTTGGCAACTGGCATATATTTATGACAGTTGTACTATCCTGGGGTCATCATTTGTAACCTTTCCAGCTGCCTTCTTTTTTTAATTTATAAGTTTTTTAATTTTTTTAATTTTTTAATTAAGATATCAAATCAGTGTGTGAATAGTGTGGAACCTGGAAGTCATACATTCTAGTACAAATAAAACTAATCAGGTTAATCATAATCATTACATTCAATCCACTTATGTATTTCTAATAATAATACACACTTGTATTAAGTTATAGTCTATCATTGTTCAGTTATTCCATGTTTTCCTTCCCCAAACCACTGAGATACCTCATGCTCCCCTGGGGTCCCCACAATTGCTTCCCCCACCCCATCCTGCCCTGCTGAGTCTTCAAAGACTGCTTTGCTAACATCCAGTGGTGGGTTTCAATAAGCGTGACATAGCTTAGTGGGCATGGCAGGGGAAGGATACAGCAAAATCCCCATTTCCTCCCAATCAGCTGGGACTTGGGAGGCAGAGAACAGATTGAGGCAGGACCAGTCAGAATTTTTACTACCGTTTCTCCGAACTACTCAAAATTTCTGCTACCGGTTCTCCAGAACTGGTCAGAACCTGCTGAAACCCACCTCTGCTAACATCTCAGATTCCACTTACTCCTCCCCACCCCATTTCCATGGATTACTTACTTTTTTTTTGCTATAAAGTATAATTTTTAGTGATATCTATCCTGTTAATATAACTAAATAAGCTACTATACACTTGAAGCATTGTGAAATGCAATCTAATCAGAAACAAGAAATTTGACAAGCCTAATGTTCAAAACCTGATATTAGCATTATAAAAATACTTTTCCATTAAATGTTTAAACAACCAGAATGTTTAAATCTGGTAATCTTAGGACAAAAATGTCAAAAATGATATGAATACCTTTGAAACACTGAATTCTGTGACATGGATTTCAAGAATTACAAGAAGACAAAATTACATTAGTTGTTCAGTGTATTTCATTCTAACATTAGCAAAACGTTTCTCACAGACTCTCAAGCAAATATAAAAACTAGCTGGATTTGTGATTATTTTCCCCTATACTAGAAGCTGCTCTTCTGCTAATGGAAGCAGCTATCTGTTAACATAGGTATCTTCTAAATTTTTAGCAAATTACCGGTATATATTTTGGAAACAGTAGTAGCTGTATTTTAAACTCATTGGTTTTTTTACTGCTTTTTACTATGGTAATTGACCACTTTGGAGACCATTCATTATATAGCTGTATGGATTTTGCTCCCTTAGGAATGCTGTTGCCTTTTGCTTCCTTTATGTTGATCTAAATACGCAAATTATTAAGAAAAATCAGTTAAGGAATAGAGCTTTAGAGGATGGTGAGAGAGGAACTACTCTGAAGAAAAAGATTGATTTTCAATTAATATTGACTTTGCTTTTATCAAAACAAAAATGTACAATTTGCTGCAAGAGTCAAAGGATGGACATTAAATTATTTAGTTGCAAATCAGGGACATTTTTAACATATAGTTCTTTTATATTTTTAAACATAACCTTAATAGGTTACATCAGGGGTGAAATGCTCCCCGCTTGGACCGGCTCGGCTGATCCGGTAGGTAGCAATGATGGCCGGTAGTTCAGAGAACCGGTAGAGATGGCAGCTTGAGGCTCTGCCCATCCACCCAGTCATTACTTCCTGGTTTTAAAACTGCATGTGCTGCATGTGCAGCTACGGGACATCTGCCCTCTTTCACAGAGCACAGCTGCTGCCTCAGAGCTTGCCTTTGTGTCTGCAGCCCACTGGCTCCTCTTGCCCTTCTCTTTCTGGGTGCAGCGCTTCTGCTTGTTGGGACACTTCCCTGCAGCACTTCTGCTGGTGCCACCACACAAGCCTCCCATGAGGAAAAAAGCAAAGTGGCTGGTTGCAGAGCTGCCAGCTTCAGAAGTGGCCCAACAGGCAGAAGCAACATGCCCAGAAAGAGACTCTGGCCTTGCCCTGGAGCCACCGCTTGCTCAGCCTTCGCCTTGGGTCGGGGGCCGGGACTCAGGGATGCACCATTCTCCAAGGCCCTGGAGCCGCCACTGCTCGCCTCCTGTCCACTTGCCCTTTGCCTTGGGTTGGGGGCTGGGGCCAGGGATGCACCATTCCCCGAGGCCTTGGAGCTGCCACCTGCCCCAACCGGATCAGGGAATGCACCATTCCCTGATTCCGGCCTTGCCCTGGAGCTGCCGCCCACACAGTGTGTCCTTACCTACCTCCCATGGCTGGCTCCCAGGGAAGGCAAATGCCCAAAAGTTACCAGAGCCACTCTCCTTCTTGAATGTGTTGCCATCATCGCCCTGTTCCATGCGCCGGCTGTGCAAGCGCATACCCAACCTGCCGCTGATGAATTCAGCAAGTGGATGGTGGCTCCGAGGCAAGGCTGGAGTTGGAGAATGGTGCATTCCCCAACCTGGTTGAGGCAGTCATCTCGCAAAAAGGGAAAAAAAGGAATAGAAATTTAAAAAGTTTCCCTATCGGGTTCTGTTGGCATGGCTTGGTGGGGGTGGTGTCTTGTGACTGAATGGACATGGCTTTGAATGACATCGAGTTGGCCATGCCCACTCAGTCACAAGACACCCCCCCACCAAGCCATACCCACAGAACCTGTAGAGAAAAGTTTTAGATTTCACCACAGGTTACATTCTTGCTAACTTAATTACCTTTACTTCCCATTGAAAGTAATGGAAATTTTAATTATGCTGTTTACTTTATTGCTTACTTTTTGAAGATCTTACTTTTTTTGAAGATCTGCAGAGGTCCAGAAGTGGCTGACCCACTGGCAGAGAAGTCAAAGTATTTTATTCAGATGATGGTGAAGTTGTAAGAATGTGAAATCTAAGGAAAACATTTTCACCAGTTTCTGAGTAAAAGACTGTCTGGGTAAAAGACTAGGCCTGGACTGGGCCACAGCAGCCTCCTGCTTGAGGCAGCAGCAGCCAATGAAAGGGGAGGTTGCTTCTTTGGTCTCATCAGGCTGAACTGCAAGGCTCTTGTTGATTGGCTGCCACAACCCCAATCCCTGAAGCTGCTCATTTGAACTAGCCAGTCAGCAGCAAGCAGACTGTGCCCAAACTAAGGCTAACCAGATTGATCTAAACCAGTGCTTCTCAAATAGTGGGGCGGGCCCCCCAGGGGGGGTGCGAGGCTCCGTAAAGGGGGGCGCGTTTGACCTCGGCAAACACTGTCATAACAAGCTAAGCCCCGTGTTTACAGTCGTGAGGGGGCGCGCGAAAAATGTTTTCTTCTTCCTAGGGGGGCATGACAGAAAATAATTGAGAAGCACTGATCTAAACTAAGCCTGCAGATCCTCATGGCAAAGAAGCTGAAGTCTTTTATTCAGTTGGGGAAAACTGTTTTCCTTACATCTTCCTGTCAAGCCTAGCACAGGGCTCGTCACATGATCTTGCAGGAAGGAGCACATGATCCCACAGGGAAGCAAGCACGAACATTGGAAATGGCTGCGGCAAAGCACACAAGGGCTACAATGAGCACGGGTGTGATGGTGATGGTGGCTTAGCGTGGGGCGGTAGGTGGACGGACACATGACATTGGAGAGAGGCATGCTCATGATTGGGCTTCCTGGCGTCGGCGTATGACATCAGAGCAGGCACAGAAGTTGGGCGGCCCATTTGAACCAAGCCACTGAACAGCTGAAAAGTGCCCACTGCAAACGCCGGATGATGCCTAGTTGTTAGGGGTGTGTGGTGCGGGCTGTTAAAAGGTGATTAGAGGCAGAAACTCTCAGCGCTGACTTTACACCATTGTAGCTCAGTATTGCCTAGGATCTGGCTTGTAGCGGCAATAAACAATCATCCAACCAACAAGACAGCATCTTTGGAGTTTTTCAATTGGGGTTCCGCACAGATCTGGCTTAGCAAGCTGAGACTCATGTTCTTACAGCTTCACTGGCTTCTGAATAAAAGACTTTGGCTTCTCTGCCAAGTGGCTCAGCCTCTTCTGCAGCTCTTCGAAAAATAAGTACAGTAAAGCCATGGGAAATGGGGTGGGGAGGGCAGGCCCAGGGATCCTCCATTTTGGCCTGTAAGAGGCTGGGGGAGCCCAAGGAAGGCTCGGACGAGGCTTGGGACTCTCCATTTCAGCCTGTAACAGGCCAGGGGAGGTTTGGGAAGGCCCTGTAACAGGTTGTTTGTGCCAGCAAAGAGGCGAAGGAAAGCTCACCAGACAGGCAGGTAGCTGGGCCGTGTGAGAGCCCAGAACAAAGGCAGACAAGTGGGCTGAGTCTTGGGGCCACATGATCAAGTCAAGCGAGTGAATGAACGAGGAAGCCAGAAAACAGCAGTTGCTATGCTGTGGCCAAGGCAAGATAAGGAGTGACTGGGAGGAGAGGGGTGGGAAGGGCCAGCCAGTGGTGTGATTAGCCAGTTCTCTGAACAGCACAAAAATTTAACAACCAGTTCACACAAACCAGTCCGAACTGGCTGAAGCCCACTTCTGGATTAATCCCAGAGAAGGCATATTTCCCTGATCCCATAAAAATGCAAATTTTAAAAGACAGAATACGAAAAATGTCCTCCCTGTGGGATTGCATGATAGATAGATCTTCCCAGAATAATGTGGTCCTTTGAATAATGGAGTCCTATGCCATGTTAGGCTTTAAAGATAAAATCCAGTACCTTGAATTGTACTTGAGAGGCTATCTAGGAAAAAAACCAGATTGCACACCAAGACTGAACGAGGTAATGCCACTACATCTAGAATCAAAGATGGAAATGTTGCAATGTTGCATATTCCAGATCTGGACTGCAAAACACATAGCCATTCAGTCTTAAAGGGCTGAGCTATATCCTGTTCTTTTCTAATGAAACCCTCTCAGCCTCCAGATAATGGAACACAACCTCAACGTTCACTTGGATGGCTGGGGACGGAGATGTATAAGTGGGCATCATCCTGAACTGATAGATGATCTCCCCCAGTGTGTTTATGTAGATATTAAAAAGGAAGGGAGAAAAGGGAGAACCCAGAGTTTAGTAATGTGCTATTTAACATTCTGAATATAATGCTGAGAAGAGAAAAAGGATCACGGAATAAATAGGCTTGAAATATGTTCTCTATGTGCTTGAAATTTATTTAAAATATTGTGATGAATTAAAATATGTTCTTAAGCCATATTTATATATTTCACCTTTGAAATGAAAACATGATACAAAATTTGACATTTTAAAATTTGGTTCATAATAATTGAATGCTCAAGTTTCTAATTTAAGATTAAACTCAATCAATATATAAATGTCAGGTATTTCATGTTCTAACCCAAAATTAAGTTATCTTATCAATGTTAGATTACTGCCCCTGATCAATCCATTTCCTTGATAAGAAATCCTTCTTGCAAAAGGTAAATTCAGGTTCTAGTTTCTAACTAGAAAGAGTGGTTGGGAGTCAGACAGTATAAATACATCAATACATTATCTAAGAACACCTTCTTCTCCTGGATAGATATCTCAGGTCTCTAAAATTTCACAAGGGAACTTGAATACAAAAGTAGACATTTATTAATAAAATTAGGCCAAGGAAAAAGAAAGAAGAAACAATATTCATTAAATCAGGATGTTTATTTTTGACTTTTATGAGAAGTTCTCACATTTTTAATGTAGGAGACATGAAGGAAATGCATTATTTTCCCATTATTTTCTTCCTTCTACCTCACCCCCATCCCCAGGATAAATACTCTGACAGGAAAACATTATCTCAGGCCATTCATCTGAATAGGTTTACTAAAATTGAGCTGGGCTTCAGTTCTGAATGAAAATAGACTCAAGATCAGTTTTCAGAATATACTTAGATTGCAATAAAAAAGCTTTTGTAAAATATTTTCCATAAAGGCCACTAGAGGCTGATCTAACTCTGCATTAAAGGATATCCAGAAATCTTAAATTATTTCCATATAACAAATTTCATCTTGGAGAAACATTCATCTTACAAGGTCTTTTTCCCCCCCTATGTAATTCTGATTTGGAAGTTTACCCAAGGTAAGCTACCTTTGAAGACCACTGAAAAGATACAACGGCTGCAGAGTGAAGTGGCACCGATAGTTTTGGAGCCCCTAGAATGGTCCATATTACACCAGTAATTCTGCAAGTGTGATTTGTTTGGGTGCAATTCAAGATGTTGGTTTATCACCTTTAAAGCCCTACATGACATGGGTCTAGGCTACTTGAGGAACCTTCTCACCCCACTGAAACTGGCCAGCTCCACTGGTGTTGACAGAGGAGGCATGCTGTGGACCTCATCAGTCAGGGAATTCTGATTGGCAGGGTCTATAACAGCCTTCTCTGCCAATGCCTCAGCCCTTTGGAACATCTTGACATCCTGAGATGAGATTGGCTCACACCCTCCTGACCTTCTGCAAGAGCCTGAAGACCTGGCTCTACCAATTGGCTTTGGGCCCTAATGGGGGAAGATTACACCGGATGTGATTGATGGACTAATAGTAGTTCCCCTCCCCCACCCACATTCTGTTGTCTCCCTCTCCATCTTCTAGTTATAATCTGTATTTTAGTGGTATGTGTGTATGTATGTATGTATGTATGTATGTATGTATGTATGTATGTATGTATGTATGTATGAATGATTTTATTTTAATGTAAGCCGTCCAGAGTAACCTTGCAACAAAACGTATTTAATAAGTAATAACTATTAATGATACTTCCTTTGCCTTCTTTTTCCACAGTCACGTTATTATTATTGTTGTTGTTATTATAATTTTATTCTCTCTCTCGTTCTTCCTCTCTCTTCTCCATATAAATATAAATATGCACACACACATATGGCAGCAGGATAAAGTAATAATTAGATCTAACCTAGAACTAAGGATAAATGTCCTGACAGTAAGAACAGCTAATCATTGGAGTGGCTTAACTCCAGAAATTATGGGTGTTCCATCACTGGAGGATTTCAAGAAGAGACTGGACAGGAGAAGGAGACAAACTTTCGCTCTCACTTCTCATGCCAATGTGCAATTTGGGGCATGTCATTTAATGGGGTGAATACGCCACACGCTGCATCAAATTGGTCTGGAGGGCTGTCGTCCCAGAAGGAAGCCTCTTCTAAAGATGATGCACAAGAAAGCCCATAAATGGTTTGCTGCAGACAAGCAGACTTAGGACAGGGATTCCTGGAACCATGTCCTCTGGTCCGATGAGACAAAGTTAAACTTATTTGGTTCAGATGGTGTCAAGCATGTGTGGCGGCAACCAGGTGAGGAGTACAAAGACAAGTGTGTCTTGCCTACAGTCAAGAATGGTGGTTGGAATGTCATGGTCTGGGGCTGCGTGAGTGCTGCCGGCACTGGGGAGATACAGTTCACTGAGGGAACCATGAATGCCAACATGTACTGTGACATACAGAAGCAGAGCATGATCCCCTGCCTTCGGAGACTGGGCTGCAGGGCAGTATTCCAACATGATAACGACCTCAAACACCGCCCCCCAAACAACCACTGCCTTGCTAAAGAAGCTGAGGGTAAAGGTGATGGACTGGCCAAGCATATCTCCACACCTAAACCCTATTGAGCAACTGTGGGGCATCCTGAAAAGGAAGGTGGAGGTGCGCAAGGTCTCTAACATCCACCAGCTCTGTGACGTCGTCATGGAGGAGTGGAAGAGAACTCCAGTGGCAACCAGTGAAGCTGTGGTGAACTCTATGCCCAAGGCAGTGCTGGAAAATAATGGTGGCCACGCAAAATATTGACACTTTGGGCCCCATTTGGACATTATCAGTTACGGATGTACTCACTTTTGTTGCCAGTAGTTTAGACATTAATGGCTGTGTGTTGCGTTATTTTGAGGGGACAACACATTTACCCTGTTATACAAGCTGTATACTCACTACTTTACATTGTAGCCAAGTGTCATTTCTTCAATGTTGTCACATGAAAAGATATACTTACATATTTACAAAATGTGAGGGGGTATACTCACTTCTGTGACATACTGCAGATGAGGGAATAGATGGGTAACTCATCAAATTTGCAGTATTAAATATTAAAGTATTTAACACTGCACACTATCTAACAAAATGAAATTCAATGTAGAGAAAAGTGGGGGTTTACACTTAGGCAAGAAAAACCAAATGTTCAGGTACAAATTAGGTGAAACCTGGCTCAAGAGCAGTAATTGGGAGAGAGATTTGGAGTCCTAGTAGACAATCATTTAAATATGAGCCAGCAATGTGCAGCCACCGCCAAAATACCCAATGCACCCAATGCAATCCTTGGTTGTATAAACAGAGAGATAGTATCAATATCATGTGAAATGGAATACTGTGTCCAGTTCTAGTTGCCACAATTCAAAAAAGATGCTGGGGTTCTGGAAAAAGCAACAAAGATAAAGGTTTGAAGGCTAACTATATGATGAATGGCTATGGAAATTAGGTATATCCAACCAAATGGATAAGGATTAAGAGTGGCACAGTAGCTGTCTTCTAGTACTTAAGGAACTGTCACAAATAAGAGGTGGTACACCTGTTCTCCAAAACACCTGAGGCCAGGAGAAGCAACAGCAGCTGGAAGCTCGTTAAAAAAAGATCCAAACTGGAACTGATGAGAAATTTCCTGACAATGTAAACAATGGAAGAGCTTGCCTCCTGGAATTGTGGGTATTCCATCACTGTTAATTTTCAATAAACATTGGACAGTCATTTATCTGGGATGATTTAAGGACTTCTGCCTTAGGTAGGGGGTTGGATTGGAAGACCTTCAAGATCCTTTCAGCCTAATGATTCTATTAATATTAAAAATGGTAAATAAATAAATAAACAAATGGATGTTCAGTCATAGCTATTGGCTTCAAAATGCAGGTATAACTGATCGATGAAAACCATGCCACTTTTATTGTGTTTTCTATGTGTTTTATTGTGTTTTCTATTCATTGCAGTTTTGTTAAAAAATAAAGGTGATATTTTCATTGCTTAGGTGCACCTGCCATTTGAAGCCCATAACCATTGTTGTGTAACTTTTGTTTCATAGAGGTTTGAATATTATAAAAATTAGAAAAATTGTTATAATGCTAAGGGCAGTTCAACAATGGACCAGAGGCAATGGTTACCCATCATTGGTTGTATTAAAGCAGAGACAATGGGTTTGAGAATGATCAAGCGATTAGAAATAATCCTATGAAGACTGACGATAGAAAATGGGATAGTCTAGTTCTGGAAAACAATGTGAGATGTGACAGTACGGGATTCTTGCACTGAACAGAGAGCAATACTTCTGAGATCTTCTATGTGAATACATAGAACACAATTCTGGGAGGACCAGCAACAAAATTAATTTTCTCTCCAAATGGGTTGTATAGGTTGTCAACAAGAAAAATACTACTGCCAGACTCCTCATTTGAAAAGAGCGTTTGATTAAAATGTTGATTACAAATAAATCCCTTATTAAAATTAATCATCTTTAGTATATAATAGTTAATTTTTCATAAAGGTTCAGGTGGATTTGCCACTAAAAAAACAAGGTAAAATGTACAATTTCAACTAAAGAATATTGAAAGTTTCCCTTCAACAACCATTTTTCAGTCTAATGAACTTCTTCAGGGTAAACATTTATGAAAACATATCAATCACTTATTAGAAAAAACTATACTTATCATATAGGACAAATATTGCCCTCTGTATAATGGTTTATGGAAACATCAATCAAACAATTTCTTTTCTAGAAGAAAAGCTTAAAAGCATCAACTAAATTTCCATTGTGTGTTCAGCTTTTAAAATCATAGAAAATGATAGGGTTCCAATTTTAACCTCTAGATCATATTCTCAGTCTCTCTCCAATCCACTAAATGTATTTTCAGGTCACTGCTTGCTTGCTGTAAGAAACAAGATGAACTGCAACTGAAATTCTGCTGTTAAAGAAGTCTTCAGGTTTGGTTTGGCTTTTAAAAAATGCTATGTTAGAAGTATTCTGCTCTCATCCTCCCCATCTTTCCAATGGTGACCATTAGGATCTTGCAAAAGTATTTGAAAGTAAAGCAATTTGGTGCAAGTGAAACAGTGTCCTCATAGTACTAAAATATCCTCTGAAAGGTTCAGTGTTGAAGTTTCAAGTGATATAGATATGCATATCTATACACAGGACTTTGCTCTACTGGTAATCCAACCACTAAGTGTTGCCTGTGATCATCAAAGACGTGCCCACCTTTGCTTTAACTTTCTGAGGAATTCAGATGGGAAGATTGCAACTGGTGAGCTTGTGATTGCAGGGTGCTTGGCAACTGGTTGTAAGCGTGAACAAATTGCCAAGCACCCAGGCCACCACCAAGTGACTGGGGATGCTGGGATATCTGGAACTCTGAGGATAGGTTGTAACCATCATCCATTCAGTTTTGTTATAACTTGGAACAGTCGCTGATGGGATCATAAGTCATAGTCATAAGGACTACCTATACCTTTAATATGTTCAAAGAGGCCTAATGCATCCAGCCTGGCTAAAGTGAAGACCTTATGAAATGCCAGAATAATAATGGATAATAAATAGAAAGGTTGAATGAACTCTTCTGAAACACTATGATAAATATTGGGATGTGACACCTTGTTTAAATTTATTTAAAGATTTCTATCCCAAATTTATTGTCTATATTCCAGAGGGCAGTTCTAGCATTATCAAAACCTAATGGAACAGACTTTCCATACAGAAGCCCAGTAAATTTTATCTAGAGCTTTTTTAAAGTCATGACGACTTTAAATAGGGTCAAATGTGTCGGGTAGCAGAATTAACTTTAGCCAAAAGATAATAAAAATGAACCATGCTCTAGCATTCAACAAGAGTATGCATGTCTCTACACATAAAGTGAAACCATCAGTATTAGCTTGAATAAAGTTATTTTGAATTGTTTCAAGAATGTTAAGCTTAGCAAAAGAGCACATTTAGGAGACATAAAAAAGATGACAGATGACCTTATTCGGACCGGTTTGCATGCTATACGGATATTATGGGCTCCTTTAAAATCTTACAATAAGTTGTTGGGGTATTCTGTGTGATATCTGATTGTAAAAAAGATGAACATTTCAGGATAGAGAAGCAAGGAAATATACCCAAAGGTATTTATAGATGCACATCTATTCAGTCTCAGTCCCATTTGTCATTTGTGAATTTTAATGTAATAAGGTTGGGTAAACACTTGGTTTTCAGACAGTATATTGATATAATTTATTCTGTATAGAATGAAGCTAGTGTCCTAAGTATTTTATTATTCCCATCTATAAAATAGAAATAATAATTGTGTTTAAGTTAGGTGATAATGTAACGTTAGTATCACTAAATAGGTGTATTACACTATTTCAAGTAATGCTAACACAATGTAATTTCTCTAAAAATGTTGAAATAATGATGGAGCATGAATTTCTAGACCACCCACAACCATCAATGTTCAATGGGTAATTTGGCCCCAATTTAGCCCATGGGAGAAAATGGGAGAAGGAAGCACTATTTATTTTTATTACATACTGTATATTCTGTATACTTCCATACAGAAAATATTGAAATAATAATATTTTTGGATGTGAAAATGTGAAAAATATATTTCAATCAGAGAGCAGTAACCACAGGGATTTTATCAACGAATATATGTTTTAAGAAATACTTATGGTAATTTCTTTTCTTACTAGTAATCCTATCTGGATTTGACAGTCAATTGGTTATTAAAAAGGCATGAAAAGAAAGTGGTAATTACATTCAACTACTATATTTTATACATCTCTATTCCAAAGAGGAAAAAAGAAAGTGATGGACAGACCAACCTGTTCCTGAAGTTTTAGCTGTGATTAAATGACTAATTTCTACAATGTTTATGCTATTTTAAAGTATCAATTAGCTTGACACTCCTGTGTGCTCAATTCTAAAAAATCCACTGTTATAACAGAAAATCATTATTTAAATGACCCTTTATTCATATGGCCAATAATCACAACAATATGACAAAAGGAGACAGCTTATGATACAGAACTGGAAAAGGGAAAATCAATATTATAGGATTGATCTACGAAGGCAGTCGCTCATATTTAGTCCTAATAAGCAGCTGTTAATGGAATAAAAATAACTTTGCACTTTACACAGCCTGAAACAGAAATAACATGATCGTGTTACATAGCATATGAATGCCAGCAGATAAAGCATTCATAGAAAATGTTGCCCTATCAACAGTATACTGTGACATTTGAACACAATTACTCTTTAAAGTAAGATATGAATGTAGGGTATCGATATAAAAAGACACCCTCAAATAGTTAAAAGAAGGGAGTGGGGGAGAGAAATAAATACCTTGAGATAATACATATTTGAACAATCAGGATTTCCTTCCAAAATTAATGAGTGGTATATTAGAATTGGTGGAGGAATAAAGCATGTCAAGTCATTCAAATATAATAGACTTGGATTGTATTTTTTTTTTCAAAAATTGCCTTCATAAAACAACGACAGAAAATAAAAATAAAAAATAAACATATCCCGTTAACAACAAAACTTATAAAGAAAGGCCTTGGTTATTGTCGCTCATGACTTCATTGACAGGAAGGTTACGGTTCCTCTCTGTTTTAGATTACTGGAATATGCTCTCTATGGAACCATTTTGAAGAACATCTGGAGGCTACAATTGGTCTGGAATGTAGCAATATGCACAATACTTCTAGGTTTGCTCACATTACATCCCTATTGCAGAAGATGAACTGGCCCCAATTTTGTTTTAATTGCAATTTAAGACACTGGTTATCACCTTAAAAGCCCTACAAGGCATAGTACTAGGTTCTCTGCAGGAACACCTCTTCAAAAGTGTATCTGCCTATTTTACCAGATTGGATAGGATAGATACAGGGAAGCCCCATAAAGTGTAATTAATGGATAATTAGAAAGCTATCAGAGTTTTTAGTTATAAATAACAGTGGATGGAAATTAATTGCAGTCTGATTTTTTTAAAAAGTTCTCAATTACATGCTATTTTTGTCCTCTCCATAGCTTACAGAACAAAGCATCGCACACATGTTCATCAACAATCCATAAAAGGAAGTCTGGCACTCTCTGGTGATGTGATTCCTCCACTATTTAGCTTCTGGTTTTAGCTGCAAATAATTACATATATAATTCTTTCATAGCCTATATACTGTAAAAGCCTCTTATCCCAACAATTTAACATTTGTAGCATTTCTTCTTCAATAGAAAATAATCTTTATTTTTCATTACTATTAAAAAAGAATTGAAGCTTATTAATATACTATTTTTTAAAAGATCACTCTTCTGTCCTGTTGCTCTGGCAGGGCAGGGTTAACTTCTTTCTGTTGTAACTGCTTGTTCAAATGTACAAAACTGTGCCTTTAAAACAGTAATGTGTTTTGCATTTAGCTAGTTTATAGGTAAAATTTAGCAACTCTGACCTTACTGGCCAAAATAGGTGCAACATGTTCCTGAACAAGGAAGTGTTCAGGCTTTACTTCCCCTTTCCTATCTCATCACTTCCATTAACCAAAGCAATGCTAAGCATGGATGGGAAAGAGAAGGAAAATGAGGCCATTCCATCCATTCCTTTCATCCACAGAAGGCAGTCACAGTTTTTGTGCTGCAATCTCAACCCATCTGGAACTTGCAGCATTTAATAAACTTTAGATGGTGAAATACAGTGGAAAGGCAAAAAGGTTAACTGCTTGGATAGCTTTCCATCGCCATCGGGTTACGGATTAGTGAGTCCAGGACAATCACATTTTATTACTCTAGAAACAAAATTCAAATATTAACAAAATTATTTCTTTTCCGTTCTGCTTCAAATTAACAACCTGAACTTAACTAGCGTTCAAATTTTTAAAGGCAGCTTAGTAACTGACTCAGCAGTTTTGTAAGTTTATAAAAAGAAAGAAGTCCAAATCATGACCCAGAGTTGACATATGATGAATTTGATAAAATGTTATATTTTCTGCTCTAATGCAATTGCATCTGCAGTCTTGATACGATAGCTGTTTGGATATAATAAATTTTAGTCCCCAAATATTCTTTCCACAGAAACTCATATAATAATACAATTTTAACTTATTCAGTATTTTCTTTAATTTTAAGCTAATATTCCTTCAAATTTTATAATTTGAAGTGGATATTAAGTCTCAGATTAACATATAATTTAGAACTGTAAAACAATATGCGTTTTGATTAGTCAGAAAAATCAAAGTTCATACAAGTGATAATAACAGTACATTTTATTAATTTTAATGCTTTTAAAATAATAACAGAAAAAGGAAAAAATACATGTGTTATCAAAAATTATATAACTTAGGGCTTAAAAATAAGTAAATATAATAAAAATATAGTTATATATGCACGTGTTACCACAGTAAACATTTACGGTAGAATTCTATACATATGGCTATAACAGGATATTTTTGTACGCTTTGTCAAGATACAGGCTTGATAAGTTAATCAGAACCATTATAAATCTTTTAGAGAGAAAGATGGTGGTGCTGGCAGAGGCAGTGTTCCATTGTGGGGAGAAACAGATGAAGTTTGAGCAAAGCTAAGTAGGCATTAAAGAAGTACAATTTGAAGAAGGAAGGAGAGGGAAAAAGGGAGAGGAAAGTCAAGGAAGAGGAGAGAAGGAAGGAGGAAGATGGTGGAGAAATGGCAGCAGCAGCGGCAACAGTGGTGAGCGCAACCAATGGTATCATGTACAATCAGACAGCACAATCAGGAAGCATACCTTGCAAGCAGCAGCACCAGCAAGTGCATTAAGCCCACAGATAATTACTCCTTTCTCATATTTCTCTGCTACCCTGGAATGGTATAGAGCTGTAATGGTGAACCTATGGCACGAGTGCCAGATGTGGCATGCAGAGCCCTCTGTATGAGAGACTGAGTTTGCAGGGAGCTGATATAGCACTTGGGCTGGCTACAAAATAAACATTCATTCTCGGCTTTGAGATTCCTAGCTGCAATGGGCAGCAAAGCTAGGTTCGTCCCACTGCGGCGGTCCAGCAGACAAAACAGGAAAAGGGGGCCAAGAGACAGTCCCATTGCCAACGTACGCGCAGGTTGGAGGGGGACAGAAAGTTTGACTTCAGTCTCCTGGTGCGGCACAAGGCTTTGGGCGAAAGCTGGAAGAGAGCATCGCTAGCTTGCTCGCACGCTCTCTCCCTCCCTGAACTAGTTTGACGCAGGTAACAGCGCAGCTCACATTGCCCTTTTCAAGCCCACTGTCAGTGAAGCAGGGTGCCGATGAGCTTTTTGGCTAGCTTTGTCCAGCTGTCAGGGGAAAAATGGATGGCGGTCGGGGGAGGAAGCCTGCATAAAACTAGACTGGGAAAGCTGGTTGTTAGAATAGAAGCTGGGTGAGCCAGACCCAAATGCTTCCCAGGTCCCCTCATCCCAAAAGCAGCAACCTCACACTCTCCCCTCTCAGCTAGTCCCCTTCTTCACACAGGATCACCCAGCAGCAGGGACGGACAGGGAGTAAGGGGCAGCGGTGGCAGCTAGCATTGAGGGGAGAGTGCCACACAGAAACAGCAGCACACAGGAATGCCACCCCCTTCTCCCTTTCCGTCCCTGTTATTGGGCGATCCCATGTGTGAGACCGTGAGTGAGCAATGAGGAAACTGCGGAGGAGGGAAGCCAGGCAAAGGGGCGAGCGAGGGACATCTGCAGCATGCCAGGCCTGGCAGGCTTTCTAAGCCTGCCTAAAGCAGGGAGAGAAGGAGAAAGAGAGAGAGAGATCCAGTCTAACTCTGTGTATGTATGTGAGTATATGTGTGTGTGGTGTTTGAAAGATTTGATCCAATCTCGAAGAATTATATCAGGACTGGCAGCAGCCCTCAGCAATGCCCATCTGGTCATTAGGAAGAACTGGTTGTTAAATTATTTGAATCCCATCACTGGTAGTAAAACCTCATCATTCAGGTTAAATTGCCATGTTGGCACTTTGTGATAAATAAGTGGGTTTGGGGTTGCAGTTTCGGCACTTGGTCCCTAAAAGGTTTGCCATCACTGGTATAGGGTCTGCTTGAACAAGAAGAGTTGGACTAGAAGGCTCCTTCCATCTCTGTTATTCTCTATTCTTTAAACCAGTTTGATCAAGGTCCAAATGAATTATTTTCTAACATTTTAAATTGGGGCTCAAACTAAAGGTTTTATTCAGTACAATGCAATTCTTAAAACTTTTCCTTCTAACAACTACACTTTCTAAATGCATAAAAGTTGATAATGGTGACCAGGATTTAATATACAGAACAGTATTGGGGGAATTTTATACTGGAGCTTATTTACTAACTAAAAGCTAATTCCCCCCTCCCCTCCATCATGTATCTAGTTCCCATCTTCTCCAAATTGATTTTATTTTATCTGCTTATCATTCATATCTGATGATTTTAATGTTTATTATGCTGTAAATCACATAATGTCAGTTGAAACGAGATGGGCGGCAAATAAATAAAATGGACGTTGACTTATCTGAATGTTGTTTTTCTGTGTGTTGGTAGGATAATCCATGCATGGGTTAATCTCCTATCCAATTGTCAGAGACTGAGTGAATATATTTTGACTGCTTAGCCATGCCTCCTGCTTGTTAAGCTCCAGTCTTTTTCTATGAAGGCTCAATCTTCCAGAGTATCTGGAGCTGTAGAAATAAACAGAAAAAAACATACCCGCCCAGGCCAAGCTGAGGAAGCCTAACGGGCAGGATGGATTATCCTACCAACACACAGAAAAATGACGTCCAGGTAAGTCAATGTCCATTTTCCAATGTGTTGAACGGATAATCCATGCATGGGGATATAACCAAGCTTATGGATCCTGGGCAGGAGGCTGACTACTTCCTAGGTCCTGGGTGGAGTGTACACTCTGCAACACCTGATGTCCAAAAGGTGCCTCAGCTGAAGCATAACTATCTAACTTGTAGTGACGTCTGAAAGGGGATAATGATGACCAAGTAGCCGCCCTTCAAGTGTTGCTAAAAAAAGCCTGTGTGGCCCAAGCCACTGTAGTTGCAGCACTATGAGTTGAATGTGGCAAAATCTTGCCTGGTAAAGGCTTAGATTTGAGTTCATATGCCATGGAAATACACTCCTTCAGCCTTCTGCCCACTGTCGACGAGAAAACTTTCTTCCCCATTGTTGATGGATGAAAGGATACTAAAAGAGCCTCCATTCGCTGAAAGGAAGACGTACATTTGAAGGGGGAGGGCCTTCTCTGTGGGGGCTCCTACCCTATGGAACAAACTTCCCCCTGGACTTCGACAACTACCTGACCTCAGAACCTTTCGATGCGAACTTAAAACCTATCTATTCCGCCTTGCTGGACTGGCTTGAATTTTTAAATAAGGGTTTTAAATTCTTAATTTTATAGGGTTGATACTGTATTTTAAATGGGCCATTTGAATAAGTTTTTTAAGGGTTGGTTTTAGCATTGTATGTGTTGTTTTTTGTTTTTATAGTGGCTGTAAACCGCCCTGAGTCCTTCGGGAGAAGGGCGGTCTATAAATTAAATTATTATTATTATTATTATTATTATTATTATTATTATTATTATTATTATTATTATTATTATTATTATTATTAATGGCGCAAAGCCCTCCGCACATCCAATGTATGCCAACTGTTCTCCAGTGGATGGAAAGGATCAGGATAAAAATCAGGAAGAATCAACTCTTGGGCACAGTAAAACCAAGAGTTCACCTTTGGCATGAAGGATGGGTCTAATCGTAAAATGACCCTGTTGGAATGAAAAATACAGAGGTCCTTCCTAATGGACAAGGCCACCAACTCTGAAATCCTCCTGGCAGATGTAATTGCCAGGAGAAAGGTGACGTTCAATGTCAATAACCGAAGAGAAGTCGAACCTAGTGGTTCAAAGGGTGTAGACGTTAAAGCTTGAAGAACCAAGTGGAGATCCCATGTAAGGTAGCGATGCACCACTGGGGGTCAAAGATTGATAGCTCCCTGGAGAAAACAACGAACTCTTGGATGTTGCAAGAGCATCAGGTATGCATCAAAGGTGAGAACGGTAGACAAGGCTGCAACCTGTCGTCGGAGCATGGAGGGGGCTAACCCCTTGTCGAGACCAGCTTGCATAAATACCAAAACATCCAGAATCAATGCTGAAGTAGGATCTATGTGTTGCTTTGACTCCAGACAAAAGACTGCGTTATAAATGCAGTTTGTAGAAGCTCTTCTAGAACCTTGCATGGTTTGTATTACTTTCCCTGAGAGATTATCCTTCCTCAGGAGGATCCTCTCAAGTGCCAGACGGTCAATTGGAGCCACTGAGGCTCTGGATGGAGCACCCCCCTCCTGACCCAGAGAAATCCAGTCCTGAGAGATCTGCCAGGGTCGGGCCACCAAGAGGCCTACTAGATCTGCGAACCAATGACAGTGAAGCCAATATGGTGCCACCAAAACGACTTCCGCTCTTTCTGCCAGCAGCTTTTGAATCACTCTTGGGATGAGAGGAATGGGCGGGAATGTTACAGCAGACCCTGTGGCCAAGGATATCTGAGGGCATTGCAACCCTCCGCCTCCAGACTCGGAAACCTGGAGAAGAAGCATTGAAGTTGTCTGTTGCCCTGGCGAGCAAACAAATCTATGATGGGGAGACGGAATCTCCTCACAACTGGAACAACTGAGGATGAAGCTGCCATTCTGAAGGATCTAGTTGTACCCTGCTCAACCAATCCGCTTGAACATTTAGAACGCCTGAGATGTGTTCTGCTTTTAGAGAACGAAGGTACTACTCCACCCAGCTCATTAGTCTCTCTGCCTCGTCCTGAGAAGTTGTGAACGAGTGCCACCTTCTCGGTTGATGTGTGCTTTTGTTGCCATGTTGTCCGTTAGGATCAACACATGCTGACCTGTCACGGTGGGACAAAAGCGTTTGAGAGCAAGTCGCACTACCCTCAACTCTAGCCAGTTGATGCTGTTCTTTTTCTCTGCCGGCGTCCATCTGCCTTGCGCCACCTGAGAATCAAGATGATCTCCCCAACCAAGAAGACTCACATCCGATGTCACTGTGATGCGCTCTGTTTCTAGAAATAGACAGCCCTTCTGAATTCCTGCTGACTGCCACCACTTTAAGGAAGACATACCTGCAGCTGAAGTAGAATTTTGGTCCTGGAATTGCTGTGCCCTGCTTTTTGGAATGGAAACTGGAACTACTGCAGAGGATGAGCATGCGTCAGGCCCGGGGAATGATAGCGATACACAAAATCATCTTCTCCAGTAATTGTGACAACTGGATCAACGGAACAAGACGTTGAAACAGAACCTGCAACACCAACTCCTTGAGACTGGAGATCCTCTCCAGTGACAGGAACACCTGTCCTTTTATGACTGCACCTAGATGAAGAATGTGTGTAGTTGGAGAAAAGCCGTGGTGCTGAAGTAGGATCTCCCTGTCTTGCGTTGCTTGTAACTGTGATGTTGATAGTATCAAAATGTCATCCAGGTAGCATAGAACGTATACTGGAATCCCTCTGACAGAAGCTGCCACTCTGCTAACAGTTTTGTAAAGATTCTGGGGGCCAAAGAAAGCCCAAAAGGCACCGCCCAATATTGAAAATGCCAGCTGGCATAAGTGAAGTGGAGAAACTTGTGATGCATCGGAAGTATTGGGACATGCAAATACAACTCCTTGAGGTATACTGATTGTAAGAGGTCGCCCTGCTGGACACAACTCAAAATTGACCTGAAGGATTGCATTTTTAACCTTCTGTACAGGAGGTAACAATTTAGACCTTTTAGGTTTAAAATCCCCCTCCAGCCCCCTGATTTTTTTGGCACGAGAAACAGGGTGGAATAAATCCTGTCCTCTCTTGATCGACTGGAACCGGTTCTATGTCTAAAAGATGACTGATTTCTGCTTCCATGAGTTGTCTCTTGACAGGATGCCGAAAGACTGGACACTGAAAGAAATGGTTGGGAGGGCTGGAGAAAAAGCCTAAAGTGAGGCTGTGCCTCACAGTCTGTAGCACCCAAGCATCGGTTGTTGAATTCTCCCAATGCTGATGAAATAAATGGAGATGACCGCCGATGGGAGCTCGAAGCAAGGAGTCATTTACCACGTCTGAAGGAGCAGTTCCCGGCTCCTCAAAATGGTTTCTTGGATGGTGGCTGGTGACAGCCTCATTCCTGAAACCCAGATCGATTGGTCAATTGTCCATATCCTTGTGAATAAGAGCATTGAAAATAGGATCCACTGGCTCCTGAATCTGCACAAAAGGGCTGGCATTGAGAATGTGGCACATAACTGCATTCTGACCTCCTGTAAGAAGATGACGGGAAGACCTTCCTTTTATCTTTATCCTCAGTCAAAATAGGGTCTAATGCCTCTCCAAAAAGAGCAGGCCCCTTATTAGGTGCAGCCGCCAAATGCCACTTCAATTTCATATCTACCTTCCAATGGCGGAGCCAAAGGAGTCTGCAAGAAGTGATCGTAGATGCCAAGGCACGTGAAGCAAACTTTGCCGTATCCAAAGATGCGTCTGCCGAATATTTCATAGCAGCCACCAGCTTGTTGATATCTTGGGGAATTCTTGCCTCTTCAGGTGGTATATACATTCTTGTAATTGACGAAGCCAAATCTAGGGGACTTTATTAAAGAAAAAAGTCAATGTAGCAGCCTTGATGGACCAAGCAGCCACTTGATGAGTCTTTCGAAAAGCCATCTCAGCTTTCTTATCCTCAACCTTAAGCACTTTGCCAACATCACTAGAAATAACAGTGGATGAAGTGAGGCTAGCCACTGGTGCATCTACAGAAGGTAATTGTAGTTAAAGAGCAGGATCAGAACAATAGAATTTTTTATCATGACCACTAGGGGCTGCCAGAGAGCCGGGCTGCAAGCATGGTTTCTGTACTACCTCCGTAAACAAGGTCAGGCAAGGAATAAAGTCTTGCTCAGGTTTAGGCATCATAAACAAGCCCTCATGAGGATTGTTAGAACTTTGAAGCTGGGAATCGGAATTCTCCCCCAATCCTATATTTGTTGTGACTTTTGCTTTATGAAGTAATGATTTAAAAACGGAAGGGCAGAAAAGGCCCCAAATGGATGGTTTGTCAGGAACAATTCTTTCATCCTCAGAAAATTCCAACTCTACTGGACAATACTCCTCTAAATTAGAATCCTCACTATGAGAAGACTCATGTTGAGATGAAGACTCAGCAACCCTGGTTCAAAGCATCTGGCTTGGCAGTAATATACATGGTCTTGATGGTGACAATTAAACAGGAGCTCCATTTTAGCTGGCAGAGCACTGAAGGAGGCCGTTGCAATGTCTCCTCCCAGCCCCACCACAGGCACCCCCGACACCATAAGTGCCCCCCGGCATGTGCGTGGCCCTCCTGAGCTCTATTTTTATTGGCAGAGGGCTGTAGGAAGCCTCAGTTTTAAAAAGTAAAAGTAATATTAATTATTTTTTCCCTGAGGCAGATGTGGAAGAGGCAGTGATTTGCAGCTGGTTGATGATTTCCATAACCAAGAACTGCACAACATTTAAGAGGTTTCTTTCTTCCCTACTATATCTTACCATGTACCAGTGATATCAGAGATTTATTAACTGAATTCATACATTATGCCCTTTCATATATTAACCATGAGTTGTTGACCATTTTATTTGAAATGAATGAATCCAGCCATTAAATTATAATGATTCTACAAATGCTACATTTATATCTGCCCTGTCACAAGATTCAAAGCATACACACAGAGGCTGTTTGAACAAATAATGACAACCATGTGCAAATAAGCCTTTGTTGATTAACTAATAAAATACTCTAAACTTCTACCATTTAAAAATTTTGGAAAAAAAAATCCATTCTTTCCTTTGAAGGAAAACTATGAGATCCTGAGCAATCGTGTTCTAAGAGACAGTAAACGATAAATATCTCAGTCTGAAGCAACTCTTAAAATCAGGGTCTGTATGTATCAGTGGTAAGATTCAAAGGATAACAAAAGTCACTAAATAGAGACCCTAAAGGCCAGGGCAATCTGACCAAGCATGAATCTGTTTATAATCAATAAAATTATAAATATTTAGTTTTGAAATTGGAAATTACTTTGAAGAAAAATATATATTTAAAAGGTTTACATGGGTAGATTTTGTACCTTTAATTTGTCCCGTTTTTTATATATAATCTACCCATCCAAACCTTTTAAATATATATTTTTCTTCAAAGTAATTTCCAATTTCAAAACTAAATATTTATAATTTTATTGATTATAAAACAGAATGTTTAAGTAAAAACTACATAAAACGTATTGAAAATATGCCAATATCATGTATATGAATATAGCAGTTCTTTACAAAACAACAGATGAAGAAAAACTTACAAAAGAATATATAGAAGTAAGGTATAAGAGATACTTTGTGAAAGAGGACAGAATTAAAAGAAAACCTCTCAGGGCCAATTCTGCTAGGCTGTAGTCCACTTAACTGAAAATTATATATCAGGTTAAAACAATATAGGTAAAAATAGAGAAATTGGGGACATCTTTCTTTTTTAAATTGAGAATCACAGCAACCAAGATATTCAGAAAGCCTGTAATTCCAGGAGGCTCCTTTGCAACTTGTAATTACTGCATTGCAAAACATGTTTCCTTAAGAATACATAGCTTTCCTACATATCCAACATTATTATTACTGCAGAACAAACAAGGGAGAAAAAGACTCACTATGGAAAATAAGATAAAGTTCAGTTGCAGAAAGAGATTGTGGTTTGTAAAGAGAACCAGTTTGGTCTAGTGGTTAAGGCATCAGGCTAGAAAGCAAGAAAAAGTGAGTTCAAGTTCTGCCTTAGCCATGAAAGCTAGCTAGGTGACTTTGGACCAGTCACTCTCTCAGTCCAACCCATCTCACATGGTGATTGCTGTGGAGAAAATAGAAGGAGCAAGTTAATTTTGAAGATATTTGCCTTGTTGAGGTTGAATTTTCGTAAAAGCCATAAAAAAAAACAACCTCAAAATATAAGATATTATAATATCTTCTAACTAGAATAATAACACTCTTTTTACCAATAAAAGCGCTATCAAAGATTTATTAACTGAATTCATACATTATGCCCTTTCATATATTAACCATGAGTTGTTGACCATTTTATTTGAAATGAATGAATCCAGCCATTAAATTATAATGATTCTACAAATGCTACATTTATATCTGCCCTGTCACAAGATTCAAAGCATACACACAGAGGCTGTTTGAACAAATAATGACAACCATGTGCAAATAAGCCTTTGTTGATTAACTAATAAAATACTCTAAACTTCTACCATTTAAAAATTTTGGAAAAAAAAATCCATTCTTTCCTTTGAAGGAAAACTATGAGATCCTGAGCAATCGTGTTCTAAGAGACAGTAAACGATAAATATCTCAGTCTGAAGCAACTCTTAAAATCAGGGTCTGTATGTATCAGTGGTAAGATTCAAAGGATAACAAAAGTCACTAAATAGAGACCCTAAAGGCCAGGGCAATCTGACCAAGCATGAATCTGTTTATAATCAATAAAATTATAAATATTTAGTTTTGAAATTGGAAATTACTTTGAAGAAAAATATATATTTAAAAGGTTTACATGGGTAGATTTTGTACCTTTAATTTGTCCCGTTTTTTATATATAATCTACCCATCCAAACCTTTTAAATATATATTTTTCTTCAAAGTAATTTCCAATTTCAAAACTAAATATTTATAATTTTATTGATTATAAACAGAATGTTTAAGTAAAACTACATAAAACGTATTGAAAATATGCCAATATCATGTATATGAATATAGCAGTTCTTTACAAAACAACAGATGAAGAAAAACTTACAAAAGAATATATAGAAGTAAGGTATAAGAGATACTTTGTGAAAGAGGACAGAATTAAAAGAAAACCTCTCAGGGCCAATTCTGCTAGGCTGTAGTCCACTTAACTGAAAATTATATATCAGGTTAAAACAATATAGGTAAAAATAGAGAAATTGGGGACATCTTTCTTTTTTAAATTGAGAATCACAGCAACCAAGATATTCAGAAAGCCTGTAATTCCAGGAGGCTCCTTTGCAACTTGTAATTACTGCATTGCAAAACATGTTTCCTTAAGAATACATAGCTTTCCTACATATCCAACATTATTATTACTGCAGAACAAACAAGGGAGAAAAAGACTCACTATGGAAAATAAGATAAAGTTCAGTTGCAGAAAGAGATTGTGGTTTGTAAAGAGAACCAGTTTGGTCTAGTGGTTAAGGCATCAGGCTAGAAAGCAAGAAAAAGTGAGTTCAAGTTCTGCCTTAGCCATGAAAGCTAGCTAGGTGACTTTGGACCAGTCACTCTCTCAGTCCAACCCATCTCACATGGTGGTTGCTGTGGAGAAAATAGAAGGAGCAAGTTAATTTTGGAGATATTTGCCTTGTTGAGGTTGAATTTTCGTAAAAGCCATAAAAAAAAACAACCTCAAAATATAAGATATTATAATATCTTCTAACTAGAATAATAACACTCTTTTTACCAATAAAAGCGCTATCAAAAATGATATTGTGTGATAAAAATGCTCCTCCTTCAACATCAACTGAAAAGACAAAAAGTGTATCTTAAGCTTTATGAAACAGCTTTGAAATTAACTGATTTGTCACAACTGAACTGAACTGAACCATAATCATTGCTTAAAGGATATGACTAAATTTCTGAATGTATTAGAGGAAAGGTACAAATGACATAAAATTCATAAATGGTAAATTGTCAAAAATATTTTTCTTAGGTATTGACTTTTATGAAAGTTAACTCAATTAGACAATTTATTTATAATTTATTTAATTCCTTATAAGGAAATAAAATAGCACATTTCATGGTCACACTTTTACAGCATATATAGGAGTGTGGTGATTCTTCCTAGGTTGCTTGACAATAACTTTTTAGAAGATTCTAATTTAAATTTTCAAATGTAGTTTAAAAGGAGAGGGGGCTTTCTATTTAGCAATCAGATAGGACTAAAATGATCCAAGCAAGAATGGGATATTCAAATTTGATTTTTTTTCTTAGTTTTTAGAGTTTAAATAGTTTATGTTGGATCAAAGTACAGAATTACAGTTCTCTTTTATCTTCTGTACAGTCCATATTCCATCTGTTATATATTCAACATGATCTTGAAAAGAGGGAGAAAGAGGAGATAGATGATTGAATTACCAACCCATGTTAGCATAGAATAATGGGTATCATCATTATGAATTATTATTGTCTCCCTCTCTCTCCTCCCCCTCTCTCCCCCTCTCTTATCATGAAAAAATAATACACAATACAATGTTTGGTTTCATTTTCCAGTCCTACTATATTTTTAACTGTAAACAGTAAAATGACTTAATTTGCACAGGATAAAAAACGCAAGAACAGGGAGATGTTCAATTAAGTCTATAAAAACCATAGTCTTTCCTGTTGGGGTGTGTTTGTGTGCATGAGTGTGGAAGTGGACTAGGGAGGTGGTAGTGTGCAGACAGAGTGGAGTGTGTATATAAAGCAAAGGTAGAAATAGTCAGGTTTCCCTCGTCATTCTCAATTACTGGTTTACTGATTTCAATGGACAAAAAGAAAAAAAAGAAAAAGAGGAGAAAATTGTGCTGTCTTAAGGTGCAATGAGTACTGTATAAAATGGGAACAGGAAGAATGCACAGATCCACATTGCAATTCAGTAATATAAAATTACATAATTACAGGAGCCCAGGCCCAGGGACCCATAACCTCCAATTTGGCAAAGGCCCACCTCTGGCCTTCTCTACTTTTGGCATCTGTCTGTATCCAAGGACAGATAGAACTCCATTTCTGCCCATTTATTTTATCTCTTTTTAGAACCAGGCAAAGAGAAAGTCATGTGATACTGAAAAGTAATAATTGCATCTGTAATGTGTGTGTGAGAGAATATAGGAGTTACAACCGCACGGCCAATTTGGATAAGCAGAATTTAGGAAAAATAGTTATGCATTCCTTATATGTTGGATTAAATTCCATCTTTTATTCAGGAATTCGAGATGGTGTACCTAGTGCTTACTCGCCTCACTTTCCTCATCTCACCCCTGTGAAGTAGATTGAACAGAAAATGAATTGCCTAAGTGGAAGCAATAGTTCTTTCTATCAGCAAAGATAAACACTGTTCCAACAAAAGCTTCAGAGAGGTCAGTCCTTTTAGAGCTCTGGCTGTAGGGCTCAAAAGAATTGCAAGTCTTTGCCCATTACTTATTTTATTTATTAATTCATGATCAAAAATAAGACAGATGAAATGCAAACGTTTGGACCAATCTAGATAATAAAGAAACAATCACAACAATAAATAGGCCAAATGCAATACCTTAGTAAGGAATGCCATGAATACAGAATTAGATACTCCATGCCTGAAAAACAGACAGGCTTCTAAAAATAAGTATACAACTGAGTCTTAATTCCCTGATGGGCATACACCATGGTTTCTAATAATAGAGATCCTAGAAATTTTGCAACTGCAAACATACCTCATTTATATTATGATCTGTGATTTACCACTTTGCTTGTATATACACTGAGAGCTTATGCACCTAGACAAATTCCTTGTGTGCCCAATCACTTGGCCAATGAAGACTATCCTGTTCCATTCCATTCATATATGTTCCATATTCCATTTAGCAACCATCTTGTTTAGCGAGCACAGTTACAATATAATGAAAAAGTAATTTTATGACCAGTTTTCATGCTGAAAAATTTCACAGGTCTGTAAATGAAAGGATAGCTGAAGTGAGATCATAAGCACTGAAATGTGAAATGAAGATATCTGTCTTCTGGAAATTTTAGGAAATTAATTTCACAATAGTTGGTCTGAAAAGAGGCTTCCGCTGGCAACGCAGGCTTCGCGGACGTTCCTTTGGGATCGTCTGCCCTGGGTTTCGTCAAACCGTCCCTGACAGCGTAAATGGGCTGTCAAACCGTTTGGAATTTTCTCCCCCGGTTGAAGGGGGAGGGAAGAGGGGTCAGGTTTGGGTAGAGCTCCCCGGGATCCCCTGGAATTTAACCAGGGGATCGAAGGGTGAGAGCTCCCCTTTAGCCTGACGAAACTCCGTGCCCAGGGTGCTTCTGTTTATACAGAGCGAAGCGCGACCATCTCTGTGTCAAGATTTATTCCTAAAAGAGAATTCAACACAGACAGAACAGAGCAGGAGGACTAGCAAGAATTTGCAAGTAATAAATCTTAACTTCAGTTCTTAAATAGCTTTCCTTTGAATTAACTTTCAACTTGAGTGGATCTAAAATGGCGTTTGCAATATACAAAGGAAAGCGAAACTATAAAGAAGAGCATAACAAGCTATTTTTTTTTAAATGGAATGAACAAGAACTGTTAATGATTTTTTTCTCCTTTTACCTTTTTCTTTATCATAATGTTTAAGAAGAAAAGTTTATTGATTTTTTTTAGATTTTACAGTTTATGAATGGCTCTTAAGCAAACAGAACTAACTATTAAAATCTTGCAAACTTCCTCATTTCAAATATGGAATTTTTTCTTTTATTTTTTTTTAATAGAGAATTTGCAAGTAATAAATCTTAACTTCAGTTCTTAAATAGCTTTCCTTTGAACTAACTTTCAACAAGTGGATCTAAAATGGCGTTTGCAATATACAAAGGAAAGCGAAACTATAAAGAAGAAGAGCATAACAAGCTATTTTTTTAAAATGGAATGAACAAGAATTGTTAATGATTTTTTTCTCCTTTTACCTTTTTCTTTATTACAATGTTTAAGAAGAAAAGTTTATTGGAATTTTTTCTCTCTCTCTCTTTTTGGTAGATTTTACAGTTTAGGAATGATTCTTAAGCAAACAGAGCTAATTATTAAAATCTTGCAAACTTCTTTACTTCAAATATGGAACTTTTTTTTATTATCATTATTACTTTTTCTTTTTTTTTTTAATAGGAACTTTTGGAGGCTTATCTTTTCTTAATAAGTTTTTAAACAAGAGATTTTTACACCAATATATTAAAGATTGGAAAGTCTTTATTGCTAGATGTTAAGTTGATTGATGAGCAGATGGTGGAAAAGGTGTAAGAAAATGTGTAAGGAAATGTGTAAGATAGAAGACAAGGGGAAGGAGAATGCTTAAGATGTGATTTTGATGGTATTTTCTTTTTTTAACATATATATATAGGGTTTAATTTTTACAACTGACTTATTTTGGGTATATCATTATTTAATATATGTGAGGTATAAAGGAATGGGAAGATGGAATATTGTTTAACCCTTGGAGGATAGAAAAATTTATGGATGTAATGTTGGTATCTGGTTAAATAGAATTTAATTGTTATAATTGATATATTTTGGATATAAGTTATAATTTTAATAATGTTATTTGATAGATGTAAGGTAAATTGAAGAAATATTAATATTTGCAATGTTATTTGATTTATGTAAGTGATATTTTTGGAGATTGAAAATGTGTAAGGAAATGTGTAAGATAGAAGACAAGGGGAAGGAGAATGCTTAAGATGTGATTTTGATGGTATCCTTTTTTTTAAAATATATATATATAGGGTTTAATTTTTATAACTGACATATTTTAGGTATATCACTATTTGATATATGTGAGGTATAAAGGAATGGGAAGATGGAATATTGTTTAACCCTTGGAGGATAGAAAAATTTATGGATGTAATGTTGGTATCTGGTTAAATAGAATTTGTTATAATTGATATATTTTGGCTATAAGTTATAATTTTAATAATGTTATCTGACAGATGTATGAAATATTAATATTAGCAATGTTATTTGATTTATGTAAGTGATATTAAAGATATGAGAAGATAGAATATTGTTTACTTTTGGAGATTGGATAAAATTTAAGAATTTAAGCTGGAAATATGAATTATATTTGGGATACTGTTTAAGGAAGAAAGGTATATTATAGAAGAATTTCTGATGAATACTGGAAGATGGAATATCGTTTTGGTCTTGATCGATGAAGATTGGAGATATATTTGGTCTTAATTGATGAAGATATTTTATTGATGAACTGGAAATATTAACTTAATTGGAAGATTCTGAAGATTTTAGGAGTGGAATGGACTGATATATAATGGACTGGAAGAAGAATGTACTTTTCTGTTTTTGGAACGGGAGTTAAGGTCTTAGAGAGGAGTGACTATGGATTTGACTTATGTTGTATTTTAATTTATGATTGTTAATTTTATACCCTGTACTCTGTTCTGGGAAGTCTCGGGGGTGGGAGGGGAGGGGGAAGGGGAGAGGGGAGATGAAGGATCAATGTAAAGGAATGATTGAAGATATGTAATTAAGAAATAGAAATAATTTGAAATGAAAGCGGGCTGCTCAGCTGCCATTTCAGAAGGAATGAAGAGGAGAGGAGGAGTGAAGGAAGAAAGTAGGTAGGAAGAGAGAGGTAGAAAAGGGGAAAGGAGAGGAAGAAGAAAGGGAAAGAGAGAGGTTAGAAAGGGTGGAAGAGAAGAGTAGGGAAAGAGGAGAGGACATAGAAAAGTGAAGGAGAGGAAGGATGAAGAAAGTAGAAGAAAGTAGAGAAGGGAGGAGGAAAGGTTTGTTAAGAAGGAAGTGGTAGCTGGGCAGGTCCGAATAAGTAACAAATGAAAATTTAATGACTAATGTTGAATAAGAGACTGTATATTGAATAGGTTGTTGGAAAATGAAAATAAAACTTAAAAAAAAAATAGTTGGTCTGAAATAACTGATTTATGAGAAAGAGGCTGTGACAGAAGGGAGCTGTATCATCTATCAACCAGCACTTTATGAGCTGATAACTTTGACACACAAGAATAGTTTTAAGCAAATAGATATAAACAAACTGATTCCCCTTGTTGCACACTAAAAAGGAGTAAACCAGGACTAGGTTCTGCCTTATTATCTCATTTGTATCTCATATTAATGAGATAATGTAAACCCTTGCAAAAAATGAATTTCATACTTTTATTTTGGGGCAATAGGCCATTATCTATTTTATTGTATGTGAATGAGGCATTTATTCTTTCTCTGCTTAGTTTGAACTTATGTGTACTTCAGTATGTCATCTTTTTGCCATAGGGAAAAATTAGAGGGCAGCTACTCTAAAGCAAAGTTGTTAGGTTTTTTTTTATTTTAAAAACATTTCAGTAGTTCTTTTAACAATGATTAAATAAATTAAAAGATTTCACATATTTAAATATTCACTTCCAACCATTTACTTCTTGATAGATTAAGTGCTAGTGTCAACCGTAGATAGATTTTTCTCAAGTAATAACCTTTCCCTAACCTGGTCCTTAAGATCTTCTAATGATGTATTCATTGTCACTATAATTCAGTCTAAGCTAGTTGTCCTCTTTAATAATTAAGTATAGAGTCTTCATATGAATATTAAGTTGCACAGCAACTTTAGAAGCAAAACTGATCATTATTTTATATCTCTCTAGACACGATACAAAATTAAACATCTGCAGCTTTACTGGTTTACAAAAGTATCCCAATTTTGATGACTTTTTAAATTTATTTCTTTTCTTAGACATAAAAATAGGTAGGATTTTTTATAATTCTACTATATCACTATGTGAATGAATATCAGTACAAGAATATGCATGAAAAATATTAGTATACTACGATACAATATTCCTTCCAGCGTTTCTTCATTCAATTTCATTTCATGACCAAAACTGGATGCAGTATTCTAAGTGTGGCCTTACCAAGGCATTATAAAGTGGTATTAACACTTCATGTGATCTTGATTCTATCCCTCTGTTTATGCAAACTAGAACTGTGTTGGCTTTTTTGGCACCTGTAGCACACTGCTGGCTCATATTTGAATGATTGACCACTAGGACTCCAAGATCCCTCTCAGTTACTACTATTGAACGAGGTACCTTCTCGGGGAAGGGCCTTCTCTGGGGGGGCTCCACCCTCTGGAACGATCTACCCCCCGGACTTCGTCAGCTTTCGGACCTTCGGACCTTCCGCCGCGGGCTTAAAACATACTTATTTAATTGTGCAGGACTGAGCTAGATTTTAAATTTTGGGTTTTAAATTGGGTTTTATTTCTATTTTTAATTGGACGGGCTTTAGAATAAGTTTTTAAAATGTTTTATATTGTATTTATATTCTATTTATCTGTTTTTAGTGCCTGTAAACCGCCCTGAGTCCCTTGGGAGATAGGGCGGTATATAAATATGATTAAATAAATAAATAAATAAATAAATAAATACCACCTATACTGTACCTGTGCATTTGGTTTTTCTTGCCTAAATGTACAACCTTACTTTTTTCACCGTTGAATTTCATTTTGTTAGATAGCACCAATGTTCAATTCTGTCAAGATCCTCTGAATCTTAAGCCTATCTTCTGGCGTATTGGTTATTCCTGACATCTTGGTGTCGTCTGCAAATTTAATGAGTTCCTCATCTTACCCAAATAATTGATGAAGATGTTGAAGTGTACTGGGCCTAAAACAGAGCCTTGGGGTACCCCACTTCCCTTATTTTTGGAGAAACACAATGACAGGGTGATCAGCACAGAAGTCTGCAAGCGTGCGGGGCTGGGGCTGTGCAGGTCATGCAGCACAAGTGAGTTGATTCCCTACCCAAGGAGCAGGTGGAGGCAGAGGCTCAGGAGGAGAGGCAGGCGATCTGGCACACCATACAGGCCGCAGACAAGTTGAGAGACACAAAGACAAGTCTTCCATGGCCGCTTGCCTGCTCCAGCCCACTGACTCTGGGCTTTTCTGCTGCCCATGAGACGCTTCTGGGTCGCTTGCCTTCCCCCCCACACACACCTCTGCCTCCATCTGCTGCCAATGCCACTGCACGAAGATAAGCCTTCCTTGTCTGGCCACCGCTCCAGCCCACTGACTCTAGGCTTTCCTGCAACCTGCGTGGCACATCCAGATTTCAGCCTTCTCCAAGTCTCTGCCTCCACCTGCTGCTTGGACAGGTAATCAACTCACCTGCACGGCATGGGCTGTGGCTGGACAGTCAGCCCATGTGTTCTTGCCACCTCCTGTGCTGGCCACGCTCACCCCCTTCACTAGGGCTTATTTTGGAATAGGGCTTATATTAGGCGCATGCTTAAAAATCAGGCTAGGGTTTATTTTTGGATAGGTCTTATTTTTGGAGAAATATGTTATTATATTTGAAAATCAGGAAAATGAATACAGTCATGGCTGAAATTGTTGGCACCCCAGAAATTTTTCCAGAAAATCAAGTATTTCTAACAGAAAAGTATTGCAGTAACACGTTTTGCTATACACATGTTTATTTCCTTTGTGTGTATTGGAACAAAACAAAAAAAGGCAGGAAAAAAATTGGACATAATGTCACACAAAACTCCAAAAATGGGCTGGACAAAATTATTGGAACCCTTAACTTAATATTTGGTTGCACACCCTTTAGAAAAAATGTTTGGGGGTCGCTTCCTATAACCATCAATAAGCTTCTTACACCTCTCACCTGGAATTTTGGACCACTCTTCCTTTGCAAATTGCTCCAGGTCTCTCTTATTGGAAGGGCGCCTTTTCCTAAGAGCAATTTTAAGATCTCTCCACAGGTGTTCAATGGGATTGAGTGGACTCATTGCTGGCCACTTCAGAACTCTCCAGCACTTTGTTGCCATCGATTTCTGGGTGCTTTTTGACGTATGTTTGGGGTCATTGTCCTGCTGGAAGACCCAAGATCTCGGATGCAAATCCAGCTTTCTGACACTGGGCTCTACAGTGCGACCCAAAATCCTTTGGTAATCCTCAGATTTCATGATGCCTTGCAGTCAAGGCACCCAGTGCCAGAGGCAGCAAAACAACCCCAAAACATCATTGAACCTCCACCATATTTCATTGTAGGTACTGTGTTCTTTTCTTTGTAGGCCTCATTCCATTTTCAGTAAACAGTAGAATGATGTGCTTTACCAAAAAGCTCTATCTTGGTCTCATCTGTCCACAAGACATTTTCCCAGAAGGATTTTGGCTTACTCAAGTACATTTTGCTTTTTTATGTCTCTGTGTCAGCAGTGGGGTCCTCCTGGGTCTCCTGCCATAGTGTTTCATTTTATTTACATGTCGATGGATAGTTCCCGCTGATACTGATGCTCCGTGAGCCTGCAGGACAGCTTGAATTTCTTTGGAACTTGTTTGGGGCTGCTTATCCACCATCCAGACTATCCTGCGTTGCAACCTTTCATCAATTTTTCTCTTCTGTCCATGTCCAGGGAGATTAGCTACATGCCATGGGTTGCAAACTTCTTGATAATGTTGCACACTGTGGACAAAGGCAAATCTAGATCTCTGGAGATGGACTTGAAACCTTGAGATTGTTGATATTTTTCCACAATTTTGGTTCTCAAGTCCTCAGACAGTTCTCTTCTCTTTCGATTGTCCATGCTTAATGTGGCACGCACAGACACACAATGCACAGACTAAGTAAACTTCTCTCCTTTTTATCTGCTTTTAGATGTGATTTTTATATTGCCCACACCTGTTACTTGCCCCAGGTGAGTTTAAAGGAACATCACATGCTTGAAACAATCTTATTTATCCACAATTTTGAAAGGGTGCCAATACTTTTGTCCAGACCATTTTTGGAATTTTGTTTGACATTATGTCCAATTTGCTTTTTTTCCTGCCTTTTCTTGTTTTGTTTCAATACACACAAAGGGAATAAACATGTGTATAGCAAAGCATGTGTTAAAACAATACTTTTCTGTAGGAATACTTGATTTTCTGGAAAAATTTCTTTATGTAATGGGGAGGGGGTTGGGAGATGAAAAGCTTTGGATGTGGTTATTTGGATTGGAAGGGAAAATTTTATTCTATGTTTGGTTTATGTATAACAATACCTTGTGATTGACCCGGGAAGCCGGGGGAGGAGGGGAAGGGTGTTTTGGGGGAGGGGGGAAAAAGGGGGAAAATGTTTTTGTTTTTTAAAACTCTTTCAATTAAAAAAAAAAAAAAAAAGAAAAATTTCTGGGGTGCCAACAATTTCGGCCATGACTGTATCTTCAAAATCCTGTGAAAAAATGCTATTAAAATGAATGTTATTAAGGGAGACTGTAATACTCCTACATTAGCCATGAAAGCTGGCTAATTGACTTTGGATCAGTCACTCTTTTAGCCCAACCCACTTCACCTTGTCTTTGTGGGGAAAATAGGAGGAAGAAAGTATGTTCTTAGCCTTGAATTATTAATAAAATAATAAAGGCTGCATAGAAATCCAATAAATAAATAATTCTATAAATGCATGGTGATTTTTAAACTTTTTAAGACCCTTTGAGTCAGTCTTGACTCCTGGCCACAGTCCGGTCTACCCTTGCAATTTTCTTGGTAATAGGGCTTCTTTCTAGGACTAAGGAAAGGTGGTACAAGTGGGGGGAGAATTCATGTCTCCTTTTCTTTATAGCTGTTCAAACTATTGATAAAAGAGAAAACATTACAAGTCCTGGTTTTTCAAACAGACTCTAAAAATTGCTGCTCAATGTATACAAATTATGTGTGTGTGTCATGATCACAAGACATTTAGCTGTATGACCATGTTGCTTAGTGACATAAATCTGGCCCAATTCTGAGTATTACTTGCAGATGTATGAAGGTGTTTGTGTGTGTGTGTTGTATGACTATGTATGAGAAAGACAGTGAGAAGAACTAGACTATTTTGAACTTAAAATTAAATTCAACAATGGAGCAATTCTTTAAGCAAGAAAAGGAATTTTGTTTTGTTTTTTGTTTGGGAAAAGCGCTTCTAGCTTCTAATAGCACAATAGCCAATACAACCTTTATGACAATTGCTTCCAAAGATAGTAAGATCTCTAGGCTGATACTTGGCACAACTGAACCATAATGCTAAAATTGAATACAGAATGCATTTCTTCTTCAAGTGGTTCTCAGACTATTTCAAATCAAGGTCAGTATATAGACGTTTGTTCATGGAAAATTTTAGTAAAAGCTAATGTAGTCTAAATAATCAGCATCAGAAACTCAAAGAGTTGCTGGAAAAGTGGCTAAAAATGAAAATATATTTTACAAATTTATAAAGCTATGAAATGTTATGATAAAGAAGGTATATTGAATTTGAATCCACTGATACACTTTAGTTCATCTTTAAGTATAGAAATTGTGGCAGAATGAAGGACATGGGGTTCCAAGAAGAACTCCACAGTAGGAACAGAATCAAACAATGTGTGTGAAAATCAGCAAGATATCTAAATGACCCGATCGTTCCCCCCCCAAATAGCTTTCTTCAGAGCCAGATTTAACTTTCTCCCTTCAGCACTTCTCCAGGGCAGGAATAAGAGAACACCCATAGCAGAACAGATATGCATATGTGGTAAAGGAGAAGTCTCACATGTTTTATTGTATTGTGAGTTATACAGAGTTTATAGGTCAGTATATATTCTCCCCTTATTAGAGAGATTTCCAGGGAGGGCAGACAATTTTTATGCAGGCATTCTCCTCCAGGACTCAAACCCGGCTATCACATATTATAGGCAAAATTCTATGTTGCTGCAATGTCCAAAAGAAAAAAATTGGTTACAGAATTGTAGCTGTCAACTTGTGCCAATTTTTTGGAGATATATCTTTTGGAAAATTATATTTACTTACATACTTACTGCCTCTCCACTCACGTAAACTAGAGAGTGACCCTAACTGTTTGAGAACATGTATTTTCAGTTATTATCCACTATTAGTGTCAGTACTATTTTTTAATATATTGTAAACAGTGATGTCTATTGCTGGTCTATGACTGTAATAAAGTTATATTCTTCTAATTGTAGTAAAGAAACTGCAGTCAAAAAGTAATAGAAAATTTATTTAATCATGCATTCAGAACATAGAATCATAGGGCTGGGAGGTCTTCCAGTTGAATTCCTTGCTCAAGGCAGGAAACCTTATATCAGTGATGGCTAACCTTTTCCAGACAGAGTGCCCAAACTATGCACATGCAAATGCACGCAGCGTGCGAACCCCCAAAATGAAATGTGTGTGGCCGCCCTGGATGTGCCCTGCCCCACGTATGTGCACCTCTGCCCCCGCATGCGCCCAACCCCCAAACATGCATGCGTCCCCTATATGCGTCCCCCCACATGCACATGCCCCCCCGTGCATGCATGGAAGAGACCCGAAAACCAGCTGGCTGGCAGGAGGCACGCGCGTATGCACGGCAGAGCTGAGCTGGGGTGACAGCTTGCATGCCCACAGAGAGGGCGTTGCGTGACATCTCTGGCACACATGCCAAAGGCCCGCCTTCACTGCGTTATATCATCCCAATCAATCGGTTGTTCAATCTGTTTTTGAAAACCTCTAGTGAAAGAGCACCCACAACTCTGGGAGGCAAGCTATACCATTGATTAATTGTTCTTACTGTCAGACAAATTCTCCTTACTTCTAGGTTGGATTTCTCTATAACAAGTTTCCATTTGGTAACAAAAAGGAAAAGGATTTTTAAAATATTAGAAAAATCAAAATCAGATATAATTTGTTTGCAAGAAGTTAACATAAAAAACAACAAATGAAAGTATTGGAATACCCTAAAATTGGGAAGTTATATACATCTTTACCACTACCAAAAAAAAAAAGGGGGGGGGGAATAGCCTTAAACATAAAAGAGACAATAAATGCTAAACCAATTTTTACAGATGAAGAAGGAAGAATTTTGATGGTGGAAATAATGATGAATAACAAACTGATACTTTTGGTAGCAATATATGTACCAAATGTTAACCAAGAGGACTTTTATAGAAAATTTCATTAAAAAATAACAGAATTGGAGTATGAAAATATCTGTATCCAGGGAGATTTTAATGCAATTGTGGATGCATAAATGGACTATAAAACTAAAAAAAAAAAAGTAAATAAAAAGGCAAGGAAAAAACTTCCTAAGGTTTCTTAAGAATGGTGGAAGAACTAGCCATTCAAGATGTTCGGCAAGAAATGCATCCCAAATAAAATCAATATTCATTTTATTCAAATAGACACATGCCCTGGTCAAGAATTGATATGATATGGATGACAGCAGAATTGAAAGCTAATTTACAAGAAATAAGTATAGAAATAAGCAATTGGGCAGATCAAAATCCAATAAAAGTTATATGGAAGGGACAAAAAAACCCATTGAGATGGACATTGAACCAAGAAGTATTAAAAGAAAAGGAATGTATTCAATTCATGGAAAGAGAATTAGATTTTTTTCTTCAAAGAGAACAGAAAAGAAGAAACATCATTACAAAATGTATACATTTTACAGCTAAAGCATATATTAGAGGGTTAGTTATAACATACAGAGGAAAACATAACAGAAAGAAGAAACAAAATCAAAGGATGAATATAAGACACTAGAGAAAGAATTACAAAAAGACCACAAAAAAAGGAAATAATCAAATGAATTTAATGAAACATAAATTGAGCTTAATTGACAAAGAAGAATAGCACGTAAAATTAAAAGTTTTAAACAGTTTTTTTTGAAAAGGCAAACAAACCAGGAAGATGGCTGGCATGAATAAATTTTTTAAAAAAGGGGGGTGGGGTGGGGTAGAAATTGATAAACTAATGGATAATGAAGGGAAAATTCATTACTTGTTGTCCTGTCCCCTGATGCTTTGGAGAATAAGGCAATCTCTTCTCAGTGATAGTCCCTCAAATATTAGAAAACAGTTATCATGTTCACCCAATACTGCTTTTTGATAGGCCAGATATACCTCAAATATTCCTCATCCAATTTAGGCACCAGATCCTTTATCATCTTTATTCTTCTTCTCTGCACTCTTTCTAGAGTCTCAACACTTTTCTTATATCGTGGTGACCATATCTAAATGTAGCAGTCCACGTATGGTTTTACCAATGCAGTATAAAACTATCCCTTCACATAATCTTGAAAATTATTTCTCTATTGATGCAACCTAGGATCACTATTCCTCCACTAATGCAATCTAACATTAACTTTTTTGGCAGTTGCAACACACTACCGGCTCATACTTCAGTGGTGGTCTATCAAGACACCTACATCCTTCTCACAGTTACTACTGTTGAGCCAGGTACCTGGTTCAAGCTGGCTCTGCCTCTTTTTTCTATCTATCCTTCCACCATTTGGTTTGATTTATAAACAAGGAGTTCCACCATTAAATTACGAGCTAAAAATACAGCTTTTACCAGCTGTGTGTTCTACAATTCTTGGCTACATGTAGGTACCCGATAAGAATCCAGAGATGTACAGCAGATTTTGTTGTCCCTGTATAAAAACAATCTCTGATGACTTGAGTAAAAAATTAACACAATCTTTAGAAGTTAAGTTTGAGACTTTACAAAAAATGGATAAAAGATTTGTGAAGGTTTGGGGGAAAATTAAAGAAGTTAATGACAGAATGAAAAGAGTCAGAAATTAGGAATATGGACTTAGAGTGAGAGCTGGACAATTTGTGTCTACTGGAGCACAGAGAGAAGGAATTCTTCCTGAGAATTAGGGCTCTTCTGGAGAAACTTTCTAAAAATATACAAAAAAGATAGTTCAGGCACTAGAACAATGTAGGTTAGATCCATCACCAGATGGATAGTCAGCATTTGGCTGAGTAACCACACTCAGAAGATAGTCCTTATTGGAACTGCATCTAAGTGAAAGGAAGCATGCAGTAGGGTACTTCAGAGTTGTTATCTTAGGCCCAATGCTTTCTTTATGATCCAATTGAGAAGATAGAAGGGGAACTTATTAAATTTGCAGATGAAACCAAGCTGGGAAAAATTACTAACATTTTGAGAGATAGATTTATATTTCAGAAGGATCCTGATCCTTGAACAATGGGCCCTATCCAACAAGATGCAGTTCAGTGCTAAGAAAAATAAAATCCAGTGCTTAAGCAGGAAAAACCAAATGATAGGTGTAGAATAGGAGGTACCTGGTTCAACAATAACAGTGAGAAGGATTTAGGTGTTCTGGTGATTCACCACCAAAGTTTGAGTTAACAGTGTGCTGCAGCTGCCAAAAAACCATGGATCCAGGCTACATCAATATTTTGAATACTACATCCAGTTCCGGTCACCAGAATATAAAAAGGATGCTGACGCACTAGAAAGAGTGTACAGAAGAGCAACAAAAATGATAAGGGGTCTAAATTATGAGTAGGTATGTCTATAGGACTAGCTATATTTAGACTAATGAAGAGATGACTCAGGAGAGATATGATAGGAGTCTTCCAATATTTGAAGGGCTGTCATAGGGAAGAAGGTCTCTCTCTCTCTCTCTCTCTCTCTCTCTCACACACACACACACACACACACACACACACACACACGACTTCTTCACAAATGAAGACTTCTTATGGAACTTTGTTTTTATATATGGTAACAACTGTGCAATTTTTATGTTTGAAGTTGGAAGAATCTACGTACCTAATTTGTAAATACTCACTTACATGTTTCTATGGACGCCCCAAAATACACAAACCTGACATATGTCTCCATCCAATTGTATCAGTATCAGGGATCTTTACCTACAACATCAACAACCTACAAGAATTAACAAAAAAAGCTTGGGCACTTCAAAGGGACTCTCCCCATCAACTCCCCACTATAGTGTCTTCAAACAATCATAAATGAGTACACAATCATGGTCTCATTTGATGTCACAGTCCTTTTCACTTCCATAGATCTGGAATTAGCCAAAGGATCTGTGATTATATCACAACCCAATTTAACCAAATACCCAAACATTCAGGATTTTGGATCCTGTAGAATTTCTCGAAGCCTGGTACCCTGACAGACACATAGGCATTAGCAATATCTGCATACTGTGCCAAAGAGACAATCAACAGGTCACAAAAAGAAACAAATAACCAAAACACCTTCCCACCAGCTATCAAGACCCAGATGAGCATAGATTAACTACAAGATTAAGATTAAACCATCAATCAAGAAGCAGCAATCAAGCTAACAGTAAACAGCCCAACCAAATGGCATCGGGGCAGCGAAATCTCCAAGACCATTTCCACTTATATTGACAGGGAAGACATGAGAATATAAACTAAGAGCAAACCCCACTCTTTACTAACACTTGATGATGTTACCTAGTTTGGGTAATGAAACATCTGCATAAAAACTACTGAACTCAGAGAGCACTAAGGATCCATCATTTCAACTCTGAGTTACAAATATTATCCTTTATCACTTATTGAAAAATGTATGGCCAAGCTGATGGAATTGACAGAGATGTTGAAATTGGCAGCTTTGATAAAAAAAAGGACTTTGACAAATTTTATTTTTATATGGGAACTACTTTTGCAAAAAAATTGCAAAAAACTGAAAGAAACAAAAAGTTGTTGATTAGAATAATATATGCAAATGTAATCTAGTAATAAGTTAGAGTTGGTTTTTTTGTATATCTGTACCAATGAAAGTCAAAGTCATTCTATGTTCTATTTTTCTTTCTTACATTTTCAATTCTTTTCTGAGCTTTTTCTTTCAATTTTTTTGTTACCTTTCAAAATTTCTTTTGAATGTCGATAATATATATAATTCAATTCATTCACACACACACACACACACACACACACACACACACACACACTTATATATACACACATACATATTTCTCCAAAAGAGAAATGTTTTGTTTCTCCAAAAAGAAGGCTCGGTCTTTTCTTTTGATCTCTGAAAAAATGGCTAGGCCTTCTTTTGGGAGCGTTCTAATTACTGACTCACCTCATGGCAGTGGCACCGACAGCCCTGCCCAGCAGGAGCCCAGTGCTGGTCCACTTCTTCTGCGGCTCCTTGCCGCCACTCGCACATGTTGCTCTGGCCTTTCAGATGCCTGTCAGAAGGCATCTGCAGCCGATAACAGAGCTCCGGATTGATCCGGAGCTCTGTTATCAGCTACAGATGCTTTCCAGCAGGCATTTGAAGATGAAACGGAGACCAGGGTGATGAGTGCAATTGGCAGCAAGCAGCTGCAGAAGCAGCGGCCACAGAAGGCGGCATGGCAGGTGCGGGGTGTGCAAGGCCTGTTAAGTAGGGCAGCTCCACCCCCACATCCCCACCCTAGTTTATTTTTTATCTGTGTGCCTTGTCCCACTCCCTGCATGGCGTGGGTGGGGTCTTAATTAGGGCTAATTTTGTGGGTGGGGCTTAATTTGATCACACACTCTCAAAAACATAATAGGGCTTATTTTCAAGGTGGGTCATATTTTTGGAGAAATACGGTACACACACACAATACAGTACACACACACACACACACACACACACACACACACACACACACACACAGTGTTTCCCCGAACATACAACCTATTTAAAAAGTAAGGCCTGTTTCTAATTAGAAAATAACTCCAAATTTCAGACTGTAAAAGTAGATTAGAGCTACCATTATTTATGTGTTAATATAGTTTGTATAAACCATTTTTAATTCTCTGTGGAAGCCAGGAAGCCTTTTTATTTCTGAATGACATAGACTAATAAAGTACTTTTATAATTATATCTATGCAAAAATATTTGGATCAAAGACAAATGTTTTATTGTATGCTTGAACACAATATAAGGCAAGAAGGAACAGTCTTTTCTAAAATGTCAAGCCTCAGGCAAACACCAAGTTTAAAAAATAAAAAAAAATGTGGATTTTAGAAAGGGATCAACAGAACAAATATATAATGTTGGAAATTGCAAAAGGAAGTTCCCATGCAGACTTACAGTAAGCCAAGTAATATGAGAGTGCCTTACCAGAGTTCCCATCTACGCTGCCTATTCTCAAACCTAGTGAACTTTCTGTTCCCTTGCCTGGCTTCTTCAATGTCTCACACTAAGATATCTTTAAGTGTCAGGTTTCCTGACTACTTTTAGCTGGGAATAATGTCATGTAAGTAGATTTTTAGATAGGGCCTTGACAAAATGACGAAGTGATTTTGAAGAGGGATTAAATTAATTTGTAAATGAAGACTCAAGACTCATTCAGGCCAAAAGTATCTAAAAAAGTTAAATCATGGCAACTGGACAAAACTAAGAGTGGGATAGAACCCATTAAATGGTTCATATGATGTGTTGCTGCTAGGGGCAGGGGCCACATATTTTATTTTATTATTATTTAATTTATTTATTATATGATTCTCTCTTTAATTAGTTTTATTGTTTTTATGTGGGAATAGGCAGCAACATAAATCTCCTAAATAATAAATAAATAAATCTAACCTTTTTTAGATAATTAATCATTGTACATTTTATTATTTTTTTAATCAATAAACCAGACAGTCTAAACTGAATAGGTGCATATCAATGAATTGAAAGCCAACAGCTGAATTTTGCAGAAGTCTAAATAAGTGTTTGGATTTAATATAATCTTCTTTGGAGACAAAAAAATCTTGAGTGTAAACAGATTAATAGGTCAAGTCTCAGATAAACTGTTCTGGTTTCTTTTCTTCTGCATACTTTTATTCTCCATTTTCCAAATGAGTTATAATAATAAATAGCTGAGATTTTAAAAGCAATCTTACAATTGCTGCTATTCTTACATACACAAAGATATGGATGAAGCTATGAAACTCATGATGTCTGGAAATATCAACTAATGAGGAACAACAGCAACAGCAGCAAGAAAAGAACTATAGGTAATCCTCAATTTACTCCCGTTTGTTCAGTGACTGTATGAAGTTACCAAGGTATTGAACAACCCTAACCCTGAAGTTACAGCCACTGCAGCTCCCCTGTGCTCACCTGATCAAAATCTGGCTACTTGGCAGGTTGTCCACACTTAAGATTGCAGGGAGACTACAGATCCCTCTCCACTATTCTCCTTCCCATCTCTGCCCTTTTGGCCCCTGCCATACTGCCTTGCACAGCAGCAAACAAGCCCCAAACCACACAGATTACTCAGCTTCCTTTGGTCTCGGTTCCATATTAACCTTTTGCAATCAGTCAAGATGGCCAAAGCAGAAACATCTTATTATCTTTGCTGCCTTTTTGTTGCTTATCTGCCTCTTTTTTGGGGGGGTGGGGGGTCCAGCTTCTGCCGTGGCTGTTTGCAGGACTGAATATGGAAATTTTTTATTCAGTTTTAAACAACTTCTAGAAATATTTTCTTTGCTTCCTTCATTGTCCCATCCTTAAAAAATTGAATCTGGGAGATTCCTTTCCTCTACTCTAAAGTCTACTGGTCATTCATCAAGTCTTTTTTGCCATTCTCTTTCCAAGTGTAATGTCAGCATAATTAAGTTGTTAAAAGGGTCAAGATTGGAAGGTAGTGTAGCTTCAGCATCTAATGTTGGGATAGGAGAGAAAAAGATCAACAACTTTTTTCTTTATTGAAAACATGTTCGTTTGTGGGTGAGACAGGAGGTAAAGAAAGAAAAGGTCCTGGGAAGCACGTCCTGGATCTGTCGCCTTTGCATTCAGGGGGCTTTCCCGAAGCCTAGCAAAAGCAAGGAAAGGCCTGCACTCTCCTGACTGCCATCTAATCAGGACAGAGAGCTAGCCATAAACATGGATTCATCTTTCTGAAAAATGTCACCAGTGGATGGATGATTAAGCTTTCTTCCTTGTGTTTCAAAGCAACAGGGCTTTTCATAGTCAACCAAGGGCTTTGCCATTTGGTTTTGGAATGTGGCACTAGGGCCCTAATCTAGACAGGGTTTTCCTCACTACTGGGCATTTTTTATGCTTCATTTTCCTTTTCTTTGGTGTTAGTATCAGAAATACACCAGGTGAGTCAAAGCCACCAATGTCTCAATCTCCAAGTGTTACATCACCATCTTTTGGTTTTAAGGGGCTAAAGAATATGCTGGTTCCAAACTCCAATAAGACAGATTCTATCCTTCTTGGCACTTTTTGCTGCTTATTTAACTCCTTTTAGGAGCCAAACCTCTCGTAGCTTCTCGTATGACTGTTTGCTACATTTATTTTCTTTTCTTATGTGGCTTTGGAAAGCTTTTTGCTGGTTGTCTGCCTCTTTTTAGGGCCAGAATGGGTGCCAAGTCTCCCCCCACCCCGATGTAGCCCCCCCATACTTCTTACTTGGGATTCTGTCCCTTTAGTGAATCACAATTCTCATTTAATGACTACAACAGGGAGTATCAAGATTACAGTCATTGAACAAAACAGTCACATTACATCTCACTTGACTGCTTTGCTCACATAAAATAATTGTGATCATAAGTTAGGACAAACTATACTGCCCTCACATGCTATTTCGATGCCTCTCATGGGTAACTGTCTGGTCAATAAAGAAAACAGACTTTCTGGGTTGGTATCCAGGGCTCCTATGAAACCCCCATCTAGAATTCAGACTTAACCATTTCAAACAATTTTCCGACTTAAACTATGAGTTATGCTCTTGTTAGAAAAAATCTGTCAGGCATGACACGTGAACATCACCTGGGAAAAATATTTTAAAGACTCAAGTGATCCAAATGTGAAGGCAACATTTCCATTACTATTTAGTATGACAATCCCATACTGAATATTTTCAAGTCCCTATAATGTTAGGCAAGTTAAACTACATGTGGAACCCCATATTTATGATCCTCACTAAATATAAATTTTCATTACTAATAACCATGTATGAGATCAAATAATAATTCCTTTAACTGTGGATATAATAGGAGGAAAATACACTATTGTGTACTTGGAGAGGTAACATGTGATTGTAAAATTATGGTTAAGGTAGGATTGTTACTATATCTCTACCAGCTTTTAACTGAACTGTACATTTACATCTCCCTGTTTTTACTTCATCAAACTGAATCTAGAGCCTTAGAAACCATTATATTATTTCACATTTCTTAGTTTGACGAGGCAGCACAAATACATTACTTGGCGAGAATAACCATGTTAATTGCATCAGAAATGGTACCCTAAAGACCAATTACTGATAATTACAGATAATCTTATGAAGTGTTGTTTTCATTTTGTCTTTCTCGTTGCTTGTTAAGAAATAAAACAAACAAAAATAAAAGTATCAAAATCCAATTCTGTTACCATGAAAATTCTGAAAATTAAAAGCTGTAAACAAAAGTTTTTATTCCACTGGCTAAATTAGATATTGAAGACAAAAGTATTGTATGTTATTATCTCATTTTTAACAGAAAAAGAACTGATATGATAAATATCTGGTAAATACATTTGTTCATTGGTTCTCAACCTTTTCTTCACTACTGAACCCTTTTAAATACCTTTTGTGGCCATGGACGATCAAACCATAATATTTACTAAAGATGTTACAGACTCTTCATGATCATTGCCCATCCCAGGGGTCCATGAACTATAAGTTAAGAACCACTGCATTAGTCACCGTGGTTTCCCCAAAAATAAGACAGGGCCTTATTTTCTTTTGAACCCTGAAATAAGGGCTTGGCCTTTATTATTTTGGGGGTGCAAGAGGCCCCCTCCTCCTGCGGTGTGTGTGTGTAGAATGCAAGCAGCCCGAAGGCACCAAGCTGCACGAGTGCCTGTCCCCACCCCATGCTCGCGTGCCTTCCAGGCCACACGTCAATGTGGGTGAAGCCAGTAAGCACCAGGTGCTTGAGGAGCTCGTAGCCAATGCCGCCGGCGCCCATCTCCAGTACCTGCGCAGAAGCCATGTGTTGTGTCTCGCCAGATCTCACCACAGCCGGGGCCTTCTTATCTGCTTCCGAACACGGAGGAATGTCCTAGTATGCCTCCCGGCCCCAGCCCTGGCTCCATGTCCAGACAGGCTGAAGAGGAGGGAGTACCTCCAGCCCCCAGCTCTGGCTCCATGCCGAGGCAAACGGAGCAACTAGACCCCTCCCCCTCCTCCACAGCATGTGAGCCTGAGGGAGATCAATTGCCAACAGCTGCCGACTGGAGTGACCCTCGTTCAGAAGACTTGATAGGCGGAGGCAACAGAAGGAAGGGAGGGGCAGGCCTGGATAAGTGCTGAGTCATGGAGCCACACCCCATGGCCTATATAAAGGATCTGCTTTCTGGCATTCTCTGAGTCAGGCAAAGTCTAAACATATCTTGCTGAAGTCACTTTCTGGTCTCCTGCCTGCCCTGAGGACTTTGCTAGGACTTCGGCAGAGCTGCAGAGGCACGCCTGATTCGGATTTTCCTGACCCGGCCGTCAGCGGAGGAGTGGGAACGACACCATGGCCTGGGCCAGCTCTCCCTATAGGGTCCAGCTCCAGCCGTCACCAAAGAATGGGAAGCACACTCTTAGAGCGGCCGCTGCCCTGGATGGGGTTTGGAAGCCACAAAGGCAGAGTTTGGGGGAGAGAAAGAAAGACTTCTGCTGCTTCTGCCACTTTACTTGCATGCAGCAAAAAGCAGAAGCAGCAGAAGTCTTTCTTTCTCTCCCGCAAACTCTGCGGCTTCCAAACCCCAGCCAGGACAGCAGCCACTCTGGGAGTGTGCTTCCCACTCTATGTTGACGGTGGCCGGAGGCCTCCCCTTTCCCCCTGCTTCGCCCCACAGTCCCCCCACCCTAGCGCTGCCCGACTAGAGTGCCCCTAGCAAGCCCGGGAAGCCCCTCCACCTCAGGAGTCAGTGGACTGGATGGCAATCAGGCCAGACTCTTACTGAGATAGGGAACCCCATGGGACTCTTGCCTGCCCTCCCTTCCTCCTGCATGTCCAGTTTACTCTTTCCAGGCACCTGACAACGAGACGCCAGGCAGTCCCAACAGACATAGCTCAGCCGGCTCAGCCATGGCCAATGCTCCTCGCCCATGGCTGAGCATGGTCGCAGGTGGCTAATGGGCTTCTGTGGGCAACATTTGCAGCACCTCAGCCATTCCCGCCGAGACCTGAGCCTGCTGCGGGGTGCATCAGGCCTGCTGTTGTAGTTCTCCACTACTGGCCGCCATGCATGGAGGCCTCTCTGCCACTGGTGGCCGCCCTGCCAAGGAAGCCCTGGGGCAGTGATGCTTGCACGAGGGCTGCTGTGGTAGGCGCTCAGAAATGCAGGCTATAAGAACATGGCATCTGGGCGTGGGAGCGAGAGCAGGCAGGCCACCACCATGGCACAGAAACAGGCACTCGAGGTCTATGATCTATGTTGGTTTCCTCTTATATTTGTTTTCCAGTGGTATTGTAATGGTCTGGGCTTTTATAATCACATTTTTCAGAATTTTCAAATATACATACATACATACATACTTAAAAAGTTTAATAAAACTTTTTCAACATTAAAAAACAAAACACACATTTTAACTCATAACATCATTTTCTTATTGGTATTAATATCATCCATAACATTCATATTTACATAAGTTCTATTTCTATGGTTCACTATCCTATATTATACAGTCGTTTGAATTATAGTATTTACACGTAACTATGATACAATTATATTATCATCAATATTATATAGTTCTTATACAGAAATTTTACTCCTATTCTCCTACCATCTACTCCAAACTTGGTAGTACTCCGATTCTTCTCTCTCTTTCAAATTCCATAGTCAGCCTATCCATCTCTGCACACTCTTATACTTTTCTTATTATCATTGCCTCTGAAGCAATATTAATCTGTTTCCAATTTTGAGCAAAAACGATTTTCGTTGCAGTTAGTATATGTAATATTATATGTTGAATTTTTTTAGTCATTTTCCCATCTATAATGCCCAATAAAAATAGTTCTGGCTTCAGTTCGATCTTTTGTTCAGTAATTTCTTCCAATAATTCCCTTATTTTATGCCAATACTTTCTGGCTTTCAGTATACTTTCTTTTCCAATTCCCGTATTTCATAGTCCAGGATAGATATGGTGTGGATGGATTTGGAATTGGGTAAAAACTTAGTGGAGGTAGAAATAACATCAAATGCATGGGTGGACCATAATCCTCTAATAGTGAAATGGAAGGGAAGAACAAAAAAGAGAGGGGAATGGACCATGAATCAGAGGGTTCTAAAAGAAAACAAAAATATGTTCAAGGGATAGAAAAAGAGCTATATTTTTTTAAAGGAAAATTTAAATGAACACACAACCCTACAAAATTTATGGGATACAACTAAAACTTATATTAGGGGTTTAACAATTGCATACGTGGTGCGAAGGAATAAAGAAAAAAAGAAACAACAAATAAAGCTACAGGGGAAACTTGAAGAATTGGAACTTAGGATGCAAGAATCCCTAAATGAGAAAATTGAAGGAGAAAAAGAAATTACCAAGCACAAAATAAATTTAATCGCACAAGAAGAAATGGCCCAAAAACTTAGATCGATCAGACAGAATTTCTTTGAACATGCTAACAAACCAGGGAGATGGTTTGAAGAATTAGAAGGGGAAAAAAATTAATACGACAATTACAGGATGAAGAGGGGAATATGCATTATCAGATTTCCATCAGATTTCCAAATGAGATTTGCCCATTTTTTAAAAAAAACTTTGTATAGTCAAACTTTATTGAGTTATTTTCCCCCTTTAAGATTTTCATCCAGGGAATCCTTCCCTAACTCTAAGTTTGTTCAAATCAGCTCTTTTAAAGTCTAAGAAGTTAGTTTGATTTTGTTGTATTGCTTGTGTCTGCAATAATGAATTCCAATATGACATGGTCACTCTCCCCCAAAGTTCCTGCAACTTCAACCCCCCTCTATCACTTCATCTCTGTTAGTAAGAATTAATTCCATTATAGCTTATCCTCTAGTTCCCTCCTTTACCCCTTTGGTTGCAAAGTTGTCAGCTTGTTAAGGAACCTGTTTGATCTCATGCTTGATGCAAAGTTTCTTTCCCAGTTTTGTTCCCAAGTCCTCCATTACTACTGTGATGTATTTCCTACATACATTAGTTAACTGATTAGTTAACTGATTGGCAGTTAACTAACTGAATAGTTACCTTATTTTTCCGAGTATAAGATGCATCTTTTTACCCCCAAAAGAGGGCAAAAATCTGGGTGTGTCATACTACGAATGTAGCCCCACCCACCCACCAGCCCCCACCCTTAGGACATTTTCGACCTCCGTGTGTTGTATTTTCGGGCGGTTCCAGGCAGCTGGGATCTGGGTCAGGGCACAGCCTGAAGAATGAGCCTCTTCGGGAGCGACTGGGAGAGGGGGAATCTGCCGGCAGCTTCAGTGAACAACTGAGGCAGACCTCACAGTTTGCAGCTGGTTCCCCCTCTGGCCGCCCAGCAGACAACTCAGGGCAGATAGTGGCCATAATGACTTCACTTGCCAGCAATGTGAGGAGCCACCACCACCACCGCCTAAGCCATCTCCGTGCCTGGGAGCCCCTAAAGCGAAACATCCCTCCTTTCCAGCACCGCCGTCTGTTGGTTGGATGCAATTCGCATAGCCGCATTTCAGGTGCCAGCCGGTTCCCTTCAATGTGCTTCGGGGAAGCAGGGAGGAAAGCATTTTCAGGTGGCAGCCCAAGCCGCACAGCGTGCTTTTGGATTCAGGGAGGAAAGCGCTCTGCATAGCATAGCAGGGAATGGGGGCGGGGGTCATTTGAAGGGGAGGAGGAAGAGGCACGCTCTTAACTGCACACGCTGTGGTTGGTGTTGGAGGAGGAGAGGCTGAGGAGCTGGGGGTGCTGATGCTTTGGGAAGGAAGGCAATCTCCCTGAGATTTCATGGGTGGTCGCCGCTTTTGTCAATGTGGATTCCTCGGGTCACACCTCGCCTCTCCAGAGGCAGCTCCAAAAACAGTGCTGGGCAAGGTGCAAGGGGGTGGAGATGGGTGGGAGGAAACTGACAAATGTGGCAAATCTGGAGAGGCAAGGTGCAAGCCAAGGAATCGGGCGTTTCTCAGGTAGAGCTGCCCTGAGCTGCCAAGGAGTGATGTTTCGAGACATCAGAGAGGGAGTGAAGTCATTCTGGCCATTGTCTGCCCTGAGCTGCCCGCTGAGTGGCCAGCTGCGAACCATGGGGCCCACCTTGTTCACCGAAGCTGCCGGGCAGATTCCCCCGCCCCCAGACTATCCCGAAGAGGCTCATTCCGATCCTCCCTGTCGTGTCCCACTCCTCCACTGACGGCCGGGTCGGGGAAGTCCTCTGCAGCTCTGCCAAAGTCCTATCAGAGTTCTCAAGGCAGGCAGGAGACCAGGAAGTGACTTCAGCAATCCAAGTTAGACTTTGCCTGACTCAGAGAATGCCAGAAAGCAGATCCTTTATATAGGCCATGGGGTGTGGCTCCATGACTCAGCACTTATCCAGGCTTGCCCCTCCCTTCCTTTTGCTGATGTTGCCTCTCTAGGAAGCGAGGATCTCTCCAGCCTCCAGCTGTTGGTAATCTTAGCTCATGACTGGCTTCACATTCTTCAGGCTCACATGCTGTGGGGGGGGGGGTTTAGTTGCTCCGTTTGCCTGGGCATGGTGCCAGGACTGGGGGCTGAAGGCACATCAGGCCCTTCGTCTTGCTCGGCCTGTCTGGGCATGGTGCCAGGGCTGGGGGCTGGAGGCATTCCAGGACATTCTTCCGAACTATCAGCGTCCGGCAGGAGATAAGAGGGGCCCGGCTGCGGCAGGGGGAGCGAGCGAGACACAACACTCCCTGCACAGCATGCGAGGAGTCTCTTCGGGGAAAGCAAGTAGCAGTGCCATCTTAAATGCCAGTAGACAGAGGTAGAATTGGTTTTTTTCTTGTTTTCCTCCCCCCAAAATTAAGGTGCTTCTTATACTCTGGTGCGTCTTATACGCCGAAAAATACGGTAACTGATTAGCAAAAAGTTTGTCTATTTCTTCTGCTTGATTGGGTAGCCTGTAATATACTCCTATAGCAGGCCTGTCAAACTGGCGTCTCATGGGCCAGATGCTTCATGCACAGGTCATACCCACCCCAGCTCCACAAAGGCAAAAAATGTCGTGATAAATCACGATACATCATGTGACACGATCGAGGTTGACACCCATGGCCTATAGCAATGTCATTCTTTTTTTCTCCTTTTATATTAACCCATATGCATTCAAGGAGGCTTTCATCCTCTAGTTTTATGCATTTCTATAGAGGTGTAGTGACTTTTTACATATAATGCAACTCCACCTGCTCTTTTGTTAGGTCTGTTTCTTTTGAACAGTTCATATCCTTTAGCAGTACATTCCAGTCATGAGTTTTATCCTATCAAATTTTTCCCATAAGCTTTTTATAAAATTATTTTTATAAGAATTCTCCTATAAGCTTCTTTTAATATATTTGTATCTGACCTAATATATATTTCTTTTTAGAATAGTTCCCATTGCCATCACGTTTTTAAGAGAGACATCCACATAAAGCCACCCCCAACTTTTGCTATTATCCTACTATTATCCAACTTACTAATTTGACAGGGATGACTTTCACACTACAGCTTCTGAACTGACTCATTGTTTTATATGTAAAAGCCATCAAAGATCTTTAAATCCCACCTCAAAGAAGAGAAATAAATGAGGATAAGAAACTGTTGCAGGAAGGAGTAATCTCTTTTGAGTGCTGAGAATCTCAATTATACAAAACATCCTGAAGGTGATGGATAGATGGATAGATGACAGACTAACAGGCAAGCAAGCATTAGGAAAAGAAAAAGGAAAATGAGATATTATGATGCAGCATTTTCTCCTAATAGTTCTATAAAACCTTCTGCTTACATGCTGTATTTTTCTAAAGAAATGTTGAGAAATGTTTTGAAACAATTTTTTGCTATAAAAATTTGTAATATATCACCTAATAGTATGCCATTTGTATTCTACTAAGTAGATGTTTGATTATAGTTTTCATATAATTAGTTCTTACTAAAACTTGAAATAACCTCTATTTTTACTATATTTTGAATAGCTGTTCATCAAGTTACAATTTATCATTAAATCTTAAAATAAGCCAATTGCTAACAGTTTATAAAGAAATACATCTACTGATATATTTTTTTTCCTGCTGCAATCTGTTAACTCTTTTGGGGCTCCTACTGTTCTTAGAAAAATAGAGAAAGATACCCTCAGACAAATAAATATCTCAGACACATAGCTGTCCAAACTTTCTTTGGAAGTATAACTGTGTGTATAACTTTTTATGAGTATAACTCATAAAATCATCTGCTACAATGTCCTTCCTGTCGAAGACTACTTCAGCTTCAATCGCAACAATACACGAGCACACAATAAATTTAAACTTAATGTGAACCGCTTCAATCTTGATTGTAGAAAATATGACTTCAGTAACAGAGTTGTTAATACCTGGAATGCACTACCTGACTCTGTGGTCTCTTCCCAAAATCCCCAAAGCTTTAACCAAAGACTATCTACTATTGACCTCACCCCATTCCTAAGAGGTCTATAAGGGGCGTGCATAAGAGCACCAGCATGCCTACCGTTCCTGTCTTAATGTTCCCTTCGATTGTATCCAATTCGTATGGTTATTTCATGCTTATATTTATATATACTGTTGTATTTGACAAATAAATAAATAAATAAATAAAATAAAATAAAATAAAATAAATAAAGCTTCAGTAATGGAACACCCATAACTCCAGGAAGCAGGCTGTTCCACAGTGCAAGAGCTCTCATGGTCAGAAAAACTGTCATTTTGAATCTGGATCTTCCTATGTTTTTGTTCTACTCTCAGGAACTACAGATATAAAACTTTTTCTATGCCTTCAAATATTGGAATATTGCTATCCACATCTTTTATTCTTTAGGCTAAAAAGAATAACCATTCCCTTTAATTATTCCCAGTTTAGATTCACCATTCTTCATTGTTGTTCTCTGCACCCTTCAAGTGCAGATCTTCAGTGTCCTTCCTGTATTGTGGCAATTAAATCTAACATAATATTCCTCGTGCAGTCTGACAATGCAATCTGGTGCAAAACTGTCATTTCCTGTGATATTCTTTAATTACAGAAAATAAATGGAAAAAACAGAGTTTGCTCCAAGCAGATTTTTTAAAAAGAAAATAGTCAACTTTGCATTCTTTTTAAATTCTTATATCCTATTCATACCAATTCAGATCATTAGTTTATCTAGCTCAGTATTATCCACATAATAATAATAATAATAATAATAATAATAATAATAATAATAATAATAATAATAATAATAATAATAATTTTATTTATAGACCGCCCTTCTCCCAAAGGACTCAGGGCGGTGTACAGCCACAAGTAAAATACAGAAAGCAAACAACAGTACAAAACTAAAAACAACCCTTAAAAAACCTATTTAATTTGGCTACTTATAGATAAAAATATTCCCACTAAAATTTACTAACAAAATTTAAAAACCCATAAATCAATTTAATAATATAAAATTTAAGTGAGTCCAGCAAGACGAAATAAGTAGGTTTTGAGTTCGCGGCGGAAGGTCCTGAGGTCAGGTATTTGTCTGAGTCCAGGGGGAAGCTTGTTCCATAAGGTAGGAGCCCCCACAGAGAAGGCCCTCCCCCTGGGGGCCGCCAGCCGGCATTATCTCCACCAATAGGCTATGATTCTCTAAAGCAGTGATCCCCAACCTTTGTGGTTTGGAGGCCTGGCTGGGGGGGGGGATAGGAGAACCAAGCTGGGGCAGAGGGGAACCAGGCCATGTGAGCAGCAGGCTGGCGCACATGTGCATGCAGCTTGATTACAAGCTGAGCTGCGCATGCACAATGGCCCACCGCTCACACAGTTGCAAGTGGGCTACAGCCCAGTAGTGGGTCAGGCACCCCTGCTCTACAGCTTTCCCCCCTACGTTATTAGGAGACACTACGAATGTACAACGTAAAATGTATCTATTCCTCCCTCCCTCCTTCCGTCCTTCCTTCCCCTTGTCCCTCCCTCTGTCTCATCAAATCAATAACACTTATACCTTATTCTTCTCATTCAACAAAAATTGCTTTAGTCACTTCTATTTACACAAAATAATGAAGAACATCAATGCATTGCATATATATTTCTAGTAAGGCAAAAAGCTAATATGTGGGCGGATCTCTTCAGGATGCTTTATTCTTCTAATGAGTCTTTCTCTCCTAAGACTGGATTTTAAATAAACTTCATTCTCCATATAATGTCCCAAGGTTACTAGAATAGCCAAATAACTAGTTCATTATTTTTATCATGGCATCACCTTCTTAATAATTTGGATTGATGCCTTGCCTTCCCTTTTAATCTTTATTGGACGCAGAATTAAAATTCCATCTTACTAGGCTTTATTCAGATAACTCCTACATAGAAAAAATAGCTTTTAGGAAGGGCACACTGTCTTGGACTATGCTTTAGCTTTACAGTATTACCTAGACCCGCAATAACTTTTAGAGCACATTCAGTACTTTATGATGCTTATATTGATCTCGGGTTTGCCTTTGACCTAGTATCAAGACCCAAACTATGGGAGAACTGTTCTACAGTATAAAAAGAAAGCTTCCATAGATACATTGTTGTTGTTGTTAATCACAAAGTCATATCCAACCCATTGCGACTCCATGGACAATGTTCCTCCAGGCCTTCCTGTCCTCTACCATCCCCCGGAGTCCATTTAATCTCACGCCAACTACTTCAGTGATTCCCTCCAGCCACCTCATTCTCTGTCGTCCCCTTCTTCTTTTGCCCTCAATCTTTCCCAGCATTAGGCTCTTCTCCAGTGAGTCTTTCCTTCTCATTAGGTAGCCAAAATATTTGAGTTTAATCTTCAGAATCTGGCCTTCTAAAGGCCACTTATCCTCTAGAACTGACTGGTTTGATCGACTTGCAGTCCAAGGGACTCGCAGGAGTCTTTTCCAGCACCAGAGTTCAAAGGCCTCAATTCTTTAGTGCTCAGCCTTTCTTATGGTCCAACTTTCACAGCCATACATTGCAACTGGGAAAACCACTATATGCACTTTTGTTGGCAGGGTGATGTCTCCGCTGTTTAGTATGCTATCTGAGTTTGCCATAGCTTTCCTTCCCCAGGATCAAGCGTCTTTTAATTTCTTTGCTGTAGTTCCCATCTGAGGTGATCTTGGAGCACAGGAAAATAAAATCTGTCACTACCTCCATTTCTTCTCCATCTATCTGCCAGGACAGGGCTGGATACAATGATCTTAGTTTTCTTAATGTTGAGTTTCAAGCTAACTTTTGCACTCTCGTCCTTCACCTGCATCTAGAGGCTCTTTAGTTCCTCTTCACTTTCTGCCACTTTCTGCCATTAGAGTGGTGTCATCTACATATCTGAGATTGTTGAGATTTCTCCCGGCAATCTTAATTCCAATTTGTGATTTATGTAGCCCTGCCTTTCTCATGCTGTGCTCTGAATATAAGTTAAATAGGCAGGGCGACAGTATACAGCCTGGCTGAACTCCTTTCGCAATTTTGAACCTATCAGTGGTTCCATGTCCAGTTCTCACTGTTGCTTCTTGACCCACATATAGGTTTCTCAAGAGACAAATACGATCGACTGGTCTAGGCTACTACTGGAGCCTAGCTTATAAGATTTTGAGCATAACTTTACTAGCATGTGATATGAGTGTAATGGTGTGATAGTTTGAACATTCTTTGGCATTGCCCTTCTTTGGAATGTAAACTGACATTTTCCAATCCTGTGGCCATCCTTGAGTTTTCCAAATTTGCTGACAAATTGAGTGTAGCATTTTTACTGCATCGTCTTTTAAGATTTTGAATAGATCAGCTGGAATACTGTCACCTCCACTAGCTTTGTTGTTGCTCAGACTACCTAAGGCCCATTTGACTTCACATTCCAGGATGTCTGATTCGAGGTCAATGACCACCCCATCGTGGGATGTTAAGCTCGTTCTTGTATAGTTTTTCTGTGTAATTTTGCCACCTCTTCTTAATTTCTTCTGCCTCTGTTAGGTCCCTGCCATTTTGGTCCTTTATCACGTCCATCTTTGGATGAAAAGTTCCCTTCATATCTCAATTTTTCTTGAAGAGATCTCTGGTCTTCCCTATTCTATTGTTTTCTTCTACTTCTTTGCACTCCATAGATATACATCTACTTTAATAACATACAAATTTTAAGCAAACTCTTGGCTCAAAGTGTAATGTAATGCACATGGACTCTGAAAAAGCTGAGTTTATTTTATGATATGGAAAGACTAAAGAGCTGAAACAGATTTTCAGCATTAAACATTAGCATGTGTAATGCATTTGCCAGTGGTGTAACAGAAATTCCAGTTGGAAGAGAAGTCAGACAAAAGTTCATTTTGGCACTTCATTAGTTAATTTGCTCATTATCTTGCTTTGAGAGAAATTGAGTAATCCAGCCATTAATCCTCCAAAATTGATCAGTAGATGTGTTTCACTCCTCTTCTATATTGATAATGCAGTACTTCACTCAGAAATAAAGACTTGAGGCAGATGCTGTATGTGCTTACCAAATTCTGCCAATGGTTATTAATAGATTATTCTAAAATTGATGTTTACACTTAAAGCATCCCATGATCTACATGAGGCAATTAAAAAATAAGCTGAAAGAATAAGTTTGGTTTTCAAATATTTAGGCATTGTATTTACACACCACTGGCAAATACAAAACAGATGCTAGCAACATTTCATTTAATACTGAAAATCAGGTTCAGCTCTTAATTTTTTTACACTGTGTGCACAATTATTAGGCAAGTGAGTATTTTGATCAAATCAGATGATGTGTATTTGTGTAGAGTGTGTGGCCTAAGGAGATCAACTCCCTATAACAAGGTATGCATAATTATTGTTTTGCTACACAATTAGTTGTCAAGGACTGCCTATAAACTAAATGATATTCTTATTCACAAAAATGAAACTTTTATACATTCTGAAAACAATGTGCCCATAAAATTCACAGTTTAACAACTATGGAATAAGACAGAAACCCCATAAATATGGGCCACGGTGTGGCTCAGGCTGTAAGAAGCCTGTTATTAAACACAGCTGCTTGCAATTACTGCAGGTTCTAGTCCCACCAGGCCCAAGGTTGACTCAGCCTTCCATCCTTTATAAGGTAGGTAAAATGAGGACCCAGATTGTTGGCGGGGGCAATAAGTTGACTTAAATATACAAATAGAATGAGACTATTGTCTTACACAATGTAAGCCGCCCTGAGTCTTCGGAGAAGGGCGGGATATAAATGTGAATAAAAAAAAATAACTATAAAACTCTGAAACAGTTTATTCTAAATGATTTGTTATAATTATTTTCCTTTTATTACTCATTAAACAGATAAATTATATTTTGCTAGCCAATATGGTTTGTAGCATGCTATTTTCAGTAGTTTCAAAATGGCAAATGAAAGATAATATTATTCCAACCACATAGATTCTTACTTTAAGAATATTTCCACTTTAAGAATATTTCTACTTCGTACATATTTCTATTTAAAACTTACTATGCACACTTACCAATGCAGGCATGGACTCTGACTGAAAGTTGGGTTCTCAGAATTATGCTGTGTTTTTTGCCCCTACTGGGGAGAAGAAATAAATAAATGTGATAAGCATAGTAAAGAGTAATTACAGAAAAAAATAATTTATCTAGTCTTATGATATCTAGTGAATTTAAAGAAAATGATATACTATTTCTTCAATTAAAAATCATACATGTATATATGCATTATAATATCTGCAGCTGAATTTTGAATTTAAACATTTAATTCTACTAAAAGTTTTAAGCATTTTTTATCACAGATTTGATCTGGATCAATTTGTACTGTGAATTAAGAAAAGAAGTGTTATTTTATTACTAGTTTCCCAATCCTATATTGAACCAAAATTGGAAATATTCAGGTGTACGTAAATTTTCTTATATATCTGAATCCATACTTACATATCTGAATTTCAAATAATGAGTACAAAGAAAATACATTTCCGAATAACAGGCCCAATTGTCTGAACTTCTGCCTATGGTTTTGTTTGTGTATTCATACTTATATTTGCATATCACTTGTTCAGGCCTCACTCAGGAGTTTAGTTAGGGTTAAGGTTATAGTCTTCTTTTCTTTCCTCCATTCCAGATGCTTCAAATTTTCTTCAGAAAATGTAGGCATGGTAACTTCTCAAAAAATAGCTTAACCAGTTCAAAGTTTCTTACAAACCTGCAGCTGATCCTTACTACCAAGTGGATCAAACAAAATTTGAAGTTTACTAGTTAGGTAGCAGTTCAGATGTCTTTTCCACTCACTATAAACATCCTTGTTTTATACCAATGCCTTTTGGTCACTGAATATCTGTTATGCCCTTTAGCACTTTCATCTGACCTATCTCCTCGTCAAGGAAAAAAAATCATAGTCCAAACGCCTTTTGAAAAAGCATCTTTGAGACAACTATGATCTGAATGACCGAGAATCTCCATAGATACCTCCTCCTACAGTTTCAGTTGGACAATAGGAAAAGTTTGATATATTTTGGGTTCTAAGTGTAGGAGGCTCAAATTGCAATATTTGTGTCATTGAGAAACACATCACTGATATAGTACATACCCTGGGGAGCAGCAAATAAAATTTATGCATCCTGTCTTCTTTACCAATTGCATTTGTTGTATCCCCCATACCTAAGCTTGGGTTTGTTATCTGCCTAAGTTATTTACCGACTCCTTGGACTCTGACAGGAAAAGCCAAGATCTGGACTTCAATTTTGTGCAGGAGTTGACTTTTTAAACAAACCTTGTCCCTCCCCTCCAACCTGCATCCTCAAAATGGATTTCTGAGGAGGCAGGGAAGTTAACTGGGCATCCTTCTCTGCCTTCCTGATTCTATAGTCCATAGTGTTAAAAAATGTTACCTAATATTTAACCAAAATAATATTTTGTACAACTTTTGCAATTTTACTGTTCTAATAAAACAGACTTACACCCAGTCTTCCATATTATTCTCTTGCTTTCCGCCCCTTTCCTATGCTAAAATCTGTAGCTACAAAATTAAGTATCATCTATTCTTTTAAAACTAAAGATAACTGTTAAAATTGAATTAATATATGAATATCAAGACAGACAGTACAATGGCACAGTATCAATAATATAATTTTCACTTTAGATATTTAAGTATAATTATACACTATTTAATTTTATTTACAGTATAATGAAGATAATACAATTAAATTTTTAGGAACCAAGAACTGAATAGTAAACAGTCATCAAGAACCATGGTGGCGCAATAGTTAGAATGCAGTACTGCAGGCAGCCAGAAGTTTGGCTGAGAATCTCAGCGGCTCAAGGTTGAATCAGCCTTCCAACCTTCTGAGGTTAGTAAAATGAGGATCCAGATTGTTGGGGAAAATATGCTGACTCTGCAAACCACTTAGAGAAGGCTGTAAAGTGTAAAGTCTAAGTGTTATTATTATTGCTATCATGCTTTTGTTGTACATATTATAATTGATGTTTGACCTACGTAGAATAAAAATCAGCATCTACATTATAACAATACCAACAGATAGATACCCTTTCCTGTTTTCTACCAGTTTCTGGCTAAAAACCAGCACCTCCCCAACCCAATCAATTTTTTATGCTCATAGTATGATTTGTCTCATCAAAGCATACTACCAAACAAACAAAAACATCCTTAATAAGACCATATTGATTTGTATAATTCTGAGTTGTGATTTAACCAATTTATATTTTCACAAAGTTAACCTAAAATAATTAAACAAATTTACCAAATCACTACCTATGTTAATATGTATTTGTTTTTTATATTGTTTCAAACATATGGAACTGATAACATAATTTATTATGTTAAATTTTCCTGATGATAAATGCAGTTTATGAAATATTTTCATAGACATTTCTCTAATTTGGGTTGAATTCAAAATCAGTGGTACTCTATGTCAGTTGGACAACTATAAAATCAGAGGTAAAGAATATCTGATTCCCATATATTTCCATGTTTCAACCCATTCAAAAAGTTTGGCTTCTGCTCTAACAGAATTTTGAGATTCTCTCTATCTCCCTGTTAGTGGTGAATTTTACCTAATTTTGCTGGTACAGGTACTCCTTGATTTATGATCGCAATTGGGAACAGAATTTCTGCTGTAAGTCAGTACAGTATATAAACCAATAACCCCTAACTTCCTGGGAAACAATCAAGCCAGCCATTACACCCAGGGTCCCCCAGGTCTGTTGGCAGAACCATGTTTTTAAGGACTTTTTAAAGACTCAAAGTGGAGTACAATCTTATCTCTACAGAGATGATGAATGGAGCCACTACTAAGAAGGCTCTTCTTGCTGCCAATAAATGGACCTCCTTAGGAGGGGATTGGCAACATTACTGCCACCACCGCTCCATAGTGTTGGACAATATGACTGGGAAAAGACTGTCCTTCAAATAACCTGGTTCCAAGCCATGTAGGACTTCGAAGGAAACAACAAGCACCTTGCACTAAGAAGCAAATGAGCAACTAATGCAACTCCTATCAGAAAAGGTAATACATGTGCAGATCTAGGCTTGCACAAAACCATGTAGCCACTGTATTTTGAACCAATTGGTGCTTCTGGATACTTTCCAAATGCAGCCCTTTACAATAGTCAAGGCAGAAGGTGACTAGGTCATGGGTAAATATGAGCAGGGATTATTGGTCTAGGAAAGGGTGTAACTTGACACACAGCCTAGCACACACCCACAACCTGGATGTAAGTGACACACAACCAAGGCCCACCTGGCTAGGATCGCCATCTGCATTTTGGGTAGAAGTTATGAATACACATCAGGTCTGGCTGGACCAATTCTACCCAAGACCAAGGTGGCAGTTCTTCTTGGACCGATGAACTCCAAACCCGAAGTCTTTCCATCATGCCAGGGTTCATTTTCAGCCCATTGCTCCCTAATCAGCCCTGGACATTGCAAGAGGGAGGTCACAACACCACTTAATTCATGATGGGCTGAGACATACTGTATACCTGTGTGCCATCAACATATTGATAGTATCACAACCCATGGTGGTGGATGATCTCACCCAGCAACTTCTTGTAGATGATAACAGAGATGGACATAATATTGAGCCCTATAGAACTCGCAGAGCAGGGGATGAAAGCTGAACCTTTTGTTTCCTATCAAAACCAACTGAGTACGACAACCAAGGAAATAACTGAACCAAGAACAACCCACAGCCACATACTCCCAACCCCCAAAGCCGCTCCAGAAGGATACCACGTTCGATGAAATCAAGTGCCACAGAGAAGTCAAGTAGAGATAGGATGAATGCATTGCCCCAACTCACCCCTAACTAGAGTTCATAAAAAAGTATGACCAATGTCATTTCTGTCCCATATCTAGACATGCATCCTGATTGGATAATCCATTTTATCCAGGAACCTTCGGACCTGCAATGCAATCACTTCTCAAAATCTTCCCCAGAAAGGGAAATTGGAGATAGGACAAACATTATCCAATAGAGAGGCGTATAGATATAGTCTGTTACGAAGGCTAGGTCACCACCTCTCCCACAGAGAAGAATTAATCACTATCAGAACCAACTTGCATTTCACCTCCCAGGAAGCTTTTACAAGTGAGGAGGAACATGGATTTGAAAACATCTATTACACAGCTGCTTGCACTCATACCTCATAGGTCCATTTCCTCAAGAGCCACAAGGTCAAGCTTTTCCAAGATAACTGGCCAAGAACTTGAGTTGAACAGATTGGTTTTGCAATACCACTAATCTCTAATACATCATATAAAAATATCTGCTGCTGTAAAAACTTCTTTGTTTCAGCTTAACGTTTTCAAGTAATATTAGTCTTCCAAACTCAAAACAGATTTATAAAGGTAGCCCTTGACCATAATGGAACCTGCCCATTATAGCTGTAAGTTGTGACAGTCATGAAGTGAATAATCCTATGACTGACCCAATTTTATGACCGTTTTTTGCAGTGGTCATTAAGCAAATCACTTGGTAGTTATGTAAATCTGGTTGTAAAGCAAAGTCATTAAATAAACTCATTGTTTGCTAAGGGGCATTTTGGTAAAAATTGGAATAATATGCATATCATTCTATACCAAAACACAGTTTGATCATCTGATTTTTTTGCAAAATGTATAAACTACATCACATTGAAATATCATCAATTTTGTGCAATTCACTGTAAAATTACAATAAAACTGTTCTTAAAGCTTGTATTAAAACATGTGATGTTATAAAAGCATTCTACTAACTCTAATTATAGATGGATAAACATAATTATTTCCTTACCCAAATTCCCCCTGGAAACCTTCCAACTCATCCTTTTGCTCAGCTAGAGTAGATTCTAAATCCAAGTAGGTACCATTGTGAGACAACTGCAGTGCACAATCATCAAGCTGAAAAAGAATTTAACAATTTAGAAATCATTGTTGCAATAACACTTCCATTCAGCAAACCAACTTACATTAACACTACAGCTAGGAAAAATGAAACGGTTACATTTTTACTTTGCACTCTACACTATCTACTCTTCTTAGCAAATAATTTAAAAAATGCTAAATTAGAAAGATTAGCGTAATTATGATTCCTACCATAGGACTACTTGTTTAACTGCAATTTAAAATACCTTTTAAGATTTTTTTTTTTAAAAAAGCAACACTAATTCATACAAATAAAATATTCTAGCATGTGTGTTAACATAGAATAATCTCAAAAGTTTATGAGGCTTTCTTAAGTGAAAAATGCAAAGAAATAGACAAAAACAACAGAATAGGAAAGAATAGGAATCTTTTCAAGAAGATTGGAGGTATCAAGAGAATGATTTACACCAAGATACACCCGACAAAGCACAAAAATGATAGGGATCTAACAGAAGCAGAAGAGATTAAGAAGAGGTAGCAAGAATACATAGAACAACTATACAAGAAAGATATTAATGTCCCTGATAACTACAGTGGTGTGATTGCTGATCTTGAGCCACACATCCTTGAGTACAAAGTCAAGTGGGCCTTAGGAAATATTATCAACAGCAAAGTTAGCAGAGGTGATGATATTCCAGTTGAGCTATTGAGAAACATATATGTGAGTCAAAAAGCAATTGTTAAGAAGTGAACATGGAACAACCAATTGGTTCAAAATAAGCAAAGGAGCATAAGGCTGTGTGCATTGTTCCCCTGCTTATTTAACTTGCATGCAGAGTACATCATGCAAAATGTTGGGCTGGCTCACAAGCCAAAATTAAGATTGCCATGTGAAATATCAAAAACTTCAGATATGCAGATGATACCAGTCTAATGTCAAAAAGTGTAGAGCAGCTAAAGAGTCTCTTGATAAGGTAAAAGTGAAGAGCGCAAAAGCTGCTTTGAAACCCAACTTTAAGAAAAGTAAGCATGTCATCCACTCCTGTCATTTCCTGGCAAATAGAGGGGGGGGATGGAAGCACAGTTTTTATTTTATTGGGGGAGGGGGTTTCTAAGATAACTGTAGATGGTGACTGCAGCTATGAAAGAGATTTGCTCCTTGGTAGGAAAGCTACAGCAAACCTAGACAGCAAAAAGCAGAGATATCACCTTGATGACAAAGATCTGTATAATCAAAGCTATAGTAGTAGTAATGTATGGCTGTGAGAGTTTGGCCATAAGGAAGGCTGAGCATTTGATGCTTTTCAATTGTGGTGCTGGAGAAGACTGTTGAGAATCTCTTGAGAATCCGATCTTACTACTGCAAGACTAAAATCAGTCAGTCCTAAAAGAAATCAACCCCGACTGTTCTTTGGAAGGATAGATATTGAAATTGAAGCTCAAATCCTTTGCCTGTCTAATGATAAGAGAGGACTCATTGGAAAAGACCCTGACTGAAGGCAAAAGGAGAAGGGATAGCAGATAAGATAGTTAGATAGTGTCACTGAGGCAATGAACATGAATTTGGGCAAACTCCAGAAGACAATGGAGAACACAGGGGAATATGGGTGAGCTGTGATTCATGGGGTCACGAAGAATCAGACGTGGAGACTGAACAATAAGAATAGGTAGTTCTCGTTTTACAACCACAATTGAGCCCAAGATTTCCATTACTAAGCATGACAGTTGTTAAGTAAGTTTTTCCCCATTTTACAATTTTTGCTGTCACAATTGTTAAGTGAATCACTGCAGTTGTTAAGTTAGTAACAATTAAGCGAATCTGGCTTCCCCGCTGACTTTGCTTGTCAGAAGTTCACAAAAAGTGATATATGACCTTAGGACACTGCAACCTTACACAATGTAAGCCGCCCTGAGTCTTCAGAGAAGGGTGGGATATAAATGTAAATAAAAAAAAAAACCATGAGCCAGTTGCCAAGCCTCCCAATTTTGAACACGACCATGTGGATGATGCAATATTTGTATAAAAATTGGTCCTAGGTCACTTTTTTCAGTATTGTTTTAACTTCAAACAGTCACTAAATAAATAGTTGTAAGTCCAGGATTGTGTTAATATGAGGCCAGCTAGGTGCTTGCAGCTGCCAAACTGTTGTAGGTAGTCCCCATTACAAAGAAAAGACTCTTAGGTAGAATGTGGATTTGTCCAGTGATTCCCAAAGTGTGAGCCGCGGCTCCCCAGGGAGCCGCGCTATCGTCATGGGGGCGCCGCGGAATATCTGCGCCCGCTGGGTCTGGCGCTGATGCGCCATTTCTGGGGCGTCTGGTGCGCATGCGCAGTTGCAGGTCGGATTTCCGGGGGAGCCGCGGGCGAAAAAGATTGGGAACCTCTGAATTTGTCCATTTCGAGATACGTTATTGCCTCTTCGAGCTCTCTAGTGGTTGCCATCAATTTCTTTTCTGTCTCCTCTAGTTTTTTTTTCTGTCTGTTCCGTTCTTACTTCCACTATTTTTATTCTCTGCTTGTTCTTGGCAATTGTGTCTCGTATTTCTCCCATTCTATCGTCTAATTTCCATATACAGCACGGAGACAGCTTTGGTCGCATTGGTGGATGATCTCTGGAGGGACAGGGATAGGGGGTATTCCTCTGCCCTGGTCCTATTAGACCTCTCAGCGGCTTTTGATACCATCGACCATGGTATCTTGCTGCGCCGGTTGGGGGGATTGGGAGTGGGAGGCACCGTGTACCGGTGGTTCTCCTCCTATCTCTCCGACGATGCATGAGCAGTGTTGACAGGGGGCAGAGGTCGACGCGAGGTGCCTCACTTGTGGGGTACCGCGGGGTCGATTCTCTCGCCCTGCTGTTCAACATCTACATGAAGCCGTTGGGTGAGATCATCAGTGGCTTCGGGTGAGATACCAGCAGTACGCTGATGACACTCAGCTGTACTTTTCCACCCAGGCCACCCCAATGAAGTTGTTGAAGTGCTGTCCCGGTGTTTGGAAGCCGTGCGGGTCTGGATGGGGAGAAACAGGCTCAAGCTTAATCCCTCCAAGGCGGAGTGGCTGTGGATGCGGCATCCCGATTCAGTCAGCTGCAGCCGCGGCTGACTGTTGGAGGCAGTTACTGGCCCCAAAGGATAGGGTGCGCAACTTAGGTGTCCTCCTGGATGATCGGCTGTCGTTTGAAGATCATTTGACGGCCGTCTCCAGGAGGGCCTTCCACCAGGTTCGCCTGGTTCGCAGTTGCGCCTTTCTTGATCGGGATGCCTTGTGCACAGTCACTCATCGCTCGTTACCTCTCGCTTGGATTATTGTAATGCTCTCTACATGGGGCTCCCCTTGAAGTGCACTCGGAGGCTTCAGTTAGTCAGAATGCAGCTGCGCGGGTGATAGAGGGAGCGCGTAGCTCCCATGTCACACCGCCCCTGCGCAGACTGCACTGGCTACCTGTGGCCTTTCGAGTGCACTTTAAAGTGTTGGTTATGACCTTTAAAGCGCTCCATGGCTTAGGGCCTGGGTACTTACGGGACCGCCTGCTGTTACCACATGCCTCCCACCGACCCGTACGCTCTCACAGAGAGGGACTTCTCAGGGTGCCGTCCGCCAATGTCGGCTGGCGGCCCCAGGAAGGGCCTTCTCTGTGGGGCTCCACACTCTGGAACGAGCTTCCCTCGGGTTTACGCCAAATACCTGACCTTCGGACTTTCCGTCGCGAACTGAAGACACATTTTTTCATTCACGCGGGGCTGGCTTGAATTGAATTTTATTAATTTTAAATTTTAAATTTTATTAATTAACTTTAAATGGGGTTTTTTAGTCTAGTATATTTTAACTTATCAGGCTAATTTTAAAATAAGTTTTTTAATCTGCTTTTTAAATTGTATATTGTATTATCTGTTTTATTTTTGCCTGTACACCGCCCTGAGTCCTTCGGGAGAAGGGCGGTATAAAAATCAAATAAATAAATAAATAAATAAATAAATAAATAAATAAATAAATAAATAAATAAATAAATAAATAAATATGTTCTCTTTTACTTCACCCATATCGTTCTTTAATTCCTCATAGTTCTTTCCAATCGATTCTTGGATTTTCAAAATTGCCTCCTAAATCATATTTAGAGTTATCTGCATACTTTGTAAGTTCATTGCAGGTCCTGCATTCTCGTCTCCCAACATATCTCCTATCAATTTCTGACTTGCTGCAGAAGCAGTCATTTGTGTGGTTTTCTTTGCAGTTTTTGTAGTTGTCGCTGTACTTGTTATGTGCAGTTTCCCAAAGAACTTCTTCCACAATACCATAAAGTATCTAGTTCCTTTCCCTTCCAGAGGTTATTTTTCTAATAACAATTCCTTCTCCTTTATCTATTTATCCTATAGTTATAATTATTAGATATCTCTTACTTTTGTAACCTTACTAACCTAATTTACCATCAGTTTAATTGCACAATTAATTAAATAGGAGAATCAAATAATTAAACAATATAGTTAATTCTACCCTATACCACAGTACCATTAACAAATTCACTGTAGAGTTATTTAACAATACCTAAATAGATTTAACTATCATATTTCAAAGAAAAAGAAAAAAAAGAAATTTTTTTAATCAAGATACAAATTATTTAAAACTATTTATAACTAACTTTTATCACTCAGATTCAGTACAATCTTTTCTCTTAATCAATAATTTAATCAATTAATAAATTTATCTTATATACTATATACTATATCATATATTATATCAATACAAGCATTTAAGTGTTAAATAATAAAAATAAAGCTAATAAAAGGTCAAAATATACATCATAATTTTTACTATTAAATATACAATATACACATCTGGCCACTAATCTTCCCTATCCAGAGTTTTCTATTGATTTTAAGTAAGTGACCTCACCCCATTCCTAAGAGGACCATAAGGGGCGTGCATAAGAGCACAAACGTGCCTACCGTTCCTGTCCTATTGTTTTTCTTTTTTCTTCATATATATATATACTTCGCTCCACCACCAAAGCGCTGCTTTTTCCCTCTTTGGAGACTCCTCAATCATTTTGTAGATTCTGCCAGATTAGGGAAGAAACCCGGTCACTCACTCTGTCCTGTCTCTTGCTGCCGATACTTCTCGAGGCTTTTCACTCCTTGCTTTCTTCACCATTCAAGCAGACCATCATGTCTCTGGATTCAACCATTACAGCCGGTCTCTTTTGTACCAAAATTCAAGGGGTTCCTCCTTCTGTAACGGGAGATCATACTTCTCCCCATTACCCCAAGAGTATCCACTCTACAGAGCCGACCCTCCAGGGTCAGACCTCACTTCTACCAGCTTCCAGACGTGAAAATTTGGTCTGAGAAAACAGAGCTCTCTTTTCCTGAACCGCAGCACCATGACGTCACCCTGGAAGACTCCCTAGGGACTTCTGGTGGGACCAGAAGTCAGCAAATGGGCTGTTTCTGGAGGACATCTGGGGGGAGGTAGAGAAGGCTCTTTTCGCCCTCCCCAGACTCCTAGAAAGGCTCTGGAGGCTGGGGAGAGCAAAAAACAGGTCTTCCAGTACACACCAGAAGTTAGCAAATGGGCCGTTTCCAGCCTCTGGAGGGCCTCCAGGAGGGGAAGGCCGTTTTTCCCCTCCCCAAGATCCTAGAAAGGCTCTGGAGCCTGGGGAGAGAGAAAACTGTGCCATCACATGCCAGGAAGGGAGGGGGAGGGGCGTGCGCATGTGTGGGGGCGTGGTGCATGGAATTATGGCTATGGGCATGCATGCATGCAACTCCCCTCCCCCCTGCTCCTGGCACATGATGGCAAAAAGGTTAGCCATCACTGGTATAAATTTTTGGCTGCTAATCATGAAAATAACTTGTAATTTAACACATCATGTATTCTTTTAAACAAATCTTGTTTTTGCAATTTCAAAGTTTCAATACCTGTCAACTATGCTGCACACTTGAAAGAAACAGATGAAAACATGAAACTGTTGTTGAAGAACATCTGGTGCACCAAATACAACTGGAATATCTGTAAAGATCTCAAAGGAGTGCTTCTGCTGCTTGGAATGCAGGTACTGTTGTTACATACACAAAAAGAACAGTCATGCAAGAGGGTAGCATGACATTAAAGCAAAATGACCATTTTGAAAGAAGAGCTGAAAAAGTTTCTTGGATGAGAAGCAAAATATCTTCAAAGAAAAACCAAAAAGTCTAGTTACCTCTTAAAAAGGCACCTTTGGGACAACCATGACCTGGATGACTGAGAATCTCATAGATACCAGGAAAAGAAAAATGTGCTACATGAATCGTTTATTGACCCACAAAGATATTTTTGCCTCGGATCTCATAAAACTCAGACTGATTTTAAAAAATTGTGAAAACAGTGAACAAGGAAAGTGAAGTTTTTCATTATTTGAGGCAGATGTTCCCAATAACTGAACTGAAGATTACGGAGTTATACTGGTCCATATATCAGACTCGTCGTCAATGTCAAGCGTCTGAAAGCTGTTAGTGGGGCCAGAGAAAATCACCTAAATGTATTCAAGGATTCAAGCATTCACTGAGAATTTTCTTGGCAACTACAGAGCACCAAACTACATTCAGCTGGTTCATTGAGGATTCGTTTTTTGAATTCAGTCTATCGATATCAGGGCAACTGGAATCTATCAACGCTGGCTAACTATTATTGCACACTGTAGTAAGAAGCTTTGGATACCAAGTACAAACAAAAAATCACCAGCAAAGTACTTTTGGCCCTGTTGAAGTTATGCAACTTATTTTTATTTATTTATTTATTTATTTGATTTTTATACCGCCCTTCTCCCGAAGGACTCAGGGCGGTGTACAGGCAAATAAAAACAGACAAGACAATATTATATAAAATACAAGATTAAAAAACTTATTATAATTATAATTTGCCTAAAAATTTAAAATATATAGAAACTAAAACCCCATTTAAAATTAATGATAAAAACTATAAAATCCATAAAATTTAAGCCAGCCCCGCGCGAATGAAAAGATGTGTCTTCAGTTCGCGGCGAAAGGTCCGAAGGTCAGGAATTTGGCGTAAACCCGGGGGAAGCTCGTTCCAGAGTGTGGGAGCCCCCACAGAGAAGGACCTTCCCCTGGGGGCCGCCAGCCGACATTGCTTGGCGGACGGCACCCTGAGAAGTCCCTCTCTGAGAGCGTACAGGTCGGTGGGAGGCATGTGGTAACAGCAGGCGGTCCCGTAAGTACCCAGGCCCTAAGCCATGGAGCGCTTTAAAGGTCATAACCAAAACCTTAAAGTGCACCCGAAAAGCCACAGGTAGCCAGTGCAGTCTGCGCAGGAGAGGTGTTACATGGGAGCTTCGCGACGCTCCCTCTATCACCCGTGCAGCTGCATTCTGGACTAACTGAAGCCTTCGAGTGCACCTCAAGGGAGCCCATGTGAGAGCATTACAATAATCCAAGCGAGAGGTAGCAGTGCGTGAGTGACTGTGCACAAGGCATCCCGATCAAGGAAGGCGCAACTGCGAACCAGGCGGACCTGGTGGAAGGCCCCCTGGAGCCGCCCCCCAAATGGCCTCCAACCGACAGCCCCCCACCCAGGAGGACACCTAAGTTGCGCCCCCTATCCTTTGGGGCCAATAACTCGCCTCCAACAGTCAGCTGCAGCTGCAGCTGACTGAATCGAGATGCCGGCATCCACAGCCACTCCGTCTTGGAGGGATTGAGCTTGAGCCTGTTTCTCCCCATCCAGACCCGTACGGCTTCCAAACACTGGGACAGCACTTCAACAACTTCATTGGGGTGACCTGGGGTGGAGAAGTACAGCTGAGTGTCATCAGCGTACTGATGGTACTTCACCCCAAAGCCACTGATGATCTCACCCAACGGCTTCATGTAGATGTTGAACAGAAGGGAGCAGAATCGACCCCTGCCGCACCCCACAAGTGAGGGCCCTCGCGGTCGACCTCTGCCCCCCTGTCAACACCGTCTGCGACCGGTCGGAGAGATAGGAGGAGAACCACCGATAAACGGTGCCTCCCACTCCCAATCCCCCCAGCCGGCGCAGCAAGATACCATGGTCGATGGTATCAAAAGCTGCTGAGAGGTCTAATAGGACCAGGGCAGAGGAATAACCCCTGTCCCTGGCCCTCCAGAGATCATCCACCAATGCGACCAAAGCTGTCTCCGTGCTGTAACCGGGTCGGAAGCCGGACTGGAACGGGTCTAGATAGACGGATTCATCCAGGTATTGGGGTAGCTGGCGCGCCACAGCACTCTCTACAACCTTCGCAACAAAGCGAAGGTTGGAGACTGGCCGATAATTTCCCAAAATAGCCGGGTCCAAAGAGGGCTTCTTAAGGAGGGGTCTCACCACCGCCTCTTTCAACTTGTTGAAAACGTGTGATTCAGTACAATATAGTAAAGTTAATTTCACATTTCTCAAGATTCCTTTCTTGATATGGACCAGTGGTGACAAACCTTTTTGGCATCGAGTGCCCAAACCGGAACCAGAGCGCTGGAAACCTGAAGACCAGCTGGCCGGCACATGCACGCTGGTTTTTTGGCCATTTTTTGGGCCATTTTTAGGCTGTTTTCTGGGCCATTTTTTGGGCTGTTTTCAGGTGTTTTCAGGCCATTTGGGGGCCTTTTTTTGGGCACATTCTCCAGCTGTTTTGGGGGCCATTTTTGCCCCGTTTTCAGGCTGGTTTGGGGGCTATTTTCTGGCTGTTTTCTGGTTGTTTTTCAGCCATTTTCAGGCCATTTTTCATAAACCAGAAGAGCATCCGGACGGCACACACATGCTACTTTTTTGGCCATTTTTTTGGCCATTTTCAGGCCATTTTGGGGCAGTTTTCAGGCTGTTTTTGGCCCCCCAAAATAGCCTGTTTTTTGAGGCATTTTCAGGCTATTTTGGGGCCTTTTTTGGGACATTTCCCAGCTGTTTTTGGCCCATTTTTAGGCTGGTTTTGGGGCTATTTTCTGGCCATTTTCCGACTGTTTTCAGGCCATTTTTCAGAAACCAGAAGAGAAACTGGCAATGGTGCGCGTGCCCACAGAGAAGGCTCTGCATGCCACCTTTGACACGCATGCCATAGATTCGCCATCACGGATATAGACATTCTAAAATTATTTATGTTTTGTTTGAAGAGGTTTATCATAATCAACAAAAGTTTTCAATGAAGCAAAACATTTGAAAAAACTGTTATCCATTGTTTTAGGCTGTGCATATTACATTTCATTGGCTACAAATCAATTACAGTACTTGGGCAAAGCTAAATTGCTAATTTATGGTTCGTTAAGGAAGCAGGCTTCCTTTGAATCATGGAGTTGGAGAGAAGCTACTCATGACACTCTAGTATCCAATTAAGCATCTTCAACAAATGGTTGTCTAGTGAACACATCCAGTGAAAGCTGCCCACTACTGTTCTGGTTCATTTGTTCCAGGATTGTTCTTACTGTGTCATCCCCCCACAATGTTCTATCAAAATGTGCCTTCCTGTAATTTAAATCCATAAATTTATGTTTTGAATTCTGAAACAATAGAGAAATAATTTTGAACTTCTGCTGCGCAATAAGTTCTACAACTGTCTCTAAATCTTCTTAAAGCTAAATATTTTGAAGTCCTTTAGTCTCTCTACATGGGACATAGGTTCCACCTAAGGTCTACTTTCTCAGGTTATTTGGTGTTCCAATTCGTTTGCTCCTTCTTAAAAGGTCAGTGCCCACAGCTGAATACAATACTCAAGACAAGATTCTAATTAATGCAGGTAAAGTAAAATAATTATTTCCCTGTGATTTAAAACTATAACACTTCTAATACAATCTAAAAATTCAATTACCTCCTTTTTAATAATATCATACTGCTAGCTTATATTCACTTTGCTACTATTTCAATCTTCTATCAAAACTACCATTAACAAGCCAGATATTTCACAGCATATGTGCTGTGCTCTTCTGAATGAAGCGCTAGCATTTGTTTCTGTTATTTCAGCCCATTTCTTTAATCTAACAATACTATTTTGAATGTGCTTTCTTCTTCTAATAAACATCCCTTCTACTTCCTCATCCAAATAATTAATAAAAATTTTCAAGTAGAAGGCCCAGTATAATATTCCCTAATCATATCTGCATAAGTCCTACCATTCTACCTACTTTCCATGAATTGCATGATGATACTTCTCCTGATACTGGTGAAGAGGAACCAAAAACAAGAGCTGAATAGTTCTGTCTTTTCTTTACTACTGTTAACATGTGCTGTACTCCTTGACCAGATGGCACCTTCATTCTCCCATTTTATTTTGCATATAAAGAGGCTTTTTTTTGGTTTTAATCTGATTTTTATTTTTAATTTGATTCAGAAGATTCATTATAATGATTTTAATTCCAGTTCATATTCTGGTCATTTTTATTTTCTATTATATGCCCCTTTTTGCTTCAGGAATCTCACTAAACTTTTTGTAGTTACTTTAGCTTCTTCTCCTATCATCCTTCCCTCCTCTCACCCTCCTGGAATTATTTACAATGGTCCTTTTAGATTTTCTTTTATTTTTAAAGAACTCAAAAGCATGCTGAGTTTATTTTCCTATTACCCTCCTGCTATGGGTATTAAATATTGTTGCCTTGAATTTACTTTAAAAAATTTTTTAAAGCCAAAGTATGTCTCTAATACTTGACTTAAAATCAAGAATATCACTATTACGTAATTACTTTCGCCTATGTTCTTAGTGTTAACGTTTCTATTTTTTGCAACTAAGTGTTCTGCAAAGATTAATAACAAGTCAAGAATAGATGGATCTCAATAGCTGAGAATATATATAGCTCAAGATTAAACTGTGGAATCCATGGTGCTCTCTGAGTTTGGTTATTTGCTTGCAGATGTTTCATTATTCAACAAGCAAACATCATCATTGTTAAGTTTGGAGTTTCCTCCCTTTTTTTTTTTTTTCTAAGAAAAGAAACTATATCTCCACCAAAACTGGCAGAGCAAGCTACTGGGTTACAAGGAGAAAGCCTTGGAAATGAAAGTAGTTTAATTTTATCAAAATTGGGTCACTAATAAAGGTAAATTAAGTCCTGAATATTAATTGGGTCCAGTTTCCAAAATACAGCTTCAGGTCAAAATTGCATCAAAATAATTCAAAATTATGGTGTGTGTGTGTGATTATGCTCCATAACTTTTCTGCAAAATGTGATTAAAGCAATGAAAATGATGCCACACCAATCATTACTAATTTATCTTTTTATTGATACCAATAACATAACTCATTCCATTTGTTTATTGGTTTTTCATGTAACATTTTCATGCTTTTTGCATGAAAAACTGACAAGCTCTATCATCAGATTAAACAACAAGGTTCCATCTTTATTTGGTATCTACACTGCACTTTTTGACTTTTCTCTTGTGAACTGCACTGGATCATCTCTGGGGAGATGCCAGCAGCAATCAGCAAGCAAGGGCGGACTCCAGATAGCCTTGGTATCTTTTAGCCATGCCTGCAATATCCTGCAATATCAAAGGGAAATCATCTAAATGCGAATGTAAGAAATGAATTTTCAGTGACATGTTTGCACCAAGTGCTTTATAGGACCTAAGCAAATTTTCCACGTGTTTTTCATAGTCATCTGCCTTGCTGTTCTCAAAGTGAAGATAAATGTATACACTTCCATGTAACACCATTTTCATTGTTCTACTTTATTTTGTCTAGAAGTTGCGAGGCATCACGATCATTAAGACATCTCACTCCTTTGTAGGCAAATACTTGCCTGCATATAAATCTTTATTGTGAAATATTTTGAAAACTTTATCAAACCAGCACCTTTATCACCTGTTTTTTAATTCGTCTAATCAAAATATGTAAAATTAACATATTTTATCTCAGAGGTCAATATGTTCCCAAAATTTGTAGAACAGTGATATAAACAGAGAGCAAACCCCACTTACTTGCACTGGTATTACCTGGCAGGAAATACCTGGCTCAATCAAGCTCAGATAGCACAGGACTTGACAAACGGATATTCTTTTGCTTTCCTTTCAATTTCTCTGACTTAATTTTTCCCAAGTCTAACAAGTCCAAACAACTTTGAACATAGTATAAAAGCTCTAAGAATGGTGGAACTCAAAGGGATAGGTTGATTTCCAAAGTATAATGGGAAGATGCTTTAACCCCCATCCAACCTCCCATCCCCATTCTCCTACAGTCAAATAATTACTTATTATGGAACTGCTTCTATATTTCCATTCAAAATCAAAATACCAATATTAAATAACCTTTTTCATATGATTAGATTCTTGGGCAAAAACACACTGTCCTTATTTTAAAATTAGAAATTGTGGTGAATGAAAGCAAGGTTAAGGGAATTTAAAAAAATCTGAATTTAAATAATACTTTCAATCGGTTTTATGAATCCAGACTTTTTTATTTTATGCTGGATGTTTTTAACCAGGATTCATCAAACTTTAAGTAATTAAGTAACTTTAATTACTTAATAATCAGTTAATAGGAAAATAAAATTCTATGTCCTTTTTTCTCACAAATTTAATTCTTGTCCTTAAATCAACTGAAATCTATGTTCCTCAAAATTGTTGTTTTCCACAATGCTATAACTTTTATTTTATAAACTTTGAGGCTAGTTCCCCAATGAAAAAGTTTGAGATATTATAATTCTATAAATTACTCTGACTTTCCTAGATAATTTTAAACAGAAGACACAACTTTTGTGCTAGTGATGTCTACTCTTTCTCAGTCACAGAGAAAATTGTCATTCAAGCCCAGCCACAGCAATTCAATTCAGAGAATTCCAGATCACCTTCTAAAGAGCCCTTTCAATTTTCCTGGAAGCCTTAGTTAAGCTATTCTATGAGCTCACCAATCATCTAGCAAACTACTTTCCTAAGAATCCTGTGCCTCATCGTGAATTTTCTAATTAAAGAATCTCTGATCAGCTCTCAGGGGAACACAAGGGCTCTGTTGAAACACAGAATGAAAATGGTATGAAGTGGTACTAAGAGTTATAATTAGCTTCAGTAAAAGACAACTTGGACAATCGTTGGCTGAATATCCTAAACACATTCACCATTTTCAAGGTATAGTATTCAAGAGGATAAAAATATAAAATATTATTTTGCAGCACAAATCTGTAGATTTTAATTATGCAGAGAGAATGCAATCTAATTTAATGTGTTTAAACTATTTTGCCCTGCAATTCTAAATCAACTCTTAACTGGGATGTTTCATGAATTTAATAAATTTGTTCAGAACAAACATACAGGATTATAAGAGCTGCTTTTCTGGGAGAACCATTTTACTAACAGGTTTGAGCTAAAATACATTTCAATCCATTTCTTTCTTTCTTTTTTTAATCCTTGTGTGGCCAATTAGTATTTATATGCTAATAGACTTAGCTCTTGTCTCAGTTTCTTTTGACATCCCTATTTTATTTTTTAGTACTGTAGATGCATGAATAATTCCTGTGGAGGAGATTGAAATCTTTAAGATTTTCAAAGAGTGGTCTCTATGACCCACAAGTTACTCTTAGAGTCACTGAAAGTAATTATTATTCAAGTGAAACAGAATATTTGCAGATAACTACAAATCAGTTGCCAAGCTCATAGAAGAAAAGTGGTTTCTTAGCATGAGTGAAGAAATCCTGAAAATGCTTTGATTCTGGCCAATCCCAGTTTTTGAGCATGTAAACGTGAACACAAATGTAGTAAAGAAGCAAGGAACATTTTATCCACAGCTTTTTAAAAAGCAAAACCCTGTGCCTTTACATAAGCACAGTAAAATAAAACTTGCTTTCTATCAGGGGTGAAATTCACTTACCTTCCCTATCAGTTCGCCAATGTGCGCGCAACGTCATCTGCGCATGCACAAAGCCTTCTGCTCATGCGCAGAGGCTTAAGATATCACAGAAAATGATGTCTGCCTCATCATTTTATGTAATGGAGGGTAACAGAGGCTCCCGCAGCCGCTGCTACCAGTTCGCCCGAGCTGGATAGTACCGGCTGGATTTCATCCCTGCTTCCTATCATTTTACCATTTTGTGCTGCAGAACGACTAGCTGCTGAGGAATGCTGTTTGAGCCTTGGCCTAATTACAGTTAATGTCTCTCTTGCTTTTTTTTATAGACAAGGCCAGCCCAGTGATATGATTCCCCAAGAAGCATCAAGAACACAATATTTGGGTACCATCTATGAATAACTATGGTAGTATAAAGGAAGACAATAAAAGGATGTGTTAAGGATTCAGTGATTTTGTGGGACAAGAATTAACCAACCAAGATATGCAATGGTTGCTGTGGACAAAAAGTGATAGATGAATATTCTGATCAAAGGCACAGACACAGTTAATATTTGTAGATGTTAATAATGATCTAAATGATTATGTCCAAAGCAATTATGCATAAAACTAGCTATAATTAATTGAAACAACTATTCTTAACTGAGAAATAATTTGAAGGCAGCAAAGCTTGTATTTCTTTTCCAACCTATAAAAAGAAAGGATACTTTACTTTACCTGGGACACACTAGGATCTCACAGAAATGTAACTGAACTAATTCCTCCCTCACCTTTTGGAAGGAAGAAAAAGAGGGGGGGGCATGCGTGAAGGGGGAGTGTGGATAAAAAGCTACACCAGATAGTTAGGGTCGAAAATGTGTTAATGGGTAGCTTCCCCTTCAGACTGGTGAACTGGAGCTATATTACAATATTTATAGGAAGTTTGGTCCATTTTTCATTCCAAATTGTCAGCTATTCTAACAATTTTCTAACATAAATGGATTGTTTCAGATCCTACTGCAATATTTCTATAAGGGGGTGTGTATGATGGCCTAGTGATGAAGATGCTCGCCTCCCATCTGAAGATTGAGAGTTCAATACTAGTAGCAGCAGATGCTTCTCTTCTTGGGCGCATAGAAAAAATATCTGCTATGAACTCCGTGTGTGTCAGCTGAACTTCATCCAGCCGTTTCGACTCTACCCTGAATTAAGGGATTACAGGGTTGTAAAAAGAGAGAGAAGTGTGTGTTTGCATTACATATCCCAAACTATGTGAAGAATTATTGTTTTATCCATGGGGTGGGTGCAGCAAAAAAAATTTCTCAGATTTGAAAATAAACTATGCTCCCAAGATGTTCAATTTTAGATTGCTGACAGATGAACGGGTTACTTATTTATTACCTCAATTTATCAATTTCTTCCAAATTTTGCAATACAGCAAAGAGATTTGATCGATTAATCTCCAAATCACTGTTTTCGTCTAACAGTTTATCATTATTATTTTTTGTGACATCTTTATTACTTTTATATGCTCTTTTTGACAGCCTATCTTCACTTTAGTTAATACCATTCTATGCCCACTTCCAACGTTAAAACAAGTTATGACAGTGCAATTGCAGATTATGGTTTTATCACTTGATATGATGGAGTCAATTTCACTTGTGTACCCAGATAGACTCTTCCATGTTGAATTTCTCTTAGCTTTTTTCTTGTAAAATGAGTTCATGATACTAAGTTCCTGTCCTTCAGCAAAATCTACTAGTCCATCATCTATATTATCTTGTTTACCACTTCCATGTGGACCAGTCACTTTTTCTCCAGATACTGTTCTTCTTGCATTAGTCACCCATTAGTATTTTGTATCAGTATTTTTTTTGGTCTTGAAAGTAGGCCACATCATCTTAAAATTCTTCAACCTCATCATCACTGTAGCTTATTGTTGGTGCATAAGTTTCGGTGATTTGAAGCTTGTATTATTTGTTCAGTTGAATGATACATTGGGCTACTCTGTCTGATATACTTTCAAATTTTACTAATCTTTCAGCTTTTGGTTGATGAGAAAACCGACTCTGCCACATTGTCCATCTTCAATACCTCTAGTGTAGACTAAATGTCCAGTCCTGTCAAGTTCAACTAAATTTTCATTTTTTTCTTCATGTTTCATATAATCCAATGATATCCTGCATATTGTTGAGTTCAATCAGCAGTTCTTCTAGTCAAGTGTCCATTTTCATTGTTCAAATGTTGACTGTTCCTATGTCCAAAGTCCAAAGAAAGCTTGATGTAATCTGGTGATTCTTAGCACTCTCTGCCATAACTAGAATAAATAACTATAAAAGGATATTGTATATTTCTACATGTATAATTATTACTTAGCCAGGACAGATGATTAGCTTAGTCTCTTATGTGCTGACCAGGTGGCAAGGATTTCAAACAACATAATCAGATTCTGTGACAAAGCTATAATTAAATGTAAGTGACTTCTCCAAATAAGCCTCATCAAAAAATTACAACAGTTCATTTAGGGACAGTTCAAAGTTATGACATAACCCCCCCCCAAAGTATTTAGAACATAGTCCAACATTACGAATGTTGCAGCACCACGCCAATCTTATACACTTAGGAACAACATTTGCCCTGTCTATTCCCACCCCTCCAGCCAGTGCCTGTGGAGACTCACTTCCTTTGTGATGATCTAGCAAGTCATCAGTTCCTTTGCCTGCTTAGGTGCATTTTTAGAGAACAGAGGCCTAAAGCCGTGTGAGTTCACGCAAGATCAGTAGTGTGAGATGTCGCACTACTGATCTCACGTGATTTCAAACTACTTTATGACTCTGTTCTCTGCAAACTGAGCCGTGCATGCGATCCGTAGCAAAAGACTCTCAAATGATCTCGCACTACTTTAGGAATCTGTTCTCTTTGAACCGAGGCCTGACGAGATCTGCAGCAAAAGACTCTCACGTGATTTTGCACTACTTTAGGAATCTGTTCTCTGTGAACTGAGGCCTGCGTAAGATCCACAGCAAAAGATTTTGCACAAGATTCACAGCAAAAAGCTTTGCAAAAGAGAGGCCTTCCCTCCATTTGCGGATCTGGTACGGGCATCCATTCAGTGGCCTAAAGTGCTGTAGTGCGAAACCATGTGAGATCAGTAGCACGAGATATCACACTACATACTATAGTACTTTAGGCCTCTATTCTCGACAAACCAAGACCTGCATCAGATTCGGCCGTTGTTTGCCAGCCAACAAGATTTTGGGACAGCATTGCATTGCTTCAAATCTTGTCAGCTTGCAAACGCTTTTCGTGCTGTGACTGGAAGCTTCTGGGGGCCGTGATATCATGTGAGATCACAGCCCCCAGTCCCTGCACGAAAAGTGTTTGCAAGCCAATGAAAGTTTGAAGCAATGTGATTCTGCTTCCCCAATGTCTCACTGGCTTCCAAACGCTTTTTGTGCCAAGACTGCAAATAAGCAAAGAAACCACAGTGGACAGGCTGGAGATAGCTCACTAGATCTTCACAAGGTAAGTGACTCGACACGGCAGGATGGAGGGGGAATAATTGCTGGGACCCCAGGGGAGGGAGCATGAGGTATCTCAGTATGTCAGGGGAGGCCTTGGGTGGTCTGAAGCAGATGGTCTGTTCCATCCCTAGGCACACCCATGGCCTTCCCCACACTAAGACATGTCATGTGCATTTAACGACCCGTGCATTTGATTAGCAAATGAGTAGGCGAAAGGAGGGAGTGTTCACAATTGTTTTACGTGATTACTAAAACGAATCCTTGGGTCATGAATGTAATTGGCAGGCTCCATTACATTCGTAATTGGAGGATTAGCTATAACTCAAGGCAGCAAACATATCCAACACACCCTCCTCCTATTTTTGCAACAACAACCCTATGAGGTAGTCTGGGCTGAGAAAGCCACTAGCCTAAAGTCACCCAACTAGATTTCATAGCTATGACAGCTCTTGAACTCATTGTTTCCTGCTTTTTAGCTTGGTGTCTTAACCAACCCTAACTGGGCTTCAGCAAGTACAATATTAACATGTTACTATACTTGAAGTGTTTTATAAATTCTAGAGTTACTTATGTCATTACACACCAATCTATGCCAAATGAGATGATGTTCTGGAAAACAGTAGTTAGTGACATACCATTGATTATACCTAAGCCTGTATTAAGACTGCAACCTAGTACTTTATTATTTGAGTGATACACACTGAAATAATGACCTTCCATGCTACACAGCGGAGTTGTCCCCCTGATAATTGTATAATTTGAGGTGCAGTCAGATTCAGTCACTCTCCCCCTGCTTCCTTCAGTCTTGTCGGTTGGCGGCCCAATGTCGGCTGGCGGCCCTCAGGGGAAGGGCCTTCTTTGTGGGGGCTCCCACCCTGTGGAACGAACTTCCCCCTGGACTTCGACAGCTATCTGACCTTCGGACCTTTCGCCGCGAACTTAAGACATATTTATTCTCTCATGCAGGACTGGCTTGAATTTTAATTTTTTAGATGATTTTATGGGTTTTAAATTTTAATTGTTTTTTAGGGTTTGAATGTATTTTAAAATTTGGGCCAAATTCAATAAGTTTTTTAATTATTGTTTTTAGTAATAATGTATGTGTCCTGAGTCCTTCGGGAGAAGGGCGGTATACAAATTAAAATATTATTATCATTATTATTATCTTGTACCCATGGACCATCTCCTTCATTTACGGCCAGCATAATGTTGTTGAGCCTGTGACCAATTTGCATGAAAATAGTCTTATGTAGTCATAAGACTATCATAAAAAATCAAGACTTATCAACAAACACAAAATGCCTAAATGTACATCATTATTTGTATGCACATACACAAAACCTCAGCAAATGAACAGAAATTTCTTAAAAGACATCTATGTATCATTGGTTCTTTTACTGCGCTTTGGTTGGGGTGTGTACAGTTGTGACTTGTTAAAATTTTGAAGTATATTTAAATGCAGGTTTTCCTGGTTTGACAAGCCTGGCAATTGCAAATGCAGTAATAGTGGGTATTCAGAGTTGTATCTTTAATTTTTGTTAATGTTACTGATGAATTAAGCAGTAGAAGCACTTTTTACCAGAGCAGTTTTCAGCAGACCAGAACAGTTTAGTTGCTCCTATTTGCACTTTTTCCAAAGTCTCAATATCTTTTTTTGTAATGTGGTATACCAAAACTAGATACAGTATTCCAGCTTACCAAGGCTTTATAAAGCAGTACTGATGCTTCATGTGATTTTGATTCTATGCCTCTGTTTATACAACCAAGGATTGTATGCTCTGTGTGCAATTATTAGGCAAGTTGTATTTTGGAGGATTTATTTTATTAGTGAACAACTACAGTATTCTTGGTCAATCCAAAATGTTAATAAACATCAAACCTGAATATTTAAGAAAGTAAAAGGGAGATATTGGCTTTCTTAGAAGAATATCTATGTGTGCACAATTATTGGGCTACTATTAATGTGCAGAATTATTATTCAACTAAATGAAAAATGAAAATTTGCACATTTCACTCATTTATTTGCATCTGTTATAATGAGAACAATAAACAAACAACTCAAGTATACAAATAAACAATCCTGACATTTCAAAAAAAAATATAGCTACCCTTCTTTTCAATAACAGTCATAAGCCTTCCATTCATGGAGTCTGTCAATTTTTTGATCTGTTGATGATCAACTTTTTGTGCAGCAACAACCAGTTTCCCAAACACTATTCAGAAAGATTTCTTTCACCATAAATCTCTCATTTAAGAAGGGCCCACAAGTTCTCAATAGGGTTTAGGTCAGGTGAGGAAGGATGCCATGTCATTATTCTTTCATCTTTAAGGCCTTTACTGGATAGCCATGCAGTGGAGTACTCCGATGCATGCGATGGAGCATTATCCTGCATAAAAAATCATAAAAATCTTGAAAGATGCAAACTTTTTTCTGTACCACTGCTTGAAGAAAGTGTCTTCTAAAAACTGGCAGTAGGTTTGGGAGTTGATTTTGAGTCCATCTTCAATCTGAAAAGATCCAATTATCTCATCTTTAATAATACCAGCCCATATCAGTACTCCACTTCCACCTTGCTGGCATCCTAGTCGAAGTGGAGCTCTGTGCCTGTTACTGATCCAGCCATGGGCCCATCCATCTCATCGGTCAAGAGTCATTCTCATCTCATCACTTTATAAAACATTGGAAAAATCTGTCTTGGCCCATTTCAACTTATGTGTCTTGTTCAGCAGTAGTTGGGTTTCACCTTCCTTACTTCGACCATAACTCTGAGCATTGACCACCATTTACTTCTCCCCCACTATATTTTATGTTTTTTATTGTTTTTATATCACAAATTCCATTTCTAAACTGAACAGTGTGTTTTCTAGGTAACAAGTGTTGAAATTTAAACATCCTCATAATCATTATGATCCTATCAACATACAAACATATAGTACATACTATCAATCATTGTTATAAAGTATACTATCTTCCATATTAACATCAATTATATAAGCATCATAATGTTTACTAGTCAATTTTTCTTTCTCATATAATTCATATTTCTGTAGTCTATTGACTAATCATTTGTAAAAAAAAGTTCCCATACCATAAAATATTCAGAATCTTCTTTTTCTTTAATTTTTAGTATTAACCTATCCATTTCTGCACATTGCATTATTTTTTTGATTATACTCTCATCTGTGGGGGGATTGTTGATTTTTCCAATATAGAATAGAATAGAATAGAATTTTTTATTGGCCAAGTGTGATTGGACACAAGGAATTTGTCTTGGTGCATATGCTCTCAGTGTGCATAAAAGAAAAGATACGTTCATCAAGGTACAACATTTACAACACAATTGATGGTCAATATATCAATATAAATCATAAGGATTGCCAGCAACAAGATATAGTCATACAGTCATAAGTGGAACGAGATTGGTGATGGGAACGATGAGAAGATTAATAGTAGTGCAGATTTAGTAAATAGTTTGACTGTGTGTATACAATCCTAGCTGCTGTTAAAATATGTAAAATTAAACATGTATTACCCTTATTGTACTTTTCTGATACCATGCCCACAGGAATATGAATTCTATTTTTTATTATTTTATATTTATTTTATATTTATTATTTATTATTATTTTTATTTTTTTCAGAAAAAAAAATCTATTCTATTCTATATCTCAGATTTCAAGTCCATGTGTTGTTTTATCATAGCTTCTAGCCATATGCAAATTTTCTTCACACACAGAGCTTCCACCACGTGTGATAATATGAATCTGGTATTTGGTTACACTTCCAACATTTGACAGATTGTAAGCTTGTAGTTTCTATTCTATAATTTCTGCCATTTGTTTAATTCGATTGTATAGCCAAAAATCTGAGCCCAAATTATCATAGTTTCTTTTACTTGTTCTTCCTGCAATTTAATGGTTACTAAATAATTATATATCCTCTCAATTTTTCATCTGCTTCCATTAATATCTGGTCTAGCTCATTTGGTTCTTTATAAAACCCATACTCCTTCCTGTTTTTTCCGCATCTGGATTGTATCTGTAATTGTGGCCACGATAGGTGAATCCCTGCTCTGTCTAGTTCTTGTTTAATTTTTAATTCTCCCCTTTCATTTAGTATATCCTTATATCTTATGATTTTTTTCCATATTTATGACATTTGGGTTTATCGCCATCTCCATTGTAGATAACCAAACTAGTATTTTCTGATAATGTTGCTTTTTGTTCATACAAATGCAACAAATTCAAAATGCTACTTTCTCCATTTTGAAAAATTCTTGGTCTACTACTAACTTCTTTGGCAATTGGTAACTAATCTCTATACATGTGATTAATAAATAAATAAATAAATACAGTATTTAAATTGTTTAATAGGTTGTCTGTGCAATTTAGATTTCTGGTTGATTTTGAGAGTGTGTTTTAAAATAATGAATCTGCACGTTTATAAGTTTCACATTTAAAAGCTCAACATCAACAAACTATAAAAGTATGTCAGTGAGGCATGTGAAAAGTTTGGATTCTGATTAATCACACCACTGAAGCAGATTTGAAAATTAAAATTTAAAAAAATTATACTTTTTTCGCTTAAAGTACTGGAAGACTGCTATCATGTCTCTTTTCAATCTTCTCTTTATTATGCTAAACATGCCTAGTTTCCGCCGTGAGCTGAAGACTCTTTTATTTCATCGAGCTGGGCTAGCCTGAATAAGTAATTTTAAATGGGGTTTTAGTTTTACATTGTTTAGTTTTTAATATTTTGGCCATTATTTATATAAATTTTAGTCTGTTCTTAATTTGTATTTATTGTACTTTTTAACTGGCTGTGAACCGCCCTGAGTCCTTCGGGAGAAGGGCGGTATACAAATGTAAATAATAATAATAATAATAATAATAATAATAATAATAATAATAATAATAATAATAATAATAATAATAATAGTTCCCTAGTTCATAGGGCCCATAGATCTTTTTTACTCTTCTCTACACTCTTTCTAATATCTCAGCATGTTCTTTGTATTGTTATGACCAGAACTGGATGCAGTATTCCAAATGTGGAATCAACAGGGCAGTACAGTGATACTATTACCTCCTTGAGCTTGGTATTATCTTTCTGCTGATGCAGCCGAGGACAGTTGGTTTTTTTACAAACTGGAGTACGCTGCTGACTCATACTTAAGTATAAGAAGTGATCTAACAGGACAAATAGATCCCTCTCACAATTATTACTGTTGAGCCAGGCACTGTCTGTTCTACACCTGTGCATTTCGTTTTTCCTAAGTGCAGGCCTTACTTTTCTCTCCACTAAACTGCATTTTGTTGGATAGGGCCCAATGCTCAAGCCTGTCAACATTTTTCTGGATCTTGAGCTAACACTTTCAAAGTGTGAGCAATTTTCCCAGCTTTGCGTCAATGGCAAATTTGATGATCTAGGTCATATATTCAATCTAGGTCATATCTGAAGACCACTGGGTCCAAGGCTTGAGGATATTCAATGTTTCGAATTCATTTGCATATATGGAGAATGATTACAGCATGGAGAAAGTTGCAGGATCTGAGGCTCTGTCACCCTTACAAGTAGTCCTCAATTTATGACTGATTGCTTACCAATCATTCAAGATTACAACATATTCTCCAAAAGGTTACTTATGACCCAGATTTGAAGATCTGATGGCCATCCTCTGCCATGGACTTGTGGCTGCACTAGGGACTCAGCAACAGGCTCGCATAATCTTCAGCACTTCACTGTCAGGTGACAGCAATCTATGTTTTTGCTAAAAATAGATGTTTATACAAAACAGAGATGGAAGGGACCTTGGAGGTCTTTTAATACAAACCTTTGCTCAGGCAGAGAATTCTATATCATTTTAGACAAATTGTTGTTCAATCTTTTCTTAAAAATTTTCGGTGTTGGAGCAACCAAAACTTATGGTGGCAAGTTGTTCCATTGATTGATTGTTCTGTCAGAAAATTTCACCTTAGTTCTAAGTTGGATCTCACCCTGATAAGTTTCCATCCATTACTTCTTGTCCAGCCTTCAGACGCTTTGGAGAATAGGCCAACTACCTCTTCTTTGTGGCAGCCCCTTAGATATTGGAACACGTCATCCAGTTATTTTCATTAAACTAGACATACCCAATTCCTGTAACCGTTCTTTATATCTTTTAGCCACCAGTCCCCTAATTATTTTTGTTGCTCTTCTCTGTATTCCTTCTGCACTCTTAGCATCTCTTTTACATTGTGGCAACCAAAACTGGGTGCAGTATTGCAAGTGTAGCCTTACCAAGACATTATAAAGTGATATTAACCCTCCATGTGATCTTGTAGCCTAGGACTGTGTTGGCTTCTTTGGCTGTTGCAGCACACTGCTGGCTCATATTTAAGGGATCGTCCATTACGAGTCCAAGATCCCTTTCACAGTTACTACTGTTTAGCCAGGTGACACCTATTCTACATCTGTGTTTTTGGTTTTTCTTACCTAAATGTAGAAACTTACTTTTTTCTCCAATGAATTTCATTTTGTTAGATAGGCCTAACGTTCAAGTCTGTCAGAACCCTTCTTCTGGAGTGTTGGCTATTCATGCCAGCTTGGTGTCATCTGCAAATTTGATGTTCCCCATCTATCCCCTCATCTAAATTGTTGATGAAAATATTGAAGAGTACTGGGCCTAAGCCAGACTTGGGGTGCTTTCTCCCATGTAGATGCAGTTCCATTAAGGAGTGCGACTGGTCAGCTGGTTATGAATCCATCTGGTAGTGATGCTGTTTACTTCTGGAGTACGACAAAAATGCCTCATTGTGAATAATGGTTCCCTTAACAAACGTGCTGTTCACTTTACAATTCCATGTTCACTTAATGACCACTGCAAACAAAATTTATAAAACTGGGTGAAATCACTTTTTAACAACCATTACGACAAGAACAAAATGCTGACTCAATTAAAGTTGTACGTCAAAGGCTACTAATACGTACTTACAACTTTCTTTACTTTTGTGTGTGTGTGTGTGTGTGTGCGCGCGCATGTGTGCGCGCGCATGTATATAACAATAAAGCACAATCAATATTTCATCAAAACATTGATCATTGATCAAAACATTGATAAAAAATATGAAATAACCATGAAATAAATCTTAATGGTTACAATTAATGTAGCAGACATTCTGAAAAACAAGATCATGTTTATGGTCTTTTAAAATGAGATAAACTAACTGAACTGTCAAGTGAAAGTTCTTTGATTGGGAGAAGTACTATTAAAAAACAAGTATGCTGCAAAAGAGCAATATTACCTACACTCTCCTCATATCTTGAATAGGGATTGTGGCCCTTGTGCATTTTTCCCAAAATGGGTTCATACTAGATTCATTCAAATGTTTGTTTTTAAAAAGGAGTGGTCAAAAAATAAGTATTCCCCCCCCCCATTCCCACTGGGGTATCTGCCTGGAGTTTCCTAAAGCACCTGAGGACAGGACAAGAAGCAATGGATGGAAGCTTGTTAGAGAGATCCTATTTAGAACTAAGGAGAAATTTCTGACAGTTGAAAGCAATTAATCAACAGAACCGCTTGCCTTCTACACTTGTGGGTGCCCCATCACTGGAAGTTTTCAAGAAAAATTATAAAACTTTTTATTTCAAGAAAAATTATAAAACTTTTATTTCAAGAAAAATTATAAAACTTTTATTTCAAGAAAAATTATAAAACTTTTATTTCAAGAAAAATTATAAAACTTTTATTTCAAGAAAAATTATAAAACTTTTATTTCAAGAAAAATTATAAAACTTTTATTTCAAGAAAAATTATAAAACTTTTATTTCAAGAAAAATTATAAAACTTTTATTTCAAGAAAAATTATAAAACTTTTATTTCAAGAAAAATTATAAAACTTTTATTTCAAGAAAAATTATAAAACTTTTATTTCAAGAAAAATTATAAAACTTTTATTTCAAGAAAAATTATAAAACTTTTATTTCAAGAAAAATTATAAAACTTTTATTTCAAGAAAAATTATAAAACTTTTATTTCAAGAAAAATTATAAAACTTTTATTTCAAGAAAAATTATAAAACTTTTATTTCAAGAAAAATTATAAAACTTTTATTTCAAGAAAAATTATAAAACTTTTTATTTCAAGAAAAGACAGAAAATTCATTTGTTGGGGATGATGTAAAGACTCCTCTCTTGGGCAGGGAGTTTGACAAAAGGCGTCCAATGTTCCTTCTATGAAGGCTTCCTCACCTCTTTTCTAGGGGCCCTGTGGAAAATGGGCTAAGCAGGAGTCACTGTTACACAGACACACACAAATACATATCATCATTCTGACCATGGGTACTTCTCCAAGCTGGGAAAGCTGCTAATCATGCTGTGACTTAGGAAAGATCTTTCTTTCAATGTGCTATATGTGCGCCTGCACACACACACTCATTCCAAAGTTTGGGATTTTTATCTGCATTCTAGCTGATAAGCTATCTATCATACCGGGCTTGGGAGAAAGATCTTTCTTTCAATGTGCTATATGTGCGCCTGCACACACACACAAATACATATCATAATTCTGACCATGGGTACTTCTCCAAGCTGGGAAAGCTGCTAATCATGCTGTGACTTAGGAAAGATCTTTCTTTCAATGTGCTATATGTGCGCCTGCACACACACACAAATACATATCATAATTCTGACCATGGGTACTTCTCCAAGCTGGGAAAGCTGCTAATCATGCTGTGACTTAGGAAAGATCTTTCTTTCAATGTGCTATATGTGCGCCTGCACACACACACTCATTCCAAAGTTTGGGATTTTTATCTGCATTCTAGCTGATAAGCTATCTATCATACCGGGCTTGGGAGAAAGATCTTTCTTTCAATGTGCTATATGTGCGCCTGCACACACACACTCATTCCAAAGTTTGGGATTTTTATCTGCATTCTAGCTGATAAGCTATCTATCATACCGGGCTTGGGAGAAAGATCTTTCTTTCAATGTGCTATATGTGCGCCTGCACACACACACTCATTCCAAAGTTTGGGATTTTTATCTGCATTCTAGCTGATAAGCTATCTATCATACCGGGCTTGGGAGAAAGATCTTTCTTTCAATGTGCTATATGTGCGCCTGCACACACACACACACTCATTCCAAAGTTTGGGATTTTTATCTGCATTCTAGCTGATAAGCTATCTATCATACCCGGGCTTGGGGAGAAAGATCTTTCCTTGGCATGCTATTCTAGACCCTGATTGTTCCCAGCTAGGGAGAGGGCAAGCAAGGAGGTGAAAGTTCCCCATGCTCCTTCTATGAAGGCTTCCTCACCTCTTTTTCTAGGGGGCCCTGTGGAAAATGGGCTAAGCAGGAGTCACTGTTACACAGACACACACAAATACATATCATAATTCTGACCATGGGTACTTCTCCAAGCTGGGAAAGCTGCTAATCATGCTGTGACTTAGGGAAAGATCTTTCTTTCAATGTGCTATATGTGCGCCTGCACATACACACAAATACATATCATAATTCTGACCATGGGTACTTCTCCAAGCTGGGAAAGCTGCTAATCATGCTGTGACTTAGGGAAAGATCTTTCTTTCAATGTGCTATATGTGCGCCTGCACATACACATACACACACACACACACACTCATTCCAAAGTTTGGGATTTTTATCTGCATTCTAGCTGATAAGCTATCTATCATACCGGGCTTGGGAGAAAGATCTTTCTTTCAATGTGCTATATGTGCGCCTGCACACACACACTCATTCCAAAGTTTGGGATTTTTATCTGCATTCTAGCTGATAAGCTATCTATCATACCGGGCTTGGGAGAAAGATCTTTCTTTCAATGTGCTATATGTGCGCCTGCACACACACACTCATTCCAAAGTTTGGGATTTTTATCTGCATTCTAGCTGATAAGCTATCTATCATACCGGGCTTGGGAGAAAGATCTTTCTTTCAATGTGCTATATGTGCGCCTGCACACACACACTCATTCCAAAGTTTGGGATTTTTATCTGCATTCTAGCTGATAAGCTATCTATCATAGGCAGAGTAGTTCATTACAGGTAGTCCGTGACTTATGACATTAATTGAGCCTAACATAACAAGACTAGCATAAAACTAGTGCTGGAGAAGCTAAGAAGACACTGTAGTGGTTTACCCCATGGCTGTGGGGAAAGGATTACCCTGGAAACAAAAGAGATCAGGTTTCTTCTTCTTGATTATGCCACGTGGCCCAGTGAGGGAGCAGCCTTTTCTACGCTTCCTGAGCTCGTCAAAAAGTAAGTGAATGGTGATGGGAAAATGAGGGTGGAGAAGAATGCATAGAACCTGTATATTGGCAAAGTAGGCCAACTTACTGGGTTCTGTGGGCCTCTGAGGATCTGGCTGGGCAAGATGGGAAAAAAACAGATAGGCGGGTACGCTTCAGCATCCCTGCAGTCAGTCGTTAAATGATTGCCGGGGGGGTGGGGGGAGGCACTGCAAAATTTCTATCTTTGAAACGGATTTGTATTTAGCATTTGGGGCGGGGGGCGGAGGTGTTGTAAATTTCAACAACAGCCTGTTCGTTGAATGGAGTGTCGTACCTCAAGGATTACCTGTATTTTCTTCTCAGGAGAGCTGCATCTGCCAAGGCAGCTCTCCTAACACCACAGAAACTCAGTGAGTAGGAACAGCAAAGCATCCCATTCCACCAAGAACAAATCAACAAATCTTACTTTCCACAAGAGCAAGCAGAAAAGAGCTTATTTATAAAACAGCTGGAACATTTAAAGTTGTGGTTCCAAGAGGTACTACACAAGTTTCTTTCTGTGCATACACCAACAAACACATACAACTCACTGTAATTCATGTACCCCAAAGATTATATTTTTACAGAACAATATTGTATTTATTTATTTATTATTTACAATCTTAATCTCAATCTAAGATACAGTTTATAAATACATATATATATAAACAATGAAAATTAAAGACAATACTTTAAGTACCATACAGATCTTACATGGGACAAAAGGCAGGGATAAATCCAAACGGGTCTATGACAACTCGCTGCTGCCACCTTGTCGCCAATTCATCTCCACCACCTTGTTGTGGAACACCTTGCCTCAACCAACTCACTGCAGGGACAACTCACTGCAAGTCTGGGCTTTCAACTCTAGTTTCCAAAGCCAGCCCTGCTTAAGGGAGGTGAAAGTTCCCCATGCTCCTTCTATGAAGGCTTCCTCACCTCTTTTTCTAGGGGGCCCTGTGGAAAATGGGCTAAGCAGGAGTCACTGTTACACAGACACACACAAATACATATCATAATTCTGACCATGGGTACTTCTCCAAGCTGGGAAAGCTGCTAATCATGCTGTGACTTAGGGAAAGATCTTTCTTTCAATGTGCTATATGTGCGCCTGCACATACACATACACACACACACACACACTCATTCCAAAGTTTGGGATTTTTATCTGCATTCTAGCTGATAAGCTATCTATCATACCCGGGCTTGGGGAGAAAGATCTTTCCTTGGCATGCTATTCTAGACCCTGATTGTTCCCAGCTAGGGAGAGGGCAAGCAAGGGAGGGTGAAGGATGACTCACTCCCAATGGCCATTGACACAAAGGCTCTTCCTGCTGAAGCACCCAGTCCAAAACAATGACTCCAGTATAGCGTGCCTGAACTTCTTCTCCACAGACTTCCTCATCTCACTTTCTAGTGCCCTCCCCCCAAAAGGCGTAAGCGGGAATCATTGTTTTGGGCTGAGTCACCCTGTCATTGTCCCTGTTTGCCCTTTTCACTGCCGGGGGCCAGTGTATCACCCCAAAATATTGATCTAGAGCTTGATAAAGATCTTATTTCAAAATAAAACAGCAGAAGCAACCTTTCAAGGAGGTAATCACATAGAGATAATAATGGATTTTTTGAGGACATGGATCAACAACACCATCTTCCTTAAGAAACTGATATTCATGTATTTTCAGAAGAATAACCTTTTCTGCCATGGTTCTTGCCTTCTGGAACATCATGTTTCTTGAGATGAGATCTGCCCACCCCCAATCTTCTTGGTCTTCTGATAGAGCCTCAAAACCTAGCTTTTCCAACTGGCCTGAGGTCCTAATGCAGATGTTCCATACTGAAGGGGTTAGTGAATAATAATAATAAAAAAGACTCCACCCCTATTCCATTGTTCTTAAATGGTTCATGGTTATTTTAGCTAATTTTTGTTAATTTTAATAGTTAATATTTTAATGTTTTATATTGTAGTTTTTATCAGGTTGTAAGCTGCCCAGTGTCACTTGATTGTGAGACAGCAGCATATACATTTAATAAATAAATAAATAAAATAAACATAAATACATTCTATAAAAGCAGACATATTACTTAAAGTTTAAGAAGTTCAAATTCGGGGCTGATGACTTGTTGCAAAATTCTTTAATGTTTATTTTATTATAATTTCAAGAAAAATAAATAATGCTAAAACAAACACAAATAATGCTGATACAAAAGATTATAGGAATTACAATGAGAAATGGAAAAAGGGAGAAATAGCGCAAGCATGAAGGTTTGGGAGGATAGGTAACAAATCTCAAATAACCAACCTAAAGTAGCATATGGCTAATATATTTTAGTACATCATTAATATTTTAATGTTTTATATTGTAGTTTTATCAGGTTGTAAGCTGCCCAGTGTCACTTGATTGTGAGACAGCAGCATATACATTTAATAAATAAATAAAATAAACATAAATACATTCTATAAAAGCAGACATATTACTTAAAGTTTAAGAAGTTCAAATTCGGGGCTGATGACTTGTTGCAAAATTCTTTAATGTTTATTTTATTATAATTTCAAGAAAAATAAATAATGCTAAAACAAACACAAATAATGCTGATACAAAAGATTATAGGAATTACAATGAGAAATGGAAAAAGGGAGAAATAGCGCAAGCATGAAGGTTTGGGAGGATAGGTAACAAATCTCAAATAACCAACCTAAAGTAGCATATGGCTAATATATTTTAGTACATCATTAATATTTTAATGTTTTATATTGTAGTTTTATCAGGTTGTAAGCTGCCCAGTGTCACTTGATTGTGAGACAGCAGCATATACATTTAATAAATAAATAAAATAAACATAAATACATTCTATAAAAGCAGACATATTACTTAAAGTTTAAGAAGTTCAAATTCGGGGCTGATGACTTGTTGCAAAATTCTTTAATGTTTATTTTATTATAATTTCAAGAAAAATAAATAATGCTAAAACAAACACAAATAATGCTGATACAAAAGATTATAGGAATTACAATGAGAAATGGAAAAAGGGAGAAATAGCGCAAGCATGAAGGTTTGGGAGGATAGGTAACAAATCTCAAATAACCAACCTAAAGTAGCATATGGCTAATATATTTTAGTACATCATTAATATTTTAATGTTTATTTATTATAATTTCAAGAAAAATAAATAATGCTAAAACAAACACAAATAATGCTGATACAAAAGATTATAGGAATTACAATGAGAAATGGAAAAAGGGAGAAATAGCGCAAGCATGAAGGTTTGGGAGGATAGGTAACAAATCTCAAATAACCAACCTAAAGTAGCATATGGCTAATATATTTTAGTACATCATTAATATTTTAATGTTTTATATTGTAGTTTTTATCAGGTTGTAAGCTGCCCAGTGTCACTTGATTGTGAGACAGCAGCATATACATTTAATAAATAAATAAATAAAATAAACATAAATACATTCTATAAAAGCAGACATATTACTTAAAGTTTAAGAAGTTCAAATTCGGGGCTGATGACTTGTTGCAAAATTCTTTAATGTTTATTTTATTATAATTTCAAGAAAAATAAATAATGCTAAAACAAACACAAATAATGCTGATACAAAAGATTATAGGAATTACAATGAGAAATGGAAAAAGGGAGAAATAGCGCAAGCATGAAGGTTTGGGAGGATAGGTAACAAATCTCAAATAACCAACCTAAAGTAGCATATGGCTAATATATTTTAGTACATCATTAATATTTTAATGTTTTATATTGTAGTTTTATCAGGTTGTAAGCTGCCCAGTGTCACTTGATTGTGAGACAGCAGCATATACATTTAATAAATAAATAAAATAAACATAAATACATTCTATAAAAGCAGACATATTACTTAAAGTTTAAGAAGTACCTCAGTTTCCTTATTTTTTCCCCCACATACCTATCTAAGACTTATAGTACATATTTATAGACCATAACAGAAAGGGAAGAATCTGGCTGGATTTTTTCTAATAGCCTCTATTATAAGTTAATGCAAGTAAACATATTTTGCAATCCCCTCTCTCCTAAAAATCCATTTTATGTAACACAAACTACATTACCATTCAAAGTACAGCTTCATAAGAAAAAATAGGGTACTTCAGATAGCACTCTTAATCCATATCAGATGGTGATAAGGCCCCAAAATGATATTGTTTCATATATTCCAGAATTTGAACCATCAAGAAATTTTGTTTTACACACACACAAATACATATCATAATTCTGACCATGGGTACTTCTCCAAGCTGGGAAAGCTGCTAATCATGCTGTGACTTAGGAAAGATCTTTCTTTCAATGTGCTATATGTGCGCCTGCACACACACACACACTCATTCCAAAGTTTGGGATTTTTATCTGCATTCTAGCTGATAAGCTATCTATCATACCGGGCTTGGGAGAAAGATCTTTCTTTCAATGTGCTATATGTGCGCCTGCACATACACACACACACACACACACAAATACATATCATCATTCTGACCATGGGTACTTCTCCAAGCTGGGAAAGCTGCTAATCATGCTGTGACTTAGGGAAAGATCTTTCTTTCAATGTGCTATATGTGCGCCTGCACATACACACACACACTCATTCCAAAGTTTGGGATTTTTATCTGCATTCTAGCTGATAAGCTATCTATCATACCGGGCTTGGGAGAAAGATCTTTCTTTCATGTGCTATATGTGCGCCTGCACACACACACTCATTCCAAAGTTTGGGATTTTTATCTGCATCCTAGCTGATAAGCTATCTATCATACCGGGCTTGGGAGAAAGATCTTTCTTTCAATGTGCTATATGTGCGCCTGCACATACACACACACAAATACATATCATCATTCTGACCATGGGTACTTCTCCAAGCTGGGAAAGCTGCTAATCATGCTGTGACTTAGGAAAGATCTTTCTTTCATGTGCTATATGTGCGCCTGCACATACACACACACACTCATTCCAAAGTTTGGGATTTTTATCTGCATCCTAGCTGATAAGCTATCTATCATACCCGGGCTTGGGGAGAAAGATCTTTCCTTGGCATGCTATTCTAGACCCTGATTGTTCCCAGGTAGGGAGAGGGCAAGCAAGGAGGTGAAAGTTCCCATGCTCCTTCTATGAAGGCTTCCTCACCTCTTTTCTAGGGGCCCTGTGGAAAATGGGCTAAGCAGGAGTCACTGTTACACAGACACACACAAATACATATCATAATTCTGACCATGGGTACTTCTCCAAGCTGGGAAAGCTGCTAATCATGCTGTGACTTAGGGAAAGATCTTTCTTTCAATGTGCTATATGTGCGCCTGCACATACACACAAATACATATCATAATTCTGACCATGGGTACTTCTCCAAGCTGGGAAAGCTGCTAATCATGCTGTGACTTAGGAAAGATCTTTCCTTGGCATGCTATTCTAGACCCTGATTGTTCCCAGGTAGGGAGAGGGCAAGCAAGGGAGGGTGAAGGATGACTCACTCCCAATGGCCATTGACACAAAGGCTCTTCCTGCTGAAGCACCCAGTCCAAAACAATGACTCCAGTATAGCGTGCCTGAACTTCTTCTCCACAGACTTCCTCATCTCACTTTCTAGTGCCCTCCCCCCAAAAGGCGTAAGCGGGAATCATTGTTTTGGGCTGAGTCACCCTGTCATTGTCCCTGTTTGCCCTTTTCACTGCCGGGGGCCAGTGTATCACCCCAAAATATTGATCTAGAGCTTGATAAAGATCTTATTTCAAAATAAAACAGCAGAAGCAACCTTTCAAGGAGGTAATCACATAGAGATAATAATGGATTTTTTGAGGACATGGATCAACAACACCATCTTCCTTAAGAAACTGATATTCATGTATTTTCAGAAGAATAACCTTTTCTGCCATGGTTCTTGCCTTCTGGAACATCATGTTTCTTGAGATGAGATCTGCCCACCCCCAATCTTCTTGGTCTTCTGATAGAGCCTCAAAACCTAGCTTTTCCAACTGGCCTGAGGTCCTAATGCAGATGTTCCATACTGAAGGGGTTAGTGAATAATAATAATAAGAAAAACATCCAAGCCCAGCTGCATTTTGCAAAAACCTACATTAAGTCTGACAAAAGCATGTGAGAAAATGTGTTATTGTCTGATGAGACCAATGTTGAACTTTTTGGCCACCATTCTAAACACTATGTTTGGTGCAAAAATAATACTGCACCTCACCCAAGTACACCTTATTTTGAGCTATTTTTCTTCAGCTAGAACTGGGGTTTTAGTCAAGGTGGAAGATATAAGGAACAATTCCAAATATCAGTAAATTTGGGTACAAAAACTTGAAGCTTTCTAAAATGCTGAAGAGGAATTTCACTTTTCAACATGACCATAATCCAAAGCAAACCTCCAAATCAACAAAAGAATGGTTTCCCCAGAAGATCTAAATTTTACAATGGCCCACTCAGAGCCCAAACTTGAATCCACTTGAACATACAATCTTGACCTGTTCAAGTTCTGGATTGTATTTCAATAATAGATTAGAAATCATTTTCAATAAAACTTCAAGGTCATGAGTTATATTTTCAAATTCACCAAAGTTTATAGATGTTTACAAACAGTACCTCACTATTATTAGTATAGAGTAGAATTCTATCCTACCAGTGGTATAGCCTGAACTAATATTTCCATATTTAAGAGAAACCAAAAGGAATAATTAGAAGATTTTCATATGTTTAATTTCTTCATAATCAAGTATCTCCTAGCTTGTAATCCCTGCTCCACTAGGAATGGTTTCTGATTCTTTGGTGTAAATGACTGATTTCTGTCTGAAGGATTCCCAGAATCTTAATACTCACAGTATCATACTTATACGTAAAGTTTTAGTTGAAAAACAAACTCATCTTTTGGATAATTTGTGGAAATAGTTCTAAACTAGTAGAATTTACACTGTTGACAACAAAAGCTTCTTAGTAGTAGAAAGCTTCCAACAAAGGCAGAGTAGTTCATTACAGGTAGTCCTCAACTTATGACCACAATTGAGCCCAAAATTTATGTTGCTAAATGTGAAATTTGTCAAGTAAGTTTTGCCCCATTTTATGGCTTTCCTTGCCACATTTGTTAAATGAATCACTGCAGCTGTTAAATTAGTATCACAGTTAAATGAATCACTGCAGCTGTTAAATTAGTATCACAGTTAAATGAATCACTGCAGCTGTTAAATTAGTATCACAGTTAAATGAATCACTGCAGCTGTTAAATTAGTATCACAGTTAAATGAATCACTGCAGCTGTTAAATTAGTATCACAGTTAAATGAATCTGGCTTCCCTGTGGACTTTGCTTGTGAGAAAGTAGCAAAAGGGGATCACATGACCCCAGGACATAGCAACTGTCATAAATGTGAGTCAGTTGTCAAGCATCTGAACGTAAATCATGTGATTATGGAGATGTTGCAATGGTCATAAGTCACTTATTTCAATGCCATTGTAACTTCGAATGGTCACTAAATGAGCTGTTGTAAGTCGAGGTCTATCTACATTATAATTTCAAGAAAAATAAATAATGCTAAAACAAACACAAATAATGCTGATACAAAAGATTATAGGAATTACAATGAGAAATGGAAAAAGGGAGAAATAGCGCAAGCATGAAGGTTTGGGAGGATAGGTAACAAATCTCAAATAACCAACCTAAAGTAGCATATGGCTAATATATTTTAGTACATCATTAATATTTTAAAGACAAGGTATTTCATAACCAACTTCTAGTAAAAACATGACCCTATTGAATTATCAAAATATGGACATGGAAATTGATAAATGTGGAAGAAAAAGCTATACATAAATGATCATTTAAAGTTTGTATGGTATTCTGTGTCGCTGCTGTGAGATAAGTAGTCCTATAAATTATATTTATTAAAAGAATACCATAAATAATACATAAGCTAAATATCAGATTTAAATATAAGCCAAATTTGGGATATAACACAATTCCATATAGTCCAAAATGGTTTCCAAATACAATGGAATTCTACATCAAATTTATGTTGCTAAATGTGAAATTTGTCAAGTAAGTTTTGCCCCATTTTATGGCTTTCCTTGCCACATTTGTTAAATGAATCACTGCAGCTGTTAAATTAGTATCACAGTTAAATGAATCACTGCAGCTGTTAAATTAGTATCACAGTTAAATGAATCACTGCAGCTGTTAAATTAGTATCACAGTTAAATGAATCACTGCAGCTGTTAAATTAGTATCACAGTTAAATGAATCACTGCAGCTGTTAAATTAGTATCACAGTTAAATGAATCACTGCAGCTGTTAAATTAGTATCACAGTTAAATGAATCACTGCAGCTGTTAAATTAGTATCACAGTTAAATGAATCACTGCAGCTGTTAAATTAGTATCACAGTTAAATGAATCACTGCAGCTGTTAAATTAGTATCACAGTTAAATGAATCACTGCAGCTGTTAAATTAGTATCACAGTTAAATGAATCACTGCAGCTGTTAAATTAGTATCACAGTTAAATGAATCACTGCAGCTGTTAAATTAGTATCACAGTTAAATGAATCACTGCAGCTGTTAAATTAGTATCACAGTTAAATGAATCACTGCAGCTGTTAAATTAGTATCACAGTTAAATGAATCACTGCAGCTGTTAAATTAGTATCACAGTTAAATGAATCTGGCTTCCCTGTGGACTTTGCTTGTGAGAAAGTAGCAAAAGGGGATCACATGACCCCAGGACATAGCAACTGTCAAAATGTGAGTCAGTTGTCAAGCATCTGAACGTAAATCATGTGATTATGGAGATGTTGCAATGGTCATAAGTCACTTATTTCAATGCCATTGTAACTTCGAATGGTCACTAAATGAGCTGTTGTAAGTCGAGGTCTATCTACATTATAATTTCCTTTCCTTCCAAATCTTTCAAAGAGAAATGTATTCTTTTATCTGTAAGTTTGATAGAATGTACAGATGTAAACAACAACAATAACAAATTTGGTGAAGGGACCTTGCAAGAAGGATCATGTTTACTAGACTTCCTAGCCTTGGAAGGGTAGAAAGCTAGCAAATCCAATCATTCTAAAGACTAGAAATAATTCTAGTCTTCAGAAGGATTGTATTCGCTAATTTTCTAGTCCTAGGAAGCTAGGGAATCTTCAGGATTTGAGGTCTTTCCTGAAGCCCATTGATGGATTTCCCATTCCCAGATAGAGGGGAGGGGAAATCCCTAGGTGCAATGTAGAACAGTCCTTAAATCCTTTGTTGCCCTAACTTGCAACCTTCCCTATTGGCTTCTCCATTGACTTTCTGGGCAACGGAGGGCAAATTGCAAAGGGCAATCACATGATGGCAGGATGCTTGGCACGTGACCTGATTGCCAAGTGCCTGAAGTGTGGTCATGTGACAACTTGCCGGGTGGGGGAAGGAGTGACACTTTATGATAGCTGGAATTGCTTTAATAGCTGTAATGCTCCCTTTCATGGTAATTTTGATCAGTTGTTAAATGAATCACTGCAGCTGTTAAATTAGTATCACAGTTAAATGAATCACTGCAGCTGTTAAATTAGTATCACAGTTAAATGAATCACTGCAGCTGTTAAATTAGTATCACAGTTAAATGAATCACTGCAGCTGTTAAATTAGTATCACAGTTAAATGAATCACTGCAGCTGTTAAATTAGTATCACAGTTAAATGAATCACTGCAGCTGTTAAATTAGTATCACAGTTAAATGAATCACTGCAGCTGTTAAATTAGTATCACAGTTAAATGAATCACTGCAGCTGTTAAATTAGTATCACAGTTAAATGAATCACTGCAGCTGTTAAATTAGTATCACAGTTAAATGAATCACTGCAGCTGTTAAATTAGTATCACAGTTAAATGAATCACTGCAGCTGTTAAATTAGTATCACAGTTAAATGAATCTGGCTTCCCTGTGGACTTTGCTTGTGAGAAAGTAGCAAAAGGGGATCACATGACCCCAGGACATAGCAACTGTCAAAAATGTGAGTCAGTTGTCAAGCATCTGAACGTAAATCATGTGATTATGGAGATGTTGCAATGGTCATAAGTACGAAAAATGGTCATAAGTCACTTATTTCAATGCCATTGTAACTTCGAAGGGTCACTAAATGAGCTGTTGTAAGTCGAGGTCTATCTACATTATAATTTCCTTTCCTTCCAAATCTTTCAAAGAGAAATGTTTCCATAATTAATATTGTTTTCACAATGAATTTCCTTCTATAGGTTATGGTTGTTGCAGAAAATCAAATGTACTAAGATCAATAGATTTTCCAAAAATACTGGTTATTATTCTTTTCTTGGCCTTATGTTTTCTGAAGATATTGTTTTGATACTGTTTTATAATTCTGGAAAGCCTCCTAGAGTTGCAAATTGTGATTGAAGTGGCTAATAAACAAACAAATAAGTCTATGTTAAATTTATAACAATTGTTAAAATGGTTCATTATATTTTTACTTCCTTTTCAATGTAACTAGTGGCATATCTGATTTCACAGAAAAACTCCTTTCTGTCAAGCATCCATCTCTTTATCAACAACATATCTTCTACCCAGAGATTGAATAGCCTAGCACTAAAATTATATTGTTTATTAAAAAGAATTAGAAAATAATCAACTGTATAGTTTTCTATATAAAATGCAAAATTAGCAGAGTATATGCTGAAGGAAATGTCCCAATTTACTCAATTATTTTATAGGCAAACACCCAAAACACTAAGAATTAGAAAATAATCAACTGTATAGTTTTCTATATAAAATGCAAAATTAGCAGAGTATATGCTGAAGGAAATGTCCCAATTTACTCAATTATTTTATAGGCAAACACCCAAAACACTAAGAATTAGAAGTACCTCAGTTTCCTTATTTTTTCCCCCACATACCTATCTAAGACTTATAGCACATATTTATAGACCATAACAGAAAGGGAAGAATCTGGCTGGATTTTTTCTAATAGCCTCTATTATAAGTTAATGCAAGTAAACATATTTTGCAATCCCCTCTCTCCTAAAAATCCATTTTATGTAACACAAACTACATTACCATTCAAAGTACAGCTTCATAAGAAAAAATAGGGTACTTCAGATAGCACTCTTAATCCATATCAGATGGTGATAAGGCCCCAAAATGATATTGTTTCATATATTCCAGAATTTGAACCATCAAGAAATTTTGTTTTACACACACAGGAAGGGCCCTTTAACAAAAACAGAATCCAGGTAGCTTTCCCAAAAGGAAAGATAGAAATCCTTGAGTACCATTAGCCACTGGGGGAAAAAAAAGAAGTGCACAGAGATAACAAAATGGGAAGTAATGGAGTAGGACATAAGGAAAAAAAGCTGTTTCTATTAAGTGGATATACAGTGGATATAAAAAAGTCGGTACACCTCTGTTAAAATGCCAGGATTCTAAAATGTAAAACAACAACAACAACAAATTTGGTGAAGGGACCTTGCAAGAAGGATCATGTTTACTAGACTTCCTAGCCTTGGAAGGGTAGAAAGCTAGCAAATCCAATCATTCTAAAGACTAGAAATAATTCTAGTCTTCAGAAGGATTGTATTCGCTAATTTTCTAGTCCTAGGAAGCTAGGGAATCTTCAGGATTTGAGGTCTTTCCTGAAGCCCATTGATGGATTTCCCATTCCCAGATAGAGGGGAGGGGAAATCCCTAGGTGCAATGTAGAACAGTCCTTAAATCCTTTGTTGCCCTAACTTGCAACCTTCCCTATTGGCTTCTCCATTGACTTTCTGGGCAACGGAGGGCAAATTGCAAAGGGCAATCACATGATGGCAGGATGCTTGGCACGTGACCTGATTGCCAAGTGCCTGAAGTGTGGTCATGTGACAACTTGCCGGGTGGGGGAAGGAGTGACACTTTATGATAGCTGGAATTGCTTTAATAGCTGTAATGCTCCCTTTCATGGTAATTTTGATCAGTTGTTAAATGACTAGCCTAGTGTAGTGTATGACCTGTAGTGATTTTGCATGCTGATCCCATTCTTTAAAGTAATTGTAATGCCTGGAGTTCTGTATTCCAGTTTAATAGCTTTTCCTTAGGATAGAAGTAATTTTGAATGTGATATCAGTCAAAACATAAAAGCGCTAATTGTTTTTATTTTACATGTGCTGTGAGATGATGAGAATGATAGGGATGATGAGTATACTTTTCAAAATGTGTAAGAAGCTAATTTTATAAATTATATATCAGTGTGTAAGGCACAGAGAATCATGACCACATGTTAAGTTCCAGTTAAGCTAATTTATTGCTCATGCCTGAAATTGTATTACAATTGTATCATCCATGTGTAAGCATGCATCCACCCAATGCTACTCCTCATAGCAAATTTTTGATGAATGGAAAGTGCAACCCCAAGTATCACCAGGTAATATCTTGAAAGTAAGGTATGGGAAAGAGATGGTGGTGAAAGATTTGCAGGATTCAAGAGAAAAAAAATCACTGCGTTCTGTGGCCCAGATGGCCGTGAAACTGTTTGGTATGTTGAATTAAAAGACACTCAGTGATTAAAGAAAAAACGGTTATGTTGCTATTATTTCCACACAATTGCTCTTCCTTCCTAAAATTCCTGACAGTTTTTTTTTGTCTTGTGTGAATGGGTGCAGGGAAGAACGAATTGATATCTTGGAATCTATTGATAGTAATATTCTCAAAATCTTTCTTTGTACCCCTTCTAGATCTCTTTTACGCAGAACCCAAGTGGATGAAGAGAAGAGAAAATATGTTTATGTAGCAAATCATAATTCATAAAGTTTAGGTGGGAAGAAGAGAGATTGCATTCAGCATCTGAGAAGTTTGTCTTAATTCTTCCAATTAGACTACCATTGCTCCAGCAACATTTTCTTTTTTCCAGGAAGGCAGAGTGGTATTTAACGAATTAATTAACATTTGCTTCATCCCATATTATGACAGAAACTCATCACAGGCTCTAATTTTAATTTTAACAATATTTTGTCTAAAACTAATAGTATAAAATAATTATGGGCACTTAAAATATACTCAACAGTTTCTAAGAAATTTGTTGTATTATAAGTTTTCTACAAATTATTCTACACTTCATTCTGTTGTTATTTTTTAATTGCAACCATGCTAGATATAGGAGAACATAATTGTGTTTTTTGAAATTCTTGTCATGATTGACTGTATAACACAAGGTAGATTTATTCATTTGGATCTAGTCTTCAGTGCACATTAATTAATTCTACCTTTCCCTAATTTTGATATAATTTTATTTGGATCAATAAAATACAAGACAATTAAACCAGTGCTTTCTGTCTTTTTAATGTGATAAGAGTAATATAACTATTGGTCTCAATTATCTGTACAGTAATTTTGTTATGAACTTGCTTCCATCACTCCTCCTTCCTTTTATTCTCAAACTGGTTCCTCTCCCTAGATATGCCATTTCAGCATTTCAACATTTCAACATTGTCCTATTATTTTCCTTCTTTATATCCAATTAATATAGTTATTACAACTCATACTCATATATATGCTTATAATTATTTCATACTTATGCTTATATATACTGTGTGACAAAATAAATAAAACATGCTTTGTAATCAAATCTTTCTTATGATGTTATTAATATTTACCTTTAACTAACTGTCTTTCTCCAAGGAGATAGATTTTATATTTATGATATAATTTTTGCCTAATAAGGGCAGAGTTCTGTTCATTTTTTGCACTTCTTAAAAGATACCAATTTATTACTTACCCTGAATCAGGGGTCAGCTATCAGATGGCCTCAGCTTAAGTCCAACAGCCCTTAATAAGACAGTTGTCTGTATAACCCTCTGATTGAATAAGATAATTTTTTTCAGAAAGGGAAAAAAGAAATATCGAAGAGAGAGGATATATTTTCCTTTCACGATCCATGCCACCCTCTTGCATCCCATCAGACCAATATCATATCTCTTGTACATCCCAGGAAACTCTTCCTGACCATCATATCCCACCAGGGCCTCTGGTGGCTCAGACTGTTAAGACAGTCTGTTATTAACACAGCTGCTTGCAATTACTGCAGGTTCAAGTCCCACCAAGCCCAAGGTTGACTCAGCCTTCCATCGTTTATAAGGTAGGTAAAATGAGGACCCAGATTGTTGGGGGCAATAAGTTGACTTTGTATATAATATACAAATGGATGACAACTATTGCTTAACATAGTGTAAGCCTCCCTGAGTCTTCGGAGAAGGGCGGGATATAAATTCAAATTAAAAAAAAAACCTCTCCGGACCTATGCAGCAATTCTGGCACACATCCATACACTTTTCCCACCCCGTACAGCATATCCTACTCACCCACATGTGTCATTCTTGACCCACATACCTGTATACCTTCTCGCTCATTCATCTACTTATCAACCACTTATCCACCTGCTGCCCTTGGTCTTAAAATTTTCTGCTGGCTTCCTCACTGATTTTCTTCCTGCAACTCTTCATAAGCAAAGTAAATGAGTAAGCTGGCAGAAAGTAGGAAAGAAAGGGTGGAAGAAGGTAGGTAAGAAAGAAAGGGGAGGGAAAGGGAAGGAAGGAACGAAGGAAGATGAAAGGAGGGAGGGAAGGAAGGGGGGAGAAAAAGACGTATGATTGTATGCACATATACATATGTGTGCACATAACATACACACAAACGCAAACAGATACATTCTTCTAGGAGTGGGGAAACCAGAGTTCTACTCCTGCCTCAGGCATGAGAGCCAGCCAACTGGGTGACTGGATATTCAGTTCCTGTCATCCCTGCCTCAGCTTGGACTCTTAGTAAAAGTGATCCTTGGTTCCATTTGTTGCAAAAGGTTTTATTAGAAGTCCAATGAACTGCAATAAAATAAATCCAAAAACTGAAATTTGGGTGCCCCAAACTCCCAGTGTAACTTTCCCCTCCCTAAGGTGCCTCCTGTAATTGATCCCCTGATCAAATTCAAAAGAAATGTTTTTACAACAGTCTGTTGAGGAATGCAGTTGTGCTCCAATCCCAAGCTATTGACCAGCTCTCGGAATGGAGAGGTGAATTTTCATTTCCCTGAAGTATGTCCCCCTCCCCGACCCATCAGGTTCCCAGAGTTTATGACAGATTGGCACCTAAAGGCCTCTCAAAGCATAGTAGCAGAGCATTGAGATGGCATCTGACAGTCCAACTCAGCTTTGAGAAAAAGAGAATGGGAATGCTTGAATTCTTGCTTTCTACTATGGAGCTACCATTGAAACCATCCAGAAGCAGCAGTTGGTCCAGAAATGGTATGAATAGTTAATGTTGCAACTTAGCGCATCCATGTGACATCATTACATTGCATACTGTATATAAAATAAACAATATCACCAATTGAAGTCCAGTGGGTTTGCTTTCTGCATCATAGTGCTACCTGCAAACAAACCAACTGAAGCCCTCCAAAACTTCATAAGTAAACAAAAAAACTCAGCAGCCCTGAAGAAAAAACAGGAGCAATCTACAACATACAAGGTAATGACTGTGATGTGACAGCCACTATGTAGGACAGCGGTTCTCAACCTGTGGGTCGCGACCCCGTTGGGGGTCGAATGACGATTTGCCAGGAGTCACCTAAGACCATCGGAAATATGGGAAGTATACGAGTCGAAGAATCGCAAATTTGGCTTCAGGCAGGATTAATTAAAAAAGAGAGAAATCTTTGCTCTGATGTCTCCCTCTCAAGCCAGCTGCAATCACTCCCAATCGCTAGCCTAATCTGGCTTCAGGCACAATAAACTTAATAGGGGAGGAGTCTCCACTTTAATGCCTCCGTCCTCAAGGCAATCGCAAGCAGTTCAGATCGCTAGCCAATACGGCTTTAGGCGTGATAAATTCAAAAAAACAGTTTTCCCCCCCTTCTGCAGCTGCTGAGGCGCGCTGAGATCGCTGCCTAAAAAAAAATAATTTTACGGTTGGGGTCGCCACATTGTGGGAAATTGTATTAAAGGGGTCGCAGCACTATAAAGGTTGAGAACCACTGATGTAGGACAAACAGGCAGAAGAATGGCAAAGTGATCCATGAACATCAACAATTAGATGACATGGTAAAAATTTCACAACACATGGATGGACTTAATCATAATTCCAAATGAGAAATTGAGAATATCCTAAATCAAGCCAAATCCAAAAATGTTAGATAATCACTGGAAGCTTTGCACTCAGATAAAACAGCCATCAATAGGCACATAAAGATAAACAACATCTTTATACCATTCAAAAGAGACAATCAAAAAGCCAAAAAGGAAACTAAAAGACTAAAATATCTGCTCCCTTGCTATCAATACCTAAATGAGCAGAGATTAACACCAAGATTAATACTAGACCAACAAACAAGAAGTAAATAATACCAAGAAATCAATCAAAGAACTACTAACTCAAGCAAACTAACAGTAAATAACAGCCTAATCAAGGAAACATCAAGATCACTCCCACCAATACTGACAAAGCATGCCACTAGTGCAGTCATAGCGAACCTTTTAGAGACCGAGTGCCCAAACTGCAACCCAAAACCCACTTATTTATCGCAGAGTGCCAACATGGCAATTTAACCTGAATAATGAGGTTTTACTACCTAAAATAATGATAAACAAGGCAGAGTTCAGCTATTTGTTCTAAGAAAAATGTGATAAATGCACTTTTATGCTCTTCAATTTTTTCTGTTTAGTTTTTGAAATTTAAGCAACAATAAAAAACTTTTGTAATATCATTTCTATTTCCCTTCCTCTCTCTTTCCCCCCTCTCTTTCTCTCCTTCTCTCTCTTTTCTTTCCTCCCTCTCTCTTTCCCTCCTTCTCTCTCTCTTTCCCTCCCTCCCTCTTTTTCCCTCCCACCATCTCTCTCTCTTTGTCACCTCTCTTTCTCTCTTTCCCTCCCTCTCTTTTTCCTCTTTTTCTCTTTCTCTCTACCCTCCCCTCCCCGGGGGCGGGGAGGAACCCCTGAACTGGTGCTGGTTGGTGGGAATCTGATGTCTGGAGGCTGACTAGCCCAGGAGCAGTGTGCTGAAGACCAGCTGGCTGGCAGGGAAGTGGGGCATCACAACGCTGGCAGCTCTTCAGGAAAAGCAACTGACATCCGGGAGCTGAAAGCAAGCTGTTGATGACGCAGGGTCACATTGTGACTCTGCGTCGTAATGGGCTCCAGGAGGAAAGGACCCCATCTCCCCCATTGGGATGCGTGCTAAATTTCACTGTGCTGCACAGGGCACTGCGAGAGCAGCAGGCTGGCTATGGAGGCAGCAACAGCAAATGTACTGTGACAAAGGCGGAATGTTGTATTGTGCATTTTTTTTAGTCCCACAAACTTTTGTTTCCCAACAAACGATGGTGAGAAAAGTGACGTAGAAACATGATGGAGCTGGGCTGGAGCAATGGTGCGTGTGACCACAGAGAGGGCTCTGAGTGCCACCTCTGGCACACATATTGTAGGTTCACTACCACTGCAGTAGTGTATAAAAAGAGAGAAAACCCTCCTCCTTCTAGGATTGATGATGTTATCTAATTGGGTAGTTAAATGTCCACAAGAAAACTAAGATCAGAGTGCACCAATGATCCCTCAGTTCAACCCTGGGCTACAAATATTTTATTTTACATACTGCACAATCATAGACCAAACAAATAAAAAGAAACTGAATTGTACAATGCATAGCAAAGGCAGGACTCCTAGATCCCTCTCTCAGTTGCTGCTATAGAGCCATTTCTTCCTATTCTGTACCTGTACATTTGGTTTTTCTTGCCCAAGTGTAAGACCTTATTTTTCTCTACACTGAATTTCATTATGTTCAAGTCTATCAAAATCCTTCTGGATCTTGAGCTATCTTCTGGATGTTGGTTTTCTATTATGCTGAAATAGGAACTAAAAGGAAATTTCCACCAATATCATATTGACTTGATATTGTTGCAGATGTAATATCAAAATGCAAGTGCGTTCATGTTAGTTAAATTTGATATATTTAATATACAGTAATGAACAAAAATTTAAAAAAAGCAAAAAAATCTCTTTCTGGTACACAACCAAAAGGTTATATTATAGATTTCCTTCATTTTTTGATACTTAGTCCTCAAGGTTGTCTCTTTGTTACAGGTATTATTGCATTCCACTTAAATCATATCTAACACCTTGAATTTATTAAAGCACTTATTAGTATGTTTTACATTACCACAATCAGTGATTACAAATTAGCTATTGTAGGTATTGTAAAATCAATGCACCAAAATAACTAAGGAGGTTACAAAAAATTAGATGTAGCAATGGATATAGTAAACAGGTGGCTTTTCTCTATATCCAGCTCAGTCTGGGTTAATTTACTCATCTTTCATCAAATAGTTTGTTCCTGTCTCCTCAATTAATCTGTATACAGAAGAACAAAATATTGTTTAGTTTCTGTTAAGTTTGATTTACTTGCCCCTGATGCTCCCGGGTCTTTGAAAGATATGGTTCAATGATTGCAAGGTCACATCTGCCAGCTCCTTCAAAACTCTAGGATATAAGCCACCTGTTCCTGGTGATTGGAACTCTTACCATTTTCTTGGCTGTTTTGACTTGCATTTCTATTCTGTCTTTTATGATACTGCTTTCAATAGGCTGGACTGTTTTTTTCCTTTTGTGTAAAGACAGATGCAAAGGATGAATTAAAGAGTTTCCCTATCTCCTTACTGCCTTTCATCTCCTTGCTACCTTCTTTCATCAGTGGACTGATTGTTTCCTTGACTCTTTTCTTGACTTTTATATGTTAAAAGAAAGTTTTAAAATAATTTTTGAAATTTGTTGCAAGTCTTAATTTATTCTGAGTCTTAGCTTTCCTGACTTCATCTTTACAGATTTATGCTATGTTGCGGTATTCTGCCTTAGTTATGTGTCTCTCTATTTTTCATACTTGTTCTTTTTGTCTTTCAGCTTATCAGAGAGTTCAGAAAAGAAAAAAAAATATTTGGGGATAGAATTTCAATAGTTTAGGGATGAGGGCTAGAATATACATTTATGGGACACATTATCTCACTCTGCAGTCCCACCAAACGATCTTGCTTCCTATTATGAAAAAATGAAATTTGAGAAGAATTTCTGTATATAGCTGTTCTAGGCTTTAATTAAAGCTGAAACAACAGGGAAAGTTACAAAATGATGAAGAGATAATCATACCATAAAAATAGCAAAATCATCTATCTTGCAGATAGATTAAACACAAGAAACCACACCCCCATCTGTAAAAATTACATAAAAGCAGTGATTCTTCTTTGAGAATAATATAGATATTTCTAAATGATATAAACGTTTGCTAATGAGAAAAGAAAAAAGAAGGTACAGAACAATTATTTTGGCACCATGCTCAAAATGTCAACACAACAGTGATTGGTCTCATTCGAGACAATGACGAATCCGCATATAGACGAGAGGTCGAACGACTAGCCTTGTGGTGCAACCAAAACAATCTGGAACTGAACACACTCAAAACCGTAGAAATGGTGGTAGACTTTAGGAAAAACCCTTCCATACTTCCACCTGCCATACTTGACAACACAGTATCAACAGTAGAAACCTTCAAATTTCTGGGTTCTATCATATCGCAAGATCTCAAATGGACAGCTAACATCAAAAACATCATTAAAAAAGGACAACAAAGAATGTTCTTTCTGCGCCAACTCAGTAAGCTCAAACTGCCCAAGGAGCTGCTGATCCAATTCTACAGAGGAATTATTGAGTCTGTCATTTGCACCTCTATAACTGTCTGGTTCGGTTCTGCAACCCAACAAGAAAAACACAGACTTCAGAGGATAATTAGAACTGCAGAAAAAATAATTGCTACCAACTTGCCTTCCATTGAGGACCTGTATACTGCACGAATCAAGAAGAGGGCCGTGAAAATATTTGCAGATGCCTCGCATCCTGGACATAAACTGTTTCAACTCCTACCCTCAAAGCGACGCTATAGAGCACTGCACACCAGAACAACTAGACACAAGAACAGTTTTTTCCCGAAGGCCATCACTCTGCTAAACAAATAATTCCCTCAACACTGTCAGACTATTTACTGAATCTGCACTACTATTAATCGTTTCATAGTTCCCATCACCAATCTCTTTCCACTTATGACTGTATGACTATAACTTGTTGCTGGCAATCCTTATGATTTATATTGATATATTGATCATCAATTGTGTTGTAAATGTTGTACCTTGATGAACGTATCTTTTCTTTTATGTAACACTGAGAGCATATGCACCAAGACAAATTCCTTGTGTGTCCAATCACACTTGGCCAATAAAATTCTATTCTATTCTATTCTATGTCATTGGTGTTCCCAATAAATGTTCTGGAGAAGGAGAAATAATCTCTACCTACTTTTCAAAATATACTTTTCTGTTGACAATACTTTGTATTTTTATTCGAATATAACATGACAGTGTATGAAAGATAGAAGTGCGTAATTCAGTCTGAATGTAATCATTGTTGCATATATTACTCTGCATTACTGTTCTGTTTGGTGACATTTTCTAGAGTGGAAAAACACAAATGAAATTTTATTCCAACGTAATCAGTTCTGTATAAAAGTACTCCTATTATTCATAATCCTTTTTGTAGCTATTCCAGTATATGCAGTTTTGGTGTTAGTACCCTTACCCCCAAACAAGAAATCCTTAGCATACTTTTCCAGAGAGCCGTTTTGCATGATATAATTATGACAGGGGTGGGTGAAGACTCCTGAATATGGAGTGGTAGAGAAGGCATTTCCTATGGGCCAGAAAAAGTTCAATGTGTCAAGCGTCTGTAATTTCTGCTGAAGCTCTGCATTGAAAGAGAAAGCATGCGCTATTCATCTCCATATCATGTAGCCATAGAGGAGGTAAATCTCCTCTATTATATTAACAGAGTTAATACAGGTAGTCCTTGGCCTACAGCAGTTCATTCAGTGACCATTCAAAGTTACAAAAGCACTGAAAAAAGTCAAATCTCACTGGAGAAGAGCCTAAGGACTCACTGGAGAAGAGCCTAATGCTGGGAAAGATTGAGGGCAAAAGAAGAAGGGGACGACAGAGAACGAGGTGGCTGGATGGAATCACTGAAGCAGTAGGCGTGAGTTTAAATAGACTCCAGAGGATGGTAGAGGACAGGAAGGCCTGGAGCAGCGGTACTCAACCTGTGGGTCGCGACCCCGTTGGGGGTCGAATGACGATTTGCCAGGGGTCACCTAAGACCATCGGAAATATGGGAAGTATACTTACGAGTCGAAGAATCGTGAATTTGGCTTCAGGCGCGATGAATTAAAAAAGAGAGAAATCTTTGCTCTGATGTCTCCCTCTCAAGCCAGCTGCAATCACTCCCAATCGCTAGCCTAATCTGACTTCAGGCGCCATAAACTTAATAGGGGAGGAGTCTCCGCTTTAATGCCTCTGTCCTCAAGGCAATCGCAAGCAGTTCAGATCGCTAGCCAATATGGCTTCAGGCGCGATAAATTTAAAAAAACCAGTTTGCCGCTTTCCCCCCCCTTCTGCGGCTGCTGAGGTCGCTGCCTAAAAAAAATAATTTTATGGTTGGGGTCGCCACATCGTGGGGAATTGTATTAAAGGGGTCGCAGCACTATAAAGGTTGAGAACCACTGGCCTGGAGGAATGTTGTCCATGGGGTCGCGATGAATCGGACACGACTTCGCAACAAACAACAACAACAATGATAAATCTAGACAATCTATGTGCTGAGAAGAGCAGCAAAGATGATTAGGGGACAGGAGGCTAAAACATATGAAGAATATGAGAACTGAAGTTCAGGAAGAAGCTATTGCAAAGAAACAAGTTAAATTTATTCCTGACTTACATGATTGGCAGATTGGCAGTTTGAAAGGAAGATATCTGGGGATCCTCCTGATATTAAAAAAAATCTTGCTCATGATCATCTTATCTTTTAGATAAATGATTTTAGGCAGATATATTCAGTGAATGAATTGAAACAGAATAATTTATAGATGATGCAGAAACTGGGTTCTCTGGAAAAGATCAAATCAAAAAGAAAAGCCTTTTTTATCAAATTTCTGTCACACAAATACACACAAAAAGAAAACTGAAACTGAAACTGAAAATTCTGTTAAACATTGTACTACAGATACTGAAAGAACATTAAAAGGAAATAAAAATGTGCAAGATGAAACAAAACCAGATTTGTTATACTAAACATTCCTTCCAAGATCATCCCCTAGCACTTTATAAGGATAATATGATCTAGGAGATTTTTCACACTGCCATTAACATTTAAGTGGGAGATGAACAATATATGAATTTCCAGTTATCCTTTTTAACTTTTATCCACAATATAGGATCATATCCTGCATTTAGCTCAACAAGGAGATACCTGAAATGGAATGCCAAGATCATTATTTTTACAGATTTGCCTCCAGACTCAAAGGTGCTTTTTGCCTCTGGAGATTTGTAAAGTTGTTCAATGGAGCTCATTTGACATCAAGTCAAAAGGGGATTTTTAACATTTTCTATTCATCTTTTGATACTGAGGTGAAGTTTTTAAATCTGAGGATGTGATAATTTTGCCAGGTGTGATCAGCTGAAGCAAAAAAGCAGTCCTTTTTGGGGCAGGGTTAGCTAATATTTTGAAGGAGAGGGGCTACCATGACTTGAAGGTTTTTGTAGAATATTTTCAGTACATTCTTTCTGTATGTTATTGAAGTTTGAAACCTTTTCTTTCTTTTTTTGCTTTTCTTTATGAGGATTTCCCATTTTTTCTCCCGATATTTTGTCTTAAATGAAAAACTGCTTGTTTCCTTGACTTACAGAAATATTGGAGCTTTTTTTTTTTAATATAGAGTTTTTACTCTTATATCATCTGTACTTGTTAAAGCATTCTGGGAGATTAAAAATCCTTAGATGATTTTCCAAGAGACATCTAATCCCTCTTTTGGATTTACAAAAAAAAAAAGGCTGGGGGGAGGATATAATTCAGTTGGCTTGGGTAAGAGGTTATTGTATTTCAACTCTCATTTAATCAGAGGATTAGTAGATTTTAAAATAATAAACTGAATTTTTATTTAACACTAACATTCTATGAAGAATTAATATAACAGATACATTTCTGTTTCTGTTTTTAAATCAACAAACTGTTATACTTATTGTTCAGCCTATCTTCCGCCTATCTTCTGTCCAAGTATCACATTTTGAAGATGACATCCAGTAGAATGCAGAGGGAATGGTTTTGAAAGGAGGAAGAGCTCCTACCAACTTGGCCTTAGAGATTGGGTCAAGGAACTGGCATGAGTAAACAACTCAGATAAGTCTCAACCTACTTCATACAAATAAGAGAGAAGGGGGAACACTTTCAGACTTGCAAGAGTCTGCTACTATAGCTTTATAATAATAAGAAACACTACTGACCTACATAGCACCACTTCCTAGCCTAGTTTACCTTGAATGGTTAATACATCCTCAATCTCTTGGTAATTATTTAAAGGGAAGGGGGATGCAGGACAACCCTTTTCCCAACAAGTAAATACAATATTATGATACCTTAGATGTAGCATTTCTTGCCAGTGGACCAGTGGTGAGTTGCTACTGGTTTGCCCCAGTTCAGGCGAACCAATAGCAGCAGCAGCAGGAGGCTCTGCCCATCCGCACGGACATTCTGCCTGTGCAGAAGCTTCTGTGCATTACATTTTACAGTATTACATTTTAATACTGTTTGATGTAGTTACATTTTGTACCTTACCATTCCCCAAAGCAAAATCTTGAAGACATGAAACATGATGTAAAAACAGAAGTCTGACTTTTGCTGTCTTCCTAAGTAGCAATTCTGAACAACTAATTGCCTTCCTGAGAGGTAATTTATGAAATGAGTTTTACTACATGCAAATTTGCTAGGTTGTTTTGTGTTACAGATGCCTCGAAAGAAATCTCAAATTTCACACAGGGCAAAATTAAAGCTATAATATATCAAAAAGACATATTGAGCGTGAAAAATGATTAATTAACATATAGGAAAGGAAGAAAAACAGGCTACTGCATTTTCTGCAATTCTACTGCAATTACTTTCTAAATAATTTGTCACTAAATAATTTAATCATGTTTCTTCTTTGTTTCAGTTTATAATAAAAATAAATATTCCAAATGAGGTGATCGTTATAAAAAGGGGATTAATTTAAAATTTTAGATGCTATAATGTGAGTCGAGGTGAAAAATAGTACTCTAGATACTGAAACATTACTATAGATGCATTAAATAAAGCAAATCTTTGGATCTTAAACCTTCTATGAAAATAGTTTTTTTTTCTATAAAAATATGAAAAATATGATTATAGTCCAGGAAATACCATTGAAAAAGAAAAAGAAAATGTCCAAGAAGAAACCAGCAAATTTCCACAAAGGACTCTCTGATAAATTGAAAGACAAAAAGGATAAATATAAGAAATGGAAAGAGGAACACATATCTAAGGTGGAAGCAGAGGTGGGCTGTGGCTGGTTTGGACTGGTTCGGGAGAATTGATAGTTCCGACCAGAGGCTGGGCCTGCCTACTGGGCACTATCCCATCCTATATAATTGCAGTCACATTTCTGGAAGTCATCATTTGACAAATTGTAAGGACTACTGCACAGATTATCTACAATATGCTGTGGCAGGGTTAATAAAAGCAACAGGGAGAGATAAAATGGATATTTATGTAGTCATGGAAGGATAAGACAGCCTCTATATTATGAATATTGAAAAAGGACATGGTTTCTATGTGTCCAGAACATGTGTCTTACAATCATATTTTTCATATTTTTATAGAAAAAAAATCTATTTTCATAGAAGGTTTAAGATCCAAAGATTTGCTTTAATTAATGCATCTATAGTAATGTTTCAGTATCTGCTAAGCTCCTTGGTAGAGTACTATTTTTCACCTCAACTCACATTATAGCATTGCTGCTCTTGGTTGGGAGTCTTTATCTACCAGACCTCAAAGGGCAGAGGATGACATCATGATAAGAAACTCACATTCAAGATATATCATAATCCAATATATGCAGCAATCTGGCAAAACAACAACAAATAACAATAACAACAACAACAACAACAACAACAACAACAACAACAACAACAATAATAATCATCCCCCTGCTGGGTGCCGCCTTGACGTGGTGGTGGGCTTAACTGCTCCAATGAAGCTGAGAGCTTTGCTGGTGGTAGTGTAAACTACCAGCAGGTCCAACCATGCCAGAGAGGTCTAAGCCAAGGAGCAGAACTGAGTGCACCCAACTACCCATGCAATGATTCATGGTGAAACACAACAGAACAAAGCCTATACCAGCTGAGTCGTCACCCGGGTTAACAAGGACTGCATCGGCGTTGGGGAACCTGGGCATCCGTTGACAAGTGGGCTACAGGCCATGGCTCCCATAGCTGAGCAACCAGGGCATGGGCTGCAGAGCTACTGGAAGCAGAACAATCTCAGAAGTGGCAGAGATACACCATGTCAGAGAACCACAATGTAATGAAATGCTACTACAAAGCAGAACCAGAAAAACGAGCTATCAAAAAAGGATGTACAAGTTATGGAAACAAGAATACCCAGATTCAAGGATAACTGAATTACAATTAGCCGATCAGTGAAGATTCATCACTCGGAACAAAGTGCTCAGTGAAGTCGAACTGGAAGAAATACGGAAAAATTGTGAAACGGGAACACAGACTGAACAGCAGACTGTTGAAGTAGCAGCAGAAAAATACTCCAATAACATCTGGAGCAACTGAACAGCCTGAATTCGAAGAAAATGCAGATATTTTGCAAAAACAGGATCAGCAAGGCCCTGAAGCCATCATTGAAACACCAGGAGTACTCAATGCCAGGCAGCAAGAACTGAAAGTTAAAATCTTGGCACATGCTGCAACAAATGCAGAAAGAAGAAGGCTTCCAACATTGAAGACTGTGCTTAGAAAACATTGGGTGCCATTGGTGACAGATGTGAATTATGCACTTGCAGCAGTCCAGATAACATCAATTGAACAAACAAATGAGCTTGCCTACAGTGCAGCAACTATGGTAACAGAAGAACTGGGGATTCAACAGCCACAGCCCCCTAGAAAATTGACTGGGAAACCGCAGTGGAAAATCAGATTGGAGTTAAAAATCAAGAACCTGTGAGCAGATGCAAGCAACTTGAAGAATTGGCAGGAGAAAAAGCTGAAGAATAGTAAGATCAAGAAACATCTGATAAAAAAATATGGGCTCAGCATAAAAAAAATCGACAAAGCATTGGAAATTGTGAAGCAGCAGATAACAGCAACAGCAAGAAAAATTGAAAGATAAGAAGCCAGAGTCAACCAGTACAAACAAAATCAATTGTTTCAATCAGACCAAAGTCGGTTCTATCAGAGTCTGAACCAGATGGGGGATATGAAAATTGAAAAACCTGAGAAAATGGCAACTACCCAGTTTTGGAAAGACCTGTGGGAGACTGAGAAAGGTTATAACAAAAATGCTGAGTGGATCAGATATTTTAAGACGAAATTCTCCAAGAACAAAATGGACCAACTGAAAATAACTACTGAAATGATAAGCAACAGAGTGAAAAAAATCAAGAACTGGACATTGCCTGGCAAAGATTAGCTGCATGGCTTTTGGCTCAAATACCTGACCAGCCCTTACATGGAAAAATGGCGGAACAATTCAATGAGATGCTGCAGACAGGAAACATCAGTGAATAGTTAACAGCCAGGAAAACTTATTTGATACAGAAGGATCCAGCAAAAGGGGCAACACCTGCAAATTACAGGCCAATAACCTGTCTGCCAACCATGTCCAAGCTGTTGACCGGCATCATAGTTGATAGGATCCAGGACTACCTAGAAGCAAATAACATCTTGCCAGTAGAGCAGAAAGGAAACAAACAAGGAAGCAGAGGAACAAAAGATCAGCTCCTGATTGACAAAATGATTCTAGAGAACTTCAAAAGTCAAAAAACAAATCTGCATACAACTTGGATTGACTACAAGAAAGCATTTGATTCACTACCGCACAGTTGGATCATCAAGTGCCTGGACATCATCAGAATATGCAAGTGCATCGATAATTTCATTGCAAATGCGATGAAGCACTGGAAAATGGAACTGTTTATTGGAAGTGAAAGCTACGGGCTGGTCAACATCAAAAGAGGGATTTTCCAGGGTGATTCTTTGTCACCTCTGCTGTTCATCATTACTATGATCCCCCTGTCAACAATTTTACAAAAAACTAACCTGGGTTATCAAACTGCTAAAAATTCACAGAAAATCTCTCACCTGCTGTACATGGATGACCTGAAGCTATACGGAAAATCAGAAATTGAAATCCAGTCACTGACCAATACAGTTAGACTTTTCAGCACTGAAATCAGCATGGAGTTCGGCCTAAACAATGTGCCACAGTGGCACTGAAGAAAGGGAAGATCATAGAAAGTGATGGAATTGAAATGCCCAATGGACAAACCATCAAGTGCCACTAATCCAAAGCCTACAAATTCTTGGGGAAACTGCAGCTGGACAATATCAAGCATGGGCAAGTGAAAAATGTGGTCAGCAAAGAATACACGCAAAGGGTCAGGAAATTTCTAAAAAGTAAACTGAATGGTGGTAACACCATCAAGGCTATAAACAGCTGGGCCATACCCATTATCAGATATACTGCTGGAATTGTAAAATGGATACAGGCAGAGCTGAACAGTCTGGATAGGAAAACAAGAAAACTGATGACCATACACTATGCGCTGCACCCGCGTAGTGATGTTGACAGGCTATATTTGCCCAGAAAGGTAGGCGGCAGAGGACTTTTGCAAGTGAAGCAGACAGTTGAAGAAGAGAAACATGCTCTGGCAGATTATGTGAAAGACAGTGTTGAACCAGCTTTGATGGAGGTCAACAAGAGGAAGCTGCTAAAAGTACAGCAAACCAAGTATCAATATAGGAAACCAGCAATGCAAGCTCGAGCTGACAGCTGGTGTAACAAAGCACTGCATGGACAGTTCCTTGAAAAGATCCAAGGAAAAGTAGATAAGGAAAAGACCTGGTTATGGCTGACCAATGGAACATTGAAGAAAGAAACAGAGGGCCTGATTCTTGCGGCCCAAGAACAAGCCATTAGAACAAATGTAATCAAAGTCAGAATAGAAAAATCTGCTGATGATTCCAAATGCAGACTCTGCAAAGAAGCGGATGAAACCATTGATCACAAACTGAGCTGTTGTAAGACAATAGCTCAGACCGACTACAAACAACATCACAACACAGTCACTCAGATGGTCCACTGGAACTTGTGTCACAACTACCATCTGCCTGTAGCAAAGAACTGGTGGCATCATAAGCCTGAAAAGGTGATTGAAAATGAGCATGCAAAACTACTGTGGGATTTCCGAATACAGACTGATAAAGTTTTGGAACACAATACCCTGGATATCACAATTGTGGAAAAGAAAAAAGTAGGGATAGTCGACATTGCTATACCTGGTGACAGCAGAATTGACAAGAAACAACTTGTAAAAGTCACCAGATACCAAGATTTGAGAATCGAATTGCAGAGACTCTGGCATAAATCAGTGCAGGTGGTTCCAGTGGTACTCGGCACACTGGTCGCTGTGCCTAAAGACCTAGACAAGCATTTAAAAGCAATTGGCGCTGACAAGATCACCATTGATCAGCTACAGAAGACCACCTTACTGGGATCTGCTCGCATAATTTGCTGATGCATCACGCAGTCCTAAATGCTTCGTAAGTGTTCGACTAGTGATCTGTGATATGAAATCCAGCATAGTTATCTCGTTTGCTGTGTATTCTGTCATTTTGTGTAAATAATAATGATCATCATCATCATCATCATCATCATCATCATCATCATCATCATCATCATCCTTTTTCAAAGGATAGAAGAATTATTTCTTCTCCTTATACCAATGCATCAGGAAATCTTTTCTTCTGATACATGACTCATTTTGGAGAATGTATACCATAGAGTTAATTCTTCAATTCCAATCATTTTTAATCACACTTATATTTAAAATCTATATTTCACAGCTGTTTTCTCATACAATAAACACAATTATCATATTACATTTCATTTGGAACCAAGGAATGGCTCATTTGAAAATATTTCTTTCTTTGGTCTTCCACTCAAGATGGCTGCTGCACGGTAAGAGCTTTTTTTCCTCTTACTGATGATCTGCTGATTTTATTGCCAAACTGGTTCTTTGGCACTGCTGCTCCCTGGTTTTGAATGGAAGCATTTATAAATTATCCAATATGACTTTTGGATGATCCTGGACCCAGCTGGAATTGGAGCGGGGGTTCCGGAAGATTCCAATTCTCTCTGGAATGGTTGAAAAGTCACTGGGCATATACACCTTTCAGCAGTTTCATTTTCTAAGCATATCTGACCCTTAACGTTCACTTTTTAAATATGAATTCACGTTTTATTTTGCTTTTTGCTTCAGATGTTGACTAGGGTTGAATGCTGATTTATTTCAACCCCATGCTGGGCTCTAATTATATTTCTGTCTTCTCCATATGGAAGCCTGGTAGCATTTCAAGGGGGCAGGGAGAGTTCTTAGACTTTCACCATTGGATCTCTGCATTTTTTGAATTTGAAAAATATTTGGAGTTTATTTCTACTGAATTTTTCTTATAAGTTTGGATTGAAAACTAGAGGAAAACAGACTTTTTTGTTCTTTGTTTCCAGATCAGGTTTCACAGATGGCTGAACAGTGGCTGAAACCTAAGAAAGGAGAGTAGGGGAATATGCAGCTTCTAGCTGTATATCTCTTTAAAAAAATCTTGATGATACGTTAATGATATTACAAAATATGTCAGGGCATGAAACTGTAATTAAAGATGCACAAAAGGACTGATTCAATTCCAGACCAAAGAGATATTCTTATGGTTTATAAATGCTTCCCACAGTATCACAGGGTCTTTTAGTCTATACTCCATTCAGTGGGCTCCCACAACCAAGATAGTCAGGTCCAGCCGCCCTGGCCTTTACTCAAACCATATACCAACAGAACCTTGGCTAGTAGTCTCAGTTTCTTTTCACACTCTCCCCAGTCTACTGCTGCTCTTTACTTACAAGGAATAAGTTGCAGTTCTCCTTAACTTCACATTGATTCCTATTTCTATACAGAATAGGAAAACCCACACTTCTTACTCCAGAACCCTTCAATACCAAATGTCCCACCACCACCACTATCATACCAACCCAGCTGCTTTGCCTTTACAGCTGCTATTTGCTAAGCAGGTGGGCTGGCTAGGACAAGGTCTATAAAGGGCAGGGCACCATTGGCCCAGTGCTACTGGTAGCTAATCTCAGGCAGACTGTCCTCTCACAACTTGCTAGAACAAAATTGTATATTTTTATATTTTGTGGAAAGTATATTTTATTTCTCAAGTTAGTCACTTTCAAACAGAAGTGTTTGTATGCAGGACCCACTTAATACCCCAGGATAGTATTCTAGTTCAGGGGTCTCCAACATTGGTCCCTTTAAGACTTGTGGACTTCAACTCCCTGAGTTCCTCCCTGGCTGAGGAACTCTGGGAGTTGAAGTCCACAAGTCTTAAAGGGACCAAGGTTGGAGACCCTTGTTTTAGTTTATCCAAAGTGCTAACAATCCTTCTGGTTATCTCAGAGAGTTCTTGCATTCCTTGTGAGATTCTACATTATATACCTCCTCCTTAGGAATTAGATGCCATTATCATGTTTTAAGGATGATCTGCATATAAAAATTCTTTGACTAGGATATAGATCCTCTTCACGAGAAAACACCAGAATTACAGGTAGTCCCTGACTTACAACCATTCATTTAGTAACCATTTAAAGTTACAACAGCACTGAAAAAGTGACTTATGACCATTTTTCACACTTTTAGCTTTCGCACCATGGCCATGTAATTGAAATTCAGATGCTTGGCAACTTAGTCGTATTTATGATGATTTCAGTGTCCTGAAGTCACGTACCCACCTTTTGCTACCTTCTGACAAGCAAAATCAATTGGTATAATAGAACCATTATTTAATCTCCCTCAATCTTAGAAAAGATTATTTCATCACAGACCGGAGTTTTTTATATAAATTTATAATATACAAATCCCTGTAGTGAAAGTACGATACTGATGTAAATCAAAACGTATCTCTTTCACTATGCAGAGATGCCCCAGCTTCCTTGTGGAACAGGCAGAATTGGTTTATGGCAGCTAATAAAACAATAAAAAGAATATAAAAAAGAAGCCACTTTAAGAGCCAGTATGGGAGTTAAATTAAATTAGCATTCAATCAGTAGATTAACATTTGAAAATAAAAATCAAAAGGAAAGAAAAACATTGAAAAGGACATCTAAAACCCAAATGTTCTTAAAAAGCAGACAGTGGAATGGAAAAGATGGAGACTCGACTCTCCAACCACTCCCATCTAGAATTGTTATGTTCTAGGTCTTCTTTTCAGATAGGTCCATGCTTGTCCGAGAATAATATCATTCCTAGTAGATCCTGTTCACAACTAGGGAGCATGCTGCCAAAGAGTCAGTTTGGTGGCACACTGGCTAGAATGCAGCATTGCAGACTAATTCTGCTGACTGCCGACTGCCAGCCGTTCAGCAGTTTGATTCTCACCAGGCTCAAGGTTGACTCAGCCTTCCATTCTTCTGAGATTGGTAAGAAGAGGCCCAGATTGTTGGGGGCAATATGCTATCTTTGTAAACCATGGAAAGGACTGTAAAGCACTTCATAGTATAAGTATAAGACTTATATACATTTATATTTGGATGTGAAACCAGTTATCTGTCAGCGAAGGGAGGGGGGAAATCCAGAATACCATCTTGGGGACCCCCATGAAACAATGGTTTGTTTGCATCTGTTAAGAAACGCCACTGTAATTCATCTAAAAAGTGGTTAAGGCACTAGGTTAGAAAATGGGAGATCATGAGTTCTAGCCCTGCCTTAACTATTAAAACCAGAGTACTGACCAGACTTGGGCCAGTCACTCTCTCTCCATCCAACTCATCTCAGTTGTTGTGGAGAAAACAGGAGGGAAAAGGAATATTGAATATCTTTGTTGCCTTGAGTTATTTGTAAAAATAATAAAGATGAAATGCAAATAAAACAAACATTTATTCACATTAAGTGAAGTGCTAGCTAATGGTAAAATGGGGTAGTATCCTGGAGTATTAAGTTTAAATTTCACAAAAACCTTTCTGAAAGGTTTATGATATATAAACTATATTTTTAAAAATGCTAGCATATTATCTAGCTGCAATCCATGCAAATCCTCAACCATCATTGGTACTACTTCACAAGATAATTAAAATTCTAATTGTATAAGAATGTCAAGAATGAACTTGTGTTATTCAATTCAGAAATCCCCCATATCTCATCTCCATAAAGAAAAGAGAATTCAGATTCAATAAAAGATGTACAACAAGCAAAGTTTAATAGTTAGTATCAGTAGGGTACTGAAATGTCAAAACAGAATAATAAAGTACCAATAAGAAAATGCATACTAAAGGACACATTTTCCTAGTAATAATTATGCACTCTTAGCCAAATTCTGGAATCTTACCATTCTCATAGTTAACTGTTACAGAATTTCTGAAATATAATAATAATAATAATAATAGTAATAATAGTAATAATAGTAATACTAGTAATAAAACTAGTAATAATACTAGTAATAGTAATAGTAATAATAATAATAATAATAATAATAATTATTATTATTATTATTATTATTATTATTATTATTATTATTATTATTATTATTATTATTATTATTTAATTTGTATACCGCCCTTCTCCCGAAGGATGCAGGGCGGTGCACAGCCAGAATAAAAAACAAATAAAACAGTACATATAATATTAAGATCAACCCCTTAAAAAACTTATTTGATTGGCCAAAAATTTTAAAATACAGTAACACCCTATAAAAATTTATAAAATTTAAAACCCATAAAAGCTAATTAAAATTTTTAAAATCAAGCCAGTCCAGCTAAACGGAATAAATATGTTTTAAGTTCGCGGCGAAAGGTCCGAAGGTCGGATAGTTGACGAAGTCCAGGGGGAAGTTCGTTCCACAGGGTAGGAGCCCCCACAGAGAAGGCCCTCCCCCTGGGGGCCGTCAGTCGACATTGCTTGGCTGACGGCACCCTAAGGAGTCCCTCTCTGTGAGAACGTACCGGTCGCTGGGAGATAGAAATGGCAGTAGACGGTCCCGTAAGTATCCTGGTCCTAAGCCATGGAGCGCTTTGAAGGTAGTCACCAATACCTTGAAGCGCACCCAGAAGACAACAGGCAGCCAGTGCAGTCTGCGCAGGATGGGTGTTACATGGGAGCTCTGAACCGCTCCCTCTATCACCCGCGCAGCTGCATTCTGGACTAACTGGAGTCTCCAGGTGCTCTTCAAGGGGAGCCCCATGTAGAGAGCATTGCAATAGTCCAAGCGAGAGATCACGAGAGCATGAGTGACCGTGCATAGGGCATCCCGGTCCAGGAAGGGGCGCAACTGGCGAATCAGATGAACCTGATAAAAAGGTCTCCTGGAGACGGTAGTCAAATGGTCTTCGAAAGACAACCGCCCATCCAGAAGAACGCCCAAGTTGCGCACCCTTTCCATCGGGGCCAATGACTCGCCCCCAACAGTCAGCCGTGGCTGCAGCTGACTGTACCGGGGTGCCGGCATCCACAGCCACTCCGTCTTGGAGGGATTAAGCTTGAGCCTGTTCCTCCCCATCCAGACCCGTACAGCTTCCAGACACCGGGACAGCACTTCGATAGCTTCATAGGGGTGGCCTGGGGTGGAAAAGTACAGCTGTGTATCATCAGCGTACAGTTGATATCTCACCCCAAAACCACTGATGATCTCGCCCAGCGGCTTCATATAGATGTTGAATAGGAGAGGCGAGAGAATCGATCCCTGCGGCACCCCACACATGAGGCGCCTCGGGGTCGATCTCTGCCCCCCTGTCAACACCGTCTGTGTCCGGTCAGAGAGATAGGAGGAGAACCACCGATAAACGGTGCCTCCCACTCCCAAACCCTCCAACCGGCGCAGCAGGATACCATGGTCGATGGTATCAAAAGCCGCCGAGAGATCTAATAGGACCAAATATTGGCCCCAGCTGATAGTAATCTAAAAAGGTTAACTATATTTAAAATAAGGATCAGCATGATGAAAGACATTTTCCTTTCATCAACTTTTAACTTAAAAAAACAATATCATTAATATATAAATTAAAGAGAATAAAGAAAGACACAATCTTGCTGAATTAGTTGTCATTGTACCGTCAAAAATAGTTGATAAGGGATAATTATAATAGAACCATAGAACTGGAGGAAATCTTAGAGATCTTCTAATCCAATCCCTGCCCAAGGCATGAGATCTTATATGATCCTGGACAAATGGTTTCCAATCTTTTCCAGAAAATCTTTAGCAATGGAGCACCCACCACTCTGGGGGCTCCCTTGGGAAAATTCAGCAGAGTTTATGGCAAAGCAATGCCTTCCTTATTTGAAGAACTGTGACCTAGAATTGCTGAAAAAGACACTTTGAGGCTTTCATTCAAAAATACAAACCTGGACTCAGTAGTGAAATGCATTTATTTTTTTTGCTACTGGTTCTGTGGGCATGGCTTGGTGGGCATGGCTTGGTGGGATGGGTGGGTCATGTGACTGGGTGGCCATGGCCAGCTTTTTCTTTTTCTTTTTAAAGCATTTTTTACTATCTATTCGGTAGTAAAAAAAATGCTCTAAAAAGTAAAAGGTTCTAACTATTGTGATTGACAATCAGCTGTGCCATGCGATCATAAGAATCTTTTTTAAAAAAAAATTAAAGGGGTTTTAATTAGGGGGTTAGACTAGGGGTTGGACTAGAGGGTTGGACTAGGGGTTGGACTAGAAGGGTTGGACTAGAAGGCCTCCAAGGTCCCTTCCAACTCTGTTGTTATATTATATTAAAGCATTTTTTTTACTACTGATTCGGGCGAATGGGTAGTAAAAAATGCTTTAAAAAAGTAAAAAAAGGTTCCAACGATCACAGCTGAATCATGTGATCATCGGAATCTTTTTAAAAAACTTTTTAAAAGCATTTTTTTACTACTGTTTCACCTGAATCGGTAGTTTTTATCACTACCGGTTCACCTGAACTGGAGCGAACCAGTAGCATTTCACTCCTGCCTGGACTCACTACTTTCATTAAGGCTTCTGCAGAAACTCCAGCTCAGCCATATATTTTGGACATTCACTTTGATAAAAGTAAAATGAAGATGCTGAAGAGTACTGGGCCTGGGGTACACCTCTACATGTTTCCCTCTGTGTAGGGATATGAGAGATATACATTGAGTGCAATTAATCAGTCAGTTAGAAATCCAAACGGTGGTCATGCTGTCATTTTTCTATCTTAGCAAGATGTCGGTTGAATAAACATTTTCATTCTGAGAACCAACTTCACTACAGATTTTAAAGGCTTGATACAAGACCTGAAGGGAAGGGAAGAGAAGAGAGAGAGAGAAAAAAAAGATTGGCAGTGAAGGAGAAACAATTCAATCAGCTAGAAGGAGGGATTTCTTCCCTTTTCTGGCAAACCTCCAAGGACCAGCAAAACTACTAGGTACCTTGCCCCCTCAATCAAGTATTCAAGGTTGGAAGAAATATTTTAGAGGGCTGTACAAATACCCTGCTAGTAACATAAATGAAAGTGACATCCATCTGGACCCAGAAGTAACCTAATTTATTGAATCCCTTAAGATGAACATGGCTCCAGGTGTTGATTGGGTTGTGCTAGTAATAATTTAAACATTCCAGCTGGTTGTTGCCTCATGCCTATTTATGTTGCAGCATGCCTATTTATATTCAGAAATCAGACTGATTATGCTTCAAAAGACTGAGGCCTGGCAATAATAGTCCAAATTTATAAAAAACAGCTTAAAAAAAAAAGAATGATTCATGCAATTACAAACTATCAGTCTTTTGCATGTTGTTAGTAAATTATTTATTAAACATTTAAATCACAAGTTCCAAGACTAGATAGAGACAGATGGCCTAATCCAAGATATAGAGGCAGAATTCAGAGGTTGTGGTTCTGGTATTCCAAAAAATACACTCATAAAAAGAATTTGTCCCTCTTTGTGTGCCTTTGATTCAATTTCCAGAAATGCCCTTGTGGGTGGGAAAACATGGCTATTGACAGTGCCTCCAGTTTCAGATACAGAAATTTGACTCATACAGAAATTTAACACCATCTTAAGAGTGAGGTGCATTCGCCATCACTGGCACTTGTGGAAGTGCTAAAGGGCCTTGTTCCTGAGTCTCAAAAAGTGAGCACAAATGGTATATGTTTTCTCTTCTTTTTTGGAGACTGCAAATTTCCAGGCCTGATAGACATGGCGCTGTCTCAGATAGACAGCCTTTTTTTTTTTAGAAGCAAAGACAAAAATATTTATATTTATATATTCATTTATTACATTTATATGCTCCCCATCTCACTTCCAAAGTGATTCTTTGTTACGAATTTTGTGGTGTGTGTGTGTGCGTGTGTGTGTGAGACACACCAGCAAAGTCAAGTTAGGCATTTTCTGAATTTTTTTTTTTTAATTGAAAGAGTTTTAAAAAACAAAAACATTTTCCCCCTTTTTCCCCCCCTCCCAAAAACCCTTCCCCTTCCGGCTTCCCGGGTCAATCACAAGGTATTGTTATACATAAACCAAACATAGAATAAAATTTTCCCTTCCAATCCAAATAACCACATCCAAAGCTTTTCATCTCCCAACCCCCTCCCCATTACATAAAATAACTTTCTAATTATTCAAAGGCAATCTGATATTTCTTAATCTGATATCTGTTTTGTAGATAATCAATCCATTTTTTCCATTCAATTAAATATCTTTCCTGCGAATTGTCTTTTAAAAACGCTGAGATTTTAGCCATCTCAGCCAAATTAATGATTTTCAGTATCCATTCTTCTATTGTAGGTACCTCTTCTTTCTTCCAGTATTGTCCAATCAACAGTCTTGCTGCTGTTATTAAATTCAGAATCAATTTTCTGAATTTTTGATATGTTGATCCCAAAAGGTTTACCATAACTGGCTTATAGCAACTGCAGTTTGAAACAGAAAGCAGTTACTGCGGTATAAGTTCATCCACCATTCCTTCTAGGTATGTCATGATGATATTTAACTGACAAGCTTTAAAGAACAGATCCACACGATGCTACTTTCAATTTATTTTCAGTCCAGTTTGAAGGCACTCTAAAGCACTCTTTTGCTGTTCCAGTTTTGAGGTAGAGTTTTTCACATTCTGATCAAGCTTTGCTAAACAAATGTTTTACAATATCTAACTGACAATGTTTTTGAGAACACAGTCTGGGAATCTACCCCGATCCTATTGGCCTCTTGAGACTGCTGTGTGGATCACCTCTCCTCATCACAAAACATGACTGTCCATGGCCGGTTTGGCCTGGATATCTGGTTATATCCTGTTTATATTGCAACTAACTTTTTTTTTATCTTCGGAGCCCACCTCCCAACCCAAATATGCAGTTGATTGAGCTAAGGTATGGTGGTATAAGGTAGGACTATACAATTTCCTTTTAGTAAAAAAGATCCAGAAGAGTAGCTGGAATAACTGGAGATTATTTTAGGAAGCATAACAAATTATGGACCTCAAAAGGAAAAGATAAAGTAACAAAGCCAAGTGAAAGAAACTTGTATCCTGTTCCTTGATTTGATAATCACAAGTCATGTATAAATCATTCATAATAGCTTTTTCTCAGAAACTAAATATTGATTTATAATTTATCTATAATGAACTGCTGTTATAATAAGAATATTTCGATAGTATATATTGATATCTGATTGTCTGTTGGACGTATCAGTGTCACATGTAGACAAAAAGTGTAAGAAGATAAAAATTATTGAGCTTCTCTTTTATTTATGCTTGATCATTTCTCTAAGTACTTTTGCAGCACTGTTAAAATAGCACAATAGATCTTTATCTAGGTTGCAAATTGTTTTATTTTTATTTTTCATTTTCTAAAGTAACTCATTTTCTCCCTGAGCATTTTTTTAAAGCCTAAAAGTATGTCATTTTACCATTTTGATAGTCACCTGAGGTAGAATGGTTCCACCTTGTCCCCTCACTAACTCGTAATTTGCAAGGTCAATCCAAAAACGCTTGTAGGAGATTACCAGCTGAGTCCAAGGGTAGAATCCAATTCATCATTAGTTTGGAATTTCTACACCCCATAAGAAACCTGAGTCCATTCCAGTCTTAAAGTCCACTGACTTTTATCTGTCACAAATATGGCTTGATCTTTAGTAGATCAGATACCTGTGAATAGGTAGCATGAAATAAATTCATTTTGAACTTTATTCTGGTTCATTTTCTGCACCTGACATCTCTACATCAAAACAGGATTTTCTTAAGCATACTTAGAGTTAAGCCTGCACAAGCACAGGACAAAGCAGCTTAAATGGTAAGCATGGATATACCCTTTGTAACATGCCTTCAAATTCTAATGCAGCATTGCTTTCTAAAGGATCACATCTGTTATCAATTTGAGTGTAACAGACTAGTACCAACTTTTGTTTCAATAATAGATATTTAAATTTATCATTTTTGCTCTGTTTTGGATTAGCCTGCTCATTTAAGTCAAATCAAAGACTTAAAAGGCTTGGTGATTCAATAAGAAAAAATTCAAATTTCATCTAAAAAGCCTAATAATAATCAGGGAAGATTTTTAATAATAATAATAATAATATTTTAATTTGTATACCACCCTTCTCCCGAAGGACTCAGGGCGGTGCACAGCCAGAATAAAATACAAAAAGAACAGCACATACAATATTAAGAACAACCCCTTAAAAAACTTATTCAATTGGCCAAAATTTAAAATACAATAACACCCTATAAAATTTACAAAAATTTAAAACCCATAAAAGCAAATTAAAATTTTTTAAATCAAGCCAGTCCAGCTAGACGGTATAAATAGGTTTTAAGTTCGCGGTGAAAGGTCTGAAGGTTGGATAGTTGATGAAGTCCAAGGGGAAGTTCGTTCCACAGGGTAGGAGCCCCCACAGAGAAGGCCCTCCCCCTGGGGGCCGCCAGTCAACATTGCTTGGCTGAGGGCACCCTAAGGAGTCCCTCTCTGTGAGAACGCATCGGTCACTGGGAGATAGAAGATGGCAGTAGACGGTCCCGTAAATATCCTGGTCCTAAGCCATGGAGCGTTTTGAAGGTAGTCACCAATACCTTGAAGCGCACCTGGAAGACAACAGGCAGTCAGTGCAGTCTGTGCAGGATGGGTGTTACATGGGAGCTCCGAACCGCTCCCTCTATCACCCGCGCAGCTGCGTTCTGGACTAACTGGAGTCTCTGGGTGCTCTTCAAGGGGAGCCCCATGTAGAGAGCATTGCAATAGTCCAAGCGAGAGGTCACGAGAGCATGAGTGACCGTGCATAGGGCATCCCGGTCCAGGAAGGGGCGCAACTGGTGAATCAGGTGAACCTGATAAAAAGCTCTCCTGGTCGTCAAATGGTCTTCGAAAGACAACCGCCCATCCAGGAGAACGCCCAAGTTGCGCACCCTTTCCATCGGGGCCAATGACTCGCCCCCAACAGTCAGCCGCGGCTGCAGCTGACTGTACCGGGGTGCCGGCATCCACAGCCACTCCGTCTTGGAGGGATTAAGCTTGAGCCTGTTCCTCCCCATCCAGACCCGTACGGCTTCCAGACACCGGGACAGTACTTCGATAGCTTCATTGGGGTGGCCTGGGTGGAAAAGTACAGCTGCGTATCATCAGCGTACAGTTGGTATCTCACCCCAAAACCACTGATGATCTCGCCCAGCGGCTTCATATAGATGTTGAACAGGAGAGGCGAGAGAATCGATCCCTGTGGCACCCCACACATGAGGCACCTCGGGGTCGATCTCTGCCCCCCTGTCAACACCGTCTGCGTCCGGTCAGAGAGGTAGGAGGAGAACCACCGATAAATGGTGCCTCCCACTCCCAAACCCTCCAATCGGCGCAGCAGGATACCATGGCCGATGGTATCGAAAGCCGCTGAGAGATCTAATAGGACCAGGGCAGAGGAGTAACCCTTATCCCTGGCCCTCCAGAGATCATCCACCAACGCGACCAAAGCCGTCTCCGTACTGTATCCGGGCCGGAAGCCGGACTGGAACGGGTCTAGATAGAGCTGGACAAATAAATCTTTAAGTGATAAACAATGATATCTGTATGCAAATTGAGCATATATAGAGTACATTAGTAACCGAATAAGAGAGTTGATAGGGACCTTGGAGGTTATCTATTCCAACTCCCTTCTCAAGCAGGAGACCTTATACAATTTCAGACAAGTGGCTGAACTTGTCTATTCTTAAAATCCCCGAGTGATGGAGCATCCACAATTTCTAAAGGCAAATTGTTCCACTAGTTAATTGTTCTCACTTTCAATAAATTTCTCTTTAGTTTTATACTGCTTCTCTCCTTGATTATTTTCTACCTATTGTTTCTTGTCTTCCCTTCTGGTGTTTTGGAAAATATGTTGACCACCTCTTCTTTGTGGCAGCCCCTCAAATATTAGAACATTGCTATCATGTTACTCCTAATCCTTATTTTCATTACCCTAGACAAGGGGTATCAAAATCACGTCATCATGGTGGTGTCACATGATGTATCGGGACTTTTTCCCCCTTTGCTAAACCAGGCATAGGCATGGCCAGTGCATGACGCATCTGGTCCATGTGGCAGGAGTTTGATAGCCCTGCTCTAGACATTCCAAATTCCTGAAACCTTGGCAGCTGCAGCACACTGCTGGCTCATATTTAAATGGTTCTCCAGTAGAACTCCAAGATCCTAAATTTTCATATTTATGACTGTTTCAGCATCCCTATGGTCACATGATTTACATTTGGATGCTTGACAATGACTCACATTTATGATGGTTACAGTGTCCCCAGATCATGTGATCCCCTTTTACAACCTGCTTACTAGCAAAATCAATGGAAAAACCAGATTCACTTTACAACCATGTTACTAATTTAACAACTGCAGTGATTCACTTAACAACTGTGTCACGAAATGTCGTAATGGAGCAAAACTCATTTAACAAATTTCTCACTAAGCAACATAAATTTTGGGTTCAGTTGTGGTCATAAGTGAGGACTACCTGTACTTTCATTGTAGACTACATGTTGAGTGTGGTTTGTCAGCCAATTATGAATTCATCTGGTGGTGATGCTATCCCACATTTTCTGTCTTACCAAGAAGTAGGTTGAACTGAATTTTGTCACATGCCTTATTGAAAGTATACTATGTCCCCAGCATTTTTCTGATCCACTAATTTAGTGATTTTGTCAAAGAATGCAATAAGGTTTGTCTGGCATGATCTGTTTTTGACAAACAAATGTTGGTTTCTGTTTATAATTTTACTTATCACCAGGTGTTCACAGATTTGTTGCTTGATTATCTTTTCCAGGATTTTCCCAGATATTGAGAAAAGTCTGTAATTTCCTGGATCCATTTTTTTCTTTTTTGAAGATGGTGATCTCTTGCCATTTTACTGCCATTTTATTATTTTATTGCTTATTTTGAGCTGCATTCCTAGTCTCTCTTTTACTGTACTGTTTTTGATAGATTGGACTGATTTTTTTCTTTTGTGTAACGACACACGAATTAAGCAGTTCCATTTCCCCCCTGTTGCTTGCAACCTTCTTGACATTTTTGCCCATTAATGAACCAATTGTTTCCTTGACTGTTTTCTATGTGTTCTATATGTTATTTTATGTTTTGAAAGAAGCTTTTAAAATTGTTTTTGACATTTATTGGAAGCCTTAGTTCATTCTGAGCCTTACTGACTTCATTTTACTGACTTCATTTTTGCATCTTTGAGCTATATGCTTATATTCTGCCTTAATTATGTAGACCTCTTTTTACTTTTTATTTTTGACCTTTTTGTTTTCAATTTATCAGAATTTTTTTGTGCAGACGTGCTGATTTCTTCTGAAATCATTTATTTTTCTTCTTCAGTGGTATTATGATAGGCTGGGCTTTTATAATCTCACTTTTCAAAGTTTCCCAAGCTTCTTAGGTTTTTTCTCCCCTTGAGGACTTTCATCCATGAAATCCTTCTCATTACTCTCCAGGTTTGTTGAAATCAGGATTCAAAGTCCAAAAGTCTAGTCTGACTTGTTTCTAGACCATGGTCTGCAGCACCCAATAAGGGGCTTTTGACAAGGGACAGGTTACACCTCAAAAGAACTGGGAAGAATTCAGAAAATAACTGGCTCAGCTTATAAGAAGGCTTTAAACTAAAAATGAGGGGAGAGGGTGACCAATTTTTAGACAATCTTTAGGATCTTTGGGATTTAATTCTCAAACCCAAAGACATTCAATATAACAATGAGGTAGAGAGTGATGGGAAGGAGGGAAGAAAAATCGAGATAAAAAGTAGGCATCAGATCCATTATCGTGTCCTGCCATTCAGTTGGAGGGGGATGGGGTGGAGACTTGCTGGCATTTTAGCTTGCTTTTTGCTTTTGCTGTAGTGGCTTGGGAATTAGGAAAGGAGAGCCTCTTCAGAGACAGAGCAAGCTCTTTCCCAGCTGATTTCAGCTGTCTCCAAGACCGTCAGGCCCTGAGGATGAACTGTTATCTCTTTGCACGTCAGAGATTCTCAAATCAACCTTGCAGCATCACTTTGGCTGCAGTGGACTGGTTGGGTGGGTGGGCTGGCTGAGGAAATGAAAGAATGCTGTTTGCATTGCATGGGATTTTTCAGATTTTGCCTTCTTCTCCTGCAATCACTTCCCTCTCAGTAAAATTTCTTTTAATTCAACTTAATGGATTAAGAGTCTTGCTTTCCTGAGGCACTAGCTGAGGCAGTTCCTTACATTAGATAAAATCTGCAAACCCAGTCAACCCAGAGAGGCATACTGCGCTATCGTGGGGACTGTGCACATGATAGGCCTTGTGCCTTGTTTGTGGAGCTAATGTGGTTGTACTTAAAGAATTTAACATGAAATGGCACTATGAGATGAAACATCAGGACAAGTACAAAAACCTGGACATACAGCAGTAGCTAAAGAAGGTGGAAGAGTTGGAAAAGGGTCTGATATTATGACAGCATATGTGCATATTCCCTTGCCTGTGAATGAGAGCACAGACATCAGTGACACGGCACAGCTGACAATCTTCTTTTGTGGAGTGGATTCAAGTTTATGCATTACATAGGAACTTTTGGATATGAACTCAATGCACAGGAAAAGACATATTTAAAGGAGTATCTAAACATGTAAATGACATGAAACTGCCCTGGGACAAACTTAGAGGACAGACAACAGATGGAACATCTGGGAAAAGAGTGGCTTAGTGGGAAGGATGTGAGAGAAGATGAAGAGCGAGAATTGCATAGATGAGCTGACAGCATATTACTGCATCATATACCCAGGAAACACTATGTGGCAAAGCCTGAAGATGGAACATGTAGTAAGCACTGTAACACAGACAGTTAACTTTATAAGAGCCAAAGGTTTAAATCACCATCAGTTTAAGTCTTTTATGGAGGAAATACATTCTGAACTTGGTGATCTGCCTTACCACACAGAGGTGTGATGGCTAAGTGGAGAAAAAGTGTTCGATAGCTTTTTCGAGTTGCATAAGGAAATCTGTCAGTTCATGGAAAGTAAGGGAAAAGACTCCATAGTACTACAGGAGGAAAAGTGGCTGTGTGAATTAGCTTTTCTGTGCGACAAAAATAAGTATCTTACTGCACTAAACCTTCAGCTTCAGTGATAACAGACATGTATGATGCAGTGAAAGATTTTCAAATTAAGCTGCGACTGTGGGAGACTCAGATGCAGCAAGGAAACTTATGTGACTTTCCCTGTTGTCAAACAATCATAAACTAAGTCTCACCTCACTGTGTTCTCAGATGCTCAATTTGCTGATAAACTGAACACACTTCACATGGAGTTTACATATCGCTTTGCTGACTTTGAAACACAGAAATTCAATTTTGGACTGTTCAGTAATTCATTTGCAGTCAACAGAAAGCACCTATAAAAATCCAGATGGAGTTGGTAGAACTCCAATGTAACAGCACACTTATGTATGATGCTGTGGGGCCCACACAGTTCATTAAGTTCATCCCTCAAACGATGCCCAACTCTGCAAACAAGCTGCTTGAATGCTCTGCATGTTTGGTAGTACATACCTGCGTGAGCAACTTTTCTCTGTGATAAGGATGAACAAAAGTGTACACTGAAGTCTTATCACCGATGCACATCTCCACTCTATCCTGAGAGTTTCCACAGCTCAGAACCTAACCTCTAACATGAATGAACTTGTAGACTAGAAAAGATGTCAAACATCCAGCTTGGACAAAATGGTACGAAAGAGAGAACTAAATAGTTTGTTTTTTCTTTGTTTTAAATTTGTTTTTGTAGATTTATTTGAAATATTTGTTCATATTTGAAATGTTAATCCTATTTGGCCTACCCCTAAATATACCCCTAAGCTAATATGATACATAGTCTTACATGCTACTGGCCCTTTGAGGGCAACCATAATGCTGATGCGGCCATCAATGAAATTAGACTCCCCTGGACTACAGTGTGTAATCACCCTAAAATTGCTTTTTGTCCCTCAAGTTAACAGAGTTGGAAGAACCTTGGAGGTATTCTAGTCCAACCCTCTGCTCAAGCAGGAGACTCTATCATTTTAGACAAATGGCTGCCCACTCTCTTTTTAAAAGCCTCCAGTGTTGGCGCATCAACAACTTCTGAAGGCAAGCTATTCCAATGGTTGATTGTTTTTACTGTCAGAAAGTTTCTCCTTAGTTCTAAGTTGTTTCTCTCTTTGTTCAGTTTCCAATCATTGCTTCTTATCTTGCCTTTTGGTGCTCTGGAAAATAGGTTGACCTCCTCTTCTTTCTGGCAGCCCTTCAAATATTGGAACGCTACTATCATGTCACCCCTAGTTCTTCTTTGACTAAGCTGGACATACACAATTTCTGCAACTGTTTTTCATAAGTTTTAGCCTTCACCGCCCCCCCCCCCATCATCTTCATTGCATTTCTCTGCATTCTTTTCAGACTTTCAACATCTTTTTTATATTGTGGTGACCAAAATTGGATGCAGTATTCCAAGTATGGTCTTACCAAGATATTACAAAAAGGTAGTACCACTTCTTGATTCTGTCTCTCTGTCTAGGATTGTACTGACTTTTTTTGGCAGCTGCAGCACACTGCTGGCTCATATTTAAGTGATTGTACACCAACCCTCTTGTAATTGTTGCTCTTGAGCAAAATTTTACCTAATCTTTACCTGTAACGTTTTGTACAATCTCTGTAACAAAAGTTCCAAAGTAACTTTTTAAGATAAAGACAAAATTCTCTTCCTATTCTTCTATAGTTCTAAGCTGTTCAGGCATTTATGTTGCCAATATTCACATCAGAAGAATATGCATGTTATCAATTTGTTGACTCATACAAATAATGCCACTTCTTTAATATTAATTTTACCTGCTACTTCTGCTTAGAACCTCTGTGGGGAGAGCATTTTCCCATGGAGTACAATATGTACCACATGTTTACTGTTTCATTCATCATAGCCTGTAGCAACTTTGAATCTTTGCATCATTACACAGATGTTTATATTTGTAAAATCATCTACTTCTGCCCAAAGAAGTTTGCAGATGAATTATTCACACTAGGGTCAGTCTCTAATAAAAGTGGTCTCTGCATGGAAGTTCACACATTCACAGAAAGTAATTGCAGTAATTAATTTGAAATTCTTTTTATTACCTTCAAAAATCCTTTGACATTTTACCCCATTAGAAACATTCAATTTTTTAAAAAGCAAATTAAAAAGATCTTTCTTCAGTGTTAGTTTTATTATTTGTGTGATTTACTAGATAGCTTCTAATAATTTACTCTTAACCATTAGAATCAACTAAATCAAATGATCAAATGTAACATTTGCATTACAGCTGAATGCTTGGATTTGTTTTAGTTGTAGGCAAGAATATTAAATAAGAAAGAACTGTTCCCCTGTGAAGATCTTTATTATTAACAAATGTTGTGTCAGTTCTGTCATCTTCAGTTTGGCACCTAGCTGACATCTTGACATCAAATGCTAGGGGGAGGGGGGACAAATGGGCAATAAACATGTATGGAAATAGTGAGGAGGATGACAGCTTGACAAACACCAGGGTGGCACGGAATCAGTTTGTGCCAGTCTTCAAGGCCACTCATCCTGAGAATGGAACGTGGATTCCCCCAAACATCTTAGCGAGTCTATATACATCTCTCCATGAGCTGAAGATGGGAAGGCTGGGTTGAGGAAAAAAACTTAGTAACCTTTTGTGAGGGGATCTTAGTTCCAGCCTGACTATACTACAACCAGCAACTTTTAGTAAAAGAACCTATCACTTCACCAAAATGGAGTCAAGGATCTTTCTTTCCTTAGGGACCTGATTGGGCAAGTCTGACTTATTGATTGTCCAATGCCATTACTGAACCCAATACCAAGCCCTAAAATGGTACTAGTATTTTCCAAATATTCGGTGAAAGTCAGGCGAAAGGATATCAGTTCTTAACTATATTATTTTACAAAACTAAAGCAAAATGGTTTTGCACAATAATTGTGAGATCCAAAACCTGAAAACTGACACAGAACCTTTTGAGACTCTGAATGGTTCATGAATAAAATGATCATTTGAGAATTCCCTGATTTCTTTTTGCTGCATCCTACATCAATGGTTGTGTTTTGTTTTTTTTGGTAAATCCAGTGTTTTTTGTTGTTGTTGTTGAACTCTATAGTTCAATACTGAGATATTAAACAGATTAATTTCATTACCTTGAATAAAAAGTATTGTTTCATTTAAAACAATGAGCTATGTTTTGGATAGGGTTCCCTTCATATATGGTCCCATAACAAATCTTTTATTGCACACTAACCTTTTAAAAATCTCTTATTGAAGGTGTCTGTTAAAGAAATTGGAGGTGGAAGAGTGCACCTAATCTGAGTGAGCATCATAGTTTATAATATTTTGTAGTCAGGGAGAAGCAGCTGTGTATTACAAAATTAATATTTACCCTTGTCGGGTGAAGAAGAAATATTTTTTTTAAAAAAAAACCCTATTCTCCTGGAATTCTGTTATTGTCTGGCAATCTTATACGTGCTCTCTGAGGTACAGGAAACGACAATTTTAAGGTAGGAGAGGAAAGAAAGAAAGAAAGAAGAAAGAAAGAAAGAGAAAGAAAGAAAGAAAAAAAGAAAGAGAGAAAGAAAGAAAGAAAAGAAGAAAGGAGGGAAGGAAGAAACGAAGGAAGGAAGGAAGGAAGGAAGGAAGGAAGGAAGGAAGAAATAAATAAATAAATAAATAAATAGATAGATAGATAGATAGATAGATAAATAGATAGGAAAGCCCCTTTCTTCTAAACCCTCTAGTCTCAGGACAAGCCCATTTCTCTTTGTTTAAGTTCATAGAACTGCGTGTCAAATGGCATGGGACCGGGATATTTATGGGACCGCCTGCTGCCGCCAGTTACCTCCCATCGTCTGGTGCGTCCTGTGCGCTCTCACAGGGAGGGCCTCCTTGGGGTACTGTCGGCCAACCAATGTCGGCTGGCGGCCCCCAGGGGAAGAGCATTCTCTGTGGGGGCCCCGGCCTTGTGGAACGAGCTGCCGGTGGGACTCCGTCTTCTCCCTGATCTTCAGACCTTTAAACGCGAGCTCAAGACTTTCTTCTTTCACCAAGCGGGGCTGGCCTGATCGATTTTATACTGGGGTTTTTTAGCGGGCTTTTAACCTGGGTTTTTATCTTTTGTAAATTTTCTTATCTAATATTTTTAATTATACAGTGGTTAAATTAGATTTTTAAACTAGTTCTGTATTTTAAAATGTTTTTGGGATTATTGTTGTTTTATTTGCTGTACACCGCCCTGAGTCTTCGGAGAAGGGCAGTATAAAAATTTGAATAATAAATAAATAAATAAATAAATGGGAGAAATTAGATGAAGGAGTCCATGGCAGCAAGAAGTATAAAAAGAAGGATAGCCATTACTTGTGAGCCTGAAATTTTGTTCTCAAGTTAACCTCACATTTCAGTGACTGGTTGAATTGAGTTCTTGATTGATAATTATGCTGCCAGACACTTGCATTATGGATTTCTTTCTTTATGTTATATATAGGTTATGGGTATAGGATTTTCTACTATTACTCACATCTAATGCTTTTCTTTCACCTGATTCTTAAGGAATAGTTCTCTCACAAAAGAATGAGAAAACCAAGAAATCATGAAACTTCTTAAACCCTAATTTTGGAACATTAAAGCTCCTTAATCTCTGACCATCTCTCATGTGCTGTCATTATGGTGACACAAAATGAAGTTACTGTTGGCAAATCCACTTTTCTTCCAAAAGGTCTCAATAATTCTGCATGGAGAAAAAGGAATTGCTACCAAATAATCCCCAGCACTACAACTAAATTACCATACCAAATATTTTTGGTGTAAGGTGAAAATTAAATCTATATATGTGGATGGGATCAGAGATTCAGACTCAAAAAAAGCTAGTCAGTACAGTAGAGAAAGTTTCACTCTGTATTTATGGCAAGAGAACAGCTCATTATGAATAATTGTTATTTTTCCTTGAGGCTTATTGGTTGATATTATATCCCTTTAACAGAAATAAAGGTCATTTAATATACAGTCATTAACACATTCTGTTGGCACTCATTTAGTTAAGAAGTATAAAGACTTGAATATCTTTTAAAAAATCTACTTTCATAATGAAATGTCATTCTCATATAGGCTGTCTCATTATAACATCAAATACAGTACACGTCAATTAGAATATAATAATTCTGTGTAGCCTCATAAACGAGACTACTTCCTATATTATGAGTAAATTTAGTTGTCAGTATACCAAGTTCTTCTTTTTATTAATAACAAAATTAAAAGAAAACTATCCAACCAAAGAAGAAGGTGCATTTTTTTCCTGTCTCTCTTATTTTTCTCGTTCCTTTCATTTTTTTTCTTTGCAGAGTATTTGTAATTGATAAAATATATTCCAGAAATAATTCCACCACGTCTTGGCAACTCAAATATATCCTGTTAGAGACCATAACAAATTTAATATGCATTTTTACAGAGTTAGCAGAGAGGTACATTGCCATCAGCAAGGACTCAAGCCAGTGGAAAGTGATTGCACAAATTACAAAATGACACATAGCACTTAATTATAACTTACAACGAATGTTTTGGTGAAAGAAAAAAGATGTCAAGTTGGTGGCATCACATTGAGATAATATTCAAAACTGGCTTGTAAAATGTTCCAAGGGACATCTATTTGAGGTTGTATCACATATGAAAGAGTTTACAGAATGTAAGTTAAAGTTTGCAGATACAGAAGTTGAAAAATTAAAAAAACCCCACCAAACTAGAGAACATACACATATAATAGATGTATTTATAGAAACCTTTAAGTACCCCATAGGGGTTGGCCAGGCTAGTAATTGCCACCATCAAACAGGAAAGAAAGCAATAGTCATGAGAAGAAGAAATCAACTAAGAAAGCCCAACAAAGGCTCCGACACTTTCTTGCACATGTTCCATCATTACAGATTTTTTGTACTTATTAGCTGCATTGGATTTATGACAAGATTTGCCATCCAGGAAAGAAGTTCTTCCAAAGGACAAAGAAGTTTCCCTCCGCTGCCATCCGAGTAGAGTTGGGATCTGGAGAGCTAAAGAGACTACATGTTGAGATGTAGTAGGAGGGAAGTTGCGTTCATTATCTTTCTGCTTAGAGTTATCTCTTTCTGGGAGAAGAATCACGTCCAGTTTGATAATATCAAAAAATGAATAAATAAATAAAAATAAAATATAAATAATAGCCGAAGAATCAAGGGAATTTCATTTGTTTGAGTCAAGAAAAGAAAAAGTACAGAAAAATGTACATTGCCACATTGAACAATATTTTTTTACAGCGTGCCAATTCTCCTTAAAAAGGAAAAAGGAAAAAGAAAAAGAGAGAAAAAAGGGGAAAAAACTAGATTCAAAATAAGGGAAGAAACTTAATATTAGTCTCTTCTCTCTCTCTCTCTTTTTTTAAAAAAAAGTGTAATGTTTTATTCATTGATTTTGTATGCATTTCCTGAAGAAGGTGCTCCATTGTGTAGCGAATTAGAGTACATTGGGTGCAGGGTGGTGGTTGGAAGTTAGGGTCAGCTTTGCTGTCCGCTCCGTAGATTTTACAGGCGATTTTCTCTTTGCTTTAAGAAGAGAAAGTGATATTGGAAAAAGTCAGCACTTTTTAGATCAAAGCAAAGCACCCTTCACAAAGCCACAAACAAGAAGCAGGACAGAAAGTCCATGGCTTGTAGCTATCCTCGCACCTGCGGAAGAAGTTATAAGATATTCGCTCATCTTGCAGATTTCCAATGCTTCTTTATAAGGCTGTTTAAACATATACATTCATATATTTAATTAGTTCGTCAGCTTGGCTCTTGCGCCCATGACTTTCTTGGCATGCACTGCAAATAACAACACATACAAAGGATTTCAGTCCCACAAGGTGCTTTGCTTTGTAATTTTTGCTTTGTATGTTTTCCCCTAACAATATAATCTAGTCATATGGAAAAAGAGCATTATGAACACATTCTCAAATTGTTCATTCTCCCCAAATCCCAATAATAACTTTGCAAAGTGAACTTTATGCCTCAAAGCAAGCTATGAACAGAGGATAATTCAAACCATCATGGGTCAACATATATGGGCAACAGACTGTCTTTAGTTTAGTGGGAGACCAGTTCTGCGATCCAAAATTAAAATATCTATTTTTTAAAAAAAGTAGTGTATTGAGATTTTTAAGAATGTTTAAAGGCATCTCTGTTCACAAATATTTATAAGCCTATTGCAGATTAGGTGACGTCTTATTTTTTTTATAGAGGGAAAACATGTTAATCTTTGAAACCTGAAGAAAACTGTCCATGCCTTGACATAAATTTTAAAAAATCTGCATAATAAGATCAGGTAAAAATATTTAGAGAGGATAATCTTAGCCAAAATAGTCTAACCTGTTAGCTATAAATCAGAGATGGAGAAATTATTTGTGGAACATAGGGATTCAGTGAACTTTCTGAGCTCACTACCAGCTTTAGACTACAAAAATAGGCCTGTGTAATGTTGCACATATGTGCATATAAAGTTATGGCAGACTGGTGAGATATGATCAACCACAGACTAAACAAACATGTCATCAGACATAATAAAAACAATGAGAACACATTCCTAACTCAAATATGGCCAGGATCCTTCTCTTTCTAAAAGAATGTCTGAGACCTGATTTTTTCAAAAGTATTCCCAAGCTCTAAGGGTTGATCAGTATTATTTACTCGTGCACATTTGCGGAAGATTTTTTGTGCTTTGAACATAATATATTCTAAAAGGTAAATTACATAGAATAATATACCTGAAATGTATGAAGTGACATGTTTTGCTTTGCTAAGGAATGGGGTTGATGTTCTGTGATCTATATTCTATATATCATCATAGAAATTAATCACACGAGCAAAATAGATGGAGACAAAATATAATAATATGTCCCTTATCTTATTCTTAATATTGTGCATACTCCTAGCACTGTAGGGGTTAGCCTCTTTGATGTTTGCTTGCTATCGGCTGCCATAGTAATGGGGAGGGGGGGGAAGGTTGGCATTTGGGTGGGGAAGTGAGCTGGAGTGAAGACGGCCTGTGTGAACAAAAAGGGAGGGATGTTCTCATGATCTACTGTGCAGCTGAATGGGGATGTTTATACCCAGTCAAGGTCAACCGTCCCAGAATACCAGATGGACCAAAACACATTCAGCCTGGGTCCCTGGGAGGAGGAATTTTTGTGAAGACATATGTGTGCCAACCAGAAACCTGTGAATACAGAATAACAATAAACCTTGGTTCACAGCTAAACACAAACAGCTATATCGTGCCGAAGAGGAAGCTTACAGCAAAGGAGATAGAATGCTGTACAATCAGGCCAGGAATGAATTAAAAGGGAGATCATATAATCAAAAAGAAGTACTCTGAAAGCTGAGGATTCAGCTCTCTACAAATAAACCAGCAAATATATAGAAAACCCTTAAAAATATCACTGGCTACAGCAAATTTCCTTCCCATGCTGGAGGGAATTGACAACTGGCAGATGACCTGAATGTGTTTTACTGTAGATTTGAGAGGAAACCACTGTCAACTATGGCACCCTCTCCATCTCAAATACACCAACAAAAGCCAAGTTTCCTATAACTAACTTCATCCCTCTGGGTCCCCCACCACTGGTGATCACAGAAAAAGATGTGCGAGGTCTATTGCATAGACAAAAGTCGGGAAAAGCATCAGGCCCAGATAAGATAGCTCCTTCTTACTTGAAAGTTTGTGGCGATCAATTGGCCCCATTTTTACCTGCATCTTTAATAAATCACTAGAGATGTGATGTTCCTTCTTGCTTCAAATGCTCTACTATCACCCCAGTGCTTAAGAAATATTCCATTAAGGAGTTGAATGACCACAGACCAGTTGCTCTGTCATCTGTAATTATGAAAACCCCTGAAAGTATAGTGCTGGCTCACCTGAAAACCATCACGGATCCATTGTTAGAACCCTTGCAATTTGCCTACTGAGCAAATAGATTGGCAGATGATGCCATCAGAATGGCATCAGTTCAAGGGTGCAAGAGAGTTGCCAAGTGTTGCGACGTCTCATCGCCCGTGACTGAACATGCTATCTCAGCGCCAGCAGCTCTGTAGTGACTTTTACTCCAATCACCTCAGTATCCCACCTTCATCGCCAGTGATCTGTATGGAGACCAAGGTGAATAACTGAGGCGACTGACAGATAGTAATTGCTAACAATGCTTTAATCAACAAATAGTCAAACAGGCAACTTCCCAGAACCGACAAAACCCTGGCATCTGACAGCTCTTACATAGTGAGCTGTCAGACTGAACAACCAATCAACTCAAAGAAAACTTCCACGCAAGTAGTTGCTGTGCGCGTCAGCCAATAGGGCATAGCCTCGTTACAATCAGGGTGGCTCGCCGGACACAACAATTATTATAGCACTGCACTATATCTTACAACATTTTGATTCTCTAAGAACCTATGCAAGGGTTCTTTTTGTAGACTTTAGCTCAGCATTCAATATAGATATATTTGTCACTAAACTCACTCAGCTAGCTGTGCCTGACCACACTTGTAACTAGATCATAAGCTTTCTAACAGATAGGAAGCAGCAGGTGAAACTAGGCAAAATCACATCAGACACCTGTACAATTAGCACAGGTGCTCCCAGGGCTGTGTGCTCTCTCCGTTATTCTTTTCTTTATTCTGCATTCAAAGGATTCCTCTGTTAAAGTACTGAAGTTTGCAAATGATACAACAGTGATTGGTCTATATTCAAGATGACAATGAATCTGCATATAGATGGGAAGTTGAACAACTGGCCCCGTAGTGCAGTCAGAACAATCTTGAACTGAACACACTCATAACTATAGATATGATAGTAGATTTTTATGAGAAGCCTTCCTATTCTACCACCTCTTACAATACTGGACAACACAGCATCAACAGTAGAGACCTTCAAGTTTCTAGATTCTATAATATCTCAGAACTTAAAATGGACTCCTAACACAACAAATATCATCAAAAAAGTACAATAAAGAATGTTTTTTGTGTGCCAACTCAGAAAGCTCAGACTGCCCAAGGACCTGATGATACGGTTCTACAAAGGAATTATTGAGTCTGTCATTTGCACTTCTATAATTGCCTGGTTTGGCAATTATACAGCAACCAAAAAAAGACAGACACAGATTTCAACAGCCTGAAGTTAGGACTGCAAAAAAATTAATTGCAAACAGCCTGCCTTCCATTGAGGACCTGTATGATGCACGAACCAGAAAGAGGGCTGTAAAAGTATCTATAGACCCCACACAACCTGGACATAAACTTCTTCCCTCAAGACGATACTATAGGGCAGTGATGGCAAACCTTTTATAGACCGAGTGCCCAAACTGCAACCCAAAACCCATTTATTAATCGCAAAGTGCCAACATGGCAATTTAACCTGAATAATGAGGTTTACTACCTAAAATAATGATAAACAATGCAGAGTTCAGCTACTTGTTCTAAGAAAAATGTGATAAATGCAATTCTATGCCCCAACATTCTTTTATCTTTTATTTACGGGACCGCCTACTGCTACCATTTGCCTCCCACCGACCCGTGCGCTCTCATAGGGAGGGACTCCTCAGGGTGCCGTCAGCCAAACAATGTCGGCTGGCGGCCCCCAGGGGAAGGGCCTTCTCTGTGGGGGCTTCTACCCTCTGGAACGAACTTCCCCCAGGACTTCGACAACTTCCTGACCTTCGGACCTTTCGCCGCAAGCTGAAGACATATCTATTCTTCCGCACAGGACTGGCATAGCATTTTTTAGAATTTTTATTATTGATTTTTTTAAATTTTAATGGGGTTTTATGGTTTATGTATTTTTAACTGGGGCCAAATTGAATAAGTTTTTTAATCATTGGTTTTATCTGTATCGCATTTATCTATTGTTGGTTTTTACTTGGCTGTGAACCGCCCTGAGTCCTTCGGGAGAAGGGCAGTATAAAAATTAAATTATTATTATTATTATTATTATTATTATTATTATTATTATTATTATTATTATTATTATTATTATTATTATCATCATCATCATCTGTTTTTGAAATATTACGTTTAGCATCAATAAAAAAATTTAAGAAATTAAGTTGGAAATATGAACTATTTTTGAGAGACTGCTTAAGGAAGAAAGATATTTCAGAAGAATCCTTGGTGAATATTGGAAGATGGAATGTTATTTTGGTACTGATTGATGAAGGTTGGATATTAAAAACTATGTACTTTAATGAAGAACAAATACGAACTCAATTGGAAACTTCTGAGATCGGGGAGTCAAGGTTTTAAGGAGTGACTATGGATTATGATTTGTGTTATATTTTAATTTTTGACTGTTAGTTTTATACCCTGTATTCGGTTCTGGGAAGTCCCGGGGGGTGGTGGGAGAGAGGGGAAGGGAGGGGGAGAGGGGATGAGGTAGAAAATGGATTGATGGTTAATGTACAGAGATGATTGAAGATGTATAATCAATGTAAGATCGGAGCTGCCTGGCTACCATTTCAGAATGATGGGAAGGAAGGAAGTAGAAGAGAGAAGGAGGTAGGAAAGAGAACAGGAGGAAGAGGAAAGGAAGGAAGAGGGATAGAAGAGGGAGAAGAAAAGAGTAGGGAGGAAGGAGGAGAGGATGTAGATAAGAGAAGGGGAGGATAGTCATGGAAAGTAGAAGAAGGTAGAGAAGGGAAGAGAGTTAAAGGAAGGGGGGGGTGACCGGGCAGGTCCAATTAATTGTATATGATGGTACATTATGTTATTGGATATGAATGTTAAAATAAAACTTTTTAAGCAAAAAAAAGAAAAAAAGAAAAAGTTTTGTAATATCATTTCCCTTTTCACCCCTCTCTGTCTTTCTCACCCTTTCTTTTTCCCTCCCTCTCTCTCTCTTTCCCCTCTCTCTCCTCCTCCTCTCTCTCTCCCTCCCTCCCTCCTTCTCTCTCTCTGTCTCATCTATCTATCTATCTATCTATCTATCTATCTATCTATCTATCTATCTATCTATCTATCTATCTATCTATCTATCTATCTATGAATAATTACAGCTTTCATCAGAAGACCTATATATAGCAAAGTTCAGAAGGAGAGCTGAGAATATATCTGCAAACTCCTTACATCCTGGAACAAACCATTTCACTTCTTCTCTTGGGATTGCACTATAGCAGGGGTGTCAAACTCAAGGCCCAGGGGCTGGATCCAGCCCGTGGGGTTCTCTGGTCCGTGGGCCTGCCCTAGAAACAGCAAAGGACCTGCCCACAGTGCCTCTGCCAGCAAAAATGTGTTGTCCTCCCCGAGCTCTGTTCTCACTGGCAGAGGGTGGTACAAGGCCGTTGTGGCTGAAAACAGAGCTCAGGAGCCTGTTTTCACTGTCAGAGTGCTTAGGCCACCACAGACACACAAGTGACATCAAGCTGGCCATGCCCACCTTGGCCATACACAACCTGGGGCCCCTGGTCAAACACAGCCCGGATGCATTACCTTACCTTACAGATCACCCCCACTCTGTTAAAGACCTTGGAGTTTTCATATCCAATGATCTAAATGCCAAAGCCCACTGCAACTACATCGCAAAAAAGGCTTTAAGAGTTGTAACCCTAATCTTACGTAGCTTCTTCTCCAGAAACACTACACTACTAACCAGAGCTTATAAAACATTTGCTAGACCAATTCTTGAATACAGCTCGCCTGTCTGGAACCCATACCTCATTTCTGACATCAATACAATTGAATGTGTCCAGAAATATTTTACAAGAAGAGTTCTCCACTCCTCTGAATACAACAAAATACCTTATGCCACCAGACTTGAAATCTTGGATTTAGAAAACTTAGAACTCTGCTGCCTTCAACAGGACCTGTGTTTAACTCATAGAATCATCTATTGCAATGTCCTTCCTGTTAAAGACTACTTTAACACACTACCTGACTCTGTGGTCTCTTCTCAAAATCCCCAAATCTTTAACCAAAAACTGTCTACTATTGACCTCACTCCATTCCTAAGAGGTCTATAAGGGGCATGCATAAGAGCACAAACGTGCCTACCATTCCTGTCCTATTGTTTCCTTTCATTATATCCAATTAATATAGTTATTACATACTTATGCTTTTATATATGCTTATATATTATATAGTTATTTTCATGCTTATGCTTATATATACTGTTGTGACAAATAAAATTAAAAAGAAGTTTGACACCTCTGCACTATAGGATATTGCATGCCAAGACAATTAGACACAGGGATAGATTTTTTCCTTGTGCTCTCACTCTGCTGAACACTGAATTCTTGCAATTCTGTCTACTGTGTATATATATCAATCCCTAGTGTGTGGCTATAGTATTATTTATTTCTTTTATTATTTTATTTCCTCCTTTTATTGGTATGATTATATAGTCAGCCAGATGTTCAGAATGGATTTGGCCTTTTTGTTTACTTATTGTATCCATTCCAAGGACCTGGAGTAGGCAGATTTGGATGTTTGATAACGTTAAATATCATAGCAAGATGTAAACTGACTGTATATTTGTGATGGGTAAGTACCTTTTCTTCTAGATGTTCTGCAACTGCTAGCTCTGGTTGCTCAGCAGATGTCCAGGAATGCCAGCATCTAGTGTGGTCCTTGTTAACCAGGCAATGATTGAACCAGTGTAGATTTCTGTAATTTACATCTTACCATATTTTTTTTAATGGGAAAGACAAATCTTTGTCTGACTGCTCTGATGAGATCTTTCCAGTATGGGTGAACCTCTGGCACAGCTCTCATGTTCTTTACAGCATATAAGCCCTACCACCATGTCAAGGTAGTGCCTCACTGGGGGTCCAGATTATCAATATGGTTTGTCACCCAGTAAGCCAGATGTTCATATTGGATTTGGCATCCTCATCTACCTATTTAGTCCTTTCCAAGGGCCTGAGATAGACAGATGTGAATGTTTGATGGTATTGTAGATATCGTCATAGGATGTAAACAACCCGGTGATGATACTTCCAAATAAAGCTGCCTTTTGCAATTGACTGATAGTGACTGTTATTGAAGTTTTAGTATTCTATGTCCATAACAGATCTAGGAAAACCTGTCACAGCCAATTCACTGTGGCCATCTTCCCAAGGCCATCTCACTGTAGGACATCTTGTTGTGAGACAATCCCCGTGAGATAACTCAATGGTATAAATGTTATATGCCACTGTTTCTTCTACATTGTTTCCATCTTTATCAGTGGAAATAATGTTGATGAAAACAGTGGCGGATAATATTTATTGCATTGAGTTATCCTATGTGGGATTGTTCACGGTGAGTTCTTCTGTAGAGAGTAGGCCACAGCAAGTTGTTGCATGGTGAGTTGGCGGGAGCAAGATAATCGCAGCAAGTTGGCCATGGAAAGATGACTAAAACATGTTGGTCATGGTGAGATGGTCAAAGCAAGTTGGCTGAGGCATTTTGCTAGTCCACTAATTTGGTCACTTTGTCAAAGAAGGATATAAAGTTTGTCTGGTATGATCTGTTTGTAACAAACCCATCCTGGCTTCTAGTAATCACCTTGTTCATTTCTAGGTGTTCACTAATCTTTCAGTTTAGTATCTTTTCCAGGTTTTTCGCCGGGATTGATGTCAAGCTGATTGGCCTATAATTTTCTGATCCTTTATCCCCCTTTTTGTACATCGGTATCACATCAATTCTTTTCCAGTCCTCTGGTACATCTCCTGTGCTTTAAGAGCTTTGAAGGATTACATTCAGTGGCTCCAAAATAACATTTATTAGCGCCTTCAGAATCCTGGGATGCAAATAATCTGGTCCAGTTCATTTGTGCTCGTTCAGATGGATAGATATTCTCTTACTATTGCTTGCCTATTTTTGACTTCTGTACCTGTTCTGCCTCCCTCTGTGCTGCTTTTGATAGGTTGGGCTATTTCTTTCTTTTGTATAAAAATGGATGCAAAGAAAGAATTAAGCTGCTTTTTCCCTGCCAACTGTCATTTTCTTGCCATTAGTAGACCTATTGTTTCCTTGACTTGTTCATGTAGAATAAATAGTGTAAGTACTTAGTGTAATTCCATATCATTCTGCACTTTTAGGTCCCATTTTTTAATAATTAGGGTTTTTAAGATTAGGGTACTGGAGGCTAAAATATACAAAGAACAGATGCAGGAATTTGGCATGTCTAGTTTCTTAAAAAGAACTTGGGATGACATGATAACAGTGTTTCAATATTTTAGGGGCTGCCCAAAGAAGAGTGCTCAACCTATTTCCAAAAGCACCAGAAGGCAGGACAAGAAGCAATGGATTGAAATTAATCAAGGAGAGAAATTAACTTAGAACTAAGGAGAAACTTCTTGACAGTTAGAACAATTAATCAGGGGTTTCCAACTTGCCTCCAGAAATTGTGGATGCTTCAATATTGGATGTTATAAAGAAGGGATTTCTCTAAAATGGTATAGGGTTTCCTGCAAGGTCCTTTCCAGTTCTGTTATTCTGTTATTCTTTTGTTATCAGCAAAATATTGTTTAAACATCATAGACATGATTTTAAATGCATAACTGCAACTGTCCCAAATACAGTATTTTAAATTTACACAAAATAGCAACACGTTATTACAAAATTTCCTACCTACTAAATGCAAAAGAAATAAAGTATTGAAGCAGAATACTAAAGACAATAAAAACCATTGGGGATCTTCTATAATCAAGCAGGATATGAGAAGAAAAAATGATGACCCACAGATGCTCATTAAATTAATTCATCACTTGATTTTCAAAAATGTATTTCAGAATACAGCATATATAATCAGAAAAATTGCAAGCTGTAGATATTTATAAATTATTGTGAAGTTTTATATATTGGAACAAATTTGTGATATTCACAAGGGAGAGGCTAGTGGAGGTGTGTATATATATATATATATATATATATATATATATATATATATATATATATATATATATACATACATACATAGTTAGGAAAATGTAAAAACTTTTAAAGATAGATTATTTATATCTGTTTCCAAAGCTAAAGTTGGAAGGTAATATGAATATTGCTTGAAATGCTGTCGTGAATTTACCCTGATTCTATAAAGAAATTGTCATTATAATGATGCTATATTAATCGCTACATGACCCTATGGTTTTAGTTTATTCCAGTCACCATGATTCAAAAAAGATCATGCAACCTTAGAAAGTGTGCAGAGAAGAGCAACAAAGATGATAAAGGGTGTGGAGACTAAATTGTATGATTAATCTTTGAGGGAGCTAGGTGTAGCTAGCCTATTGAATTGGGGGGACAATTGGACTAATAGACTGCCAAGATTTTTTTCAGTCTTATGATTCTATGTTCTATGGAATGTAATGGTTTTTAAGAAAATTCAATTGAAATGAAGTCTGAATTAATTATAGGAGGGACTGAGACTACGAGAGGGGAAAAGGAAGAGGGTCTATGTGACTGATGAAAGACTTTGCAATTATTATAAATATGAGTCCATTGCCAAACAACTGAATTTTGATCATGTGACCATGGAAATGCTATAACGGTTGTAAGTGTGGAAAACAGTCATAATTCACTTTTTTAGTGTCACTGTAACTTTAAACGGTCACTAAATGAACTGTTGTAAATCAAGGATAATCTTTAAATGGGTTTTAGCAGTAACATGGTCAAAGGAAATAGACATTTAAGATATTTGCCCTAAGAAATCCCTGTAACCAGTGTCATATTAATCCATGTAAGAATTACTTGTTTTAGAAAGGAACTGTATAGTATAGCTGTGCTGGTAAGCCAAAAAGTGATCTTTGCATTAATTCTGTGTCTGAGAGATCAAGAATGTACCATTTTATGAGAAGCAGAGATGATTAAAATATAGGTTTTATGTAATCTTCATATTATTTGCAGAAATGCGAGAGTTTCTTTTAATAGCTTAATTATATCCACTCTTCTCCCACTTTCCTGACTGCTTCCTTTTCTAATTGCAGGAGGAGAATGCCCTTATCAGCATGAGAATTTAAAGAGCCTGATTAGTTGCCAATCATACTTAGCATTTATATTGTCTCATGGCTTAAGCACTCTTTTCTCCCCTATTTGATGGATTTCTCCAGTGCTATTTTCAGTGAAATCTTCAGCTTCAGTTTTTCCATTACTGCTTCTGAAAATAATTCACATTAATAGAATTCTACTGTACTTAAAATTTTTCTTTTTCTTTTGAGTTTGCTTCTTACAGAAGCATCACCATTGTGTATCTAATGTAGAAGCTTGCATTAATATAGCTGTAATAAAACTGAAGTTTGATCCAATAGTACTTTCATTATCAGAATGAACTATTGGCTTATAAAAAAATCTCATCTGAAATATATTTTGAAAAATGGATATTTGGGATTAGCTGTATAACTAATACTTTCAGTTAAAAATATTAAAATTGTTTTGAAAATAAAGGCTTGTGCCCATATTTTATCATAAATTATTAATAACAAATACTATGGAAATATTTGGAAAAAAATTACCAAGCAAATCCTGAGCAACAAAATTCAATTTGATTTTGAATATGGTGTAACTGACAAGATGACATCTGACATTCGCAAGTGCTAATCTACTCACTAAATAGGTATAGATATAGAATTGATATGTCATACAAGAAAGAAATGTTTATGTTGGTCACATAAACATGAGAAATATCTGTCATTCTCTCAGAAGAAAATTTAAATTCTTTTTTTTTAAAAAAGAAAACATTTAAAGGAGTTGTCAGAGGAAGATTCTGAGGACAAGATTAGAGAAAGGACTGGATTCTATCCATTTCTCCAACAACTTGTATATTAACTTTGGAATCCCAAAGTCCCAAAATAATAGAGATAGAAGGACTATCTGTTTGGGGATGGTACTGGCAGGAATTATAAACATAGGAACTCTAAGCAGGAGTTGGGGTGAAACTCTGTATGAGATCCTCCAGCCTTCTACTTTCTAGAATCACATTCCAGTATCCAGAATCTACTTTCTAGAATCATATTCCAGTGCAATGTTTGATTATGTTTTTCTCCCTACAAAGATGAAAATTTGAAAATCTGCTTAAAATTTTCACAATTTCATAGCTTTTATCATGGCAAGTTTCAGGTATTTTATTTCGTATGCAGCTAGCTATTTATGAATGCACTTAATCCTTCAGACAAATAGTATATGAAATATACATATTATCTTCCAAGGAAGCCTTGAATTTTGGAAGCTTATAACAGTGGTGTGTATGTCTGTGTGTGTGTGGGGGGGGGGCATATTGGAATAATGACTGAGAAGCTTTCCCAAACTAGCCATGTCTAGTACTTCTAATATTCTGCTGAACAGAACATCAAATGCTGAGCCCATTCTTAGAATGAGGATCATTCATCAGTCATGAAATCATATTATTCAATCATAATAATAGAATTGGAAGGAGCTATTTAGCCCATTTAGTTTGCTTGTTGTTGTTGTTAGTTGCGAAGTCGTGCCCAACCCATTGCGACCCTGAACGTTCCTCCAGGCCTTCCTTAGTCTGCTTCGTCCATGTTAAAATATTCTGGACACAAGGTTGTCTAATCTTCATTAGAATATACCCATGAGGGAAATCCAGATGCTATCTAGGCAATTTATTCCACTCTGAAAACTTATCACAATATGTTTATACTAATTATATTACATTGATTGTCTTTCCAACCAATGGAAATAATTTTAATGATGGTGATAAACAATACTAAGTTTATAGCACTTTTAAATATTTCAAGCACCTATTTTATTATGGATTTTTCCAGCAATTCTGTATGATCAGGATCAGTATTATTGTTCAATATTATATTGGGGTAGGATGGGGACTGAGGATCTTGGTAAGATATTATGAGTTTATTAAATCATAGCTCAGCTACTATAATGACCCTTCATTGTTCATAGCCAGCAAAAGCATACACACACATTTCAAAAGGTAAACATTTTATAGACTGTTTTCTATTTCTTCTCTATTGTATTTCTTTATTATAAAGCTTGAGGTATTTTAATTCTAGATAACAGTGATATAAAAAAATATTTAAGCAGAACTCAGGATTTGTGACCCACCAATTCAAATACAGTTGCCAAACCTTCATTTATTTCCTGCTTGAGTCTTTTAAAGCAAGATAATCAAGCACACTAGAAGGACTCATCCTGACAAAGCTCAAAATGAATAGTTTCCTGTATAAAACTAATAGAAGGACAGAGACCAAACAGTTCTTCCCACATTAAAAATACTAATAAAATTACAGGAATATTCTAAGGGACCTTTGGATGTAACCCCTCTTGTTTCACTTTGGGCTTTTATATTTTTATCATAATTTTGATTTATTTTGTTTAAGCCATTCAAGTGTACTAATTATCATTTGTTTGATGTACCCCGCCTACTCTCTGCTCTGTTTCTGCAATCCTAAGAAGGAATACAAACATGGGTCTTTGCATAAGTTTTTTATGTTAGTTAGACTGAACAAAAGTAGCATTGTGGTGTGATGACAATTTCTTGATCCTTATATAATGGATTGGCACTTGTATTGACACATCACAATGGTGTTTATGTTATTCTGTCCCTGCCCTGCACCATAGGGATGCCATAATATGAAAAACAAAATGTATCAAACTTTTAATGTCCTACCATGAGCTACAACTGACATGCAGGATAACAGGTCAGTTGTACCTGTATTACATGATTTTATCATGCCAAATGAGGCTTTTATTTTTGTTTTGCATGGTCATAAGGATTAAGCATATCAAGATTTTTGTATAAAATGTTTTCTAATTCTATGTGGGATATAAAATAACAGTATAATTTTTCTCTAATAATAGCGTTGCTTTGAGTTTCAATTACATGCTAGTCACATGCTTAAAATTCTCAAAATGGTTGCTCATACCTGATTGTGGGCTTTGCTTAGGGATTTTGGCATCTACTGGAGGATTAGAAGTGGGACTTTGACTGGCAGAATTATGGATGCTGTTAGAGATGGCAGCGGAGATATTCTTGCGAGGTTTATCCTGCAGCCACATTGGGGAAGCTTCAAAAGCCTGCATTCTTCGGGAGTGGCTGTTTGCATTCACTTTGAGATAAGCTTGGACTTTGTATTCTTGAAGTTCTCCGAAATTGGCATCCATCACTCTGCACTCATACAATCCTTCATCCTTTCTCCTGACTTTGGAGATCTGCAGCTTGTGGGAAATATCATTCCCCTGTACTTTCACTGTCTGTAAAAATGCCAGAAACATGTCTAAATGTTATTGCTATTAGTAGATACCCCTCCATGTCTTTCTTTCAAGCACCTGTGCCCAGCTAACAATGTCCCAGGTCAACTAGAACCAAGACGGGGGAAAAAAGCCTCCATTACTTTTACCTAATAATAGTTGCTAGGTTATTGCATACCTGCCCTGTTGTGTTTGCATATGTGTTTATGATACCCTACTGTTTGCCAACTTTTGTAAAGTGTTGAGGATGATTCTATCAAACAGCTGGATTTGTATTAAAAATAATTTTAGAGCAAGTAAATGAACCATTCTGACAGTATCATAATGTTTAAAATTGATATATGACCTTCCCAATCTTGTAGATGTTTCATATATGTTTTGCTACCCAGCTATGACAGTACTGATACCTTTGCATTGTTAGGACAGAGCAGAGGTTCTAAAAGAGGGTGATTTAGCTAAGGCCCTCTGGAGAGTTTCTGAAGAAAACGGGTGCTCACGAAAGGCAACTAAAGTGCATACGAGGCACTTTGTAAAGATTAGGCATGTTATCAGAATAGGAGCTAAGGTTTTAAATAGAATGCAGACTAGCCCAGCACCACCATGGAAATTCCTCAATAGCTAACTATGGCTACAGATTTAGACCAATCACATCCAATTCATAAAAGATGCTGGTGAATATATTACTGAAGAAATCAATAATATATATATATATCATTTTATGGGCTACCGCAGATTGGAAAATGGACCATAGAAGTCTCTGACTTTTAAAGATTTTAAATTAAATAAGCTGCTTAAGCTTCCTTTTTCCAAGCAGCTTAAATATTTTTTCTCTTTCCTTTACATTCTCACAGCAGCCCAGGGGGAGGGGAGGAGAGGGAGAGAGAATGGATGGGTCAAGATCATTCTAATGTGCACTAGGCACAACATTCCTTTGAAGGAATATTTTATTTCTCTTAATTCATACTTAAAACCCTCCATTTTAAGCTGAGAAATGTAACATGATCTACTTCAGTTCAAATAGAGCTCATCTGAATCAAACTATCTGTTTCTTTGTTTTAAATTCCGACTTTTACTAACTACACACAGTATTAGTTACAATTAAAGGGTTTTTAATACCAATCTAATCCAATAAACTTTAAATTTACTTAAATTACTGAGATTACTCAATTATCAATTTACAACAATTGCAAGGGAAGCTAGTGTCCAACACACTGCCTTTTTATTGAAAACTAAAACCCAATAATTTTGTGAAATATGAATCTCTTTTTTAACATTATGCCATTTCTTTTCTGGCTTTTAGTTTTTGAAATTTGCTGAATATAGAGCAGTAATGGCTAACCTTTTTGCCATCACGTGCCAAAAGTAGAGGGAGCGCAGGGGGATCACATGCGCGTGGGCCCACACCCATAATCCAGTGCTCCCCACGCATGGCATGTGACCCTCCCTGCACTCCCTCTGCTTTTGGCACGTGACAGCAAAAAAGTTGCCGGTGGGCCCAGTAGGCTCATTTTTCACCCTCCCCAGGTTCCAGAGGCTTTCTTGATGAAAACGGCCTTCCCCATCCCTTCAAGGCTCTCCGGAGGCCGGAAACAACCCATTTCCCAACTTCCGGTGGGCCCAGAAGACCCGGAAATCAACTGGCCAGCATGCGTATGAGCGCTGGAGCTGATCTAGGGCAACGCTTGCGTGTCCACAGATATGGCTCTGCATGCCACCTGTGGCATGCATGCCATAGGTTCACAATCACGGATATAGAGTCCATGCCACTCACTTCTACTTTATTACTAAAAACTCTGAGATAATAAATCAAATGTTACTCAGGACAGGACAGGGGAGGGATCCTGTTGATCACTAAAGAAGTAAAGAGGGTGACCTTGATAGAAATATTACAACTATCATTACCTAGGCCAGTGATGCCAAACCTTTTAGACACCGAGTACCCAAACTGTGCATGTGCGCTTGCCCAAACTGAAAAGTGTGTGTGTGAATGCGTGCATGCATTGACATGCGCATGCACGGACATGCATGGACATGCGCATGCACAGACATGTGCAAATGTGCACTTGCATGCATGCGCAGCAGAGACCCGAAGACCAGCTGTCCGGCAGGAGGAGGGGCATCCCAACACTGGCAGTGCGGCAAGACGTAAGATATTTTTCTTTCATCAGCTTCTATTTTGTCTTTTGCAGGAAAACAGAAGCTCACAAAAGAAACGCCATGGAGATCTGACCTGGGACGATGGCACGTGTACCTGCAGAGAGGACTCCACTTGCCACCTCTGGCACACATGCCATAGGTTCACCATCATGGACCTAGGCACTGAAGCATTCTTTAAATGCTGGCAAATATGAAGATATTCAGAAACAAGGCAAATACACACTCTCCTTCAAGGATTAATTCACCAGCATGGACTCATCCGCACATCACAACACATAAGTAAGCGATCATTCCAACCCTGTGAGGACTCTGGGCTCAAATTCTTCCCAGAGAGTTTTGCTCCTTTTATCCACTCAAAACATCAAAATGCACTTCATTTTATCAATAGAGAATTGCACAGTCAAATTCAAAGATGGGGTATTTTAAAATTGTTTTTGCCTGAAATAGTAATAATAATAAATAATGCTGCAAGCAAAACTATAAGACATAACTGTATGTCTTTAATAGATCATATTTTCAGAAAATACATCTAATATACAATTGTGCTCTAGTTTTTCAATTTTCCATATCAGAGTGATAAAATTGCAGATTCCAGGTCTGGAAGGGACCTTGGCGGTTTTCTAGTCCAATCCCCGCCCAAGGCAGCAGACCTTATACCATCCTGGACAAATGACTGTCCAATCTTTTCATGAAAACCTCCAGCAACGGAGCAGCCATAACTCTGAGACGTAAACTGTTCCACTGATTAATTGTTCTCACTGTAGGGGAGGCAAGGGCTGCACTCCTTTCTGCACATTGCACCTGCAAAGTTGCACATTGCACGTGCCACCCCATATGGCGGAGATTTCCAGCCCCACCACAGGCTGGTCCCATATTCCAGAGCTGTAGTAGTCACAGGACCGGCCCTTCGGTCATCCCAGAGCAGGTCCTTCACCCAGGTGCACTGACCTGCCAGGAGCACCCCTGCAGGCAGGTGCACCCTGGTGGAGGAGCTGCTCTGGGATGACTAAAGAGCCAGTATGTGACTACTACAGCTCTGGAATATGGGACCGACTTTCCCACCAATGTCAGCAAGCCACTGTCAGTCTGCCCGTCTTTGTTTTCCTTCACTCAGATTGACCAAGCTTCTTGAGAGAAGGAACACAAAACAGGTTTCCAGGCTGTGTGCCTGGACCAGGCACTTTCTCTTGGGTCTCCCACTAGGAGGCCTCACAGAAGCAGACAAGTAGACCCGAAAGGTGGTTGAGCCTCCCCACCCCTCCAGTTGTCCGCGGGATTTAAAATTGTGCAGTTGGTGGTCCCTGAGATCCAAAAGGTTGGAGACCTCTGATCTAGCCCTCAGATACTTTAGAGAATGTCAATCCCCTCTTCTCTGTAACAACTCCTGAGGAACTGGAAGATAGCTAACATGTCATCTCTAATCTTTCTCTTTGTTTGGCTAGACATATCTAGTTCCCTTAACCATTCATCATTCAAGGCTGCACTTGGAATTCTGCATCCAGTTCTGTTCATCACAATTCAAAAAAAAAAAAAAGATGCTGAGACCCTGGAAAGAGTGCAGAGAAGAGCAACCGCTTTGAAAAGGGTCTGGAGGCTAAATTATATGATGAACAGCTAAGGGATCTAGGTATGTTTAGCCTAACAAAAAGAAGCGTTGGGGTGACATGATAGCTGGTATTTGAAGGGCTATCACAGAGAAGATGGGATAGACTTATTTTCCAAAGTACCTGAGGGCAGGATGAAAAGCAGTGGTAGCAATTTGTTAAAGTATAAAGCATAGTATCATTTCTCATGATTTTGATGCTATCCCTCTGCTGATGTTTCCAGGGCTGTATTGGGTTTTTTGGCAGTTGCAGCACACTGCTTGCTTCTATTTAAGTGGTGGCCCACTAGGATACCTAGATCCCTCTCACAGTTACTAATGAGCCAGATGTCGCCTATTCTATACATGTGCATTTGTTTTTCCTCCCTAAGTGCAGGATCTTCCTTTTCTCATTGCTGAACTGTATTTTGTTTGATAGACCCAATATTCAAGTCTGTCAAGATCTTTCTGAATCCTGAGAGACTCTTCCAAGATGCTTGCAATTCACCCCAGATTGGTATCTCTGTAAATTTGATGAGCTCTCCTTCTATCCCTTCATCTAGATTATGGTATTTATGAAGATGTTGAAGAACACTGAACCCAAGACACAACCTTCACTTATATGCTTCACTTCATGTAGATGTAATTTCATTGAGGACTTTTGTTTTTGTTTGTTGAAGTCAGCAATTTTAAAGTCTAACTGGCTGACTTTTCTGTCACCTATTTACTATTCAGTTCTAAATATGTGCATTTCACAGGCTTTTCATGTCAAACAGGAGTTATGAGCTCATGCCAGTGTAGGCACAACATGCTTGGAAGCATTTGTCTTTTAGTAACTTTCCAACTATCTCAGTCTTAGATTCACATTAACTGAGTAATTTAAAGCACTAAAGAGATAGGAATGTTCTGATATTGATTATATGTGTGAATGGCTAAAGTTTAGATTTTGTTTTATACTGAAATTTCACGAAACATTTCTCAAAAAATATGCCCATATCTAATGTCTTTAATTATGTAAACATACATAATTCAATTTTCTGATCAATTTGTATGATGTGAGTAGAGCAAATGTTTATACAAAATTCTATGCAACATTATTAACAAATTCAGCCTGTTGTCCCCCATCCAGGCCCCCACAGCCTCCAGGCACTGAGAAAGGATGTTCAGAGCATCACTTGGGTCACCTACAGTAGAAATATAGAATAGAGTGTCATCATCATACAATATATACCTCAACCCATGGTGATGGAGGATCTCACCCAGTGGTTTCATATAGATGTTGAAACGGAGTGGTACCCAACAGAATAGCAGCCAAGGGAAGGGCTGGACCTCTCACTTCCCTCCTATGCCACAGAGAAAGAACCCGAACTAGCACAAACTCTGCCCCCCCCATCCTCATCCACTGCAGCCAGCCGAAAAGAATGGTTGATTGTGGTTGATGGTATTGAAAGCCATTAAGCCACTCAGAACCAAGGAGAGCGAGGATGGTTGCCTTATCCCCATCTCGTTCTCTCCAGAGATCATTGACAAGCATGAACAGTGCCATTTCCATCCCATAATCAGGCCTGAATCCTGTCTGAAAATAGTCTAGATAATCTATTTCATCTAGGACCCTTTGCAGCTGTCAGGCCACCATCTTTTTTTTTCTTGACAAGAAAAAAACCTTACCCAAGACACAACCTTACCCAAGAATTGGAGGTTGGAAACTTGATGAAAATTGTCCAGGCAGGTTGGATCCAGTAGTGTTTTTTTAAGGAGAAGGCAAACCAAGTCTTGCTTAAAAGCATGCAGAATTGGAGAGCGTGGCCAATGTTGCGGGCCAATGTTGTTGGTATCTCAGGGGTATGCACCAAAATCCCCACCGCTAAGGGGGTCCATCCATCTTCTTGCTTGGATCATAGCTGCCTCAAAGGGGCAGCAAAGAATGGGGGAGCCACTGGAGCGAACGGGGAGACTGCAAACTCCCTGCAGCTCCAGATTCCTTTCCCCTGACCCAGAGGGGAGGAATGTTGCCACCATCAGCTGCACCAAAGCCGCGGTGGCCACAAGATTGGGCAGGATGATGAAGCACAAAAAATAAATAAATTATTGAAGTCGGGTGAGTTATCACCAACTCATGAAGAAACCTTATTTTAAAATTGGCACAAGCTTTGAAAAAAAAACTTTAAACTAGTGGCTAAACATATTGGAAAGTGAAAGTGAAGTGGAAGAAATCAATTTAAAGAATACACAAATTCTGGAAAGTGAGGGCTTGGAATGGAAGTTAAGAGCCCTAATTAAATAAGAAAAGAAAGTAAATACTTTTTAATTAAGCAATTGTTTTGAGAGCCCTAGACGTTTCGATGGACTATTTAGGATATAAAAGAAACAAGAAAAAAGAGTTAAAGGGAATACTGTACTGACTTTAATGGAATATCTCAAATCTCTCTATCCTCTAATTTGGGACTAGAAGAAATTTAAAGAAATTATTAAAATGGGATAAGATTTTGAATAAAGACAAACAAGCTGAGGCAAAGGGAAGGCATGGTTTACCATTATAGAAATAAAATAGACACTGTGTCAACTGAGATTGGAATTTAAAAGAAGATACTTAAAGACAGAGGAAAAATGAAAGAAAGAAATTGTTTCTCCAAATTTAAGATACCTATAATGTGATTTTATGATGCATTCAAGAAAAGATGTTGGAAAATTGACCTTCACGATCTAAAACATCTAAGAAATCTAATTGTCACCTAAAATGGTTACTTGTTACTTGTGGTTTGCAATTGTATCAAAGAGTGACATCTAGAGGCAGAGGAAGAATGTAAGAGTCGAATAGCTTTCGTTTTATGACTATTCCCACGAAGATGGATGTTGGTGTGATTACACAACAGCTTTAAGAAAGGATCCTGAATGGCTGCCTTTGGATTATAGAATTAAGAGAAAATTTTGTTATCTAGGCAAGAATACAAGTGACAAATATGGAACAAAAGAAAACATTTAAAACAAGAAGAAATTTAATTGTGATTTGTAATTGTATTAAAGAATGATTTATGAGTAAATTTAGGAATTGTTTTGTATTAGATATATGTTTAAAGGAGAGGGGAATTTAGAGTGTGATGACAGGTGGAGTGACTAGAGATTATAATTTAAGATTTATTTTGGATTATGATTGTTAGTTTTGATACCCCGCATTTTGTTCTGGGAAGTCTCGGGGGGGGGGTAAGGGGAGGGCAATAAAGGGGGATGAGGTTAGAAAATGGATTAATGGATTGATGGTTAATGTACAGGGATGATTGAAGATGTATAATTAATGTAAGGTCGGGGCTGTCCAGCTACCATTTCAGAATGGTGGGAAGGGAGAAAGGAGAAGAGAGAAGGAGGTAGGAAAGAGAAGAGGAGGAAGAGGAAGGAGGAGGAAGGGGAAAGAGGAAGGGGAAGAAAGGAGGAGGAAGGGGTTAAAGAGGAGGAAGGGAAAAGAGGAAAGGAAGAAAGAGGGATAGAAGAGGGAGAAGAAAGGAGTAGGGGGGAGGGAGGAGAGGATGTAGATAAGAGAAGGGGAGGAAGGTTGTGGAAAGTAGAAGAAGGTAGAGAAGGGAAGAGAGTCAAAGGAAGAGGGTGGTGACCATGCAGGCCCAATTAATTGTATATAACTGTACATTAAATATGTTATTGGACATGAATGTAAAAATAAAACTTTTTTATAAAAAAAAAGAATGATTTCTAGAGACAGAGGAAGAATGTAAGAATGGAATAGTGGACTATTCCCATGAAGATGGTTCTGTTGGTGTGATAGCACGACATGTTTAAGAAAGGATCTTAAATGGCTGTTCTCAGATTTATATTATGGAATTAAGTAGAGAATTTTAACATTTATGTAAGAATACAAATGACAATTATAGAACAATCATTAATGATGTTTTGGGGAATGGAGGGAAAGATTGCAGAATAAATTGGGGTGAGAGGGAAATGAGTGTTATTATGTAGAGGAAAAAGGTTATTTCTATTGCTTTTAAGAATATGTAAAGTAACAAAAATGATTAGTAATAAAAACTTCCAAGGGAATAGTTGAATATAATGAAGGAATTATTGGGGGAAATAAGCAGCAATTACCCTTGCAAATACCCTGTGTGTATTTATATTTTATCTGCCTGTTCACCGCCCTGAGTCCTTCGGGAGAAGGGCGGTATACAAATTAAAATATTATTATTATTATTATTATTTTTAATTTTAATTTTTTTGTTTTTTTATTGAGAATTGATTAGATGGAATTTTTTTTAAATATATGTTTTTTAGAGGCAGAGGAATATGATAAGAGGGAATAGTCTTTGGGATTTCAGGACTATTCCTAAGATGGAAATTGTCTATGTGATCGCTGGGCAGTTTTAAGAAAGAGTTGTTAGATGGTCTGACCTCTGATTAAGTAATACAAAAAATGTTCAGATTTGTGAAATTCAAGAAGTTAACAGAAGATTTATTAATGATGTTTTGGGGAATTAAATATGGGGAATAGACTTCATTTAAATATTTTTCAGAATGGGATGGATTAGAATTTTTTTTATTAGATATGTGCAAATAACAATTAATTTTAAAAAGGAGAAGAAAATATATTGTATTAGACCATAATGGGGGGTGAAATTTGAAATATGTTTAAGGATGTACCTGACTGATAATCTGTTCACAATGATGATTATTATTATTATTATTATGTTTATAAAAAATAAAAAATACTTTTCAAAAAAAAAGCATGCAGAAATGTCCCTTTCTCTAAAAAGGTAAAGGTTCCCCTCGCACATACGCTAGTCGTTCCCGACTCTAGGGGGCGGTGCTTATCTCCGTTTCAAAGCCGAAGACCCAGCGCCGTCCGAAGATGTCTCCGTGGTTATGTGGCCGGCATGACTCAACGCCAAAGGCACAAGGAATGCTGTTACCTTCTCACCAAGGTGGTCCCTATATTTTCTACTTGCATTTTTAGGTGCTTTCGAAACTGCTAGGTTGGCAGAAGCTGGGACAAGTAACAGGAGCTCACCCCGTTACATGGCAGCACTAGGGATTCGAACCGCTGAGCTGCGATCTTTCGATCGACAAGCTCAACGTCCTAGCCCCTGAGCCACCATGTCCCTTTCTCTAGTGATATATTAATCATTGCCTGGACCAGTAATGGGTTCCATTTACCTTTGCTACTGGTTAGGAACTGTCAGCACATGCACCATGCTTCCTTGCATGCATAGAGCATTTGTGATGGGATCTGGGTGGGTGGGCAGAGTCTCCCACCACTGCCACTACCAGTTTGCCCAAACTGGGATGAACCCACAACTGGCCAGGATCTACCTGCTAGTCACCATTCTGGAGCCTTTCACTATCTAGGACAGTTAGTTAGGGATCTAACCAGTGGTGGGATTCAAACTTTTTTACTACCTGTTCTGTGGGCGTTTGCATGTCTTGGTGGGCATGGCTTGATGAGCATGGCAGGGGAAGGAAAATCTCCATTCCCTCCCACTCCAGGGGAAGGTTACTGCAAAATCCCCATTTCCTCCTGATCAGCGGGACTCAGGAGGCTTAGAATAGATGGGGGTGGGGCCAGTCAGAGGTGGTATTTACCAGTTCTCTGAACTACTCAAAATTTCCGCTACGTGTTCTCCAGAACTGGTCAGAACCTGCTGAATACCACCTCTGGATCTAACTAACAGATGGTGGCACTGACAGCATCAAGAGCCCTGTCCACTTCATCAGGACCAATTGGAGCAAACTGTTCCCAGATAACAGGCAAGACCTCTTCCTGAGCATCTCACATGGACTATCTCCATGCATGGGTCCAATGGGAATGGATCTGAGCAACTTTGTTCATTAGGTGCTGAACAAACTCCTTGGTCCCGCCCTGCAAAAGATCACCCGTCCCCTGACCTAGGAGGGAACTCAGCACTCTGAGGATGCAACAAGAGTAGAAAGATGCTGCTGTTTTTCCACTCTTACTGCCATGAGGTAGCCCATAATAGTGGCTCTAAGTCATGTTCAGTCAGAATCATCCCTTGTCCTCCTCCAGCAGCACTCTAGGTATCTCTTTGTCCTTTTCAGAATATGTAAACCATGGGGAGGGTCAGAAGCAACAAGTCAAGAGAGGCTGCATGGGCACAATCCTATCAAAAGGTGTGGCCACCCTTAAGTTCCAGGCTGCCAACACAGCTTCAACAGGAATGTGCAGAACACCTCCAGCGTACCTCTGGAACCAATCAGGGACTGTCAGTCACCAGGGATGGTCTATCTGAATGGGTCCAGGCCAGGGATGGGTTCTAAATTGTTTCGCTACTACCGGTTCTGTGGATGTGGCTTATTTTGTGGGCATGGCTTGATGGTCATGTGACAGTGGGTGTGGCTTGATGGTCATGTGACTGGATAGGCGTGGCCAACTCAATGTCACTCACGTCAAGGAGTACCTTGCCTGGCCCCTCCCCTCCCAGCCATTCCTTGTCACACCCAGCCTCAACGTATCTATAATTCTACAAAAATGTTGTTCACCTTTTTTCAACTTTATTATCTACATACTATAGATCAGGGGTCTCCAAACTTGGGCACTTTAAGACTTGTGGACTTCAACTCCCAGAATTCCTCAGCCTTTGCTGTCTTAAAATCTTAAAGTGGCCAAGGTTAGAGACCTCTGCTATAGATGCACTTTCATGGACCACTGAAAGGAGGAAATGGCTCACATGCTTTTCCAAGAGTGTGATAGCAACGGGTTTTAAGGGGCTGCTAGAAAGAAGTGGGGGCAAAGTATTTTCCAAAGCACCAGAAGGCAAAACAAGAAGCAACGGATGGAAACTCAACAAAAAGAGAAGCAACCTAAAACTAATTTAGCTGGCAACTATCAGCTCTGGTAGCAAACTAGCGAGCGTATGCCAAGTGTCTCTGTTATCTCTCTTGATGCTGGTGAGTCAGCCAGGAAACCAGGAACAAACAGGACTTCAGCTTTAGTTCTTTCCCTCTAAGCAGTTGGTTTGCTTGTCACGAAGTGGTATAGCAGCCCTTGCTGCTGTTATATCCTGTTTATAGCCATGGGGTGGCTCCATGACTCAGCACTTCCTAGGCCTGCCCCCCATTGCTTCTGTTGTTCCCGCCTCTCCTGCCTACGAAACCTAGGGTCCAGTCAGGCCTGATTGCCATCAGCCAGGTCTGGAGGCGTGGCCTGAGGGGAAAGAGTCAGGGGATGGAGGCCTCGTTATCTCCTCCACCTGGCCTGCCTTTGGCTCCTGGAGCTGAGCCAGGGTAGCCGATGCTCCAGAGGTAAGTCCTGATGGCCCTTCCCCCTCACCTTCCGAGTCACTTTCTGGCAGGGGGCCCAGCTCGGGGGGCGCAGACACAACACAGGGTATGATCTGATCATAACAAAGGGGATAACCTTACACTCCCCACCAGGTCATATTGCCATTGTTTCAACAAAAAGTTCAAGTCTGGCATGAGTTGGGCCAGTTATAATCTGAGATAGGCCCATGGCCGCCATGAACTCCTGGGCTGTTTCAATGCAAATTGAACTCCCCCAGAACCATAAGTCAGGGGAACTCCACCAAGAACTCCAAGACAGCCTCCATCTCAGGCAAGGAATTTACTGCATAGCAGGGAGGTATACTAGCAACAATCCCATCTGAACCCGTGAGCCCATCTTCAGGAACAGAGTTCACAACCAGAGATTTGTGGAGTAATGCCCTTGAAAGCTGAAAAAGACTCTCTGATAACTATTGCCACCCCATCTCTGTTGCCTTGGAGTATTGCCTGAGATGAATGCTCACAGAATGAATTCCTTCTTATCAAAAAATTAAATTAAAATGGAGAAGACCTCAAAAACAGGGTCTGAAGACCGCTCTGTTACTCGCATGTCATACAGTACAAATAACTTACTTCAATTATGTGCACCTGCTGCAAAACCTAGAAAAATATAAGCAGTATAAGGGTTCACCGGTCAGAAAAATCTTCAGTGCTGATAAAAAGCATGCTCAAGATAGATTGATTAAGAAACTGTATCAGTATTATCTGCAGATTGAGAAATACACAGAATTCCTTGAGATACTGTGATCACTTTATTATGGAAACTGCGCTGGTGTATTCCTTGGCATTCCTTTAGAAGATGCTTCAGCTAAGAAGGAACCTTTAAAATTTGCCTTTAGGAGGATAGCAGTGGCAACTTTACTGCCACTATATCAACATGGATATATTGGCAGTAAATTAATTCCTGAAGAAAATAGTTATGAGACATATTGTCTCTTTCAGGAAAATGCAATTTATCTACGGCTTCTGTGATTTTTATCCCAAAGACATGGAAAGGCATTAATTAGTCCAAGACTGATGGGTTTTGGTATGGTTATTAATTAAAGAGAATAAAGCAAGTAGAAAGTCCTTTAAAAGGAAACAATACTCTATATTTTGTCAGACTTACACTTATCTTTGTTCCATCATTATCCAAGTCCCTCTCTGGTGATAGCTCCACCTGTTGGGGAATGAATAACTGTTTTACATATAGAAGGTAATGTAAAAAATAAATTCCACCACTTCTCATTTCAAATCACTCCAAATTGCAATCTAAAGGATTGTAAAGCAAGAACATCTAACAATTATGGTATTTACAGGCTTTCAAGTGTGCTAAAATGCTGCTAATCTGTATCTTATTGTGAGATTGAGTCATTGCTTGTATAATTAGACATATGGTATACAAAGTGACTGCATAGTATCCATATGAAATCATAGTGAGAATCTGCTGTGGTTCTGTATAACATATATATATTTCATCTATTTCCTACACCTGCTTTGCCTACTTGTTGCATAATGTGATAATGGCTCTTATTCTAAGCATTGTTATGAATGTGTTTGCCATTTCATAGTTAGGGGGTTAAATAGGGGTTACTTTGTTGTAACTCTAGTAGTTACAGCAAAGTAGAGGTAGTCTACTATTAAAAATCTGATGGTAATTGGCAATAACAGGAAAGTGTCTTTCACACCACACCTGCTGCTTGTGAGCATTCCAGAGCCATCTGGCTGAGTACTATGGACATTAGAGTATCTACTCACTTGAATAAAAGAATGTTGCTTCAAAGAATGTCCTTACCTCATCCCAGGGACTAGCAGAACTCATTCATGTCCATATTCTCTTAAATAACTACACTGGTTAATTAAGCCACACTGGTCCACCACAAGAGATCATGGTCCATAAATTTCAGTGAAGAGGCCTTCATCCTGCAGTAGCTTAATTTATATCCTCATGAAGGTTCTTCCATTTTTTCTTTTCAGTGTTATTATTGTGACCAATCTAGTTTACCAATATTTTTAAACTAGACCTGCAGATTAGGTAATAAACAAAACAAAGCAAAACAAAAACTCTGAAATACATGGCAAAGTATTGTCCCTGGGGAGTTAGATATAAAGAATGATCTGGCTGGAGCCAAGCACTGCCTATAATTATCAGGCACATGCTGTGAGCTGACATGTTTACTCCACTGGAATTACTTTTATGAAAATTGAGAGAGAATAAGAAAATAAGTTTATTGTATTGTGAATTTATCAGTGAGCATGTGAGATACAGAACTGATTCTGCACATTGCTGATCGATGAATAAGTAATAGTAAGGATTCAGTGTAGAGTTTATTTCACTTTACCATAATATGAAACCGATCTATAATCTCAATCCATTCCCCACCGTACCATTTAAAATTTTTTAAAAAAAGATCTTGAATCCTGAACAGATTCATTTGGAAATAGTTTGAAAGGATCCAATGTACTCTGGACTAATCTGGAATCCACAGGAATATTTTAAAAGTCCAGATAATATCCTGTCTGTAAAATGAATTGTATGGAATAATTTAGAACATTATTGAATGACATTGACCATCATTAATTCTAGACTAAAATTTTAATTTAAGAGGATTGTAATGAATAGTTATCCAGTCATCCAGATCATGGTTCTCACAAAGATGCTTTATCAAAAGGCAATTGGACTTTCTTTGCTTTTCCTTTAAGACGTTTTGCTTCTCATCCAAGAAGCTTCTGTACTATATCCTCCTTTGAAGTATTAATAGAATTTATCTAAAAATCAAGGGTTATTTTTTGAGGAAGACAATAATGTTTAACTCACCACTGATAGCGAAAGCCATTCCTTATTGCTATACAGGTAGTCCTTGACTTATAATGGTCCATTTAGTGACCATTCAAATTTATAATGACACTGAAAAAAGTGACTTATGATCATTTTTCACAGTTATGATCTTTGTAGCAACCTCATGATCATGTGATGAAAATTCAGATGCTTGGCAACTGGTTCATATTTATGAGCATTGCTGTGTCATGTGATCTCCTTTTGCAATATTTTGATCAGCAAAGTCAATGGGCAAGTTGGTTTCACTTAACAACCAAGTTACTAACTTATCAACTGCAGTGATTCACGTAACAACTGTGGCAATAAAGGTCATAAAAGGGGGCAGAACTCACTTAACAAATGTTTCACTTAACAACTGAAATTTTGGGGTCAGTTGTGGTTGTAAATCAAGGACTATCTGTAGTTAGCTAGATAATTTGATTAGATATCTCTTACTTTGATGATATTAAAGAATTCTGACACTGTCTGGACATAACAAAGACATTGCAGAGAGGAGTATATAGAATCTGAAAGATGCAAACATGTATTTTCCACTCTGTCTCAACATAAGGAATAAAACTGTCGTGGAATCTATTAAGTTCTTTCTAAAATTATATGCTTTGCATTGATCAAATTTAACTCTTTTAAGAGTCTACATCTTTTACTCATGTTTAGAAATAACAGGTTTTTCAAAGCCTGTTAGCAATAAAATAAAAAGCCAGGGTTCTATTCCTTGGGGTTATCTCTTGCTCTTGCTTTTTTTACTTCTCCTAGTAAGTGAGTATATTACATTTCTGGGAAAAACCAGGTCTGTTCCCTGAATCTCTACTTTCTAGCTTTGTAGGGAATGCTTAGGTTCAAAACTGGTACCTGAGCATCCATCACCTCAGATCCAGCTTCTTGGTCCTCAGTTGCCCTCAGAAACCACCACTGGATTTCCAGGTACACTGAGGCAGAGCCACTCTGGAATGCACAAGACATCTCCACATTCTGCCCCTCAGTGGCTGTGACATTCTGAGGGAATTCAGTAAATTTGGCTGGAAAAGAAAAGCAGGTCTCATTAGGATTCTTTCTCTCTTTTTCTGTCTTGACTTCCCGTTTCTATTCATTTCCTTGATTTCTCTTTTTTGGAATATTGTCTTTTACAGATGTACATGGGAATAAATTGCACTGCATTCACCAGATCATATTTATAAGTGATCATGCAGAAGATTGTGCATGTATCTGATTAGTTGATTGAACAGGACTTAAACCCAACTAAGCACACTTAGGATTGCAGTACTATCTTTCCCAATTTTCTTTCTTCTTCTTGTAGTAATGTTCATGTCTTTTTTATTCTATGCCCTCCTTTGAAGTATTACTGATCACTTTTATTTTTCTTCTTCTATATTTGTCTAAGAACCACTGCTATCCATGGGTGAATGGAAAAACTAACTATAGACATATTTGCACAATCACATACAATGAAGCGCAGATATTGTACGGAAGATAGTATTTCAATATTTTTCCTTAGGGATTAGTGAAATGTATCAAGCAATCCAAATGTTTCATTTTCATATATTTACCTATTAAGTATTAAGTGATTATCAGAATAGTATGATTCTTTCTTTTCTTTTTCTAAAAACAAGATTTAAAAAGTGTGTTAAGGCATTTATTTGTTATAAAAATTCCTGTGGTTAGATCGTACTTAATGTCATTCTTAATTTTGTTTGAAATACCACACTAAATAAAAAGTAGATAATATTTTAGTTCAGAAGATTCAAACACTCAAAATACTTCGCTTCATTAGTTCAGTCCCAGCACTCCAGTATGGCTATCTCTTTGAAAAACAGAAAATAAAGAACATATTTCTTATTGCATATTTCAGAGAAAAATCTGCATAGGCCCTTGGCAGAAATATTGGGAAAGTAATCTGTTCAATTAAGCCACTGCACATCTTGCTTTCAGTTTTCAGATAGTAAGCACGGGTTTGACCACTTCAGTTCTGTGATATTACAGATTCACAGTGGATATGTTGAAAAGCCTTCCATAATAACTTACACATATGCGCTAGATTATATTCTGTGGCTCATTGCTGTGTCATTGGAGAAAATTCTTGATTGCTATTAATTTTTTAAAATAGTTAAATTGCAAACAGCCACAGGTATCTTTCTCAGGACTGACTCTTTCTCTCCCTCCCTCTCTCTCTCCCTCTCTCTCTCTTTCTCTCCCTCTCTCTCTCCCCTTTGAAAAGAAAGTCTCCCACACTATCTCCCTCCCAATCATTCGCTAGCATAGAAACTCGTTGTTTGTAAAAAAAAAAAATCATATTCCTGCTGGCTACTATTCCCTCACTCCTGCCCCATCTCTGTCTAAATTGTAACAAATAAACAAGCCAAAAATTGCTAACAGCATTTCCAATTGTTAGTACAGTATTTGGAGGAGTCCCCTGATAAAATTTCTCTCCATGGTGCTGAAATCTACACTGCAGCCTTTAAGTCTCAAACAACTGGGTGGATTCTGCAGAGCAGGGGCTACTTGGAATGCAGATGGTGCCTTTGTCAGAGTGGTTTGGGCCAGAAAACGGAGTGGTATTTGTAGAAATACAGACATAAACCAAGGTTTGAGAACATGAACATAGGATTATAGGGGAAAACAGAAGAGAGGGAGGGGAGAGAGGACAAATTGATGTTTTAAAAAGACTATTTATACTATTTAAAGATGAAAAACAAATTCACTTTTCCACACACTCCAGGATCCCAAATTCTGAACAGAAGGTTTGGAAAATTACATATACTGTATAACCTCTTTGTTTAGAAAACAAACCAACAACCTCTTTTTAAATGAAAACAGCATATAACAGATATAAACAGCAATACATATGTAAGATTTCTGTGCTACATTTGTGTCTGGAAACTGAATGCACATATTTATATTGTACTCACTTCTGGTGAACATATTCTCCCCCCCTTTTAATGGGTTTTTAAAATAAGATTTAAACAAGGAAATACAAGGACCGCTTACTTCAATAGCCCCCACCCCAGTTTTTCTCTCTATCAGATCCCTTCTATTCCAGTTTTGACAAATTGTAGCTCTTACCTTGAGAAGAAAGTCCTTGTTGGATGTACAATACTGTGAAGACATGGAATCCAACAGAAGGCCAAAAGATGCCCATGATTCCAAAGCAAGAGGGGGTCAGAAAGTCACATCAGGGTAATGCCGGAGAGCCACACAATCCCACAAGAAAAGGAAGGGCAAAGAAATTTTTAAAATGGGATTGGACACTAGAGCCCCAACTGTAACACTGTCAGTGTTCTCCTGGAAAAACTGGAAAGGAGAAGATCAGCTTCAGAGGTATTTGGTAAAAAGAGGGAGAGGAAAAGAGAGACAGACAGACAGACAAACAAACAAACAGAGAGAGACTAATTGCTCAGATGTCAGATGCCCAGATCCAGTCTTCCTTGGATTTGGAAACGGATTCTTCAGAGCACCTTTCGTTGCTGCGATTTGGCAGTTCAATCAGTCCCTGCTGCTAAACACTGCATGATGAGCGCCCTCTCTAAACACTGTGCCAGCTTGGAAAAATAGGGAGGGAGATGAGAGCCTGGTGTTGCTCCTCACACTTCAACTTTTCCCCTTCTTTGCCTCTCTGTGTCGGAACAGCTGTGCTGACGCCTTGAACACTGGCTTCTCGCTAGCGCTGTCTCTATCTGTCTGTCTGTGTCTGTGTCTCTCTCTGCCTCTCCCCCTCCTCGCTGTCTATGGTGCTGAGGACGAAGCATATAATGGGGGATCATTGCAGAGGGCAAAAGCGTTGATTGCATTGATGGGGGAATTTTCTGCATCCCTCCCACCCTAGACTGAGGGTTTGATGCAGAGGTTTCATTGGTGAATCTGTTTCAATTCTTTTTCTTTCTCCCTCTCTCTCCCTCTCTTCTGCACGCACTCCAGAGGGGGGTATAATTAAAGAACCAAGTGTATTTTCTTCTGCTGCTTTTGTGTTATATGTTTCATATTGTAAGCTCTGATATATCACAATAGTGACAGAAAATAATTTTACAACCTTGTTTATGAACTCAGAATCCTGATCCAAAACAGATTCCATCCTAGGAATTATTTTCAGTATCCCTTTTTGAATATTCCTAGGTTATAAAAAGTTGGTAGGGTGATTGACCTCTTTCATGACATTTTACAATTTTATATTTTTCAAACATATTTTCTGAGTGAAAAATAATTTGAATTCTTACTGTGATTTTCTGAATTGCATTTTCATACACCAATACTAAGGGGTGTGATGGTTCACTGGTAAAGATGCTGAGCTTGTCAGCTGGAAAATTGATAGCCTGGGTTCAAGATCTGAGTGCTGCACAATGGGGTAAGCTCTAGTTACTTGCCCCAGTTCCTGCCAACCTAGCAATTTTGTTACTTATGTTTGCTAAGCATGCAAATGTCAGTTGAAAAACAGGTACAATTTCAGTGGGAAGGTTACAGCATTCCATGTGTCTCAGCTTATAGTTGTGCCCATAGAAATATCTTCAGACAACACTGGCTCCCTCTGCTAAGAAAGGGAGATGAGTACCGCCTCCTAGAGTCAGAAATGATTGATAGGGGAAAGCTTTACTTTTATCTTTATATCAGTATTAGAAAAGGGGAATATCTTGGGGAAAAAATCCCAGATGACATTCATTAAACATGAATTGATAAATACCATTTCAATAGCTACTAATGAAAATGGCCGCACAACACACATATATTTAAAGCTAGCAGAAAACATCCCTACAATTTCTATTGAAAAGGGAACGGTCAGGATGACTGTGCTTTGGTCTTTCCCCCCAAATATTAAACCTACATTGGCTTATATGAAGGGCTGGGGAAAAATGAACTGATTTGATTCCTTCTGCAATAGCCAGATTTTTAAAAAATTACAAACTGCTGAGTGATTGTTGCTTATATTTAATAAACTACTCTGTTTGGAATCCAGAACAAAACTAAAATGTTTTCATATAAGATTAATCAAACCGACATATAGTAAGAAAATATTTACTATTAGCTGAAATTTAGAAACATTTAAGTGATTATTATAAATTGTCTGACAGAAAATTCGATTTAAATTTAGTTTTTTGTGGATAATAATACCCACTACTCTTATATATTTTGTAAAGAATCATTTCAAAGCCTGTTTCCAATATGTTGCTTCATTTGGCTGGAATGTACTACATGCTATTTGCCTATTAAACTGTTCACTGTATCAAGTCTCTTCTAAAGGCATATTTCATGGACGTTAATTTCTTTCTTGTTCTTTTATTGTAGTCTTACAAATCCTGGATGAAGTTGGTTATTTATCAGGAATGTCCATGTATACGATCAACATTTGTAAACAGATTATGGATTCTTCTAGAAAGCTGCCATGAAAACTAATTCATGGGTGAAAGATGCAATGTGTATCTCATGCTTTGGATCTGATTGTAGTTTATTGACTGAATGGCCATTGTTGAGAATGCAGGTTGTATAACACGTTTTTAAATGATTGGCCAGGATTTTACTAGCAACTAATCTCTCATTAAAATAATCTCTTGTTTTAAAAATTAGATCTTCTTTGTCTAAAAAGCAGCACTGGGATATTTTATATTTAACTTTACATCTATTTGACAATGGAATAAGCAATCGGTTTTAATTTCAGTGCTTGAAACATAGCAAGTGGTGGAATTAGAATTTATATTTTATCATAATCTAGCTTCATTCCCCACTCCCAGCAGCTCTAGTCCTGCTTAATTATAAAGAAATGAAAGGACTTGGTTTGCATTAACTTTTGTAAAATTTATGCATCACCAAAGTATGCATAAATAATTATCTTTTCTTTTTTTCCCCACTATATTTTTGAAAGAAGGACCAAAAAAAAAAAAAAAAGGAAAATCTGATCCAATTCTATCATTTTAGACTCTCAACATAACAAAATTTACTTTTTAAACTTTATATCCACTAAGCATGAGCTTTTTTGGCTGAATATATCTCAATTTAATATTGTAGGAAATGTATTTTTTAATTTTCATTGAATTGTTAATATGCAGCTTTCTAAGTTTTCAGCTCAAGTTCTTGCAAATAAGTAATATGCATCATCACCATTCTTTTTTGTGGTCTATTAAAAAAACCCCCCACAGATTTAGAATTGTGTATTTCAGAGCCAACAGAAACTAATTGGAATAATTGTGAAACCCACAGATATTTAATTGAATGTTTGTCTATTTTGCAGTTTTAGAAAATAACACTTTCTTTTATAGTAATTTGAGTGATTAAAATTAGCTGATCTAAATTATTAATATCTATTAGCCAATAAACATAAATAGATTTTAAAAAAGAATTGTATGTAGTTTTCTGAATGGGATTATCTCAATGTTTATCATATGAATAAAATATATATATACTTCCATTCCTAGATTTTCCAAATAGGCCTTTGGGATCATTTATGCTGGAAGTATAGTTGAATCTTGAGTGAATCTACAATGATCTCAGAGGTTTCACATAATAACATTCTTATTATGTCCATAATGTATTTTGGACTGTACCACTTGGATTCCATGGGGAAACAAAAGTAAAGATATATGGCCAATGATTAAAAGAAAATAAGAAAACTTGAAATCTCTATCATTATATGACCATTTGACCTATAATTTAAATAAAGGAAATTAGGAAATCAGTTTTTCCCACAGAATGTATTTAGACCACTTATTAATCCATTTGAAAAACCATTATAGTATTATCAAGGATATTCCTATAAGTAAATACGTCAGTCTTGAAGTAATATTCATTTTCACAATAATATTTTCTTAATCATTTCCTGAAGCAGTCTATTCCATTCTTGAATAGCTTTTGCCATTAGAAAATTTCTTCTGATGTCCAATTGAAATGTACTTGCAATTTAAACCCATTTCTTGCCTTGTCTTCTAGAATAACTCTGAACAATTCTGCTTTGCCTTCTATATGACAATTATTCATATACTTGAAGACAGCTATCATGTCTCTCCACAGTCTTTCTTCTCAAGACTAAACATAGGACTTCCAGCTGCTTGTCATAGATGTTTACTAGGTCACTCATTTTAGTTGTTCTCTACTAGACATATTCATGCCTTAAATTTTCCTACTGAAATGTAGGATTTGGCATGTATCCATGGATGAAATTAATCTTGCTTATTTCTACTCGTTTTTCCAACTTGTCAAAATCCTCATGAATTGTGAATGTTTTCTAGGATGTTTGCTATCTCATCTTGTTTTTGTAATGCTTGCAAATGCTTATTCTTTTATACACATGCTGAGCAGTACAAGACTTAGAACATGATCATGTGGTATACTATTCAATACTTCCTTCCAGCTTAACCACTAGAATATTCTGATTTAATATGATTATTCAACAAAATTGCATATAGAGTGCTGCCTTGTCTACCAGAATTTCATGGGAGATTTCACAGATACTTGGCTTAAGTCAAGATTCATTTGTCTACTAAGTTTCTATGGTTGATTTTATTTTCTAAAATAAAATCAAGTCAAATGCTTAGTAATCTGCTCAAAATTTTGCTTGGTATTAATATCAAGCTGATGGAGATTACCTAAATCACTTACTCTTTTTGAAGACAGACATTTTCCTTTCTTCGATCCTCTATAGCAGGGCTGTCAAACTCCTGGGCCATGGGCCGGATGTGTAACACGCTGGCCACACCCATGCCCTGTTTAACAAAGGGAAAAAAAGTCCCAATATGTTACAAGATGCCACAATGATGATGTGAGTTTGACACCCCAGCTCTATAGTTAGGCCTGACTTCTATGATTTTTAGAGTGCACAGAAATGGGCTCCAGCATTATATCTCAAGCTCCTTTAATACTCTCAGATGTAATTCATCTGATTTTGGAGACTTAAACTCATCATTGTAGCACATAGTCCCTAACATCACTTAACTAGTCTGAATTTGTCATTTCTTTCCTCAGCTACTTATTTTCATTAGGTGCAGCTTCCTTTTGGGAAGAAGACCAAGGCAGCGTTCTATGACCAACACTCTTCATATTATACATAAATGACCTTTGTAATCATATTATAAGTAACTGAGTTCTCTTTGCCAATTATGTAAAACTATTTAACACCACCAACAATGCTGCTACCCTTCAAAAAGATCTTGACTTTGTGTTGGAATGGTCAAAAAATTGGCAACTCCAAATCTCAACCAACAAATGCTCTGTCTTACACATTGGCAAAAGGAATCAGAACACAAAATACAAACTGAGTGGACATGACCTTGTAGATGACCCTCACTCTGTCAAAGACCTTGGAGTACTCATATCAAATGATATAAGTGCCAAAGCCCACTTTAATAACATCGCCAAAAAGGCATTAAGGATTGTAAGCCTAATCTTGCGTAGCTTCTTCTCCGGTAATATTACACTACTAAGTAGAGCATACAAAACATTTGCTAGACCAATTCTCGAATACAGCTTGTTTGTCTGGAATCCGCACTGCATATCAGACATTAATACAATTGAACGTGTGCAGAAATATTTCACAAGAAGAGTCCTCCACTCTTTTACCTGACTCTGTTAAAAAAGCTGTTACCTGACTCTATGGTTTCATTCCAAAACCCCCCAAAATTTTAACCTTAGACTGGCTACTGTTGACCTCACCCTGTTCCTAAGAGGTCTGTAAGGGGTGTGCATAAGAGCACCAGCATGCCTACCGTCCCTGTCCTAATATTTCCTTTTAATTGTATTCATTTTATGTATTCAATTCATGCTTATACTTATATATATTATCTAATAAGTAATAAATAAATAAATAAATAAATAAATAAATAAATAAATAAATAAATAAATAAATAAATAATAAAGCAAGCAAAATAAGAGCTGAGTTATTCTCTTTCTTCATATATAATGTCACAGCTCCTTTTAAATCTTTCAATTCTTATATTTCACTTGGGAGTTTCATTCCATCAGGTTTCAGTAATACCTATTTAATCGTGTCTGACTTAAATTTTAAGTTCTTCCAATTTGTTCCTAAAAGAGACTCTGAAGATCTTGGGTCCTGTAACTTGTTCTGTATGTTTTACTGTTCAGAAAGAAAATCATGTATTTATAAAACAAGCTAAAGGCAGCTAATATTTTTTGCTACAATAAGAGAATTTTAATAGTTCCTAGTAACATTATCGTTCAATATTTCACTGAATGGCAATGTTTGATATTCAGGATAGGTACCCTGTTCAGTTTTAATAGCCCACCCCCAAAGCAGCATGCTGGAAGAATCTAAATGCCACTTCCTCACAATGCCTAGGCATACTAGCGTAATTATTCTATCAGCTGTGCTTCATTATATTCCCTACCATGTGTTGCTTTTCATCATCCTAAATATCATTATCATACAATTAGGAATATTAAACAATGAAAGATAAGTATCTCTGATTTGGTTACACTGCTTGAATTGGCATACTCTAGTCCTTTTCATAGGTCTTTAAATCTAATCATTTATATTTTAAGCCTTCACCACTGTTATTTAAGATATTAACTTGTCTGAATTGGTCTGGTTTGGATGTAATTTCAAATAAAAGTAGAAACATAAAAATTGACTTGGTGGTTCATATAAAATATAATATTCAGTGCTTCCAGCAATTATTGTTTCATTTCTTTTCTACGCTTTTCTGGGCTTTTCATCTCCACATGTTCCTAACTCCCCAGATTGCTACTAAACCTAATCTGACCACAAGCCTTTATTGCTTTTGTGTAATTTTAATCCCAAAAAGTTATAGTTTTCTTTTACATTATATTGATGTCAATTATGTTCTTATTATTCTTCATTAATTGAAATGACCATCAATATTTTGTGCCAACTTGCCAATTCATCCAAAATCAACATAATATTATTTTTTCCATTTCCTCCATGTGTAGAAGGAATCTGGAGGACCATCTGGAAAACCTAGTGATTAAAATATCTAGAAGCTAGCCTTTCCTAATTCACTTGAGAGATAGGGAATACCAGCTATTTTCTGTTCGACAATATAGTTGAAAGGTTGGTGGGTGAGAGAGAACTTGTAATAGCAATAATACTTAGCAATATCACTTAGACTTACTGTATATACTGCTTCACAGTGCTTTACAGCCCTCGTTAAGCAGTCAGCATATTGCCCCCAACAATCTGGGTGCTCATTTTACCAGCCTCAGAATGATGGAAGGTTGAGTCAACCTTGAGCCAGTGAGAATGAAACAAAGTCAGAATGTTTAGCAAAAAGTTTGTGTGGGTGTTATTCATATGATATCCTCCTTTTAGAACTGTAGTTATTAGAAGATATGGATATAGTAATAGCAGAAGTGGCATCTAGGTTGAAAGTTGGAGAAAGAAGGCTAGAGAAGCTTAGAAATAGAACAAAAATAAATTCTCCATTTTCTCCACCATCACTACTTCTACCTCCCTTGAGTAACACTGGACTTCATCGTAAGTTGCCCATTCTGCTCTAATTAGGAATTAGAATCTACCTGAACATTCTTATGCATCTGGCCAACAGAACTGAGACTAGAAAAGAAAGAAACAAAAATACATGTGATAGAAATATAAATGTTAATCCAGTTTTTCTTTCCATTTTACAGAATTAATCTTTCAGCAACATAAGACTAAAGAATTCTGATACTTCTTTACTGATATTATACCAATATCTACTAGTCTTTAATTCAGTGGAGAACTATAGGTAAAGGTAAAGGTTTCCCTCGCACATACGTGCTAGTCATTGCCGATTCTAGGGGGCGGTGCTCATCTCCGTTTCAAAGCCGAAGACCCAGCACTGTCCAAAGATGTCTCCATGGTCATGTGGCCAGCATGACTAAACCCCAAAGGCGCACGCTGTTACTTTCCCACCAAAGGTGGTCCCTATTTTTTCTACTTGCATTTTTATGTGCTTTCGAAACTGCTAGGTTGGCAGAAGCTGGGACAAGTAACGGGAGCTCACCCCGTTACACGGCAGCACTAGGGATTCGAACCGCTGAGCTGCCGACCTTTCGATCGACAAGCTCAACGTCCTAGCCCCTGAGCCACCACGTCCCTAGGAGAACTATACTGATCTCTATTTTTAATTGTTATCAGTCACCTTCCTTCCTTACCAAAAAAATGATGACAAAGCTTAAAAATATTATGCAATTTTAGGCTGCTCATGGACAGTGTCAGAATAAAAAAAAACAACTAGCTTTTTTTTTCCAGTACCTATGGTATCTTTCTAAGGTTGGCAGTAAGGTAAAAGTCATCAGGCATGATAGAAAGAAAATTATACCACAACATGTTGTGCTATGAGTTAGTCAAATATCATGAAAAATTATATTAAATGCTACAGATTATCATACCAGAAGACTGATAGATACTCAGTTCAGATTTTGCATGGAATTTTTGCTATGGAAAAGAAGTGTCATTTAGGATTTCTCTTCTGGATGCTGGTAATTATTCACAGTGTAAGCCTTGCAAATTTCTATGACAATTAAGAACCAAGATGATTTTGTTCAACTCTTAAGTGGATAAAGGGAAATATTTGCTTTGCTCAAAACCTACTTTGAATTCTACAACATTTCTCTTGGCTGCAAAAAAAAAACAGGCTGCATGGAATAAACATCTTTTTCTGGATGATATGCACTCTATAAATTACATTTCACACATGTAATCAAAATAGAATGTTCTCATTCGTTAGCATTTTTCTATAAAAATAGTTCATCTTTCTGTTTGTTAATTTTTCTTTAATATTTTTGTTATATGAATATATAGTCCTTTTTGACAGATATACTTCAAAAAAGATCAGATTATCAATAGAATCAGAATGCCACAAATTATTTGCTCATCTTACATAAGGGTCAAAGTTCAACATTCAAAGATCAAAGTTCTATTCTATAGTTATAGCAATGGAAGAGATTGCCTTGTCCGAAGCTAGTCAGAGTTTGGCTCATATTAATTGTGGAAAGAATAAAAATATAAAAGAAGAAAAAATCTGCATGACATTCAAAATATTCTATTATGAAAGTCACTGATAGTTTATAAGACCTTGTGTAACAGAAAAAATGAAAAAAACCTATATTTTCAATTTCAGACCAGGAAGGACAAGGACAGATATCTCAATCAAGTTTGTATATCAATAAAAGAATGTAACAAGGAAATTATCATGAAATATCTTTTAAAGAAAATTAGAGAAATTACAGCAAAATATACAGCTAGGTTAGGAATACTCAAGAGCAATCATAAAAGAAATCTGATAAAAGGAAAAGTTTGTAGAAGAAAATGTCTGAATAAATGTCTGAAGATTAAATTAGATTTAAATTTAATCTCTTATAATGGGGTGGTCACTGACCTTGAGCCAGACATCCTAAAATGTGAATTCAAATGGGCCTCAGGAAATCTGAGCAATAACAAAGCTAGTGGAGGAAACAGTATTTCAGTTGAGCTATTCAAAATCTTAAAAGATGATGCAGTAAAAGTGCTACACTCAATTTGTCAGCAAAATTGGAAACCTCAGGCCACAGGATTGGAAAAGGTCAGTTTACATTCCAATTCCAAAGAAAGGCAATGCCAAAGATTGTTCAAACTACTGCACCATTGCACTCATTTCACATGCTAGTAAGGTTATGCTTAAAATCCTACAAGCTAGGCTCCAGCTGTTGTGTTCGGCTGGAGAACATATGACCAGTAACCAGCAGTTGATTGGTTAACCGCCGATGCTATAGCCGGCGGGACAATTAAGGAGCTGCTATTGGCTGAGCTGTTTACAGCTCCAATATAAAAGGGCTGTCAGTTTAGAGCTTGCTCGCTTGCTCACCTCAGTTAATTGTTTGTAGTTAATAAAAGAACTGTTAATGGTTCTCCTGCATTGCCTCACTTCTTGCTGTTGTTTTGCAAATACAACACTGGCGACGAGGATTTTGTTAGCGGAGATCGCAGGGGAACAAAGCCATTCATGAGAGCTAGCCAGAGAGCAGAGCCAAGGCAACAAGACATTGAGGACTAAATTACCTCAGGCAAGTCTCCTTGATCAATGGCCACTCTTTCCACATTCGCTCCATTCGATCAGGCGAAGGAATCCTGGGACTGCTTTGTAGACAGGGTCAATTGTTTCCTGGCCGCAAATGACTACAAGAGACTTCCCGATGACAGGAAATTAGCAGTATTCCTTAGTATATGTGGGCATGACATGTTTGAAACAGCCCGAGCGCTGTTGGCGCCTCAAAATGTTCAGGATGTACCATGGGGGGTGTTATTAGATAAGCTGAAGGGACATTATGCTCCCTTGCCCTCAAGAGTAGCCAGGCGCCATGCCTTCAGGCACAGGTACCAGAATGAAGGAGAGTCTATAAGTCAATACACAGCAGCGTTAAGGAAGGCTGCCCTTTATTGTGAGTTTAGTGACCTGGAGGATATCCTTCTGGATCAATTTATTTGTGGTATCAGGGATATCGAATTGCAGCGCCGCCTACTGGCCAGAACAGATATCACTTTTCAAACTGCAATAGATGAGGCTCAAGCCTCAGAACTGTCTGCTAAGTCGGCTTCTGAAATAAGGAAGCCTTTCAGCACTGCTGCAGCTGCTAAACCAGCCACAGTGCATCAGCAGGAGATGGTTTCTGATCAGTTCTCAGAGGAGGAGGAAGAGATAAGCCGTCTTAATTCGAGTTCTAGGAAGGGTTGGGTGACAGAGGAAAAAAAGCCACAGAATCCATGCTTAGGTTGTGGAGGAAACCACCACCGTTCTTTGTGTAAATTTAAGAACGTGGAATGTCGGCGTTGTGGCAAGAAGGGCCACCTCGCTAGAGTCTGTAGGGCCACGCTGCCCTCAATTTCCAACCCTGCAAAACAGCATACTAATTTCAACCCTGTGAGACCCAATCGTGATGCACGGCAGCGAGATAGGGCTGAACGGATTGAGGAAGATTGTTTCTCTATTCACCGGGGCACAGAACAGGGGGAAACCAGAGTAAGTCATGCCAGGTCAGGACTTAGGAAAATTTTTCCGCACAGTCCATATTGAGAATAAACCGTGTAGAATGGAGATTGACATGGGATCTTCTGTGTCTATCATAGCGTGGCACACCATTTCCCGCTTAGTGCCCTCCCTTAAAAAACACCAATTAGATCGGGCTCGACTAAAGCTTCGTGATTACCAAGGTAATCACATCCCCATTTTGGGTTCTGGGTATTTTCAAGTTCAATATAAGAACTTTAATGATCGCCTTAGAATCATAGTTGTTGATGGCATTCTCCCCTCTCTGCTAGGTCTGGAGTGGTTCGATGCATTGGGTTTGGCCATAACAGGCATACATGCTCTTGCATCAGACCACTTCTCCGATCTCTTCCAGGAATTCTCTGATGTCTTCAGTAAGGAATTAGGCAAATACAAGGGGTCTCCCATCTCATTAAATCTAGATCCCTCAATAGCTCCTATTCGCCTTAAGCCTCGCAGGGTTCCTTTCACCCTTCGCACTAAAGTTGATCAGGAAATTAACAAATTATTGGCACAAGGTATACTACAACCAGTGGACCATGCTCGCTGGGAGACGCCTATAGTGATTCCCATTAAGGCCGATGGATCGATAAGGATCTGCGCGGACTACAAGGCCACACTCAACAAGGCTCTACAGGCAAACCCGTATCCTGTTCCGGTGGTCCAACACCTTCTGCATTCATTGGGCCGCAGCAGCATATTCGCCAAGCTCGACATGGCACAGGCCTATCAGCAGCTTGAGGTAGATGATGAGTCCGCGGAGGCGCAGACGATCGTGACTCACCGCGGTGCCTTCAAATGTCGCCGGCTGCAATTCGGGGTCTGTGTGGCCCCCGGCATTTTCCAATGCCTGATGGAGAGACTCTTACATGGGTTGCCGGGGGTTGTCCCCTATTTCGACGACATCTTTGTGTCAGCCACCGATGAGGCTGAATTGCTACACTGCCTCCGTGCCGTTTTGATCCATTTCCGGAAGGCTGGCCTTAAACTAAAGCGTGAAAAGTGCATACTGGGCGTTCGCCAGGTCGAATTTCTTGGTTTTCTTGTCGATGAGCGAGGTCTGTACCCTACCCCCGCAAAGGTATATGCAGTACAACAGGCTCCTACACCCACGACTAAGACTGAACTGCAGGCTTTCCTTGGCCTCCTTAACTTTTATAACTTATTCTTGCCACATAAAGCTACAGTCGCAGAACCTCTTCATTGCCTCCTCAACAGCAAGACACCTTGGAATTGGGGACGGAAAGAGGACGCAGCTTTCCGGGCCGTGAAGGCACTGCTCACCTCTGACAGTGTCCTCATGCAATACCATGCGGACTTACCTTTGCTCCTGGCATGTGATGCTTCACCCTACGGGATAGGAGCTGTCTTGAGCCATGTTCTACCAAATGGATCAGAAGCTCCTGTTGCTTATTTTTCTAGGACTTTGTCTCCAGCAGAACGTAACTATGGACAGGTAGATAAGGAGGCTTTGGCAGCTGTGGCCGGGATCAAGCGTTTTCATGATTACTTGTACGGCCGTGCATTCACGCTTGTCACCGACCACAAGCCACTCTTGGGCATCCTGGCTGGGGATCGTCAAACCCCCCTCATCCTGTCACCAAGGATGACACGATGGGTTGGGTTCTTAGCGGCATACCAATACACCTTGGTCTACAGGCCAGGCAAGGCTATTGGGCACGCGGACGCATTGAGCCATTGCCCCCTTCCAATTCCTGCAGAGGACCCTGCCCCTGCCTCATCAGTCCTGTTTATCGACGACCAGGCTATTCCAGTGTCAGCATCAGATGTGGCGAAGTTCTCTTCCAAGGACCGTACCCTCCGCCAGGTGGCCGACTGGGTGACGAGGGGTGGCCTTGGGCAGTTGGCTTCGAGTTTCAACCTTACAAGGTCAGGCAGCATGAAATTTCTATCATCAGAGGCTGCCTACTCTGGGGCTCCCGAGTGATAATTCCAGATGAGCTCCGTGGCCGGATCCTCAATGTCTTGCATGAAGGCCACTCAGGCATCGCCCGCATGAAGGCATTAGCCCGCAGTTACCTGTGGTGGCCAAGGCTAGATGGGGAAATCGCTGAGTGGGTGGCCGGGTGCCCAAGGTGCCAGATCCATAGAGCAGCTCCTCCAGCGGCAGTGGCCACTGAATGGGAGATGCCAAAAAGCCCCTGGGCCCGCGTCCACATAGATTTTGCCGGCCCCATCCAAGGTCACATGTTGTTGATTATCGTTGACGCTTACTCTAAGTGGGTCGAGGTTGTCTCAATGACCTCTACCACCTCAGAGGCACTGATCCATGCACTTAAGAGAGTTTTGCCACTCATGGTTTGCCTGATGTTTTAGTGTCAGATAATGGGCCACAGCTAACCTCAGCGGCCTTCCAAGCATACCTGGCAAAGCAGGGCATTCGCCACGCCACTATTGCTCCATTTCGTCCTGCCTCGAATGGCCTGGCTGAAAGGACAGTCCGCTCAGCTAAAGAAGTCCTAGCTAAATTAGTTTCCGGAGATTGGCGAGACAAAATAGCGACCTTCCTATTGGCACAACACACCACTCCATGCCCCGACTAACCGCTGCCCGGCAGAACTGTTGATGGGCCGACGATTGAGGACTGTGTTAGATCGTTTGCACCCTGAGTACTGCCAGAGAAACCCCTGATTCTACCAGTGGAGCCCGCGCATTCAAGTGGGGATTGGGTGTATGCCCAGCATTTTGGGGGACCCGGTGGCTACCAGGTCAAATAGAAGAAGTGACCGGCCCTGTTCATACCGGGTTCAGTTGGAAGATGGTCGCATGTGGCGGCGCCATGTGGATCAACTGCGCCGCCGCCACATGCCCCCATCCAATGTACCGAGCAACACAGATCTGGCCGCATCGAATCAGCCACCACCTGTACAAAGCAAAGAGTCCCGTCCAGAAAACATGCCCAATCCTGATAGTCCACCCACAACTTCACCAGCTGTCGATTTACCTCAAAGGCCACATCAGGACCGGTCCAACGAGTTTCCATCCAGCGCGGCTGAACAAGCCCCAGAAGTTCGTGAAGTTCCTGTGCGGGTCCCATCAACAGCACCTGGTACGGTTGTACTGCGCAGGTCGGAGCGAGCCAGGAGACGCCCAGCCTACTTGGCCGATTATGCTTGTGCAATCCGGGAAGGGAGGGGTGTTGTGTTCGGCTGGAGAACACATGACCAGTAACCAGCAGTTGATTGGTTAACCACCGATGCTATAGCCGGCGGGAGAATTAAGGAGCTGCTATTGGCTGAGCTGTTTACAGCTCCAATATAAAAGGGCTGTCAGTTTAGAGCTTGCTCGCTTGCTCACCTCAGTTAATTGTTTGTAGTTAATAAAAGAACTGTTAATGGTTCTCCTGCGTTGCCTCACTTCTTGCTGTTGTTTTGCAAATACAACACCAGCAGTATGTGGATCGAGAACTACCAGAGGTATAGGCAGGATTTCGAAGAGGCAGAGGAACTAGAGATCAAATTGCTGGATCATGGAGAAAGCTAGGGAATTCCAGAAAAACATCTACTTCTGCTTCATTGACTATGCTAAAGCTTTTGATTATGTGGATCATAACAAATTATGGCAAGTTCTTACAGAGATGGGTGTACCAGACCATCTTATTTGTCTCTTGAGAAACCTGTATGCGGGTCAAGAAGCAACAGTGAGAATTGGACATGGAACCACTGATTGGTTCAAAATTGGGAAAGGAGTCCGTCAAGGCTTGTTTCTTATCCAGCACTCTGGTTGCTGTGATGACTGGACCCAAACCCAATTCCTGGCTCAAAGGGATGGAAAGTCTCTTCTGGAGGCAGCATCTGGATCAGTGTTATCTGCTTCAACAGGTTGCAGAGTCATCTGGGCAGGGCTGAAAGACATGAGAATAAGGCCCCCTCTCCCCTTTGCTGGTGATCCACCCAGGAAAGGCATTGTAGGAAGATTAGAGATGGAGAGATACAATGGGGGTGGGTAGATGGCTTGCAGGCAGGGTTTAAGGAAGAAAAAAAATCAGTACTGCAGTTATTAAACAGATAGACCAGTTATAACAAAATGAGGACATCATACATGACAAAAACTGGATTCACCTCCTTCAGAAAAAGGACGGACAGATAAAACTAAACAGTAAATGCAAGAATGAAACTTTTCTTGTAAATTAACTTGTAAATAGCACCATGAACATATAATATGTGCTACAGTCAATAGAAAAATGCAAATATAATCAAAACGTCACTCCACTATTCAGTAAGCTAAAAAGTTAGCTTTCAAATTACCTGGTAAACACATGACACAAGGATGCAAATTTGAGTCCATGTAACTACAGTTTTTGTATTGCAAATACAGTTTTTGTATTGTCATGTTTCATTATAACAGAAATGTTCATCAATCTGACCCTGAAGATCTTTCATGAAGACCGTTCATGAAGATGATCATGAGAATAGGTTACTTTTCTACTGATTTTCCTATTCTCATTACAAACTCTTTAATGAGAAGGGATTAATTTTCTGCTATTTTCCATTCTCATTACAACTCAGTTATGAAACTGTGATATCGGAATTTAATGCTTTATTTACATTACATTATTTTTTATATTAAGTCCTTCTTTGTCCTCCTCAATAATAGGATTGTGTGTTTGTTCAGTTATTACTTGAGCGTTCTATAGATTTTTACATTTACCACCAATTAAAGCAGCAGCTTTGCTGAACTCAGTTAAGAAAAGCCAAGCATATCCTTTGATAACAATGTTATATCTTAACATAAATTTACTCCTTTGTGGTATTCCGGTCCAAATTGCAAAGAGAACATTTCCAGGTTGTTGAGGGCAGGGATTTTGTACTTGAATTGCTGAGAAGGCTTTCCCCAGCAAGCAGGAAATTCTGCTTATTGCTTTTTTAAGGTAACATTTATTATTTTCTTTGACACTAATCTTTCTAGAACAAGTTTTGTAGTTTCATAAGGAAAATAACCTATAATTTGATTCTCCAAATTAACAGTAAACTCCAGGAACAGGTGCATTTAGTTTTTTGTTAAACTGCAGCAATAGTAGGGAACCAACTTTCCTAATCATACTTTCCTACAAAATGAAAAGATTCTTATGTTTTCTGAAGCAATCAGCCCGTCTACTGGCCAGTAATTGTTTGTTTCCTCAGATTCTTGCAAAAGCTCAAATCCTTTCCTCCTCCTTAAAACAATGAACAAACAATAAAGAGAAACCTCTTGTCTGTAGCTATAATGTTATGCCACAAATATGGTTTTCTTTACTAGAACCCATTACTTTTTTAAAAATTTGCATTTATATCCCGCCCTTCTCCGAAGACTCAGGGCGGCTTACACTATGTCAAGCAATAGTCTTCATCCATTTGTACATTATAAACAAAGTCAACTTATTGCCCCCAAC